>NC_137801.1:7452239-8052239 GCF_963383645.1 Muscardinus avellanarius | reverse complement strand
GGCAGAGCTACTTTTACCCTTCCCAGAAGCCAGCCAGCCTCACCGGGCCCCTGGCCAAGGAGGCTCCTGCCTTTCCAGCCCTGATCCAGCCCCTGTGTCCTCCCCAGAGCTGCTTGCTCTGTGGGCCCTCCATCTCAGCCTCTGCCTTCACTTCCTGATTTGCTGGGGCCCTGACTCTGGGCCTGTCCATCTCTTGTCATGCAAGGGCCTGTCCCCGACTCAGGGGTCCACAGTGGAGGGAAGGCACTGTTCTCAGTAAAGCGGGCCCCTTTGGCACAGAGCTCAGAATCTTCCAGATGCCGCCAGAAGCCTAAGCCAAGCCCAGTGTCCCAGGACACTTCAGACCCTGCACCCAGGGGCTGGCACCTTACCAGGGAGCTAGTGCTATGGCTTCAGAAGAAGCAGGCCTGACTCTGTGGCTGAAGCCGCCTACCCAGGGCCCTCTGCACAGGCACAGTCCGCAGAGGTACCCAGACCACAGTGGCACAGCTGAGCATTCTGCTGAGGGTGTGCCCGGGCTCCCAGAGTTCCCTCATCAATGAGCGTTCATTAAACACTCAGGGTGGGGAGTTGGGGGCGGGGGAAGAGGCAGGTTTCAGATCCTTCCTAGGGCTTATTTATAAGGTGCCTTCAAGGCATGAAACACACCTGTTTACAGAACTCCTGGCTCCGCACAGGGGAGCGACACATGTTTTTTTTGTTTGTTTGTTTGTTTTTTGTTGTTTTTTTTTTTTTTTTTTTTTTTTTTGGTGATACTGGGGTTCCTGAAAGCCCTTCTACCTCCGGGCTCCACTCCCAGACCTATTTTATATTTTTTTTGAAACAGGGTCTCTTACGCCAGCGCGGCTGGCTTCGAACCTGCGCGATCCTCCTGTCTCCGCCTCCCAAGCGCGGGGATTACAAGCGTGCGCCACCACGCCCGGCAGGAGCGACACATGTTTTATCATGTTATTTACACCTTCCTATATGTGTGGGCTCGATGCTTGGTATTGGTTGCCCTTTTATAACCATGAGAAATAATAATCAAAACACAAGTAGAACACAGACATTCAGCCAGAGCTCCTGTAGGGATGGCCAGGAGGATAGGAAGGATAGGAGGATAGGAAGAGACTGAGCTGGGCAACAGGGGGACCTGGGCTCCTCACACATCTTCCCCACCCAGTCCCTGTAGGCGAGCCCCCATTGTGGGCTGGAGAAGCAGTGAGGGGCTGGCTGCCCACCTGCCTGTGTTGGATAACACAGGCGCCATGACAAGGAGGCCTGCTTTTCGGGCAACCTGCAGGGAGGTGAAACAACACAGTGGCTAAGTGTGCTCCGCGGGTCCAGCCTGTGGGGAGAGGCAGGCAGGAGTGCAGGGCGGCCCCAGGCACCCAGGCATGGCAGTGCTCCACATTCAAGGGGCATTTCAGGATGGGAAGAAGACGGAGCCATTGAATGCCAATTTAACCAGAGTGTGGACATCAACCATCTGCATGCGGAGGGAGGCTAGCAATGAGCCCATGGTAACTGCTCTGCAAGCATCCAATCTATCCAAGAAATACCTGCCCGTGGGGCCAAGCGGCCCGGCAGGGCAGAGGCGGGGCAGAGCTCAGTCCTCCCTCCTTCCCCCAGCACTCCATGTATTTCAGCTGCGCCCCCTCTCTGCGCAACCCCCAGTGAGGCTGCCTGCCCCTGAGGGAAAGGTGCTGCCCCAGGAAGGCGGAGCAAAGTGACAGGCGACAGGTGTTTTGGAGCCCCGGCAGCAATGGGTCTCGCTCTCCTCTCCTGCAGGACGCCGGTGCTCGTGCTCGCTGCTCCCCAGCACCCATGTCCAACCCTCCCTCCCCGCCAGCCCAGCCTCTAGTTGCCGAGACCAGAGCGGAGGGCTCTGGAGGGGCACAGCGGCGTCCCAGATGCACCATGGGAGGCAGGAGCTTGACAAGTCAACCTCTCTGCAGCCAAACTTTCTGGTCTCAGGAGAAACAACCAGGTCCTGAATTCCACCCTGGGTCCTGCCTTCCATCCTCACGCCCCCAAGAGCAACCTGAGCACCCTCAGGAGTCAGTTTGGGGGTTTTCAGTGGAAATAACTACTTTTTAACAGCCCCCACCCCCTTCCCTGGTGTCTGAGACAAGGTCTAAGGCAGAGTGGAACAGCAAGCCCATCACAGAGCATGTGCACTGTGGCGCTCAGCACGGGTGAGGGACCAGCCTGACCAGTCACTCCCGCACCCCTTCCCCTGCCCGGGAGGCAGAAGCTCCCGGAACCCCCCGGGTCAAGGCAAGCAGCTGTTCATTTTCCATCCAAGGCAAAGAAAATAGCTCTTGAATAGATGCGACCTCCCTCTCCTCCATCGACACAGCCTCCACAACAGGAGCCCCGAGAAGCAAAGGGGTGTTACTGATCTGGAAAATGTGAGTGCCAGAACCTCCAGAGTGTGACCTTCTGGACACGTAGCCCCAAGTCCCATCAGCACCCGGGAACTGACGGAGGACAAGGGACAGCAGAGGCCAGTTCACAGATGGCCACACACTGGCTCTTACCCAGGACCACGCCGAATCCAGAGGGTTCTTGCCCTGCGGGGCCCCCCAGCTGGAGCTGCAGATGTCCCGGGGCTCCGCCATGGCAGGGCCGCGAGATGCAGGCTACCTTCTCACCCAGCGCTGAGAGAGGACTGTCCCCCGTGACACCGCTCAGGGGCTGGGAGGCTGGGCCGTGACACCGGAGCCCAGGGCAGGCGGTGCTTCCTGGTACACCGGGCCAAGTCACAGGGCTCAGCAAAAGAGCAGAGTGTTGAATTGCAAATCCTCTCCCACCTGGAGACTGCCGAGAAACAGCAGCCAGGGATGCAGATCCTGAAGATCCAGTTTCTGTCCACTTGGGGAGGGCAATGAGAAGAGAGCCAGCGTGGGCACTTCATGTTCACAGAGTCCTGCTCCTGCTCTCTGATCTAAGGAGTAAGATTAGAAAATGGAGTAACTTCCAAAGTCATCAAGTTCTACACAGAATCGGGACTCAGCTCCACTCAGTATGCCCAGAGGGTAGAAGACGAGAGGGGAATTTGACGGAGAGACCATCCAGTGCTGAGTGCAGGTTGTGGAACTTTCTAGATAGTCCCGGGCCCTTTGTGCACTGCTGCAGCTTACGAGCCTCAGCAAGACCTTTCTCCATCCTTCTCCATGGCCTTGGCCTGGAGTCAGGAGAGCTGGGCTCACCACACAATGCCCATGCGGCCCTGAGCGCAGTACCGAGCGGAGCCCGGCGCTCCCTTCCCCAGCCGCGGCTCAGGGGCTTCTCCAAGCCGGCGCCCATCCATCCATCCTGGTAGCTCTGGGGTTGCAGTACTTCACACATGCGCAACTGTGCTAAGAACTGAAGCTGCCTGGCTGCGTACGATCTCCCCAGCACCCCTATAACGTTACAGACGGAAAGCAGAAGTCTAAGGAGCGGGCCTTGGGTCCCAAACCCCAAAGTGGCCAAGCAAGCCAGGTGGCTTCAGAGACCGTGCCATTGAGCTAATTCTAACCCTCCCACGAGTCTCGGATTCTGCTGGGCACAGGTGGCCTGTTGTAGAGAGGGGGAGGCACCTAGCTGGGAGGCACCAAACTGGGACTCGAGAAAAGGGGGTACCCGCATGGCGGGGTTGAGAAGAGGGACTTTGGGCTAGGCCGCTGGGCACGTTGAGGGGAGAGGAGCCACAGAAGGAGCCTCGTAGTGCGAGGGCAGGAGGCGGCAGAATGAAGAGTTGGGTTCCCTGACTTGACTCCCTGTGCGGGTCCTCGTCCCTGCAGCCCCTCAGGCTACGGCGCCTCCCCAGGGCTTCAGTCTGCTCCCTGGCTCTGCACAAAACCAGCTTGTCCTCCTCCTCCTCCTCCTCCTCCTCCTCCTCCTCCTCCTCCTCCTCCTCCTCCTCTTTCTCCCCCTTTTTGGCCTCCTCTTCCTCTCCTCTCCCTCCTCCTCCTCCTCCTCTTCCTCTCCTCTTCCTCCTCCTCCTCCTCCCAGCTGGCCGCATTTTCTTTATCAGGCTCCACCTCCTTCTTCTCTGACAAGACTCATCTGGGATAGTTGAGGGAATGAAATAGAAAATCAAGCCGGGCGTGGTGGCGCACACTTGTAATCCCCGCGCTTGGGAGGCGGAGACAGGAGGATCGCGCAGGTTCGAAGCCAGCCGCGCGCTGGTTTAGGAGACCCTGTTTCCAAATAAAAATGTAAAAATGGGTCTGGGAGTGTAGCCGGAGGTAGAAGGACTTCCAGGAACCCCAGTACCACCAAAAAGAAAAAGAAAGAAAGAAAGAAAGAAAGAAAGAAAGAAAGAAAGAAAGAAAGAGAGAGAGAAAGAGAGAAAGAAAGAAAATCAATAAAAGATGCTGCTTTCTGCCTAACGCATGGGGCATAATTGCCCTCCCTGAACTGGCTTCTGGTCAGTGGCTTCCCCAGGGGGTAAACCTCGTGAGGACAGCCCGGTGCTCACCCCAGCCCACCACCATCCCTACCACGCCCAGCCATGGCACTAGGACTCTGCGCTGGTGCCCCCGCCTGTCTGGTGCCCAGGGAGGACCAATAAGCACAGCCTCCGAGCCGGGCACCTCCTCCTTCCTCTTGACCCTCACTGGGATCTGAGTCTGTCTGAAGGCTGCCTCAATCTGAATGTCCTGAAAGGCCCTTAAGGGTAAGGGAGAAAATGCCAGCGCTTTGGGACACTTCTGACGACCAGGTCACCGCCGCCACTCTCACTATTTTTAATCCATCCTGTCAAGATATTTTTAGAACCGTATGACCATCGGTGATAAGACTGTGAGGAATTCTACCTGATGGAGCTCAGCATTTGGCCGCAAGATCTGCTAACCTATAGGCAACAGCTGCAGTGGGCAGCAGCCCAGAGCCTCCGCACCTTCGGGGACGGGGGACGGTGGCAGCAGGTGGCACCTTGGCCCTGGTCCTTGGAGCTCCAAGCCCCTCAGGGTCATTTCACACCCCATTGGCAGGATGTGTTGGAAGAGGGGGCTGTCGGGGTGACACAGTTCTGCAGTGGTATCAGGCTGCGTGGTTTGAGGGCTGCACCAAGAAATGGAGACATGACCCCTGGAGGGCTCCTAACCTGTTTCTAGGCTCACCTCAGGCCCAGAGTGGGGGGGGGGGCTCACTCTCCCAGTCAGAGTCAGACAGGCCCAGGGTCTCAACTGCTTCTGCCCCTCAGACACTGTTATGACTCAGAACAATTCTCTCCACCTCTAAGAGCCTTGGTTTCCTTATCTGGGAAAAACAAGGATAGAAATAGAATCTGCCCTCCGTGAGGCTGTGGGGAGACTTGAGACCGCCACGGCAAGTCCCTGATGCCGCCCGGCACACGTTAACCTGTGCACAGGGCAGCGACTCTGTCTCACAGTCACTTTGGGGCGGGCACGGGTGGCGCCACTTCACAGGTACAGATGCAGAACCTCTGTTTCGTCACGAGCGGCCATCGGCTGTGGGGTCTGCAATGTTTCTACAATAGCTCTCCCAAGTACTCTACTGCTCCCTCGATGTCCTGGCAGGGACCAGGCTGCAGGTCCTGGTAGCCCCGGCTGTCAAGAACCCACAGGAGGCCACCTTTCTCCTTTCTCAGCAGCTTTGCATTTTACATTTAGTTGTCTGGTCCATTCAGTGTACACTTTTGTGAAGGGCATAAGGAGCGTGTCTTCATTTGTTTTTTGTTTTGTTTTGTTTTTTCTCGTTTCTGGGAATACCCAGTTGTTCTAGCACCTTGTGATGTGGGGTTGGAAGGAGGACATCTAGTGCTAGGTAGGAGAGAGGGGTGATGCAGCGGTGAGGGGTGGGGTGGGGAGGCCCTGCAAGTAGTTCCCTGGACTGTGAACTGCCTCCTGCGTCTCAGCCGCACTGTCACATGGGACAGGATGGCTGGCGTGGGCTGGGCTCGTTTATTTCATTCTCTTTGGCCACTGAGGCTCTAATAAAACCCCAGCAGGTTAGCTTCAGGCAAACGAGGTTCTCTTGAAGGCAGACCTTGTGAAGAAGAACAGAATGTTCTGGAAAATTCAGGATGGTTCCTTTCCCTTTTCCACCTCCCCTGCCTGTAGAGGGAGGAATTTGTTTGTTTGTTTGTTTGTTTGTGATATTCACTGTGAGGACTTGGTCAAGTCCACCCTCATGACCAGGTCTTGTTACCTTGTGTGTCCACACTGAGCTGCCAACAACCCGTCACTTATCAGATTCATTAGGTTTTGATGCCCTGGCCCTGGTTCCCAAGCAGGTTTTTGCTTGTGGGTCTTTTTGTCTGGAAATAACACACACACACACACACACACACACACACACACACACACACACGAGTTTCTGCTTACTTACTATCATTGAATTTGATCAAACTAGATGTGGGCATATAAATAAATCGCAGGATTTAAGTCAGTTTTGGCTTCTATGACAAGTAAAAAAATGTCATAAGTTGGGTAGCTAAGACACTTATGTAATGTATTTTGATCGCGGTGCTGGAAAAGCGGATTAAAACACTAGTCTATAAAGTTACTGAGTTTTATTTACCCAGCCTCAGAAAACATTCAGTATAGAAACAGAGTTAAGGTTACATCATCTCAGCTTTACTATGGTTATGGTTCTGTATCCAGATGAAGCGCGTCCTAACAATTTTTCTACAGACCAAAAAAAAAAAAAAAAATCAGGAGACCTGACTGTGATTCCGTAAATTCCAGGGGTCCTTGCAGTGAGGACAGATGGCCGCTAGAGGGCCTTTTCAGCTCCAGCGCCGGGATGTTCCGTCTGAGCTTAGAAAACAGCGCTGCGAAAAGTTTTAAAACAGGATAAAAGCTTCTTTTTTTTACTTCCTGCCATTACTCTGCACACATGACGCTCTCAAAGGACTGGGAAAGTCTAAAATCAGGAGGATAAATCTCATCCGCAGGAGAGTTCCTGGGGGCTGCAAGTGCCGCGCTGAAGCAGCGAGAACAACTCGGCAAGCCTGCCCCAGGCGACCTCCGCCGCGCAGGGGAGCAGGAGGTAGCCCAGGGCCCTCGCGAGCCCCGTGACATAAGTGCGCAGCCTTTCGGGGACTTGCACTCAGATCTGCTCAGTTAACTTTTGCAGCAATCCTGCAGTCTGAAGACTGTTTTAAAGTTGCAAAGAAGAGGTTCCAATAAGTTAAAACATTTGCCCAAGGATACACAGCTGGGAAGGGCTGCAGCCCAGCCCCGCGCATGCTACCAGCGGCTCCAGAAGGAGCCCGGGTTCACCAGCCGGCACTCCCCGCACCCCCCCAGGCTGAACCCGCATGTTCTCGGGAACACCCTTGGGAGGCGTGTCCGCCCCGTTCTGGAGGTGCCCAGGGAGGAGGAGCCGGCCGCGGGCAGCTCGCCCGGGCTCGGGGCAGCGCGGGAGGGCGAGCAGGCCGCGGCATGGAGACCGGCAGCCCGCGGCCCCCGAGGCCCGGCGCCGGCCCCGGGCTGAGCCTGGACGCCCGGCCGGGCGTGGACACGCGCCTCTGGGCCAAGGTGCTGTTCACGGCGCTCTACTCGCTGGTCTTCGCGCTGGGCACGGCGGGCAATGCGCTGTCCGTGCACGTGGTGCTGAAGGCGCGGGCCGGCCGGCCGGGCCGCCTGCGCTACCACGTGCTCAGCCTGGCGCTCTCGGCGCTGCTGCTGCTGCTGGTGGGCGTCCCGGTGGAGCTCTACAGCTCCGTGTGGTCCCGCTGCCCCTGGGTCTTCGGCGACCTGGGCTGCCGCGGCTACTACCTGGTGCGCGAGCTGGGCGCCTACGCCGCCGTGCTGAGCGTGGCCAGCCTGAGCGCCGAGCGCTGCCTGGCCGTGTGCCAGCCCCTGCGCGCCCGCCGCCTGCTCACGCCGCGCCGCACCCGCCGCCTGCTCGCCCTGGTCTGGGCCGCCTCGCTCGGCCTCGCCCTGCCCATGGCGGTCATCATGGGGCAGAAGCAGGAGCTGGACGCGGCGGGCGGGGAGCCGGAGCCCGCCTCGCGCGTGTGCACCGCGCTGGTGAGCCGCACCACGCTCCAGGTCTTCATCCAGGTAAGCGCGTGGGGGCTGGGGGGGGGGCAGGAGGGAACGGCTCCCCCACCTCCGTCCCCCGGGAAGCAGACCTCTCTAACTCCCAAACTCTGGGTTCCCTTGCTCTGTTATGCAAGACTTAGCGAGCTGGCCAAAAGGAAGCAACCCCCCCCCCCCAAATAAAAGCAGATTTGAGCCGGGCGTGGTGGTGCACGCTTGTAATGCCAGCATTCGGGAGGCTGAGGATCCCGGTTTGCGGACAGCCTCGGCTACTTAGTGAGGCCCTCTGCAACTCAGTGAGACCCAGTTTCAAAATAAAGAATAAAAAATAAGGCAGGGGGTGTAGCTCGAAGGTTGAATGCCCCTGGGTTCCAATCCCCAGACCCGCAAAAAAAAAAAAAAAAAAAAAAAAAGCAGATTTGAACTCAAAGTTAACTCCGAAGGTCTGTGTGCTTCCCAGGCTTAAGAGGTTGAGTTGCCCAGGGAACCACCAACCGGCTCCTGCTTCAACAAGCTCAAAGCCCTTATTCCAAAAGCCCCGCCTCCACACGTGGCCCTGGAGACCTCCCAGGGGGCGGGGCGGAAGCAAAACGCATTCTGGGCCTTTCTTCTGGGCGCCTGGTTGGACTTCCGGCCTCATATCTTGTCATCTCTCCTCCCCTAGCACCCCTTTTCCCTAGCCTCTAAGTCCAAAGGTCTTTTCTCTCAGTCTGTCTCTCTCCCTCCCTCCCTGTCCCTCAAAGGGCAGCTCTAGACTCACCTCCAGAAAACTTTCCTCAAGGCCCCAGCACCTGCTCTCTTTTCCTCTCTTGATCTGCAAACCAGTGGCCTCTGTTTCCTCCGCCAAAATGAGCCGTGACCCTGAGTGGCTCCTCCAGGGTCCTTCTGGCCTTCCAGGAAAGCAAAAGCAGGGCAGAGCCAAATCCCTCTGTACCCACCGGCCTGTGGAGACATGGGGGACCCACAGGGGACACAGCCGCGGCTAGGCATCTAGAGTGCCACACCCCTAGTCGGCCCCCATCTTCTGCAGCTGGAGGGCCCTGGTGCAAGGTTGCAGGCCTTCTCCAAACTTTCCTCCCTCCCCCTGCCCAGCCTTTGTTTGGATCTACTGGGCAGGGGCCGAGGGCTGGAGGGCCTCCTCCAAGTTCACCCACTAACCTGCCTGTCATGCAGGAGGAATGAGGAGGAATGGATGGGACAGGACAGGTGTTAACATTTCATGGATGTTCAGTGGAACCACTTTGTCCCTATTTGACCCAAATGTTTCTTGAATGGGAGACTTTCTTCTGAGAACAAGGAGGACATGCCTGGTGAAGGTTTATTTGTTTGTGTCTTTGTTTATAATCTCTTCCATCTCCTCTTTCTCTCAATCTCTCTCTCTCCCTCTCTTCTCTCTCCCTCCCACCCCCCTCTCTCTCCCACCCCTCCCCCCTGCTTTCCACTCTCCTCTCTTAGTACTAGGGATTAAACCCAGGGCCATTCTACCTCCAAGGTAGACCTCCAGACCTTTTTATTTTTTATTTTGAAACAGGGCCTCAGTTGCTGAGGCTGGTCTCAGACCTGCAATCCTCCTGTCTCAGGAGAATCCCAAGTACTGGGATCACCTGGCTATAATTGATTTGTTTTAAAGGAGATTATCATTTAAACATTTATCCCCTGTTTCTAAAGCTAGAGAATTCAGCCACAGTGGTGGGGAAGAGGCTGGAGGGTTTTTGTTAGGACTCTGCTGCCGGTTATAGAAACATAACTGGGAGAGGCTTCAGCCAAAATGAGGACTCGGGGCAGGGGACTGAGCTCGAGTCAGGATCTGAGGCTCAGTGGCTCCAGGAATCCTTCCACCTGGGACCCATCCCTGCTAAGTCCCTGACTCAGAAGAATGTGCCTACATGCCCATGGGTAGGATTCACACACCCAGGTTTATCCATCTGGCAGAAACGTGGCACCAGTATCCCCTCTGGTACTTACTGTGATCGTGTCAAATGCCCAGGACATAGCACAGGTTGCCCTCCATCACTGTTCCCCTCTCTGTCCCTCCCCTACTTTTTCTCCCTGAAAGTAGGTCTCCACCTTCACCTCCCAACCTAGAACAGTGCTGACGCAGGAGTGCATAATGATGGCTGCTACTGTCCTCTGTCTCCTGCCTTCTCTCTGCTCCTCCTCCTCATGGAGTCCCTTCCTTTCTCCATCCCCGGGTCTTTCCTGAGTACCTCAGTTTCATGCACCTTCTCTAGATTTACATAATAAAAACCTTATCTACTTTTTAATCAAAGTTGCAGATGTCCATTTTTGATTCCTTATGATGCTGGGGATCAAACCTAGTGTCTCTTGCACGCTGGCTGGGCACGCTTTGAACACTGAGCTATGCTCCTAACCCCTGTACACGCACACTTAAAAAATTCCAAAATTGTCGCCGTTTAAGCATGTGGACCAGTGAATGAAGGGGAGTGGAGGTGTGGTTGACATGAGGAGTCCACAGTAGCTGTCCTGGCGGCCCCCGGGGCAGCAGCGGGAAGGACAGTGGAGAGAGAGCCCTCTGGGAAGCGTTGTTTCCCACCCACGGGCCCATCCCTCTGCGCTCTGCTCAGGAAAGCTCCACTGAGCTCCTCCCCACCTTGACCCGCATCTTCTCCATCAAGGGGCGCCATCTTCCTTTTGCCTTTCCTCTAGCCCTCCATCCCCATCCCACACACCCTTCTGAGATGCAGACGCCGGGCCTGGGGCGCAGCCTGAGAGCAGAGCCACAGCACCAGGACCCCTGGCTTTGCCTCTGCAGGTGAACGTGCTGGTCTCCTTCATCCTGCCCTTGGCACTAACCGCCTTCTTGAATGGAGTCACCGTAAGCCACCTGATGGCGCTCTACTCCCAGGTACCGTCAGCCTCCACCCGGGGCAACTCCATCCCCAGCCGCCTGGAGCTACTGAATGAAGAGGGCTTCCTGGGCTTCATCGCATGGAGGAAGACCCTCTCCCTGGGGGTCCAGGCCAGCTTGGTGAGACACAAGGATGCCAGCCAGATCCGCAGCCTCCAGCACAGCATGCGGGTTCTCAGTTAAGTCCTCTGTGGCACCTGCCTGAGGGAGAGGGGCAGGGGCCAGGGCTGCCCCACCAGGCTCTGCTCAGTGACCATTGCAAGCCCTTGGGCCTCCGTTGTTCTGTGCCTGGGGGAGCCATATACTGACCTGAAGGCTTCTTGCAGAGGCTCAGTGGGATAGTCAAGGAAAGAGTGTGTACTGGACAGGGTTGGTGTGCTCCAGGGAGTAGCCTCGGTCAGGCAGAGGCCTGGCCACTTTTCAGGAAGCCAGGCTGTATGGCCGAGAGCCAGAAGCAGGCAGTGAAGGATTGCAGCCTGGGAGCTGTGGGGTCTCAGACTGCCTGGGTCCCCAAATTTGGTTCCCCACTAACTTTCCCCTGGCCTTGTAAGAAAAACTTTTTAAAAGAACAGGAAAGTAAACAGAGGTCTCTTCCGAGTACCCACTTCGAGGATGCCCCAGGCACTAGCTAAAGTCTGGGAGGATTAAGCGAGAGACAGGCCCCCTGGGCTCCCTGTGCATGGACAGAGATGGAAGATCTAAGTGCCCTGTGCTGTGATAGGGAGCCCAGAGTTAATGCAGGGAAATGTCAGGTTTTGTCTGAAGGACAGTGAGCAGAGATTCAAAGAGTCAGCATCCAGGGATGACGGGGGGGTTGACTTTGAGCTATGTGGCCTCAGCAGCTCTTTGGAGGAGGGACAAATGGTGGTTCTCAAACGTGGACGTGCATATGACTGATCCAGAGTGTAAAACACAGGGTGCAGGGCCCTAGACATTCTCAGTAGGTTGGGGGTGGGGCGGGAGCAAGATCCTGCAGCTCTACCAGGCTTCTAGTTGGCATAGATACTGCAGGGGCCACACTGGCCTAGAGCATGGGTTTTCCAGCTGGGGCAGGGTAAGGGCAAGAGAGGAAAGGGGTGGACAGTTAGAAGATCATTATCGGTAGTCCTCAGAATCCAGTGGAAGGGAGACAGGAGCCTCTTATTGTGGGAGTATAGAGGACGGGGAAGAAATGCAGGAGAGATGCTGAGGGGAGCTCTTTGGTAGACAGGACACAGTTGGGGCTAGAACGCTAAGGATTCTCTGGCTAGGTGGACAGTGGTGCCTCCAGTCCCACAGAAAAGGATAGAGTGGAAGAGGCTCTCCAAGGCAGGAAAGACACTTACATTCTGCTGAAAATGCAGTTAGACAACCAGGTGGTTGATCTAGCCCTGAGCTGGAGGTGCGTGTCCAGCTTACGACAGGGTCTTGGTTGGAGTGGATACAGAGGAGAGAGTGGTACCAGTTTGGAAACAGATTCTGATAGGCCAGATAACCTCAAAGTTCTCTTCCCACCCTTGAAATGTCCCTGTCACCCGGAGCATCGTCCTGCCTTGGAGACGGCATAACTGAGAACGTGTTTGCTTTCTATCTGTCTCTCCCTCTATCTCCGATTGTCTTGCAGGAGCCATAGTGGTTGTGTACATTGTCTGCTGGCTGCCGTACCACATCCGCAGGCTCATGTACTGCTACATCGCTGATGAGGGGTGGACTGAGTAAGTGTGGCGAGGAGGCCTGACCATGAGGAGGAGGGCATTCAGCAGGGCCTGGGGGCTCCAGTGGGACCCTCGGTTGCTAGGGCCTCTGGATTACTGGCCTGCATCCCAGATGGTCCTGCCCCATCTGTACTCTTAAAATCATCCAGCTGTATGTAGGAACAAGGCATTTTTTAGAAACCTTTCTGTCCCCATAGGGCCATGTGAGTAAGAGGCCTTATGGGTGGTGGTCAGGGCTAAGGGCAGCCTTTCTCTAGAATGGAGACAAGTCTCCAGGCGGGGCAGGGGGTGAAGCCCATGTTATCACAAGGAAAGAGGGAGGAAGACTCCAGGTGTGTTTCTGTGAGCTGATAAGGGCCCCTGAGATGGAGATCAGGACTTGTACACCCTTTCATGACATCAATAGAGAAAATTCATTATCTTCCATTTGGAAATCCCTATGCCTCTAATTTAATTGGAAGGTAAACAGCCAACTGAGTAAAGATGTCACAAGTCTCTTAGGATATCACTGTGACTACAGAGGCCTCCTTCCCTAGAGCTGCCAGTACCCCTTATACACACACACACACACACACACACACACACACACACACACACACACCACCCTTACTGCTATGGAGAATCAGCTTCTCAGAAAGACTTTTTTTATTGGTCCTGGGGTTGAATCTTCTGAAATACACCCAAGCCCCTATCAATTATTTATTTTTATTTATTTATTTACTCACTAATACTGGGGATTGAACCCAGAGGCATTCTATCTCCAAGCTATACCCACCCCAGTCCAATTTTTTATTTCTTATTTGGAAACAGGATCTTACTGGGTTGCTGAAAGCCTCACTAAGTTATGGAGGTTGGCCACGAAACTTTAGATTCTCCCATCTCAGCGCCCCCAGTACTGAGATTACAAGTGTGTGCTACCATGCCTGGTTTATTTATCTTTATCAGGCTAAGTGATTCACTAACTTGCTGAGGCTGGCGTTGAATCTGAGATCCCCTGGTCTCGGTCTCCTAAGGAGGCTGACTTGCTTAGGCTGATCTCGAACCTGCAATCCTCCGGTCTCAGCCTCTGAAGTACTGGGATTACAGGTGGGTGCCACCATATTTTTCCAGTTCTTAGTGAAGCCACACTGCCTTGACCATGCCCGGCAGCCTGGGGCTCCCAGCATCTTTTTGGCCTGGACGGGGAGCCCCGTCACTCAGCAGGTATAACCCTCACTCGGGGGCAGATCAGAGAGGCTGGTAGAGCAGCCCAGGGCGGCCGGTGGCAAGGAATGCTCGCTGCATTCACCCTGTTTCCTGGCAGCAGAAAGCAGCCTTGCTGTCCTCTCCCCGAGCAGGAGGCAGATGTGCTGCAGCAGGAAGGGGCAGGGCGACAGGCCCTGAGACCAGGCCTCCGGTTTCTCTTCCAGCGCACTCTATGATTTCTATCACTACTTCTACCTGGTGACCAACACGCTCTTCTATGTCAGCTCGGCCGTGACTCCTGTCCTGTTCAACGTTGTGTCCTCCTCCTTCAGAAAGCTCTTCCTGGAAGCTCTCGGCTTCCCGTGTCGCGAACAGCACCCCGGGCAGCCATTATCTCCAGAAGACCCCGAGTCCCGCCCGAATCGATACAGCTTCCGGCTCTGGGGGTCCTTCCGAAGCCGTGATCTAGATGACATGCAAGAATAAACGGGACAAACAGAACGCCTGAATGTTACAGAACGCTTCTCACCTGCCTAGCAGACCAGCCAAGTTATCACCACTAACCCAGCTCTGTAGTCAGGTGGACTTCCCTGACCCCCGCTCAGCCGCGTACCCTCAGGCAAGTCACATAACGCCTCACAGCTCCTCATCGACATAACACAGGGGAAAAATAGGACCCCTCTCTTAGTGCTGGCGAAGGTCAGGGTGGTTAGCGCCGTGCCTGGTGCATGACCGGCCAGTTGATGCTCAATAAATTTTAGCTGGTGCTGTTTTCATTGTTACCATGTGGCATCATTCATACTGCTAGTTGTCTGCTCTCTTGGGAGTCTACGACCTTCTTCTGTCCTTTTATACTTTCAGAGTTTGGGCTCAGATGTCTTACAAGTATTCACAAATGAAAAACACATGTGGGGACCCATGTGACTGTACCCAAATTCTCCAGACCCTTCCCCTTGGGGACAGCTGTTCACACAGTCGGAGCACTATGTAGGTCCCAGGATGGCACGGTGTCACTGTTTTACCCTAGTGGCCTCTGGCCTGTGTGATGCGGCAGTGCCAGTGTGGACTGCTGGGAACTGTCAGGTGCCACCTTCTCAGAGCACCCCTGGGCACTGTGGCCAGCACAGTTCTGGACCAGAGATGACCCCGCGGGCCTTACCTTGGGCAGGTCTCTCTGTACCTGCACAGGTCTCAGCCCCGGTGCAGGTATAGGGACTCAGATTGCTACCTTGCTGCCCAAGGTGGTACCACCCAGAAAGTGCTCGGTAAACACCAACTGGCGTCACCATCGTTGTCCCGTATCCCACCTGAGGAGAGCCTGGTGGACTATTGCTCACGGAAGGCCACATGCACGCGGCTCGCTCTCTCTGGTACGTAGTACCAAAGCACGGGGGAAACAATACAACTAAAATGTAAAGAAAAGACTGAACACACTAGATGAACCACTTTACATATTATTCCAAAATTTCATTCAAATCACTAATAAGAACACCAAGACCCCAAAGGCCAAGAAACAAGCTTAAGAAAATATGATCAGACTCAATAGTCCCCCAAGAAATGACAATCTAAGCAGTGACTGCCCAACATCTCAGATCTAACAGGTTAACAAAACTGGCAGTGACAGAAACAAGTGTCGCTGACAGTGATTGGGCGACATCCATGTGTCATGCGTCCAAGGGAGAGAAAGTCAGATAATCCTGGAAAACAAATCGACAATAAATCTGAAAGCCAAAAAATGGCCAAAGCTTAGATACTACAATTTGACCCCTGGAACTTTATTTCAAGGCAATTTTCCAAGAAAGAAGCGGCTCACGGCACAGCACGAAGGTTGCCCCAGGAGACGTGTACTCACAAGTATCTTGAAGCATTTGCAAGCAGGGTCAGGGACATAAATAGCTCGCCACGCCTAGGTCCTCAACAGCCTGGACTGCCCATCCTAGTACAGGTTAGCATCCCTTATCTAAATGTTTCCGATCAGAAGTGTTTCACATTTCAGATGTGGGGATATTTACATATACACATTTCAAGTTTGAGGATATTTTCATATACACAATGAGATGCCTTGGGGCTGGAATCCCAATCTAAACATGAAACTCATTTGTGCATCACACACACACACACACACACAGCCTGTAGATCATTTTATACAATGCATATAATCCGCCTGCACTTAGACGGTGGTCCATCCCATGAGGTCAGGGGTGGAAAAATCGTGTCCGCTCTCAAATAGTTGTGGGTTTTGGAGCATTTCGAAATGTGGATTTTCAGATTAAGATGCTCAGTCTCTATAACCACCATCATTTTATATGTGGGAAATGGGAGAGTAGTTAAGTGAGGGTCCCCTCGCGCTACTCGATTAGTGGGGCCTGGAACCCAGGCTGGGGACTTGGAGACGTTGTGAGCATCCTCTAGCACTCGCTGCTTTCCAAGGGCAAGAAGCCAAGAGATTAAAGGACCAACATTCCAGAACTAAGGGAACCATGATCACCCAAAACAACCCCTCTTTGTCAGGTCGTTCGTTCTGTACTTAACAAGGAGTAAGGACAGAACTTGTCTCACGACATAAACAGGATGTGATCAGATTAACTAGAAAAGCTAAAGAGACAAAATTACATTACGACATCCTGGATAAAGCACACAGATACAGAGAAAAGGCCAGAAGGAAGCGCTTAAAAAATGAAAACGGTGCGTTTGCCACGGAGTGTCCCTGGAATAGGACCTGCCTTCCTCTCAACACCTGCCCACGAACGTGCCTGGCATCAGAAACATTCAGAGAAAGAAGGATGGCAAAACCACCTTGATTTGCTTTGTTGTACACTATTGTTTGTATAATCTCTAGATAACAAGTGAAAACTACAAGTTGAGTCCTCCCGGCTGCTGCCCCAGACGGCGACACTGAACAGTGGAGTCTGGGGCCAGACAGGCCAAGAAGGACTCCTGCCTTAGCCAGGTGCTCCCTGCATGACTAAGCAGGTTCCTTTACCTGCTCCAGCCTCGCTTCCCCATCTGTGGAATGGGTGTCGTAAGAGCTATCCCTGAGGGTCAAGAATTAAATTATATCCAGGAGTCATAGCCTCAGTAACCTATAACCCCAGTACTCGGGAGGCTGAGACAGGAGGATCACAGGTTCAGAGCCAACCTCAGCAATTCAGTGAGGCTCTCAGCAACCTAGCGAGTTCCTATTTCCAGATTTAAAAAAAAAATAGGGCTGAGGGTGTAGCTTTAAGATAGAATGCCCCTGGGTTTAACCTCTAGCACCAAAATAAACAAACGAAGACATACATACATACATACATACATACATACATACATACATATTAAATATGTCATGAATAACGGATATGCTCAGTAATAGTACCTACTGCCCCAAAAGAACTGCAACAATTAGAGAAATGTAGAAGGTAGCAGTGATTACCAGGAATCTGGTAGGTGCAGACAGGGTCAGGGAGACTTGTGGGGATGCTTGTGAACCTGTGATAACAAAGATTCTTCTAGCCATGCAATTATACTGCATCTAAAACCTGCCATTGTCAAAGCCCTAGGAAATGATACACAGAACCTTTTCTTATTGTTTTTAATTGCAAGCAAATCTGTAGTCATCCCAAAATTTTAAAAAATGAATAAAAGAAAAAAAAATAACTTGTAGCTCTACCATAGAGATAACTATTATTAAATTGGGGGCACACAACTTCTAAAAACAATGGAAAGCTGTCATTATTTTAAAGAGATGCTATGGGTTCCTAAATGTATATTATAGTTCTATGTTTAAAAGCTTTAAGTTGTTTCGGATGGGTAAGTGGTTGGGGGGTTGGTTAGGGGTTGGTTGGGGGGTTGGGTGGTTGGTTGGGTGGTTGGTTGGGTGGTTGAGTGGTTGGTTGGGTGGTTGGTTGGTTGGTTGGGTGGTTGGTTGGGTGGTTGGTTGGTTGGTTGGGTGGTTGGTTGGTTGGGTGGTTGGTTGGGTGGTTTGTTGGTTGATTGGTTGGTTGGGTGGTTGGGTGGTTGGTTGGGTGGTTGGTTGGTTGATTGCAGAGTTGGTTGGTTGGGTGTTTGGTTGGGTGGTTGAGTGGTTGGTTGGTTGGTTGGTTGGGTGGTTGGGTGGTTGGTTGGGTGGTTTGTTGGTTGATTGGTTGGTTGGGTGGTTGGTTGGTTGGTTGGGTGGTTGGTTGGGTGGTTGGGTGGGTGGTTGGGTGGTTGGCTGGACTGCTTGCTTGCCTTGTCAAGATCAAGCGCGTCCATTACAGTGTTGATTTCATCAGCCTTGGTCTCAGAGCCTGAAATCAGAGTCAAACTTGTCAGAAGCTGAGGCTAAACTCTGAAAGACAAAACAGGCCTTGCCCGCCTGGTTAGTTTCCCGCAGCTGCCATCACAAAGCAAAACAACATCATGCTGCCTGGCTCAAAACAGCAGCCACTCATTCTCAGCTACTTCTGAAGGCTTCACGTCTGAAGTCAGCTGCCAGCTCTCCAGACTCTCCAAGCCCCGAGGGGAGGCCCCTTCCCCCAGCCCCTGATGCCGTGCTTTGAGCTCGATCCATCACTGCGGGCTCGTGTGTGCCGCTGTCCTCTTCCATAAGAACACCTGCCACCCTTAATTAGGGGTTCCCTTCTCTGCAGTATAATTTTATTTTAACTTATCTAGGTATATAAGCAATGGCCCTATTTCCAAAGAAGCTTACATACTGAGGTTTCAGGGTTCAGACAAATATATTTTGGGAGACACAGCTCAACCCCTAAAACCACCCAAACCCCTACTTGGCAGGCTGGATTGCTCCCCCTGGGAAAGACCTTTTTAGACATCAAGAACTGGCACTAGAGTCGCCACAGGTTCCAGGCGAGAAAAATGAGAACTCCCAGAGTTTTAGAAAGAAAGAAGGGAAACTGGGACAGTGTACTCTGGGAATGACAAATGGAGAATTCTTGTTTTTTTATTTTTTTTCTTTAGACATGAAGGGTTTTAAAAAATTCTCACTGGCCTTTCCAACTATTTTGTTCATTAAAATGCTAAATCGCCCTGAGCCGGGAAGTCTGCCCCAGCAAGGAGACTGAAAGAGAAAGCTCCTGACACTGGAAGCAGCCTGCGTTCACGGTCCTCCCTCAAACTAAAGCCAGAGCCGGCTGTGGTGTCTCAGGCTTGTAATCCCAGTACTTGGAGGCTGAGACAGGAGGATCACAGGTTCAAGACCAGCCTCGGCTACTTAGTTTTACCCATTCTTCTCACATTTTTAACACTTTTTGCTTTACATATCTCAGCAGTGCTGGCACGTCTTTAGTTTTTTGGTCATTTTTATCTCCTTAGATAATTTTGTAACTTTAACTTAAAACAGTTCTTTGCCAGCTAGGTATGTTGGCACATGCCTGTAATCCCACTACTTGGGAAGATGAAACATGAGGAGTATAGGTTTGAGGCCAGCCTCAGAAATGTAGTGAGGCTCCCCAGCAGCAACTCAGGGATACCCTGTTTAAAAAAAAAAAAAGCCGGGCATGGTGGCGTACACCTATAATCCCAATACTTGGAAGGATGTGGCGGGATGATTGCACCTTTGTGGTCAGCCTCAGAAACTTAGTGAGAAGCCAGGCGTAGTGGCGCACACTTGAAATCCCTGTGCTTGGGAGGCTGAGACAGGAGGATCACGCTGGTTCGGAGCCAGCCTCGCTGGCTTAAGAGACCCTGTTTCCAAATAAAAGAAATATAAAATAGGTCTGGGAGTGTAGCCCGGAGGTAGAAGGGCTTCCGGGAACTCCAGTACCACCCCCCCCCCAAAAAAAAGAAACTTAGTGAGACCCATTTCAAAAATAAAAAATAAAATAGGGCTGGGGTGTAGCTCAGAGGTAGACTGTCCCTGGGTTCAATCCCCAGTACCACTCACAAAAAGAATAATAAAAAGAAAAAAGAAAACAGAGCTGGAATGCCTCTAGGTTCAACCTCCAGTGATCCCCCCTTAAAAAGCTCTTTGCCATTTATTATTTTTTTAATGTTAAATTTCATTCTGATAGTTGTCTTACCCAGTCTGAGAGCCACCACCTGTTATTGGGTGAATGTAAACCATTCATGTGTAGTTTTACTGAGGTATGATTGGATTGCTTTTGCTTCCTGTCTACCAAGCATTCCTATTGCCCCCTTCCCAGCCTGCCCTTGCCCTGAGTTAGATTCATTGACTTTGTTGCCATTTTCCTTTTAACCTTTTAGACGCGAGATTCTGTTTCTTCTGGCAATCACATTGAATGTCTTGGGACATATGTATTTAATGTGTTATTTGCTGCCACCCCAGTAAATTAAAAATTTTAGCTCAGTTTATTCCATATCTTCTCAGTTCTTCCACTGTCGATCATTCCCACCCCAGCTGCCATGTTGGGCTATGAGATGATCACCCAGTCATTCAGTGGGTGTTTATCATGTGCTGGGCATCTTCACGGCTCTGGGGTTACAGCAAAGGGTGTCTCACAAAATTCCTACTTTCCTAAAGGAGGTCGACCAAAAAACACCCCTAGTAAGTGAAAATGTGCTGTTAGTGGGCACTCAGTCTGGGTTGGCCTCATTGAGGAGGCGTCCTTTGAGTAGTAAGAGCCCAAGCAGAGGGAGGGAGGGACTCACCAGAAGGAAGAACGCTGCCCACATGCAGACGAAACGGCAAAGCCTTGGGTACACTTGATAGGCAGAGGTCCAGGCAGTCCGGGGGCTGGCACGCTGAGCTGAGCCAGGGGAGACACTGGGCTTTGGCCATGGTTATGGGTTTAGAATGCCTCCTACACCTCAGAGATAAGGCAGCCATGTTGGAGATGGGACCTGGTTACTAAGGTGGGTCTCTGGAGGTGTAGTCTTGGAGACTATGCAGGTATCCTTGAACCCCCTTTCTGAGCTCTCTCTCTCTTGCTTCTGGTCTCTGTGATATCAGAGCAGATCCCTTGCTTTCTCTGTGTGTCTCACTACCATACCCTGAGCTCCACAGATATAACCTGGCCTGAAATCTCCAGAACTGTAAGCAATAAATCTTCCTTGCTCTGCGTTACTGTCATCAGGCATCTTGGACCACATCTGTGCCCCTGTGGACTGAAACAGCCGGCTGATATCACAAGCATTTTTTTAACTGTGGTCTCACCAGTTCTCCAGCCACACCGTCCAGCTCTCTAGTTTTTACTCTTTTAATTTCCAAGACCTGTAGTTGATATTTATGTCCCCGGGTTATCATCTCACCGGTTTTCATTCTACTTGCTTCATAGACTCCTGTTCCCTTTATCACCTCTTCCTCTCACTGCATGGTGTTTCCTGTATTTTTTTTTCCTGAGCTTTTGTTGCATTTATTTCAACAAGAGGGAGTTCCTGTTTGCATATTTTATCACACAGTCTTAAGTGATTCTGGGGGCAGAACATGCTGCGAAGAGAGGAGTGCCAATAGGCGGAGGGTGTGAGTCCCACACACCCTCTTCCTGCTGAGGTCCTTCCCTTGCTCCAGCCCGGGCCACTGCTGCACAGCCGGGTGGGTGGTGTTTGGGGGATGGCAGGAAGAGCCCAGAGAACTCAAACAGCCTCCCTGCTTCCAGCCCCTTCCTGTCCATTATCCTGACAGACGCCTCAGGCCCCACCCATCTTCATCAGCTACTTTGAAGCCCAGAGTGCCCTAAACCACCCGCCTTTGTGACAGCCTTCTCTGCCCATTCTAAGCGGAAACCCTTGGAAGACATGGGCCATGATACTTCCTCTGAGAATGATGCAATCGATACCCACCGAAGAAACAAGGAGAGCATTGTAAGTTTTATTTATAAGATCAGGACGAACAAGAGTATTAGTTTAGGTGGTTTTTTTCCAACTTTAAGTTAACTAATAAAATGGGGAGAATGACAGAAAAGCTTCTATTTACAAAAGACAAATTTAACTAAAGAAGACCAGGTTTTATTCCAAAATAGGATTAACGACATATACAAAGTGATCATTTTATAAACATTGATCAAAATCTTTTATACCAGCGAACTTTTTCCCGGGGGAGGGGAAGATCAACATGAACTCTTTGGCATTATCTTTTAAAACCCTTTCTTCTTGGACTGGTATCCATCAGAGTGCTTATAAATATCTAAGGTGGACACAAAACGCAGGTAAAGAAGAATGTTTTCCGAGGATTAATTTTATCATCTTTAAGCTTTTCCTTTAGCGGTGGGCCACACTGAAATGCAAGGAGACCTGGCCTGTGGAGTCCTGGAACCAGAAGATTGAGTTGCGCTTCTGGTATTTCCAGCTGTTGGATCTTGAAGAGGTTCTTCTTTGCAGCCCAACATTCTTGTCTTTCAAATGGGAAGAGTCCTTTCAAACCTGAAAGGCTGCGGGAAGGATTCACGATAATCATGCAACGCCCCTGGCCCGTAGGTGGCGCTCTAAGATGCCGGCTTACACAGAATCCCCACAGCCTGTGAAAGTGTGACTTCATCACACACACCGGCTTGCTTCTCTCTGGGCCTGCTCCTCTCTGATCCGGAGAGACTCCCAAAGGAACCAAGCATGCAAATGAGAAAACATTATATCTAAGGAACTGAAAACTGCCTTCAATAAATTAGAGTCGTTAGTCTAGGTCTTAAGTACTTTATATATCCCTTTGGTTCTTTTTATTGTTTTATTCAAGTAAGCAATTTGGTCCTCCTTCCTTTGTAAGGCAAGTTTTAGGTCAAACTGTATAACTTCAATTTCCTTCTTAAAGCCCTTTTTAATTCCACCCTTTCAAAGAGGGTTTTTACTCTATCCTATTTTAATAAAATCATATTTGCTCTGAAGTAAAATGCGATTTGTTTTACATGATTATATTTGATGCCTTTGGGCTAGATTCTAATCGTAAACTCGCAGGCAACTCAATAATTCTAATTTAAAAAGATCCATTTCTTAGTTCTTCTTGTCTCCAGCCTTGACAGTTAAAATGTTCCTTTGGAATATTGCTTTGTAGAAGGTTACACTGAAATCTTACTGCGATCAGGTCCCCCGCCTGAAATACCGGCGCCTCTACAACAGTATCCAAGACTCTTCTGAATCAAAAGTCGTGTTTGTCCAGGGAAGCATCTAAAGGCTGGATTGTAGGTACAACTTCTTGATAAAATGGATTTCAAGGTAGCCCAAGGCGATGTGGTCTGGCCCAGAACACAGAAATCTTAGGGTTTCGACCCTGCCCATCAGGGACTTTTCCTCCTGACTCTGTCGCCTTCCATCATGGGACCCACAGGGTCACTGTGCACCGTGGAGTGGGGGTGCACAGCAGACAGTCCCTGGGGCTGCCTCCCATTCTAACACCCCATGATCCTTGGGCCTTCGGCCCCCGATAGCGCAAGGGCCGTGACCACCCCATTCTCCCGGAAGCTCTTCCATGCCTCTCAGATATGCCGTCCGGTCAGGAAAAAGAGCGGCCTGTCTTCCTTGGCGTTGGCGGTCTGGAACTCATCCCGCAGCCGGAACTGCCACTCATCCTCCAGCTCCAGACGGACCACCGTCTGGCGGAGCGAGTTCCGGTCCTGACAGATCACGCACAAGGTGGCACCTGCGTGGGCAGCGGCAGAGGTGAGAAGATTAAGAGGTGAACATCTCCAAGGACAGGGACTGCCCGGATCCCCGGCATTAACCAGACATAGGATGCTGCTTGGGCGGGAGCGCCGGGTGACCGAGTGGGTGTCCTGTTCTTTGCTGAATAATCATTAGTCACAGCGAGACAGGGCAACTGGGATTTGGCAGGTTGGGTTAGAAGACAACATGGAGACAAAAGGAAAAGTTGAAGAACAGAACAGGAGGCAAATGGAAAGATAAAGAGAGGAAGGAGACAGATTTGATAGGGGGGGAAAAAAAAGGCAAACATCTACCAATTCCAAGATTGAAGACATGCGTGGAAAAGGGGACAGAGGAGAGAGGGACCAGTGGGAGAAACCGAGAACTATGTGCATGCGTCTGTCTGAAACTGTATATCCTGATATGATGGGGAAGTACAATGTACCGAATAAAACAGTAATATAAATCAAGCACCATCAGGCTCAGTCCTTGGTTCGCCCGCCCACCTCACAGCTAAAGTCCCGTCTCCATTCTCCCAGCCCCGTGGCTGTGTCCACCCTTGCCCACACGCCCAGCCCTGGGATCCTCCCTCACCTCTGCTCTGCTCCCAGAGACAGCCCCCATGGGTGGGGCTTCCTTCACATCTCTCCCCCTCCCGATCCACCCACCCAAATCTTCCCTTTAGAGAAAACATTTCCAGAGAGCAGAGAAATCTGCTCTATTCCCAAGGCTGTGCACCCAGCTGGTGCTCCTTAAATACCTGCCAGAGAGGAAGGTCAAAGGGCAACCAAGGATACGGGAAGGGGCCGAGGGCGGGGGAATGTGATTGGAACTGGAAGCAGAGATGGGAAATCATTTTGAAAAGCTGGCAGAATAAGCGTCCGTCAGTTTCCATTCTAGCAGGGAATGGAGAAAGATCAGAAGAAAAGACAAAGGAGTCTGCAGGACTCTCCTTCCAGAAGGAAGTCTCTGGGGGCACCCGGACACTGATATAAAGGATATGGGTGGAAAAAGAATTCAGAAGATGAAAATATCTGCCATTTACCCCCCAAAAAAGGACATGTCTCAGTTGTTTCTACTGAACAGGGCAGAAGGAAAAGCAAGTTCCAGCCCGGCTTTTTGGTGCTTTTCTGGGTACCTGGGGCAGTCCGTTTCCTTCTCTGAGCCTCAGTTTACCCATAGGCAGTAAGAACGAGGATGACAGGCCTTGCTTTCAAGAGCTGCGATTGATGTCAGCATTCAAGACAAGGTCCGGGAAAGAAGAATTACCTTTCAGAAAATGAAACTGCTTCAAAAAGCTCGCACCCACAAAGGAGTCGCAGAGGTACAGCAGCAGCCCGCTGAACCTCAGCTCAGAGCAGTTGACGTTCAAAGAGTGGGGCCTGGAGCTCACATAACAGACAGAGATCTGAAAGAGAAGAAACCCGAGAGAAACATCACTTTCCACGAAGTACTCAACAACCTTATCCTGGGTGGGGGGTTACCTCTAACACAGGCCGACTGCTTGGTCAAACTCAAGATCCAGGAAAGGGGCAAGACACATTTTCATGCTATTTCCAAATCTATATCCTAAATCTCAGTTTCAGAAGTTTTACCCAGATGAACTCATTTAAAATCAATCCTGGCCGGGCGTGGTGGCGCACGCTTGTAATCCCAGCGCTTGGGAGGCTGAGACAGGAGGATCGCACAGGTTCACAACCAGCCTCAGCTACTTAGTGAGGCTCACAGCAACTTAGTGAGACCCTGTTTCCAAATAAAGTATAAAATAGGTCTGGGAGTATAGCCTGGAGGTAGAAAAGCCCCTGAGTTCCACCCCCAGTACCACTAAATAAATAAATAAATAATAAAATCAGTCCTGGCCTCAGAATCTAATTCGATTCCTAACACCTTCTATTTGGGCAAAGTAATTCAGCTTTCTCTGCCTTGAATTTGCCAGATGCCAAGGGTTGGAAGTAAAACACCTGAGAAAAAATATTAATTACAGTCACCCTCAGTACCCACGGGGTCCATCCATAGACAGGGATTCAATCAACAACAGATGGAAAATATTTGGGGGAAATTTGTGTCTGTACTGAATATATACAGATGTTTCCCCCTTGGCATTTATTCTCTAAACAATACAGCATTGCAATGACATACAAAACACTGACATTGCATTTGGCATGGTGAGCAATCTAGGGATGATAAAATGCACAGAAGAAAGCACAGAGGTCTTATGCAAATACTACAGCATATTACGCTAAGGACCAAAGCATCTATAGATCTTGGTACCCGAGGGGTCCTGGAGCCAATCCCCATGGAAACCAAGGGCTACTGTATAGAGTCCCAGACGCTAGTCCACCTGTTCTGGGCATTTCTCTGCCCTGTGAACTCCATGCCCCGAGTTACCTGAGATCCCAGGTTTAGGTAGCAGTCCACAGACAACACGGGGTGGCTGTGGTTCTTCAGGGACAGCGGGAAGAAGCGGTGACTATGGTATTGGAGGAACTTCTCAAGCAGGAGCTGGGCGGGGGCCGCGAGGAACGTGTGCTTGCTGTCAGGGGCGCAGATGTACTGGGCCGGCACGATGGCCGCAGAGCTATCGGACACCTGCGTTTGGAAGATGGGCGTCAGGCCACTCCTGCCCCCCAGAGAGGCCACCCGGGAGCCAGGGGCTGGGGACGATCAAGCCACTTGAGGTGACGATGTGAGTGGAAGGGGACATGTCCTCCAAGAGTTAAGTTCTCTGTGTTGGTGCACGCTTATAATCTCAGCATTTGGGAGGCTGAGACAGGAGGATCGGGGTCCATGGACAGCCTCAGCTACTTAGTGAGGCCCTTAGTGAAACCCTGTTTTAAAATGAAGATTAAAAAACAGGACTAGGGGTATATAGCTCAGAAGTGGAATGCCCCTGGGTTCCATCCTCAGTACTAAAAAAAAAAAAAAAAAAGAGTAAATTCTCTCTTAAGAAAAAGTAGTGAGGCCTATGGAAATTAGTCATTCCACGCAGAAACCCACGGGCCATGGGAATTCTTCCCGGATCTAGAGCTGCATCTGGGAGTGTGTATCATATGCAATCAGTATGCAATTAAATCTAGGAGGAAAAATAAGATTATGTTTAAGATAGGAATAAAGATAAAAGACCCAAGAGTTTAAAAATGACACCAACAAATACAAAAGAAAAATTCGTGCTCCTTGGTAGAGAGACTTACTACAGGAAAGACCCAGACTCTCTCTAAATGAAACTACAAATCTAACACAAATTCTACTTAAAAATCTTGATATATTTTGTTCCACGCCTCACTCTGCTACTCCCACCCTCTATAAAAGCTGTATATTTCTTTATCACATTGAAATCTCACCATGATGTGTAATTGCAAGGGACTAATAAAATAAATTTTTAAAATAGTTATGGAAATTCTAAAGAAAAAATCTCAATAATAGTGGCACTTGGGGGCTTAATGACTTCCAAACTCTTCTGTAGGACCGGCCTCATATTGGAAGGTTCTGCTACGTTTGTTTGTTTTTTGTCTGTTTGTTTCAGCAGTACTGAAGATTGAACCCAGGGGTACTCGACCACTGAGCTTAACTAAGTTGCCCAAGATGGTCTTGAACTTGTAACCCTCCTGCCTCAGCCTCCCATGTAGCTAGGATTATAAGAGTGTGCCACAGCACCTGGCTAAGGTCCTGCTACTTTGCAAGAGAAACAAGGATGTGCTTTCACTCCTAGAGAAAGCTTGGACCGCTGTCTACATGGGCGGCCGGGTGGAGCAGGCGTGTAGACCCAGGCCTGGTCAGCTCAAGGTAGATCACCAGGGGGGAAGGCAACTGGTATCAGAACTGGTTGGTATTATCAGTGCAAGATTCAAGACAGACCAAAGGTGACCAACAGGGGTCACAGAGACCGTTAGGCAGAGACAGGCCAGCCTGTCTGGTTTCTTAAGAGACATGGGACTCTCTGACTTGCCATGTTTTTCATCTTCAATTGCTGGGGCTCACTCAACTAGAGCAGCTGTGATCACAACCACGCCCCTCCCAGCAGAGGCTGGCTTGTGGACAGACACGTGGCCACGGGGCCGGTGCAAACTGCTCTTTGACTAGGCACGATCGCGGGGACCTGGAGAGGGGCAGGCAAGCCATGCAAGGAAGCGTAGCAGAGGTCTTGCACCAAACAGCAGCTTGCAGGATAAGGTTAAATCAGAGAGCCTGGGCTTGCAGCACCCTGTCACTCCCTGGAAAGGAAAAATGTGGCCCCAGTGGTGCCCACCCTCAGCTGTCACACCGTGTCACAGGGCGGCAGCCCGGCCGGCGTGGCGACGCGCTCACCTTGGATGTGATGTGGAAGGACCTGTGCCCGCCCACTGCAATCTGCTTCTTCATCACGCTGAAGCGGTTGAATCTGCAGAGCAGGAGGCCGGCGCTGTGCACCCGCAGGTTGAAGTCCACGTCGTCACACGTAAACCTGCTCGGGGCCAGAGGAGGAGGGGGTGTGACCGTGCTCGCCTGCTCTCGGCGCATGCAGAGCAGCCCCATCCTGGGGGCTACAGAGGTGCGGGGGGTGGGGGCTACTTCCTGCTTCTAGGGGGGATGTGAGGCACACAATAGCCGCTCTGTTCCAAGAGAGGCAGTGTGCACCCAGGTCTCCCCGTGTCAGGACTGTCCCTGGATGACCACGCAGTGAGTACCAGGCACCCTGCCTGTAACATCATGCGATTCCACTCCATCTTTTTATTTATTTATTTATTTATTTATTTATTTATTTATTTATTTTGTGGGTCTGGGGATGGAACCCAGGGGCATTCTACCTCCGAGCTACACCCCCTGCCCTATTTTTTATTCTTTATTTTGAAACAGGGTCTCACTGAGTTGTGGAGGGCCTCACTAAGTAGCTAAGGCTGTCCACAAACTGCAATCCTATCTCAGCCTCCCAAATGCTGGGATGACAACTGTGCACCACCATGCCAGGCTCCAGTCCATCTTTGAAAACAACCACACACCTCCCAGGGTAAGAATATTAGCTACTTTTTTTTATTATGTATATATTTATTTTTTAGCTGAGGGAAACTGGCTCTGAGAGAAGTCGTCTGCCTACTGCAAACCTACTAAGTGGCAGAAGCCAGGTTGGTCTGTCTGGCTCCAAAATCGACACTTGTGGGCGGGCCATCTCTTCTTGGGCATGAGCCTACTGCCTGGCACGCAGAGACACTCAATAAACACGTTAGTGTGAATTGTTCTCCAGATATGAGCACTTCTGTGGCTAGAAATATGTGGGGGGGGCATGGAAATGGCTTTATAATTTAAGAGCATTAATAATTACAATTTAGGAGCATTATTATTATTATTTGGTGGTACTGGGGTTCCTGGAAACCCTTCTACCTCCAGGCTACACTCCCAGACCTATTTTTATATTTTTATTTGGAAACAGGGTCTCTAAAGCCAGCGGGGCTGGCTTCAAACCTGTGCAATCCTCCTGCCTCCACCTCCCAAGCACGGGGATTACAAGCGTGCGCCACCACGACCGGTTAGGAGCATTATTAATTTTAGCTTTATAATTTTAATACTCAAAAAAAAAAACTTTCTTAATCTGAGAGGGAACCAGAAGAAGAGAAAGACACAGCATAATGTAACTCATTAAATAAAGTGTTCTGAGAACTGTGATATTGAATGATCGTAGGCAGAGACAACGCTAATCAGCGTGGGTATCTAGGCGGGTGGACGCTGGGCCCGGCGACCCCAATCGTAGGAGGCGCCGGCCCAGGCTCCCCCCGGGGCGGCACTCACCGGTTCTGGTTGTACTGCACGTTCTGGGTCAGGTCCACGTTCAGGATGATGAAGTCGTGCACGTGGCAGCGGGAGAAGGGCTCCCGCACCTGGCCGGCCCGCGTCTTGCTGGCCCACTTCCTCATGCCGATCAGGGCGTAGTGCGTGATGTCGGGGGAGGCCTCGATGTGCTGCATGATGTGTTTCAGAGAGACGTTCCTCTCGGACCAGGAGAACTCCCTGCCGAGGACAAGGGGAGGTACCCGGGCTGACATGCGGCAAGGGCCTCTGCGCGGGCCGGTCAGGGCCGGGGACCCGCTCCAGCCACACCGCCCGTGCGTGCTGGACCTAGCTGGATGCACAGGCCTCAGCACGACCCCAAGGGATGCCAGGCCCCCTGCAACTTCACACGTAGTATAATTTCTTGCGTGCAAAATATGCCTACTCTATGTGCTAAATATGAGGGGTTTTGTTGGTTTTTTGGGGGGAGGTATTAGGGACTGAAACCAGGGGCATTCTGCCTCCGAGGTACACCCTCAGCCCTTTTACTTTTTTTTTTTAATCTTGAAACCAACTCTTGCTAAGTTGCTAAGGGTCTCACTAAGTTGCTGAGGCTGGCCTGGAACCTGCAATCCTCCTGTCTCAGCCTCCCAGGTACTGGGATTACAGGTGTGCCGCCACCAGGCCTGGCAGTGCTAAACACATCTGTAGCCCATAATTTGGTTGACCCTCAGAAACAAAGATGAGGAATTAGAACCCAAAAAGATTTCATGGTTTGCTTAAAGGCACCGTGCAAATTCAAATAGAGGCAGGACTTAGAGGTTAGGCTAGTGAGAGGGGCAGGGGAGAGGGGAGAGAACAGAGCTCTGGGTGCTGGTCAGGGATATGCACTGTACCTGCCTCTTTGCATATATACATATGCATTACAGCCAATGGATAGTGTGTGATTTCTGTAGGCATTATACCCCAATAGCAATTTTTAAAATTAGGAGAAAGCTGGTTTTGGGATGTGGGGTTACTTCTGCAAAAATCAGGGCTCTGGCGTTCTGAGGAGGCCTTTGTGTTTCTCAAGGGGAGAGAGAACTCTCATCTCGCCAGAAGCACTCACGCTCTTGCTTCCTTGCATGAGTGCGTGCACGCGTGCATGCATGTCTATGGGCAGAAGGGGCACTGCCCACAGGCCACCCCACCTGCCCCGCTCCCCGCTGCAGTCCACGTCCACCGCATTCCACATCACGCAGGAGTCATCCGAGATCACGATGAAAGGCCAGATGTCCTGTGGCTTGATCCCAAGCTCCTCCTGCCGGTTCCGCTCCAGCTCCAGGTTATGATAGGACAGTTCCTTGATCAAAAAATGGGCAGCGCCTGAAAGGGTAAAACGCTCCCAACTCAGGTCTATCCTCAACGCAGGTCCACCCAGAACAAACCCCCAACCAAAAAGAGCCGGCTTCAGGCACCCACACCTCCCTCTTCTCCTGGCAAGGAAACATCATTCTTAAGTTTACATATAAATATACTTGTCCTTCTTCCTGAACAAAGGAGAGAATGAGTTAAATCAATAACCAAATATTTAAAAAAAAAAAAAAAGGATTCAGCCAAGCGTGATGGTGCATGCTTGTAATCAATCCCAGCATTTGGGAGGCTGAGACAGAGGATCATGGTTCGCAGCCAGCCTCAGCTACTTAGTGAGGTCCTTTGCGATTCATTGAGATCCTCTTTCAAAATAAAGAATTAAAAAAAAATAAGGCTGGGAGTATAGCTCAGAGGTAGAATGCTCCTGGGTTTCATCCCCACTGTAAGAAAGAAAGAAAGAAAAAAAATAGGGCTGGGGGTGTAGCTCAGAGGTAGAATGCCCATTGGGTTTCAGACCCAGTACTGGGGGGAGAGGGGGAGGAGATTCATAGTCCAACAAATCAAAATGGCTTTAAACTTCCCAAAGCAAAAAGCTTGACGTAAACTATTTAACCCTCCCATGTCTAGAATACCCTCTGGAGTCTCATCCGTGTGAATTCGCCAAGCGGCGTATGTTAAACACATACCGACCCCGGCGCTGTTGAAGATGCTCGGGAGCACCAGCATGATGTGGTTGGGCCAGTACTTCTTATAAATGGCCATCTCGTACTCCTTGACCACCAGCACGTGCAGGTGGCTGGCGCCGTCCATCGCGTGGTACAGATTGAAGAGCCCGTGCTCGTGGCGGCCAGTCGTTGGAGTGAACGTAGGACTTTTTATATATTCTTGACTCTGCAGAGCACAGGTATAATGAGGCAGAGAGCTTGTCAACTCGACACCGTTCTTCCCCTTCCTTTGAAGTGCAACTTCGCAATGTCTTCTACGGAAAGATGGAGTCTACTTCTATGGGCCTTGAATCCCAGGGAGACTCGAGACTTGATTTTACCCGTAAAATGCGGGCAGGGTGAGGCTGTGCCGGTTGTGAGCCTAGCCTCACCCCTTGCAGTCTGTCTCAGAACTTGCCCTGGAATGAGCGGGGCTAGCCGGCGGGGAAAGGGAGGCCCCTGGAGCCGAGACGTGCATTCCACTGAGGCACCAGAGCGCGGTCCATGAGCTAACCCAGACCCAGGAGTGAGCAGGACCAAGACACAGTAACCATCCAGCTGAGCCTTGCCAACTATTGGGCCCCAGAATCAGAAGCCGAATACGGGCTAGTCTGGGAACTAACCCGCACACATCAACAAACCAAATCTATTTCCTCTCAAACTAAAATCTAATGCGGTTCTCGAAGCGCATGTTATCCCCGTGTGTCCACAGTTCAACCCTCTACATGCTATGAACGTTCTGCAATCGTGGCTGAGCTACTTAGATACACTTAGGTGGTGATGTCTTCTATGTTTTCTTTAACTCTTTCCTTAATTGATGTCTTTGGGCTGAGCTAGGGCTTCTGCTTCCTCTGAAACACCCACTACAAAGCTGTGCGCACGACTCATGGCCCTCTCTGACTGCAGCTAGGAAGCGACTGCAGTCACGGGTAAAGGCTACTCTGTGTCGCATTCCCAGGAACACTCCTGAAACTCCCCGCCCCTGGGTGTGGGGCGCCTCGTGACAAAGGCCTCTTTGGTGCAAATGTGTGCATTGATATACTGCTGGGCTTGCGAGGCCTCAGACACCTGTCACTGTCAGCAAGAGCAGAAGCATCCCCCACAGGCAGCATGTTGACACGGCCAGCTAAAGAACCACCAGTCAACTCCGATGCTGCCCGGCTGGACCTGTCAAGCCAGGAATCCTACAAGAGGGTCTCTGGAGGAAAATGGTGGTCCCAGGACAAGGGATCATGAAGGATGATCTCTTCATAAGATAAAGGGGACATATGTGTTGTGGAGACATGTCCTGAAACCCTTAGGGGCAAAATGCTATGTGGCCAGGGATGGACTTCCCTGACACAGGGACAGGAGGAAAGAAGACAGAAGGACAGGGCCCACTGGGAGTTAATCCTGTGGGACCTGGGCAAGAGGCCCTGAGAAACTCATTCTCCAATGCTTTCTGCCTCAGCCTGTTTGAAAATCCCCTAACAGAGCGCTAAAGAAAGCTTTGAGAGGGAGGGATGGACAGCTCATCAGCACCTGTCAGCATCCAGGTCCTACGATGACGCCTTACACTCTTATAAAAAATAACTCACAATCGGGCATAGAGGTAGATACTTGTAATCCCAGTACTTGGGAGGCTGGGACAGGAGGATCACAGGTTTGTGGACAGCCTCAGCAACACAGCGAACCCCTCTGCAACTTAGTGAAACGGTATTTCAAACTAAAAAAATAAAAATAGGGCTGGGAGTCTTGCTCAGAGGTAGAATGCCCCTGGATTCAATCTCCAGTAACACACACACAATGACTCTCACATGCTTTTGCAAGAATTATTATCTAGCTTCATAGGCGAGGAAAAAAACAGGAACTGAGATAGTAAGTTCAAATAACACAACTAGTGAGTGGTTGAGCAGGGCTCAGACTTGAGTCCTGGTAACACTGGCTACACCAGCTTCCTCCAAGGTCAACCACCATGTTGTCCCTGCACTCTGTTCCAGGTGGCCTGGACCCGTCAGCCTGTCCAGGTCCCCAGCTTGGAGCTTAGTGAGCGCGGGGAGCCGCGAGCGGTACCTTGTCCGTGACGAGGGGCAGGCGCATGCTCTCCAGCTGGCCTCCGGGTTGGCTGAAGACGAAGTGGTGCTCCTTGGACTTGGGGATGATGAAGTGCAGCTGAATCTCCTCTCCTAGCATGGAGTAAGAGAAGGCGAAGGCGTGCAGGGTGGACTCATAGAGCTGGGGTGCGCGGGGAAAGGACAGAGCTTGTCATCAGAGTCCGGCTCGCTCCCCAGAAGAGCCCGGGCCCAGCCTGGCATGGCAACATAGGGCCACACCACCTCGGCCCCATGGTGGGAGCAACCCGCGGGGTGGGATGGCATGAAGCTGGGACACCCAGGTCCAGCCACTGGGCAAGCCCCGGGGGCCACGGGCATGCACGCTGAGCCTGCCCGCCCTGCAGCCTGGTCAACCTTCCCCGGCTCTGCCACCTACAGCACCAAGCCCCGCTGGACAACGGATTTGACCCCCAGCCCCATTCTAGAATGCCAACTAAATCACCCACTGTAGGTCTCATTTACATAAAAGTATATCTTCTATTGTAGGTATCAAAAGAATATAAATAAGATGATATTAATATGTGAGCCAAGCGTGGTGGCACATGCTTGTAATCCCAGCAATTGGGAGGCTGAGACAGGAGGACTGCGGTTCGAAGACAGCCTCGGCTCCTGCTTAGTGAGGCCCTCTGCAACTCAGTGAGACCTTGTTTCAAAATAAAGAATAAGCCGGGCGTGGTGGCGCACGCTTGTAATCCCAGCATTTGGGAGGCTGAGACAGGAGGATTGTGCAGGTTCGAAGCCAGCCGCGCTGGCTTAAGAGACCCTGTTTCCAAATAAAAATATAAAATAGGTCTGGGAGTGTAGTCTGGATGTAGAAGGGTTCCATAGGAAGAAAGGAAGGAAGGAAGGAAATAAAAATAGGCTGGGGGTGTAGCCTGGAGGTAGAATGCCTCTGGGTTCCACCCCCAGTACTGCAATAATAATAATAATAATAATAATAATAATAATAACAACAACAACAACAATAACCATGTGTGTTGTGTACTTCAGTAGCAGTGAGCTCCAGGCACCATCCTGACTCCTTTACACTCGATCAATGATCCTAGGAAGCAGATACTGCCGCCATCCCCACAGCATGGACACAGAGGATGACCTTCGGGGTCCTGGGCTCATTCCCGTCCCCAAGACTAACTAGCTTCACCCTCAGCCTCCTCTTCCTGCCCCTCCGTACCAAACACCCCGCACCCCTGTGCACCTGCTGTTCTCAGCCTTCGCCCAGCCAGGCTTTGTCCCAGCTCCACAGCCTCACAAGGGCCCTCCCTGACCAGCAGCCCTCCCTACTGGCGACCTTCCCGTGTGTGCTCTGTGCTCCGGGGCTGGAGAGACACTCCCACGAGTCTTTCCAGCTCTTTACATTTTAAAATCAAGAAAACATTTTCCCACTGTCTTTTCTTCTTTGTAAGAAAAACTTCATCTCCAGTGGCGGGGGTAGAGGGAAGGTTAGAAGCATTTGCCAGGGACGAACGGGATGGCTGATTATTTTGATTCTTTGAAAAATGCTCATTTGTGCTTTTTAATTTCATCTACAGTAAAAATGCATATTTAAGAAATATCGGTGTTAAAGAGACAGGGGCTAAACTGCTGGCAGCTAAGTTCAAGGCCAAGCAGACAGGGGAGAATTAAAGCCCCCACTGTCATTTCCTTCCACAAAAGGAATGGAGAGATCAAGCCAGGGCTCCGGCCTCAAGCCTTTCTGTTCTCAGCCAAGGGCATCATCCACCCTGCTTGCCTCTGCAACCCGGCCAGGGGTCCACCAGCCCCAGCCAGCTCCAACCTGCTCCTTCTTCCCCTCCCTTGAGTCCGATATGAAAAGAAGTGCTTAAATATAAAATACTACCATCTATCTGTTTATATATAGCCAGCCTCACAGGCCCCTGCAAACCTCCATGTGTCAATTTAGAGACTAGTCAAAGCTGCAGCCACGCCCATAGCAGGCCTCAGGTGGTCTGTATAAAAGCTGGCATTCCTCCCCCAGCACCCGAGGCCTCCGTGGCCTAGTCTCTGCCCCTCCCCTGAGACTCCCCAGCCCCATGCACTGTGCGCTTCAGCAACACCCAGCAAGGTGGCTCCTCAGCTCCCAAAGACCCAGGAACCCGCTTTTATATGGGGTCCCCCTCCTTTCATCTGACCGGCTCCTCAGCAAATTCTATTTGTCCTAATAAGTCCTCTTTCTGTTTCCAGCCCAGAAGAATAGAGTTTATATATACTTTATCCAAAATGCTAAGGACCACAGGTGCTTCAGATTTAGGTGTTTTTAGATTCTGGAATATTTGCTTACACTATACCACAGTCGGACCTCCCTAACCTAAAATCCAAATGCTCTGAAATCCAAAGCGGCAGTGCACCAAAAGCTTCAGATGTCAGAGCTTTGGGGATTTTGACTTTTCAGCTGACGGATGTTCAACTTGTATTATCACTTATAAAGTGAAGATGATGAGATTTTAGTACAAATCAAATACGAAATAGGACAGGGCGGTTTTCTAACCAGCACAGCTTGAATGGGTCACAAGTGTGAGTGGGACACAAACCCCTGGTGACCAGCCAGGTGACCAGACAGAGCCTGTGACGGCCGGAGTCCTGGGCTGCGAGCCTTACGTGTGTCCAAGACAAATGTTTTCTATCCTGTAGAAAGGTTAGGAAGAACTGCTGTATGCAAAGTGCCTAAGCATACTGCCTGCCATGAAGGGGCGCACAATAATGCAATCCCCCCTTCCTGTGTGACCTCTGCCTCAACCACACTGCAATCTTTTTAATTGGGCACACTGTAATTTTATGTCATATTGGGGTGCAGGGTGCTAGAAAAATATATGCACACAACTCATGTTGCCCTCCCTACAGGGTCTCCCACCCCCTCACCCCCCAAGTCTTTGAGATTGGAATTGGCAATTTTGTATATGTTCATAGCATTGTTTCTACTATGCTTTCCTTACCAATTCATCTCGTCCCTTCCGTAATCCCCCTCGGTCACTCCCCTGGCGTCTCTGCTTGTCTATCTGATGTTGTTGCCCTTATTTTAATACCTCTCTCACTCCCACTTATAAAAGAGGACATACGTCTGCTGGTTCCCTGGGACTGGGTGTACTGACTCAGTATAATATTCTCAAGTCGCCTTTTCCTGCAAATGGTGTAACTTTGTTCTTCTTTATGGCTGAGTTAAATTCCATTGTGTGTATACATACTCAAAGAACAAGGTCACACCATATTGCGGTCTTGCCTCCCAAACTGTGAGCCTTCAGGATCAAAGTTTATTTCTGTCTGCCTCCCCAGGGCCTGGCACGCAGTAAGAACTCAACGAGTGGGACCCCAAGGACACTTCCAGTTGGTGAAAGTGGCCTCTGATGCCAGAATAACTCAGCACTTCTCCACGGCATCAACCATCCTCTCAGACTAGGAAGGGCACAGAGGATGCACACAGACCAGGAAGCAGGGGTTTCCATGGGGAGGTGTCCCAGCCAAGGGCTGGCACTGCTGGGGCGGGACTGACCGAATCCCAGCCCCTGCCTACCTGGTAGCGGGGGTGGAAGCCCATGTACAGAAGGCACTGCTCACAGTGGTGGTACGTGTTGTACGCTGCGTACTTGGACAGCCTCATCCGCGCCGTCTGACGCCGCACGTACAGGTCCTCGGGCTTCCGGGACATCCCTCTGTCTGCACAAAATTCCCCAGCGTTAAGGAGCAACAGGCACAGCTGAGTGGTCAAGGGGGATGGCCTCTCACAGCTCCAAGCCCCGGGGTGACTCAGCCAAGAGAGGAGACCACAAAGCTTCAGGCGGAGAAACCCAAACATAATTTAGTTCATAACGTGTCTCAGTTGTGTTTTACAAACACAGAGTTAAGGGTCCATTATGGGACAGTTGAAATTGATTGCCAATTTAATATTGAAAATACTGAGTCAGGTGTGGTGGCTCATGCTCGTAATCCCAACATTTGGGAGGCTGAGACAGGAGGATCACGGTTTGAGGGCAGCCTCAGCTACTTAGTGAGGCCCTTTGCAACTCAGTGAGACCCTGTTTCAAAGAACAAAAAATAGGGCTAGAGGTATAGAGCGGAGGTAGATGCCCCGGTCTCCAAGTCCGACCTTCACTCTTGATGCTCTGATGGTGCGAACAGATCAGACTGGCATCCTCGTACTTGGGGTCATGAATGATGTAGTCAAACGGCATCTTCTGGAACAGCTCCAGGTCCGGCCAGGGGTCGCTGAGCTGCAGGTAATGCCAGTCCGACTCTTCTCGGAGACCTTCAAGATTGGTAGAGACGCAGCTTTGCAACACAGTAGGAGGTGGGAATGGTTTAACTGCACATAGAATGATCCTTGAAGTGGAACTGCTATTGACCTGGGCTACTGGGGACCAAGTGTATCTCAAAGGCTTCCAACACTGACCCATTTGGGATGTGGTTCTAATGAGGCAAGAATGCGCTTTCAGATCCACCTGCGTCCTGAGGATGCACTTTCCCAGGGCCGGGTCTGCGCTGTCCCTCACACGGATTTCACGTCCTCCCAGAGCCCTCAGCCAGCTGGCCACACCTGTGCTCTGCGCCCCGGCCTCTCTGCTGCCCCTGCTCCCAGGCCAGTGGGCTTTAAAAGTTTTCTTTCCTGCCTCTGCCTGTCTGAATCTCCCCAGGCAATATGACTCAGCTCCAGAAACTGCCCGAGCCATTGGTGCTCCCTGAGATCCCAGCGGTGCTTGTGGCCCAGCCGCATTTCTACACGTGCCTGCATCCTCTTGCACTATGATCTGCACAGCCTGCGGTGCACAGCAGTTGTGACAGGCTAGAAGGTAAAACGGTCCAGTTGGCCCAACTCAAGTTTTGCAGCACATTGACATTGTCTATTATATTATGTTGTTGTTGTTGTGATGGTGGTGGTGGTGGTGGTACTGGGGATGGGACCCTTTATATGGAGATATTAATATATAGATCTTTGTGTATATAAAAATACATATACATATCCCACTATATCATATACATGGGCAGAGCATACATGTCCATAAGTGGGAAGGAGAAGTCTTATTACATAGTTAATAGGTGCCCTATTTCATAAGAGAAAACAGAGGCAACAGAAGTATTTAAGAGAATAAGCTTTGAAGTTTGACAAAATGTGTTCAAAGCTCTGTCTTTACCACTGACGTATCCAAGAAAGTGATGGGACCAGAACCAAGCAGAGTGATTTGCCAGGCCAAGGTCCTGAGGGACCAGGAGGGGCGGGAGGAGGATGGGAAGGCGGCTTCACAGGAAGTACTATGGAGTGTCCACAGAGACCTGCGTACTCAGTACTCAGGACACACCTATTCTGGAAACGAGGAGAACAGGGTCTCTCCACACTTCCTATATTTCCGTTTCGGCCTTAACTGTTCATCTGTGCTCCGCTGTCCAAGCAGGATAACCCCCGACAGAGGCCACAGTCAAATGTGGTTTAATTCCACCTCTGCCACCATCCATCTGGGCACCTGAACAACTTATCCATCAGGAAAATAGGATCACAAGAATCTATTTCATAGCCGGGCGTGCTGGCACACGCTTGTAATCCCAGTACTCGGGAGGCTGAGACAGGAGGAGCGCAGGTTTGTAGCCAGCCTTAGCAACTTAGCGAGGCCCTCCGCAACTTAGCAAGATCCTGTTTCAAAATAAAAATAAAATAGGGCTAGGTGTGTGACTCAGAGGGCGAATGTCCCTGGATTCAATCTCTAGTACCACAAAAAAAGAGTCTGCGCCCTGGCCTCTCTGCTGCCGCTGCTCCCAGGCCAGTGGCCTTTAAGAGTTTTCTTTCCTGCCTCCGCCTGTCTGAATCTCCCCAGGCAAAATGGTGCTGTACGGAAGATTAAATGTGGTAATTTGCGTAAAGGATCCAGCAGACAGAAGCCCTTGACAAGAAGCTCAGACAGCACGAGTTACTTAAGCATCAGGAATTCTAGCCCCATCAAGTTCTCTGAGGTATTGCTCTGACATTGGGAAAAGTGTCTCGAGAGGATGATAAAGCGCTCCAAGGAGACCCTCAGGGTGAGTCCAGTCCTGAACCCGAGCGCTCCATCCTGAAGGTGAGAGCAGTGAAGTCACCCGGGACGCTGGTTAAGGTCAGGGAGCCCCGGTCCACGCCCAGGTGCCACCAAATGGATAACTCACTGGCATTGATCTCTTCTTCATCGTAAACGTCCACCTCTGTCAGCCGAATGAGCATCCTGCACAAAATGCTGAGGAACTGCAGGTAGGCGCCCGTCTTTCCGATCTGCAGAGGATGCTGAAATTAGAGCCCACAGGCAAGAGACCCTGCCTGGGTGCCAGGCCCCACTGGAACGTCCGCCCCGCCTCCTGCCACTCATCTCCCTGCTGGGTGGCATCATTAAAACCACAGCACCAGGGATGCAAAGACATAGCCCGGTGGTGGACAGACAAGACAGACAGACAACAAGAGCAGGAGACATGCCCACTCCAAATTACCACAGAGGCAATTCCACCTTGGAACCAGCCACCCTGGTCAGGGGACTTTAAAGAGGGAACTGAGCAGGGCATGTAATCCCGGTACTTGGGAGGCTGAGACAGGAGGATCAAAGGGTCGAGGACAGCCTCAGCAAGTCGTGAGACTCTCATCAAACTAATGAGACCCTGTTTCAAAATAAAATTTAAAAAAAATAGAGCCAGGGGTGTAGCTTGGAGGTCGAAAGGCTCTGGGTTCCATCCCCAGTAAACACACATGCACACACACACAGAATTGACATTAAAACATATAAAAGTATAAATGTTTAAACATATAAATCACAGTATCTTTATAAAATCTTGCATAATTGCAAATTCTTGTCCCAATCAATATGTCCAGAGTAAGATAACACAATCCAACGCACAAGACAGGAACATTAACACCTCGTTTGTCTCCTTCTACCCTGAAGAAGGAAGAATGACTCTTCATCTTCTTTCTTCCTGCCTCCTAGAGCCCCCTGGTCCTTTGGCCTAGGCTAGGGCACTGGTGATTAATTTTGATTACAATAAATTAAAGAACTACCCGCGGGCTAGCCCAACTCCTTCCCCACACCCCATTCAGCTATCCCAGGAATATACTTTCGGAATACTGAATCCAATGCCTGACAAGAACTTAGTTAATGTTGAATGAAAATAACTCATCTTAAAAGTTAAAAAAAAAATGTGGCACACAACCAGGCAGAAGCTCCAGAGAAAATATGTAAAATACCTATAATAGACAAAGGATGAAATTTTATCATATATAAAGAGCTCCTACAAATCAACAAGAAAAGATCAAACTGCCTAAAAGGAAAACAAGCAAGAAAAACAAACAAAAAGTCACTGAAAAAGAAGTACCAACTGACAGATATATAAAACTACGTTCAACTTTACTAGAGACAATGATTACTCTTACCTAACAGATAAGAATTCTAAAGATCTGTGGTCTTTCAGTGAGATGGGTGGTAGGAGGCAGTATGTGGGTGTGCAGAAATGGAGGCTCCCTTTTAAGAAATGTTTTCATTTTCCTATTTCTTAAAATTAGAAAAAGTAGAGCCAGGCGTGGTGGCGCACACTTTTAATCCCAGCATTTGGAAGGCTGAGACCGGAGGATCGCGGTTCGCGGACAGCCTCAGCTACTTAGCGAGGCCCTTTGCAACTCAGCGAGACCCGTTTTCAAAATAAAGAATAAAAAATAGGGCTGGGGGTGTAGTTCGGAGGTCAAATGCCCCTGGGTTCCATCCCCAGATCTACAAAAAGAAAGAAAGAAAGAAAGAGAGAGAGAGAGAGAGAGAGAGAGAGAGAGAGAGAGAGAGTAACATGATTATTTTAAACAGTCGAATGATACAGATGGGTAAGAAGGTGAGATATTACAGACGCCATACCTCTTTCTAGGTAATGATTTAGCAGCTAGCCTCTTAAAGGTTTTGTTTTGGTTTTTTAGGCACTTTTTCACATATGTTGTTAGATTTTTTTTCTACTTGATATTAAACTGTACATATGTGTTATTCTGCAAATTAATTTTAACTTAAGGATTTTGGAGAAATTTCACTTGCCATCACGGAAGACCCCAGCATGGGCAAGGCGACCAGAAGAGCGGTCCCCGTCAGCCCAAGCATGCCCTCCGGCACGCACCCACCTGCGGGGGCCCGCTGAGCAGCAGCCTGCGGGGATGGAAGCTGTCCACGCGGCCTTCCGCCCGGTTGCCATAGTCCATGTGGCTGGGCCGGGGCACTGTCCACTGTCGGTAGTAGAGGGACTGCTCCGTGGACGTCATGGTCTTGCTGAGCAGGGGGCGGAAGGAGCTGGCCCACATGACCAACGGGGAGGGCAGGAGGGAGGCAGCCTTGGGCAGGCCGCTGCTGTCGGTGGACATGACCACGTCGTACACCAGCTTGGGCAGGAAGACGATGGGCGGCTGCTGGCAGGCCTTGGCCATGGAGCATCGCGAGGCCTGCGGGACACGTGTGCTGGTGGCAGGCACGGTGGACACGGAGGTTGAGCCCGAGGAGGAGGACAGCTGGGAGGACGAGGTGACTGACAACTGCAGGCTCCGCTGGCCGGTCCAGGAGCTACAGTCAGGTTGAGGGGCGAGCCTGCTGGCCGGTGGCCCCTGGCCCGCTCGGAGCCACTGCTTCTCCCCGGAGCCCCTGCCCTCCTCTGCAGGGCCACAGGGCGGGGGGGATCTGGCCTGCTCTCCTTGCGGGGTCCCAGAGGGCTGAGCTGAGGTCTCACTGCAGAGCGCTGAGCCTAGGGGGAGACACACTTGGTCAGCACCATCTCCTGGCAGCAGGAGCCGCGGGCCTTGCAGTCCAGCCTGGTCTTCAAGGTCTCAGATCCCAAGTTCTTCACTGAGCCTTTCACTCCCCAGTTAAGACTGGAAAGAAGACACTAGAAATGGCCCTATCTTCCTTTTTCCTAAAATCAAAAGCATCCCAGGTGTGTGATGGTTCCTGCACGGAGACTTACCTGAAGCTTTGGAGGAGCGGGAGGAGGACGCCGAGTCTTGGGAGCAGGACCGCTCCCTTTTCACGGGGCTCCTCTTCTCCGAGGCGGAGCCTGCTTCAAAACACACTGAAGATGCACCGGAATCACCATCCCTTACTTACACCCGCCGTGCACAGCCTCTGAAGTGCATTCTGTAGACCTCTCCCCATCCCTTTACCCATCTTCTGTCCCACTACACACACACACACACACAACACACACACACACACACACACCACGCTCTTGGCCAGACTAAACTGACAGTGGAGTTGAGAGGAACAGATGGCTGAAATAAAGAGGTGGGATGGGACAGGCCAGGGAGTGAGCTCATGCCTCCGGCAAAAGGGATGTGGGCCATTTAAGACCAGGGCCGCCATCGTGTTCTGAAAGACGACTACAGCAACCGGGACGCGGGGCGGGCAGGCCCTTCAGTCCCTCAGACAACCTGAAGCTGGAGGGGTTACATACACTCTCCTCACAAGTCAGGAGGCAGAGGAGGAGGGGGACTCTACGTCCGCCTTTCCCCTCTGCCAAGCTCTACAAATGCCAACTTTTTAGCTTATTTTTTCCTGCCACACTGTTGGGTACGACCAAAATCCTTGTACCACGTGTGTCCTGTGAAAAAATACGGCATCATCCGGGCATGGTGACTCACGCCTGTCATCTGAGTACTTGGAAGTTGAGACAGGAGGATTGCAGGTTTGAGGCCAGCCTCTGCAACTTAGTGAGCCCCTGTTTCAAAATAAAAAGAGCTGAGGATTTTGCTTGAAGGTAAAAATGCCCCTGGGTTCAGTTCCCAGCACCATACATCCACGTTCATGTATTCATGTGCGTGTATGTGTATGACATGAGATTTTAAGAGTCTGCAACTGAACTGACTGTTCTCACACATTTCAGTAATGATCAGTAGACAGCTGAGTTGATTCATGCAGAGGGATAAACAAATGTATCTTATTCCACCAACAATCGGGATAAAATATAAACCTGAACCCTAACAAGTGCACTTTTTTTGTCCTACTCTCTAAGAATTCTAGAGCTTGGAAGGACCTACGGGGAGTTTTGCCTTCCAGCACCACCAAATGAGGAGGGGGGGGGGGCAAAATCTGAATGCCACCAGGGCTTTGCAGATTGGAGACGGCCGTGCCTATGAGCATGGGCGGCCTTCAAGACCTGAAGTCCGGGAAGGCGCGCATCAGGACACCGGGCACCACGGGCCGGCTCACCTTCCGCGCCCAGCTCCTCGTCCTCGTTGTCCGTGCTGCTCAGCTTCTCCCCGTCACTCTCCAGGGCCTTGCTCTTGGCCTCTTTCTCCACGGAAACCTCACTGCTCACAAAGTAGGCGGCCAGGCCCAGCTCCTGCTCCAGGGCCGTTCTCACCAGGCAGGAGGAGTTTATTAGACGCAGGTCACAGTACCTCAGGGACCTGGGAGGGCACAGAAGGTGTTGACTCGGACCACACCTGCTTCCTCACGAGCCCCAGGGCTCCTGTGCAGGGAAGAGTTACTGTGAGCACTGTGAGTTTTGCAGGGAGCCTCTGGGGCACCTGCTGTGTGTCGCCCTGAGGGCGTGTAATTGAGCAGCACTGGTGTTCCAGTTACACAAAAGTGCGGCTTGCACCTCAGCCCTAGACACTCCCAGTGATGGAAACCTCAAGAGGCTGCGTGACTTCTCTGAGGTTCTGATGGAAAGGAGCGTGGGCCATCTGTAGGCGCCATCGTGAAGGTTAAATAGACATTTAGGGCATCTAACCCACATTCAGCATGTGTGCTGGGTGCTAAGGGGGTCTGAAGCAATGAGGACCCCTTGGCCTTAGGAGGCCCAAGTGTCCTGAGGGTCACTACCTGGACTTGGGCAGTGGCAGCCCAGCCTGGCCTCCTCCCCAGCTGCAGGCCAGGCAGCTGGTCCTCAGAGATCCCCAGGACCGGGCACCCACCTTGGCAAGGATTCCCCGTGCGGGTCCATCCCACTGAAGATGAGGATGCAGGGCAGGCCCTCCAACTCCAGGTACGTCTGGGGCCTCCATTCCGCATCCTCAATTTTCTGCCACGTCTGCAGATATTAAAAGGAGAGCAAGCCGTGAGGCACGACTTCCCCGCTGGCCAGCTCCAGGGGGACTTTGGCGTCCTTCACTGACCAAGAAGCCCCCGACATACTGCCCGATAGAAAGGGAAGATTTTTTTTTTCTACAGATAAACACACTGTGAGTTCACTGGTTTGATTTGATTTTTACTTAGGTACATGTGTTTGATTCCCGAACACTTCATAAAGCACGAGCTAGGTGCTCCAGAAGCATCTGCTGACTAGTTGGCCCTCTGGGATGAAGGGTATCTCTCAACTATTCCCAGCGTCCCTTACTATATTCATCTAGGTCACTATGCCATGGCCGCCGCCTCCTCTTCTTCCACCTCTTACTCTCCTCCTTCTCTTCTTCCTCCTCCTCCTTCCTTTTCTTTTTTTTTTTTTTTTTTTTTTTGCGGTATAGGGGGTGGAACCCAGGGGCATTCTACCTCTGAGCTACACCCCCAGCCCTATTTTTTATTCTTTACTTTGACACAAGGTCTCACTGAGTTGCAAAGGGCCTAAGTAGCTGAGGCTGTTCATGAACCTGTCTCGGCCTCCCAAATGCTGGGATGACAAGCGTGCGCCACCACGCCCGGCTTTTTTTCTATTTTTGTGGTACTGAGCATTCTGCCTCTGAGTTACACCCAGCCCTATTTTATTTTTATTTATTGGAGGGCCTCACTGAGTTGCTGAGGCTGGCCATGCACCTGTGATCTTCCCGTCTCTGCCTCCCAGTACTAAGACTGCACTGCAGGCGTGTCACTATACCTGGTTCCATTATTCTTCCAATATTCTTCTTCTGACACTTTTGTGTTTACTGCCACTGGAGCCATAGTGAGGGCCTACTACAGGCCTGGCACTGTGCTAGGCCCTCGGGGGCTGAGATGGATGGAGTGAACCCCGCCCCTCCCCCATGCAGCCTGGGGGAGCAGCTAGATGGTGGATCATGGAACTGGGTGTCTGGGATGTCGGCTTGCTGGGGGAAAAAAAAGTCCCTGAGTTCAGCTGCTTGGGTGATAAACACTAGGTAAACAGAGGAAGAAAAATTCACTCTTAGAAAGAAAAGCCTGCCGCAACCCAGAGGGCTGGCACAGGGGGGTGCCACAGGGTGGAAGTTGGGGCGGGGACGCAGCAGAGGAGGGCGGCTGCCGGGGCCCACCTTGAGCCGCTTCACGAAGTGCTTGCCCACGGTGATGCCCGAGCCGGGGTTGCCCAAGATGATCTCGAAGTGCTCCTCCAGGGCCAGCCGCGCCCGCACGTGGGCCAGCCGCTCGTAGGCCACGGCGGCCAGGGACGAGCAGGGCACCCGCAGCAGGACCATGAGCCCGTGGCCGCTGGGGCACTGCTTCGGGGCATTGAGCAGGTTCTGCGCGATCTCCAGGGTCTCCACCGACGTGTGGTTCTTCATCTGCGGAAGGCCGCTCACGGCCATCATGGCGGCCGCGTAGTGCTGCACGAGGACCAGGGTCCTGATCACGGCGCTGTGCAGGCGGGGGAACCTGCGAGGGACGCAAGGAGACCGTGACCCAGGCCGCCCAGGCGGGAGTCCTCAGGGAGGCCCAAGGTGCCCCAGAAGCCAGAGGACAAACTCCTTTGTTTCTTTCCATTGGGAAACAAAAGACTGGGTTTGTCCTTGCTATTCTTTCTTTATTTATTTATTTTTACTTTATTTTTGCAGTCCTGGGGATGAAACCCAGGGGTATTCTACCTCTGAGCAACACCCCCAGCCCTATTTTTTATTCTCTATTTTGAAACGGGGTCTCATTGAGCTGCAAAGGGCCTCACTAAATATCTGAGACTGTCCGCGAACTGCGATCCTCCTGTCTCAGCCTCCCAAATACTGTGATTACAATTCTTTTGTGCTCTCCAGCACTTAGTACTTTGTACCTTGAAATTTTTTATTTTTTATGGTACTGGGGATTAAACCCAGAGGTATTTTACCTCCAAGCTATATCCCAAGCCCATTTTATTTTTATTATAGTATTATTATTATTATTTTTTTTTTTTTTTTTTTTTTTTTTTTTTTTTTGGTGGTACCGGGGTTCCTGGAAGCCCTTCTACCTCCGGGCTACACTCCCACGGGCTACACTCCCAGACCTATTTTTTTATATTTTTATTTGGAAACAGGGTCTCTTAAGCCAGTGCGGCTGGCTTCGAACCTGCTCAATCCTCCTGTCTCCACCTCCCAAGCGCGGGGATTACAAGCTTGCGCCACCACGGCCGGCCCTTTATTATTTTTTTAAACAGGGTTTTTCTGAGTCACTGAGGGTCTCATTAAGCTCCTGAGGCTGGCTTTGATCCTCCTGTCTAGACCTCAAAGCACATTTTGAATGCCTGGACATGACGCATTGGCGAGATAAATGCTCATCCAACATCATCACCAGGTATAGCGAAGGTAGGTAATTCGCTCCAGGTGCCCACTAGCATCAGGAGAACCACCAACACCTCATATGTAAACGCAGCTTCCGCATCCCCAGATTTGGGGGACAATCCACACGGCACCACTGTGTTCATTTCAAGGGCAGTGAGTTCTTAGAAACATGGCTAAGCATAATTTGACTTGACAGATAAATTACTCATCATAACACCTGTGCTCAAACCAAGAACCCCAGCTTTAGCATCAGAGACAGAGGTTACTGCACAAAGGCGGTGGCTGCTCGTGTGACCCCATGTGACCCCACAGCAGCTCCGACCCATGTATCAGAACCGGGCCCCAAGATACCACGGGAGAACCAGGTTCCTGTAGGTCATTGTTTCCCAACAGAAATACATACACTGATGTCCAGTTTATGTGTGATGTCATACATGTTTTCTGGCTGGAACGAGTCCTTAGGTCCATCGTGGCTGTGCCGGCCTGTAGGTTCTTCCAGGGTAGCCAGCTCACTTCTCCTTCCATGGGGATCTCTGACACACGCCTGTGACATCGCCTGCTCCTTCTCCCAGCCCGCCTCCTGTCCTAAGGCCTGCCTCAGTACTCAGTGACCTTGTATACTGTATAAACTAGTGCTGGAGGGCACAGAAGAACAGCGGGGACAGCTGAGCATGGTGGTGCACGCTTGTCATCCCAGCATCTGGGAGGCTGAGACGGGAGGATCGCGGTTCGTGGCCAGCCTCAGCTACTGAGTGAGGCCCTTTGCAATCAGTAAGACCTTGTTTCAAAATAAAGAATAAAAACTAGGAATGGGGTGTAGCTCAGAGGTAGAATGCCCCGAGCCTCAGTTTCCCCACACGTACAGTGAGGTCTCTTGTGACAGAGATCAAAGGCTGACTGAGGTCAGACTGCCTCTGGCCTCTCACTCAGGCCTGTTACTTGCTAGATCTTTGGCCTGAGAAAGTAACAGAGTCCTCCTGAGCCTGTGTCTTCATTTGCGAAATGAGGGCAGTAATAGCAGCCTCTGGCTCAGAGAGGCAGTGAAGACCAAAGCAATATCCGGCAGGGAATAAGCCCTCAACGGATGATACACACTGGAAATTTTTTTTAAATGAAGCCAATTATAATTACCACCCCATTTCCTTTAAACCTAGCGTACCTCCTCTTTTCCTGCCAGCACTGATTTGCAAACATACAGACTCAACATTCCAGTATATTTCTGCCCGTTCTTATCTCTAACGTTGTCTGCAGCAACAGCATGACCAAGGCAAAACTGGCCCAGCATGATTCGAGCACAGAAGAAATTAACCTAAGGGTCCCTAAGGTGGAGTGATGGAGCCCCCAGGTAAAGAGGCTCAGGCACTCCCTTCCTGGTACTCCCCACCTGGCTGCTGCACACACCTCCAGTCACGCCTTAAGCTGAGTGCTACTAAAAACTTCGAAAAGAGACACGTACCTTTTTCCTAATGCAGTGACCATGGCCTCAAAGGAGCTGTCGTATCGGAGCAAGGGGAGGCTGTGTCCCGAAAGGGTGGATTCAATAAACTCCGACAGCCCGAAGTACTTCTTATTTTCATGATACAAATCTACTCCCTAAAACAAAAAAGGGCATCAGTCCACACACACCGCACTCACAGGGAATATCGGCGTGCATGTGCTAGGCCTTTGGATGGCCCCGGCTGGCATCTTGATCAAAACTGTGCTGACTCTGCACTCCTCTATTCTGCAGACCCAGCGCGAACAGCCGCCCCTTCTTTAAGGGTGGTGCGGCCCCATCAGCAGAGAGCTTTGTGGTCGCTTGGCCCCAACGTCTTCACCGGGAAGGAAGTCAGCCTTATTATTATTATTATTATTATTATTATTATTATTATTATTTTAACATGCAGCTTTCCTTGAGAAAATTGTTCTTTCCCACAATTTGAAGCTGGTTTTAGGATTGAGTGAATCAACTCTCTTACAGGCAGTTGCTACTAAAATCAATAGAAATTAAAAAAAAAAAGATCATGTACCTAACCAGTCATATTGACGTAAAATTCCTCCCAAACGAATGTCAGAGTTTCTCAAACTTCAGAGTATCACAAAGTTGGAGGACGTTGTTTAAAATGCTAAGGCGTGAACTCTACTCTCAAATAGAGTGGTTACGCCAGGTCTGGGGAGTGGCACCTGCTTCTCTCCTGGCTCCACCGTGGTCTTAAGCAAGTGTCAACCCCCGTCTCATCCTCCTCACCTGCCCATCTGAAACTTGCCCCACCTGTCACACATACATGCAAGTGTATAAGACACTGAGCCCAGGGCCCGAGGCTTCTGCCACATGAAGAATGGCTGATTCAGAGCCCACAGGAATGAAGCCAAACATCTGTTTTTTTTTAATGCCTCAGATGATTGAGCACTCCAAGGAGAGTCCAGAATTCTATGGTTACCTAGTCCTTGTATAATTAGCCAAAATTCATTACACTTCGATCAAAGCTAATTACACAAAAAATCAAAGTATGGCCATAGCTCTACCACCTTCTACTTATCTTAAAGCCCCCAAAGGCAACCGAGTAGGAGGAATCCCACTGAATCTCTTTATTTACATGCTTTTATTGGTGCACTGTAGCCATACAGAATATGACAAATTCCGTGGCACAACCACTACCACCATCATGGCCTCCCCCAATTTTTTATGATCTTTGCCACCTATCTTTAAACCCACAACCTCTGGTAGCAGAGAGTGACCTCCTTCTGTTTCTCTACTTCTAACATTTTTCACAATGTCATATGTATGGCAGTACATGGATCACGCAGTGTTTCACTATGAAGTCTTTGGTGTTAGCAATAAAGCTTTTAAAATTTATGCACAAGCTGGGTATGGTGGCGCACGCTTGTAATCCCAGCACTCAGGAGGCTGAGACCTGGAAGATCGTGGTTCGCGGACAGCCTCAGCTACTTAGTGAGGCCCTCTGCAACTCAGTGAGACCCAGTTTCAAAATAAAGAATAAAAAATAGGGCAGGGGGTGTAGCTCGGAGGTAGAATGCCCCTGGGTTCCATCCCCAGACCCGCAATAAATACATACATACATACATACATACATACATAAATACATAAATAAATAAATAAATAAAATTTATGTACGAAGAGTTCAGCCTTCTTAGTATCAAGTAATGGATTACCCATTCCATGAACATGACAGACTGTTTGTCCATTCATCCTAGGATAGACATGTTGGTTATGTCCAGCTTAGGACTATATAAAGAATAAATTTTTTGAACATTCAAAAAAAAAAAATCCGGAGACTTCCGGGAAGATGGCGACCAAGAAAAGTGGGGCTTAAGAGTCCCGCTAACAACCAATCTCCATTACCACAAAAAGAGCGCCTTTCATAGCCAGAAAACACCATCACCAGAAAAACAAAAAAACCACCAGGCTCCAGAGAGAAAGCGGACTGAGAACAGAGCTCAGGGCCACAGAGGAGACACACGCGCCCGAGGACGCGGCAGCAGCGCCATACTGCCGGCGGCAGCGGCGAACTCAACGGACGGCTACAGCAAGCCGAGGTGATCCGCTGCGGAACAGCCAGGCGGGATCTTTCGGCGCAGACAGCATTTAAAGCTCCCAGTGGCTGAGCTCAGCACACGCTGCAGGGATTCAGAGTGGAAATCAAAACCAGAGAAGAAAAAATACGCCAGCCTCACGGCCGAGGGTGTGGCAGAGGCGCCATATTGCCACCGGCGGCGGCAGCCGCAGTGAATTCACCGAGTCCAGTACAGCTACATCTGCGTACTCAAGAACAGTGAGTCAAATTGCGGGCCACAGAGGAGAAATCCCAGTATTGTGCCTCCTGGGACTTGACCCAGTGAGGGAGTGGTGGTGGCAGAGATATCACACCATAGGAGAACGTGCAACCTGGCACCCCCCATAGTTTAAAGCAGCTTCTATCGACTCCCTGGGTCGGAGACTCTGTGATACAACCTAGTAAAGGAGTAGTGTGGTCTGAGATAATACAGACTCGAGATCCAGAGCACCTTAAGTGAACCCATAGTGACCCAAGGGAAGAACCCAGAGAAGGCACAAACCTCCGAAATCATGGGAAAGAGGAATAACACTGGAGTAATGAATGTGCACAACCCCACAACATCAGAACCTGATAAAACAGAAAATCAGAGATTTCTAGAAGATCAAATCAGGAAAATAACTGTAGAAATAATAGAGGTGCTTCGAAAAGAACTCAGAGAGAGCCAAAAAGAGATAAAGGATGCAATTAATGAAGTAAAGTCCTCAATTCAAAGCACAAACAACCGATTAGACCACATGGAGAACAGAATCTCGCTCGTAGAAGATGAGCAATCCAAAAATGAATGCATAGTTTCTAATCTAGAAAAAAATATCCAACAGCAGGAATCTGACATTGAAGAAATATGGGCCCACCTTAAGAGAGCTAACCTAAGAATAATTGGAATAGAGGAGGGAAAAGAAAGTGATACCAAAGGGATCAACAATCTCTTCAAGGAAGTAATAGCAGAAAATTTTCCAAATATAGAGCAAGAGGTTGATACACAGATCCAGGAAACTTATAGAACTCCCTTTAGACAGGATCGGAGAAGAGGATCCTCACGCCATATAATTGTCAAAATGACCAATGTGGAAGCCAAGCAGAGAATCTTAAAGGCAACAAAAACAAAGGGCCAAGTGACATTCAGAGGCAAACCAATTAGAATCACTCCAGACTTCCCAAACCAAGTCATGAGAGCCAGAAGGGCTTGGAGTAACATATTCCAAACTCTGAAAGAAAACAACTTCCAGCCAAAAATTTCCTATCCAGCAAAACTTTCTATCAAATTAGATGGAGAAATAAGAAGCTTCCATGACAAACAGAAACTGAAGGAATTTATGTCTTCAAAACCAGCACTAGAGAAAATACTCAAAGAGATTAACTACAAAGAAGAAATAGGTAACACTCACCAGAACCAGAGAAACAAGATTTTCCATCCAACAGACAACTAAGATTGGTTATCTGTGGAGATTCATTATTTATGTTAGTCTTTTACCTATCTCTAAATTGTATTGTTTGCCTTTATTGTTGTTAATTTTTAGGATTTCTAGTTGGAATATTAATATACCTTCAGATATAGCATTTGGAAATATTTTATCCAATTCTATTAGTAACTTTTAACTCTGTTTACATTGTCTTTGGATATACAATATTTTCTTTTATTTTTTAGGGAATTTGTATATTCTTCTGTTGCCTGTGCCATTGAAATCATATCCAAGAAATCACTGCCAATTTCAATGTTGTGAGGTTTTATGACCCAGATTTTCTCCTAAAAGTTTATAGTCTTAAGATTTATATTTAGGTCTTTTATCTATTTTGAGTTACTACTTGAATGTGGGATTAGGTAAGGGTCCAATTTTATTCTTTTCCATGTAATTATTATTTTTCAACATTATTTAGTTAAAAGATTATTATTTCCACCACCAAATGTTCGTGGAAACCTTGTCAAAAATAACTTGACAATATAGGGAAGAATTTAGCTCTAGGCTTGTATTTAACTCCAATGGTCTATATATCTGCCTTTAGAACAGTACTACACTGTTTCAATTATTGTAGCTTTATATGGTTTGAAATCAGAAAATATATATCTGCTAGCTTTGTTCTTTTTCAAGATCGTTTTGGGTATCTAGAATTCATATTCCATATTAGGATAGATTTTTTTTCTGAAAAATAAATATATAAATATATGATAGTTTCACCTAAAAAAACAGAAAAAAATATGCTCTGGTAAGAAAGAAAGCAAAAAGAAATATTGAAATGTTATCTTTAAATCATCAAACGCTTGGTATCAGACAATGAAACTGTTATGTGAGATTATCATTTTGAATTATGGATAAATTGCTATAATACTAGATGTCAACCACTAAGCCAAGCATGGGAAGGAGGGATGGGGAGAGAATGGGGTGGGGATCAGGTGGGGGCTGACTGGGCGATGTGTGCATGTATGTCTACAAAAGTTTGTATCCCACTATGATGTATGAATACAGTGCACCAATAAAATAAAATTTAAAAAAAAGAAAAAAAAAAAACAAAAAAAAAAAAATCCAAACACCCAGAATTCTTAAACTACCAGAATTGTTTTTGTCTTCCGCTTTAATGAGAGAATGGCATCTTTGATGAGAAACTTAAGCAAAACTCACCAGGCTTGAAGATGTGTGTTCAGTTTAAGGAAGATTTTGAACCTGGTTATAAGCAGATGCAGAGATAGGAAAAACGGGGTGATGTCTAAGGCCGCTAGTTACAGGTGGCGTTACTCTGCCCCAGATCCCCACAGCCTCCCTGGGACTCGGCCCTCAGCATCTTAATCCAATGCCATGAACACCAGTGTCTGTAATCCTGCTCCAATCTTGGAGAGCTTCAGTGGTCACAGGAGAAAACCTCAAGCCACTGTACTCTTTCACACATTCTAACCAAGATGGAGACCCCAACCGATGGATTTCAGAAGATCCAAAGAGCATGAACCCACTCTCCACCCCACAACCACGCTGGTCAAGATTTTTGCTAAACATTCTCTCTCCGGTCTTAAGCATCCTGGCTACACCAAAGCCCGGCAGTACTCACATTACCGTAGGAGACAGGCCAGTGGATCTCATTGTAGGGGCTTATCAGGGTGTGTTGGGTCTGCAGTGCATACGGGAAGGAGGTCACGTGAAGGGTCACGATGTTGGGGGCTTCCTTCACCTCCCGACAGTTGAGCAATCTGTCCACCAGTCCCACGGACGGGTCACTTTGAGAATAGACATTATGAGCAGCACTGTGAGGACAGAAAAGGAGAAGCAGCCATCAGTAGAATTACCGAACTATTTTACAGCTTTATAAGCATCAACAGAGGTATAACTAACCCCTGCCTCTACCTACACGTAAGCATATGGCTTCACCCAGTACTAGGAAAAGAAAGAAAGTAATGGTACCCAGTACTAGGAAAAGAAAGAAAGTAATGGCTGAACTTTGGGTGCCCATCAGGACCTCCCTTGATACTTATGAAAAATCTGATGGTGCGGACACCGTAGAGTATGTTTCACAAGTGCACGACCGTTTGCTCTTCTAGAACAGAAACTGCTCAATGAACCGGATTTTCTCCTTTGGCTCATTTCGACTATCCAGGCCTCCTTAGAGAGATGGTGGTAATACAGACAAGAAAGGAAGGAGCTCATGAAGCGGATGGGCCTCCTAAAGCCCTCCCCTCTTCAAATTCCCCAGAGGATACATAATAACAGAGTCTATCCCGAATGTAGAAGGCAGCACTCAAGCAATGGGAAGCTTTTTGGGGTGAAGACACAGGCCCAGCTCAATCTTTCTGTCTGAGGCAACTGGCCTCTGCATTCTCCAGGGGAGAGAGAAATAAAATCTAGGCTTTATCTTGTGGGTGGCAGGAAGCCACTCAGAAACCTATCCCCAGAATGCAGTCTCAAGATCGCTTTTTTCTCTAATTTCAGAATGTTGCAATTCCTCCAAACTCATACACAGACCGGAGAAGGCACACCCTTTACTATGTGATCCTTCGGGGCCTGGCCAACCCTAAGCATCTACAAATGTGTGAGAAAAAGCCCTGCTCTGTGCCCTGGCCCAGAAGCCGCTTTCCTTCCTCATCTATATCAGGGGCAACACCTAATTACACATCCCCAAGGCCAGTCCCCCAAACAAGATTCATCTTGGTGAACACCCGGCTGATTCTGCAGACTCCTGGCTGACCTATGTGAAAGTTACCTCAGTAGACATTCTTTTGGGTTGAGTAAGGTAGGATCCCAGGAAAGGAAGGAATCAGCGCTGTCCTGTGGTCTTGGAGCTGACGGGCTGGGTTGGGCGACATTTCCGTGAGGGGCCCCACCCTGGCACATACCACTTGCTGACTGTCAGACTGTGATTCCCAGGCCTTGGCTCCAGCAGGCTCTGCCACCAGCACCCCTGACTCCACCCTGACTCTTTTGTCAGGCAGTGTGACAAAAAGAAAAGCCCACTGCTTTTCTTCTCCATCAAATGTAAGAGGTCACACTGGGTGACCCTGGAGGTGACACCTAGCTCTAAGATTCTAGAAAGTATCTGTGGCACTGGCTCACAAATCTAAGCCCCAGCATCGTCTATCCTTCCAACACTTGTGCCCTCAGCCCCAAATGCCATCCGTATTTTGACATAGGAACATGTCAGCTGTCAGAGACCAGTAGGCCTAACCTCACAAGACCCCAGTGGGCGTGGTCATGAATCAGGACAAACAGCGTATGCGGGTTCTGGAAGGAGTTTTGCAAAAAGGCCTTAAATTTTGTCTGCGCCTCTGCGTCAAGTTTCAGGATGTACTGTTCCACTCTCTGCTTGGTCACGGGCTCCTTTTCCAAGCCAAGCTCCAATAAAACACCTGCAACATAGTGAATATGTCAGTGACTACGAACAGTGCCACCGGTCCACTCCTGATACCTGACGACCACCTGCAAGCAGGCACAGAGCGGGCCCAGAGGCTGCGGCGGTGCATGACGAAGCGCTGCAGGCAGGAGGCTCCCGTCTTGTGACTGTGCAGAACAGAATCTGGGCAAAGGCCTGGCTCTGTGCACGGAGCCCACTTAGGGCACCAGAAAAGCAGGCTTCAGGAAGTAGCTATTCCAAGCAGAGTAAGACAAGAGGGAAGGGAAAGAAAGATGCAACTACCCAGAAAACCCACTTCTGAGTCTGACTGCAAGAGCTCCACATTATGCCACTAAAGTGTGACTCTGAGAGTTAAGACATAGGCTCTCCTTGTTCCCCACATTCAAATACAATATCCTCAAAAGCACAGGGCAGACACAGGAACCGGCAGCCTGCTATCAACCCATGCTTAGGTCGCTGCCCCTCCCCAACCATGCAGCAAAAGTTCACATCTTGGTTCTACCCCCAACAGATACTAAAATGTGGGGTGAGCCACTGTCTCTGGGCATCCATAAAATGGGAGCAGTGACGCTTGCTCCACATCCTCAGTAGCAAAGGATGGTGCACAGATCCTGTCGTGAATTGAGGTAGATAAATCTGGCCCATGTAGACCTCACAACTGTAGTCCCCAAAAGGCCCCGTACCTGAATGCCACACACGGAACAGGGTCTGCTGGTAGGTCACTTCCGATGGCGGTATGCAAATTAGAAAGTCCACCTTCTCGAAGGATCCCAGGTCCAGATTTTGGGTGCTGGAATCGGCGATTGAGCACAGGTGTGACAGGAGCTTCTGCGCCACTGCGAGCTGGAAGGGCCGGACACCGTGCGACTCCAGACAGTAACCTGCGGGCAGAGCCGCAGACACAGGTGAGCGGAGAGGCGCAACCACTGCCGGGCCTGTGGGCTACTGACCCAAAGTGAGCCCAGCCATGGATGAAACGGCCAGGGGAAGAGGGAGCTCACAGCCGCAGGTGCCCGCCCTCAGCTGGGTGCTGGTATCATCAAGGCATCCTTCTTCCTTTATTAATAAGGATAAATCATGCTCCAGGAAAACAAAGAAGGAAAAATGTCACACTGCCTGAAGGGGGCAGTGAGGTATTCCAGGGTAGGGACACTGAGACGGGAATCTGGAGGAAGTCCGAAGGCTCCCAAGAGGAAAGAAACTATCATAGTGCCTCAGAAGTTCACGTGAATATGAAATTCCATCAGTGTGCTTATAAGTAGGAATCAGCACAGAGAGACTACTGTGTCAGGACACGCAAGCGCTCCTGTGCAATTTCAAGGGGAAAGGAGGCTGTTATCTTTGAACACCAAATCAGGTGTCAGGTGTGTGTGTGTGTGTGTGTGTGTGTGTGTGTGTGTACATGTGGACTGGGGATTGAACCCAGAGGCATTCTATCTCTAAGCTAAACTCCCAGCCCAGGTTTTAAATTTCTTATTTGGAAACCGGGTCTCACTAGGTTGCGGAGGGCCTCACTAAGTAGCTGACACTGGCTTCGAACCTACAATTCCCCCGTCTCAGCCTCCCAAATACTGGGCTTACAGGCGTGTGCCGCGAGCCCGGCTTCGGGTCTACTTTGAAGCAAGAAGCTGCTGGGTCCTCTGGGAGTGCCTCAGGGCTGCCTCCCAGTCAGTGATCACACCCCTCCCTCCAGCACCTCCGTACACCTGCGCCCCTCCCTCCACCACTCACTTGTGCACACAGGTGCTCCGCTGACATCCAGGGCCGCTGCTTTAGTGACGGAGGAGGCAGTGAGTGAAGAGGAGCTACAGCCCTGACTCTCTTGATGAAATTTGTCCAGCAAAATGTCAATGTCACCATCTGCCCCAAACAGAGAACAAACAGGAATGGGCTTTCCATCTCAGTGAAATACAGCATGCCCCTCTGGACCAGACACGCAGTAACTGGTCGCCCCCAGGCCTTGCGTGAAGGGGATAAAGAAGGTGTGGCTGTCCTTCAGGGGCGGGCTACATTCCCAGCCTGAGTTCCATCATAGCACGGCAGGTGTCTGGGCAGAGTAAGAGGGAGGTACTAAAGGACATGGAGGAAAGGTCCTGAGCCGATTCTGGAAAAGGGCGGGACCTTGAAGCCCTCTAGCAGGACATAAGAGCTGGGTTCTGAGGGGCAGGAGGGCGCTGGCAGCACAGGACACAGAACTCAGGGTGAAGAGCCCTCTGGGAAAAGGCCGCAGGCAATTCAGGGGGGCAGGGAGAGGACTCTAGAGACAGAAGCACAAGTGCCCATCCCACCCCCCCAGTGCTACACAAGTGCCCATCCCACCCCCCAGTGCTACACAAGCCCATCTCACCCCCCAGTGCTCTACACAAGCGCCCATCCCACCCCCCAGTGCTACACAAGCCCATCCTACCCCCCCAGTGCTACACAAGCGCCCATCCCACCCCCCAGTGCTACACAAGTGCCCATCCAAGCCCCCAGTGCTCTACACAAGCCCAACCCCCCCCAGTGCTACACAAGCACCCATCCCACCCCCCCAGTGCTCTACACAAGCGCCCATCCCACCCCCCAGTGCTACACAAGCTCATCCCACCCCCCAGTGCTACACAAGCCCATCCTACCCCCCCAGTGCTACACAAGCGCCCATCCCACCCCCCCAGTGCTACACAAGCGCCCATCCTACCCCCCAGTGCTCTACACAAGCGCCAATCCCACCCCCCAGTGCTACACAAGCGCCCATCCTACCCCCCAGTGCTCTACACAAGCGCCCATCCCAGCCCCCCAGTGCTCTACACAAGCGCCCATCCCACCCCCACCACGCTGTACGCCGAAGCAAGGAGTGGCAGCCAACCAAAAACCGCAGCCAACATGCAAGAAAAGGAAAGGTCACCAACACTGGTGTGCAGAGTGGGGGCCACTGCACCCCAAGCTCAGCCTCAGCATGTCGCAGGCCAATGGGACATGACCTTCCCCTTGGTGTTTATTTCTGTGTTCAAGGTGTTCACCTGCCTCGGGACCAGCCTACCTGGACAGAGAGTGCTGAAAAAGGCCCCCAAGGAGTCCACTTTCCCCGTGACCAGCTCATAATGGACTTCTCTCTGGTACTCTGCTGGGCTTAGGAGGCTCTCAGAAAGAATCCGGGCTTGGTATTTTCCTGTAAAGCAAACAGCAGCTGCCAGTGGGCCTCTACTGGGAATCGCAGATTGGGTCTCTCTGTCACCGCCAAGACCGCACACACCTGGCAAAGACCAGGTGTTGCTGTTTGTTACGTAATCAGTGACGCACACCATCCTGTCCCGATCAACAGAATAATCTGAGGGACAAAAAGGCTACGGTGGCTTAGAGGTGTGACACCCCTGGGTGTGAGCATCTCCCGGCTCACCGGCTGTGGAACCCTGGACCAGCTCCAGCAGCCTCTGTCTCCCAGGCATGCTGTAAGGCAACGCAAGACAAGGTGCTGGACAGGCAGAGACTCCAGGTCTGACGCTGGATATCCTATTCAAATCCAGGTAGGGAATTCATGACAGTTTAGCATCAAAGAATGCTAAAGGCAAACGACACACCGCATAGGGACAGTATACAACTTGGAGGTAAATTAAAAAAGAGAAAAATTAATTTTAGGCTGAGCTGGGCATGGTGGCGCATGCCTGTAATCCCAGTACTTGGGAGGCTGAGACAGGAGGATCCCAGGTTTAAGGGCAGCCTCAGCAAGTAATGAGACTCTCACTAACTCAGTAAGACTCTATTTTCAAAATATAAATAAAATAGGACTGGAGGTATAGCTCAGAGGTAGAATGCCCTTGGGTTCAGTCCCCAATACCACAAAAAAAAAAAGAGAAAAACTTAGGCTGAATATATTCAAGACCTATAACCAGTTAAATAGCCCAAAGAAGCTTATGTGTGTGTGTGTGATGTCTGCCTCCCCAGCCAGAGCCTTCCCTCCAGGAACATGCTGTGGATTCCCCGCCCCTGCACATAGTAGGATTTTGGTGGATGTTTTTATACTGAATTATCAAGGGGGCTCACTATCCCCCACAACATAGTAAGGCCATTGCTTCTTATCTCCCTTTGATCCTTAAGGAAACTGAGGGCCAGGATCTTGGTGCACATGACCAGCCACAGTGCCCTGCACTTGGAAAAACGAGATTTTCAACCAGGTCTGTCCAGACTCAGGTTAGCCCCAGTCTCTCTAGAAGAGGGAGCTGCTCACCGGACCGTGGGGAACAGAATGGCGGTAACTAAGCACATCACCGGGGCTGGAGCGGGCACCGGGCTGCCTTCCCAAGCTGCTACCCAGTAGACCACAGGTACCGCCTGGTTCTGTAAACTGGGTCCCCCAGGCGCCATAGAGAGGGCCTGGGACATCGACACCATGCTGGCATCCCACTAGCCAGAGCTGGCGGAGCTCACCTGTGACAGCAATGCAGGAGTCGATGGCGGTGTTCCGGCAGGCGCAGATGATGACCACATAGTTGGTCTTGGCGAGTTTGCCCTCGATGAGCAGCCGGAACATCTCGGAGAGGCCCTCTGCCAGGGAGTAGCTACACTCGATGATGTGCACGCTGTCGTTGCAGGAGCTGGCGGCCAGGCCGGCCAACCAGGGTAGCTGCGCAGACGTCACGGGCGCCGCAGCGCCGGGCACGGGCGGGAAGGGCTGCGGAGGCGCCTGTTGGTACTGCCGGATCTCGGACAGGTGCGATTCACGCCAGGAGCGCAGGAAGATCTGCTCCAGGTCCTCCATCAAAGGCACCTGGTCAGCCGCTGCGGCAGAAGGCGTGGGGAGGCGTCAGCGCCTGTCTAGCAAGGTGCAGGGGCCGCTGACACCAGCGCAGCAGAACAATGGGACCGTGCACCCATGCTCACTCAGAAGATGCAACCTGGACTGGTACTGTGCCATAATCACCCAGAGCTAGTATGGGAGGACAGGCAACCTCTCTCCAGCCCACACTTCATCTGCTCTCCCTCCTACCTGGTGGACCTCACCTGCCCTCTCTCGTTAGCACCTCAAAAGGCTGCTCCTTTTCACAGCCCAGGTCTCTACTCAGAGCCTTCTTTTTTTGGGATTTTTTTTTTTTTTTTAGATTTTGCTGTACTGAGAATGGAATGCAGGGGCATTCTACCTCCAAGCTAAATCTCCAGCCTTTTTTTTTTTTTTTTTACTTTATTTTAAAACAGGGTCTCAGCCAGGCGTGGTGGTGCATGCTTGTAATCCCAGCATTCAGGAGGCTGAGAACTGAAGGATCGCGTTTCGTGGACAGCCTCAGCTACTTAGTGAAGCCTTCTGCAACTCAGTGAGACCTGGTTTCAAAATAAAGAATAAAAATTAGGGCAGGGGGTATAGCTTGGGGGTCAAAAGCCCCTGGGTTCCATCCCCAGGCCCTAAAAAAAAAAAAAAAAAAAAAAAAACAGGATCTCACCAAATTGCAAAGGGCCTCACTAAGCAGTAGCTGAGGCTGTCCGCGAAACATGATCCTCCTGTCTCAGCCTCCTGAATGCTGGGATTACAAGTGCACACCGGTGACTTTAAATCGATCCCCACACCTGTCTTCACCTGGCCGCCGTCCATTTGCTTCTCCCCTCTCTTTGGCTAGAATGGTTTTCTTACGGGAAGTGTCTGTCTTACCTCCTGTTTCACCCCTGTGCCTGGGTTAGCAGGTGAGTGGTGTCTCTACTGATTCCAACCATCTCTCACCCCTCTGTGTGGTGACCACCTCAGGGGCCCCTTGCTGTCCTCCCCCTAGGGCTATAACACGTCCCTGTGTTTTATCTCCAGCTGCCCGAGTGGGTCCTCACGATGAGGTGTGTGTCCAGGCCCGCGACAGCTCCCCACTTGGCGGTCACCCCTGTGGATGGTGGACGACGGGGCTCACCCAGCTGGACGAGGTAGTAGACGGTGAGCAGAAGCTGCATCTCCTCGGAGATGGGCTGTATGGTGGAGGCGCCACACTGCTCGTATGCCCTGGAGATGGACTGGGCGTTCTGGTAGCACGTGTACAGCAGCGGGCTGACCACCACATCATTCAGGTTCCCGCAGAGGTAAGGGAAGTTCCCGTGGCCTGCAGGGGGGAGAACGCGGATGGTCAGCAGTGGCCTCAGGCACGGCTTCGGGCCCCATGCATTCTCAGATTGAGCAGGACCGGTGAGCTGTGCCCTGGGTCGCTTAAGTGCCTTGTCTGGGAAATCCCAGGCTGCTCGTCCTTGTTGATCCAGCTGCGCTGCCCTCTCAGGACTCAGAATGACAGGGTTGTGACCTTTTATGACCAAGTGGGGCTGAAGCATTTGCTTGTTCATTTTGTCCAGTCCCCTGTGTTACAGGTGAGCAAACTCAAGCACAGAGAGAAATAGCACACCCAGAACCAGTGGCCATCAGCGATGTCGCCCCTTGGCAGTGACCGCAGAGCCCCTCAGTGAGCAGCCCTGCCAGGGCTCAGGCAGGCATGGTTGTTGGCCCTGGTCCTTAACACCAGGCCTGTGCCTCCAGGGCTCTCTGACTGGTGGAGTTAGCAAAATGTCTGCCTGGAGCTGGGTTGCTGGGCCAGGGACCACATTTGGGTAGACAGGTGACATAAAGAGTTACTATAACCCAGGCGTGGTGGCGCACACTTGTAATCCCAGCATTTGGGAGGCTGAGACAGGAGGATCGCAGTTCGTGGACAGCCTCAGCTACTACTTAGGCCCTTTGCAACTCAGTGAAACCCTATCTCAAAATAAAGACTAAAAGTAGGACTGGGGGTGTAGCTCGGAGGTCGAATGCTTCTAGATTCCATCCCCAGTACAGCAAAAATAAAAAATAAAAAAGGAGTTACTATAAAAGAAAGGATGCGACACTGGTCATAAAAGAGGCCTGGAGAAGCTACAGGAGCCATATGATGGGGAGACGAACATGACTTTGTAAAGGATGTGCCAGGCTGGTCCTGAAGCCAAGCGGTGGGGTCAGGACTTCACAGAGAGAGTCACAGATTAACACAAGACAGTGGCAGGAACCAGCATCAGAGAGAAAGAGGAAGAAAGTCTAGGCTGGGATGGTTAAGTGTCTGCGAGCTCCCTGCTCTGGCTCTGGCTCAGGGAGGATGCGTGTGGATTTCCGCCCAGGCCTCTGAGCCTGCACACAGGTAACACCGTGCAAAGAATTCGTAGCAGGACCAAGAACCATCTGCATTTCAGTGAGACAGCAGGCCTAGAGGACACGCCCAATCACTGGCCCAGCATCCTGCCCGGACACAACCCAGATTCCAGCCACCTCTCGAATATCATGGTCACTTTTTGTTCTTGGTTTAGGAGGGAATTATTTGTTTCTTTTAAAAAAAGAAAAAAAATTCTTTCTTAATAGATAGTAGGCTGTCTCTCACACTTTCCTACCAGGCCTCCACCATTCCTACAAGCATGAGACCAAGTGCACTATTAAGGACACAAATTGTGTGTGTGTGTGTGTGTGTGTGTGTGTGTGTGTGTGTGTGTGTGTCTACAGGCATTGTACTGCCATGGACCATCAGCAAGTGAGTCCTGCTAGAGCCTCCTGCAGTTTCCCATCTCGAGGTCTACTGACTTCACAGAGTAGGGGTTTCCTTAGTTGAGCAAAATCCTACCTCTATCTAGTACCCAACACCCATTCCACAAAACCTATCAAAGCGGATTTTGTTTAAAGCGCCTATGGCCACCTTTGTCCAAAGTCACATTACTTATTCAAAAAGTGCTGTAGCTTCAGGTGACAACAGGACAATAGGGCCAGGACTCCCTGAAGCCAGGGACTACTGTGTCTGTCTTCCAGTCCTCATGTGTGGTACCATGGTGAGACTCAGGGAAGCCAAGGGAGTTAGCGATAGAAAGAACAAATGAACAAGCAAAGCAAAGGGATAAAACCCTGCAATGGAAAACTGACAGGCTCTGCAGTTCTCAACATGTGACCAGGGGCTAAACTAGTGGCGGGTTCCGCTTTGCTCACACACTGCCCTGGAAGGAGTGGTCGCTTTGTCTCAGGAAGACATGCTTGGAGTAGCTTGGGATGAGACCACAGTTCTGCCTGGTTCTGGCTACTTCCTGCAGGCTCTCCAGTCTCCACAGTTGGGGGCGGGGGGCGGCACTGCTGCACTTACCTTTAAATATCACTGGCTTGGCCTTGCATATTTTCAGTAAGTTGTCAGGAACAGACACTGGTTCTCCAGAGGCCACCACAGGAAAGGTGACTGGAGCAGGTCCTACCACGCCAACTGGAGGCACACAGGACACGCCTGCACTTTCTAGGAATACGCCAAGAGCATTAGAAAAACATATCAGAAGAGGTACCCATAGCAAACTGCTAGCAACTGACTCAAACCCCGCCAACAGGAGCATCAGCACCTTAAACCCATTCCATCCCCTTTCCCACCAAGAGGCTCAGTCCCCTCCTCTTTAATACCCCTGCCCAAGGAGCGACCATGAAGCTGCCTTTTGAACCTATCTGAAATCAGGAACTATTCTATGGGACCCTAGACCCTAGACTTTGTCAAACGACTGACATATAAAAAGAGAGACTTACTTTCCCAAAGTTTGTCTCCTTAGAACCTCCTCCCTCCCTCTCTCCCTCTCTCCCTCTCTCTTTCTCTCTCTTTCTCTCTCTCCCTCTCTCTCTCTCTCTCTCTCTCTCTCTCTCTCTCTCTCTCAAACACACACACACACACGTATGTAGGTATGTACATAAAGACCACTAGCAATACCACCATTGGCACCCAAGTTCTGCATTTTGGCAAGGCCACAGTCACTTACCACACTTAGCTCTGTTCCCTCCACCCTGAGGGTAGCTTCCATCCGTAGCTGATGGAGATTCCGGAGACCACCCTTTGTGGCGTTTTTTGGGGGGCCCAGGGTTTGACAAGATCCCTAGACAACATTCAGCACATGGATTAGGCTGCCCCTGAACATAAGCTTCAACAAAACTTTCTCCTAATTTGGAAAACATTTATTTGGTATTTGGCGGGTAGGTTATGGTATGTCATAGCTTTACAATGGATGGTTTTTTGTGGAGTTTTGTGGGGGGGGGGTACTGGGGATGGAACCCTCCTACCTCCAGGCTACACTCCCAGACCTATTTTTATATTTTATTTGGAAACAGGGTCTCTTAAGCCAGCGAGGCTGGCTTCGAACCTGTGTGATCCTCCTGTCTCCACCTCCCAAGCGCGGGGATTAAAGCATGTGCCACCATGCCCGGCACAATGGATGCTGTGTGTGTGTGTGCGTGCGTGTGTGTGTGTGTGTGTGTGTGTGTGTGTGGTACTGGGTATTGAACTCACAGATGTTCTAGCTCAGAGTTCTACCACCAGCCCTTTTTATTCTTTGTTTTAAAACAAGGTCTCTCACTAAGTTATGGCATGCTAGCCTCGAACCTTCAATCCTGTCTCAGCCTTCCAACTGCTGGGGTTTTATGAAGTATTTTAAGTATCTAGTGAAATATCTAGATGAAAGGAAAGATCCCATCAAGTTTTATTAATGCTTTGCCCCAGAGTTGCACATTTACTTAAGCTTTATCGCTTTAAGTCTGAGCTCTTTCATCTTTAAAACGGATAATAAAATCTATTCTGAAAGTAGTTCAATCAAGACTAAAGAGAATATAGGTAAATCAATTTGTGTAACACCTAGCAGGGGATTTGGGCTCAACAAATGGAAGCCATGATTACCCACATCATCATCATCATCATCATCATCATTATCCATCATCGAGATACATTTTTCAAGGGCTGGAAGGGGGACACTTGACTCCATAGACGAGCAGCTGCTTTGATGCACCATCTCAGTTCCACCACTTGGGGGCAGTACTGATCCACCTCGCACCCTTCACCCCCAACCCTAGTGAGCTAATTTCAGATGGAAAAATATTAAGAACAGAAGCTGGACCCACTGCTGCTCATGAGTCATCCTGCCCACACTAGGTAACAGTATGTTCGTGACTCAAGCTCTCTATGTGAAGGATTCAAAATACCAAGAACCAGTTACCATAGTTCCTTGAACAATCTGACATGAAATTTCCTCTATGTCTAGAACTCCATGTCTCAACCTTGGGTGCACATTAAACTCACCAGGAAGCTTTTTAACTCTGTTTGGACATAACCACAGGCCTGGTTACTCAAAGGTTTACATGGAGACATGGTCTCCTGATTCCTCAGAGCTTCCTGGAGACTCGAACCCAGGCCAGGCTTGAGGTAGGCCGACTGAAAGCCCATTTTCCTCAGCTTGACAAGAACCTGGCAGAGGTTCCTTAAAACTCTCCTTCCCTGAGCCCACTGTGAGGTACAGAACCAGGCTTCTGGAAGCAACAGTAAGCATATGGTACTCGCTCACATCCTGGTTATTCTGCAAGACACTGCATTTGAAAATGACTGCGTCCCCTGAAAGCAACCTTGAAGTTCTCTACCTCTACACTGACAAAAATGGAATAAAAAGGGTTTTGTTTTCTGAGAGCTTTCAAACCAGTGGGCTTCTTGTCCTGCAACCTCTGAGACAAGACTGTCATCAGGTCCCCATCTCTGACTCTCCAAACACTGGCCCCCTGGGTCAGTGGAAGAGCTCCCGCCTCCCTTAGCAGCCAACTCCTCTAGAAAATGATACTGGAGCTATTGCAGGTGGCCATGGACTGGTACTAAGGATAGAAGAGCTACGGGTCCTTCCCTCCCTGGAGAAGCTATCCCTGAATGCCTCTAGGTGGACTCCAAGCCATAAGCTCTCTCAAAACGTCAACCACAGGGACCAGCGTGGACCAAACATTCCCCATAATGTCTCTCAGTTGGGGGGCACTATTTGGCATTTTGGGGAGCAGTTCTTCAACACAGGGCACTCCTCGTGGGACATGAGCATCCTGCCCAGTCCATCCCAAGCTCTAGCTGCAAGACCCCATCTGGGACAATCCGTGCTTCATTCTCCATGCTCCCTACCCCTTAGGGCCAGCTCTTCCCATGCAGAACCACGGAGTGACCGGCCTCACTTAACACTCCTGGTCATGTTAGAGGTTATTCCTAAAACTAGTGTCGAGTCTTCCCAGAGCCGAGAAGAAAACATGGCACCTCCCAGCCTCAGCTGCGCGCTTCGCCTGCACCCTGGGCTCAGCCCGTGTTACTGAGCCCCTGCCAGCTCCAATGCAGCCATGTGCCGGGGGCTCCCAGGTGCAAACGCAAGGGCCCAGCTCTAAAGATGCTCTCGTCCTGGAGAGACACCCCCTGGCTGCCAGCCACTGCCAGCTGTGGAACAGCTGGAGCCAGAGGGAGCCTCGGTCTCTGAACCTCCATCTCTTCCTCCTTGGTTAGACAGTATGAGCAGGATGACTTCCAAGGGCCTCTCCACTTGGGTGTCTTGGCGCCTAAACTCCAGCTTAGCTGTGTGCATAGAGGAGGGAGGATAGGGGATCGGCTTGTGCAATGCCTCAGGTCCAGCGTAGTGGGGAGAGCACTAGATGGGAGTCTGGGAAAAGCTCACAGGTCAACCCCCCAGCCCACACCACCCCAGGCTATCTTCCTCAAGCCCCTCCTCTCGCAGGAGGTCTGCTCACCCCCTTCCCATCACCCTCTCAGCCCTCGATTACTTGCCCCCAGCCCTCTCTACTCAGCGCTCCCCTAAGCGAGCTGTAGGCTGAAGCTCAGGTATCACCTGCTGCAGGGTCAGCTGCACAGGCCAGCCTCGGCCATGATGCTACCACATCGGCCGTGATGCTACCACAGCTACCGCCTCCTGACTGCCCCTGGATCAGCGCTCTCACCTCCAGAAGAGGAAACACTGGGGAGGTGATCCAAGTCCTCTGACCAACGAGAAACACAGTTTCCTATTTTGAAATCCTATTTATCTGATTCTGACATCCATGTTCCTACCCTATACCAGGCTGCCTCTATTTCTCCAAAACGCCACAGCCCTCCTAAGCTGTGGCCCAATAGAGAGTATACGCTGCTGTTCCTTGGTATATACACTGGGTCCCACCTGCAACTTCCTGCAGCACCAGGCCCTGCACACAGCCACGGACTCACAAGGCACCTGCCGACCTGGCCTGATGCTCCTTGCGCCAACACTGGACTTTTGGGGGCTCCAGGGCCCCCCGTGACCCTGACCAATGGTGTGTATGCCCCCCTCTTGCTGCGACTCAGAAAAGAGCAGGACCCCAGGGCCCCAGGATGGGCAGCACTACCTAAAACCAAGGGCCGCGGCAGGGCTGCCGGGTGGTTCTTCGCCAGCTGCTGGTGCTTGGGGGACTCTTTGCCGTTGAAGACAGCTGGACTGGCTGCTGTGGTCAGTGACGGGTGATCAAGGGCTGGTCCTGGAGCAGAGAGAAGGGAAGGAAGAAGGAGGAGGTCAGTCTACAGGATTCTCTGTGAAAAATGATTTTCTTCTACGTTTACGAGCTACCTTTACAAGTTCCAGCAGGAGATGAGAATTCGTGGCAGGAAGTTGCTGAGGATGGAACCCAGGGCCTCACACATGCTAGGTAAGTATTCTACCACCAAGCCAACCTGCAGCCCAAAAGCCTAGAATTTTTTTTTTTTTTTTTTTTTTTTTTTTTTTTTTTTTAACCTCTGAGCTACACCTTTGAAACAGAATCTCACAAAGCTGCCGAGGCTGGCGCAAACCTGGAATCCTCCTTTCTCGCCTCCGAAATACTGTGATTACAAGTGTGCGCCACCAACCCGGCTGAGGTCAGTATTTTTCACATGGTGAATTCTGCTTCACTGAGAAGACATACAGACAAACACACACACACAGAGTCCTGCTCACATGTGGACATGTGCATACAACACACACTTTGGGGCTTGCAAAGGAATCCTAATATGTTTCCCATCATCAAGGGACCACATCACACACCCAACAGGAGGGAAGATGTACGGCCCTAGTGATGAACGTAGCCTTCTTTGCTGAAAACTACAAATTCAAAATGATGTGCAAAAGCATTGCAGGAGAAGAGAACTTGACGGCGCGCCCTTCCTTTATTTGGAAGAATGCTGTCGGACCTCACAGTCACCCGGGTAACTGGAGACAGCCCCGGCCTGTGACTGCACCACCTGGGCACTTTCCTGGCACCTCACCTGCCTGCTGAGCTCCCATCGCGATGCTGGGGTTGGATCCAGGAGTGGGGTCGCTCGGGAAGGCCGCCAGAGCCGCCGCGCTGTCCAACGGCAGGAAGAGGGAGCTGGAGCAAGCGTTGGCAGAGGTCTGCCGGCTCCTGAACTCTGAGGGGGAAAAGCACATGTGAAAACCAGCGGGCTTTTCCCAATAGTTCCAAAGTGATTTCCTGGGCTGGAATTTGTCCCACAGGACAGCTAAATCCATGGACATCTCGTAAAAGATGCCAGCACCAGGCTGGTCTTTGCTTCAGCCCTATTTTATTTTTCATTTTGAAACAGGATGTCACTGCATTGCTGAGGATGGCCTCAAACCCGCCATCCTCCCATCTGAGCCTCCCATGTGCTGAGACTACAGGCATGCACCATCATGCCAGATATCTGTCAGCTCTTAAATGTTCATGCAATTAGTCTGTCACTGTAATAAACTAGTGAAGCTCCTGCATCGCCAAGGAGCATTTTTGTTTTGCAGGCCTGCCTCGGAGCCACCCTGTGTCGCCAGCTTCACACTGACAGGCATCGTGGCCCACGGAGGGGACAGTCCTCGCATCCCTGCACCCGCCAGAGCCAAACTGCTCACCTGAGCCTTTCCAGCAAATCAGAGGTCCTTTGGTTAGAGTCCCTTGGGCATTGCGGACCAGGTAATATTTCAAGTGCTTCTGCTTCTTGGGCTGGGTGGTCAGTTTCAGGTTTATGTGGTTGGAGAATTCTGTGAAGTAACAGAAGCCTTTCTTTCCACAGCCCACACAATTCCCAGAGAAACCTAGAGGAAGAGACAGACCGTGAACCTTCTCTACTCACCTAAAAAGTCCTCTGCACATAATGCACAGTTCACCAAAACTCGGAAGATTCACGCCCGGTACCAGAAGACACAGGGCCCAGGCAAGATCAGGAGATTTAACTTATTCCAGGAATATTTACAACCGATCTGTGGCGTGAGCTTTGCAGAGTAAGAACTGTCCCACTAAACCGTCTACACTGAGGAGCCCTGAACCGATTCCACACGTTCCCGTTTTCTTGCTAGGCAGTTACAGAAACTCAAGGCAAGTATGCCAGTGAGACTGGATACCCTGAGAGGCCTCTGGAGAGGCCAAGCTCCCATCCCATAGTCGAGGAGACCCAGTGAGCTGCCGAGAAGAACCAGAGAGCCCCAGGATGCAGAGCGGAGACCTGGGAGTGGGTTCTGGGGTCTCAGCAGCTGGTGCAGTGGAAACACTATATGAGAATCCAGCTGTCTCGGGGCCAGCGTCCTCCTGCCAGGCTGGACAGGCCTTCCGGGAGCCAGTGCAGGTTCCCGTCGGCTCTGAAGCTCTGGGCGGGCCACTTATGCTGGGCCGATAACAGCAATCTCCTTGCGTGAACTGTGAGCAGATGCGTGGAAAGACCTTTACAAACACTAGAGTCAACACAACACAACTGCACTCAAGAATTGGTCAATACGAGATAATGTGATCCTTTAACTTTTCTGATAACTGTCTGTGTCTAATTCAAGAAGACCTTTCTCTGCCCGCTGGTATGTCTGGTTTCCATGGGCCCAAGGTCCTTGGTTAGTGGAGACCCTGGAGCAGAGACTAGTTTATTTTGCCATGTTCTCTGGCTGACATGGCTATAAAGGTCATTTCACCTCAGGTCATGAGAACCACTGGTCTCTGCATCAGCTCTGCCCTTACGACTCTGATATGGCGTCTCCTTGGGTCTCTGGCTCACATTCAAAATCAGCCCAGTAAGTAAAGGTCAGAAACGTCTCTGAAGAGAAGGGAGACACATCACAGTGTCTCTGGTGTACAGATTTTGTTGTAAGCAAATGTAATATTCCTACAAAGTCCTTAGAAATGAGAACAAATCTCTCAGCCTGGCCACAGGACAGGGACAGGATCGTTCAGCCTTCCACGACCCTATTCCCTCGGCACTAGTACACACAGGTACAGCACCAAGAAAATGCAAAACGCTGTGCTCTGTATTTGCTGGGTTTTCATAGGCCAGGGCGGGAACTGAAGTGCACAGGAGCCAGGGACACTCCCCCATCCACCACCGAACACACAGGCACTCCGCTGAACTGACCCGGGACCAGTCAACACAGGAAGAAAACCTCTAGCAAAATGGGAGAACCAAAGAGCCCAGTGGTTGTCCAAAGTCACAGATTCACAGAAAGCAGCACTTCATCAGCCCGAGGATGAAGTCCAGATCCACGGGCCTGCCACCCGAGGCTGCCAAAGCCTCCAGCCCTCATCTCAAGCGTCACTCCCTGTCCCTCTGCCTCTCAAACTCATTCCTAACACACTTCGCCCCGGCTCAGCCTCTTCCCCTGTAAGCCCCCAGCATGCATCTGGCCTTGACTCAATGAACCTTCTCAAAGTCCTCCTGAGCACAGAGAGCTGGCTGGCCCTTTTCTGCAGACTCTGACCATATTTATTTATTTATTTATTTGGTGGTACTGGGGTACCTGGAAACCCTTCTACCTCTGGGCTACACTCCCAGACCTATTTTATATTTCTATTTGGAAACAGGGTCTCTTAAGCCAGCGAGGCTGGCTTCAAACCTGCGTGATCCTCCTGTCTCTGCCTCCCAAGCGGGGGGATTACAAGCCTGCGCCACCACGCCCGGCTCCAACCATCTTTATTGAGTTCAGAGGTCCCTGGGGCTTCCTTAGCTTTAGGGAAATACGTGTCTTACTCCCACAACTGTCTCTGTCTTTCCAAAGGCCTGGCCGTGGTGTGATCGTGCCCGCATGGAGCCGTGTCTGCATTTGTAAATACACAGGCTAGCTGCTGCCAGCCTGCGGTGGATGCCCATAGGTATCAGGAGAGCAGGAAGAGAAGAAACAGAAGGACTCTAAGAGAGAACACTTTAGGGTTTCTCTGTATCCTTTGAAGAAGCGACCTAACGTTTACCTCTTCCTTTACCTCTGACCTAGGAACCTTGAGAACATTCAAAAAAGGTACATCTTCTTCTCTTATGCCCAAGCTAACAGCTAAGTTCCGCAAATTACTGGCAAAAAACATGAAAGACAACGGCTCGATTTCAACTTTCTGGCTTTCTCAGACAAAACCCCTCAGTGGAAGGAAAGCCACTAAAACAAGGCTCCCAAAGCCACTGCTTCCCCCAAGATATTTCACAGCCTCCATTTTATAGGTCACTAAAAAGTCACTGCAGGTCAAAAATCCAGCCACCGCAGGACTTTGGGTGACCACCTTGTCCTGTGCAGCCATCAGGGTTAATTGCAGGAAACCTGAAGGGCATTAAGTACACAAGCAGAGCACATAAAGTTATTTTCAAAGAGAGGGCTGTTGGTCATCACCAGCCTCATCACCCACCCCAGTGGCTTTTTGTGAGCGGTTAACAAAGCTCCTGCTTCCTGGGCACGCCTCCAGGGAGGAGCAGACGCTGTTCAGGGCTGGTGGGAAAGGGGCTGGAAGACTCGCATCCGTAGCTCCAGAGACGGAACCTCCTGGATTTTCTGCCCTGGCAATTCCCCCACAATTCCAGCCGCAGAGTGGCGAAATTCAGACAAATCCCCAGCCACAACAGCACATCGGAAAACAACGTGACTTTAGCACCGTGGTCTCCAGCCCGAGTGGAGGGACAGGGCAGCCTCAGAATCTAGCAAGTTCCCTCGGACACTCGGTGACTCTGCCAGCTTCTTGGGTCACGTGCATTTTCTGGAGTTATTCTTGTTTTAGAGAACTAAGCCCATGCCTGCCAAGGCACAGTTGGCTAAACTTTTCCTGCCCCTCATCTTTGTCCTGGGCTGGGTGGTCCTTCCTGTGGGCATGCACCTGTGCTCTTTTGAGGTTTACACACAGCATGTCCCTCGGGGCAGGAACCAGTCTGCTGTCTCCTCTCTCTTCATCCTCCCTTCCTTTCTTTTTATAGTACCACAGATAAAACATGCTCCCAAAACAGCCACTGAAATGGGTAAAAGCCTTCTCAGCCTCAGGGCATATTGAGCAGACACCCAGAGGGTTAAAATGCTGACTCGTGGTAAATAAGAAAGAAGGTGAGAGTTGTTTGGGTTTTTTTTAACTCAAAAGTTTATCCCACGAATTCTCAAATCAAATTTTTTCTGCAATGAAGATTATTCCCGAGGCTCCATCTGGAAATAGATTATTGTCCGCCCTCCTCCCAAAGAGACCCAGCCAGACCCAGAGTCACCATGCAGGAACAGGCCACCCAGCCAGGCGTGGGGATGCCTGCCTATAATCCTAGTACTTAGGAGGCTGGCACAAGAGGGTTGCAGGTTCGAGACCAGCCTCAGCAAGTTATGAGACTCTCATCAGCCTAGCGAGATCCTGTTTTAAAATAAAAATAAAATAAGGCTGGGGGTGTAGCGTGTATGTAGAATGCCCCAGGGCTCAATCCCCAGCACCAAAAAAAAAAAAAACCACCTGTCCCTGAAGAGACATCTAAAAATCCCACCCCTCCCAACCCACCATGAGGAATGCAAGGCCCAGAAGGCCCCATGGAGACCTGTGGTCAGATGCAGGACTAGAATCCAGACCTCGGAGCTCTGGGTCCAAACCTGGGATCTCTCTGGTTTGATTCCACATCTGGGGGAAGCAAACTGGGTGGTGGGGGTGGCAGGGCACAGTAATGTCCTCTGAATGAGAACGGAAGCCAGGCTGGCCACAGCCCGAAGCCCACCTACAAAACCAGGATAAAAAAGGCCACCTCTGGGGATGAGAGAAACCTAAGGAGAGAAGGGAGGAGGGAGAGGGGAGGGGAGGAGGGAGAGGGGAGGGGAGAAGGGAGAGGGGAGGGAAGAAGGGAGAGGGGAGGGGAGAAGGGAGAGGGGAGGGGAGAAGGGAGAGGAGGAGGGAGAGGGGAGGGGAGGAGGGAGAGGAGGAGGGAGAAGGGAGGGGAGGAGGGAGAGGAGGAGGGAGAGGGGAGGGGAGGAGGGAGAGGAGGAGGGAGAGGAGGAGGGAGAGGGGAGGGGAGGAGGGAGAGGAGGAGGGAGGAGGGAGAGGAGGAGGGAGAAGGGAGGGGAGGAGGGAGAGGAGGAGGAAGAGGGGAGGGGAGGAGGGAGAGGAGGAGGGAGGGCCTACAGCCAGGCCCCCACTCGGGAACCTGGAGCAGGAACGCAGCTCCACGCCTTGGTCTCTAGTGGGCCATGTTCTGAAAGTATCCAGGACAGGGTTTGTAACCCACTCCTGACACAGGTGCACGCGTGGGAAGGGGTACTTGAGGGACAAACGTAAGAACAACTTAACAGTAAGTGGCGGCCTTCCTAGAGGGAGGCAGTCATGTCCCATTCCACAAAAAATAACCCTCGAAGGGAAGGCAGAAGTGGAGATGTGTGACGTCAGCGGTCTGCTCTCCGCTCCCCGGCGCCGCCAGCTGAGGCCCCCCTGACCCACGAGCCCAGGCCGATGGGGCCACACGAGAGACCTCAGAGACTCACCAAGCAGAGCGTTGTGGCCATTGTCATCTGGCAAGAACCTTTTGTCCACGGCACACACCAGGAGGTGGTCCGGCAGGCTCGGGGATTTGGCTCCCACGAGGAGAAAGCCCGCGGGGACATCCATGGGCTCGCTGCAAATGGAGAGGAGGCGCAGGTCCTTCCCGGCCTGGCAGAACCCTGGGGGGTGGACGAGGTTCACACACTGCCCGGGGTTCCCCGAGCCCGGGGTCCCAGGGGCGAGGGGGTGCACCTGGGGGTCCTGACAGGAATGATGCTGACCTCTGGGTTAGGGTGCACCGTCAATTAGTTCTGGGGATAAGAATTTAATAATGCTTATTCACGATGCTGACCACATTAACTGTCTGTCCGGCATCCCTGTCATATAATACGCATTAATATGCAAAAGGGGAAAAAGTAAGCATAAGATAGCAAATTAAAATGTAAACAAGAGAAATCCCTGAGAAATTGAGAATAACTTGGTAATTTTTTATTTTTATTTTATTTTATTTTATTTTTTGCAGTACTGGGGATGGAACCCAGGGGCATTCAACCTCCAAACTATACCTCCAGCCCTATTCTTTATTCTTTATTTTGAAACGGGGCCTCACTGAGTTGCAAAGGGCCTCATTAAGTAGCTGAGGCTGTCCTCGAAACGTGATCCTCCTGTCTCAGCCTCCCAAATGCTGGGATTACAAGCGTGTGCCACCATGACTGGCTGTAACTTGGTAATTTTTACATGATGTTCTTTGCATAGGTGAGGAACAGGTGAATGTTGGGGGTGAGGGTAAGAAACTGGTCCCAGCTTCCCCTGAGAGGATACAGAGAGGGCTCAAGAGCCAGCACCCACTCTCAATACCATCTCAACCTTCTGTGTTTTAGAACTTTTAAATATGTTTCCTATTCAAAAAATAAGTTTTCAGCTGGGCGTGGTGGTGCATGCTCATAATCTCAGTCCTTGGGAGGCTGAGACTGGAGGATCGTAGGTTCGCAGCCAGCCTGAGCTATTTAGTGAGGCCCTCTGCAATTTAGCAAGACCCTGTTTCAAAATACAGAATAAAAAATAGGGCTGAAGGTGTAGCTGGGAAGTCGAATGCCCCTGGGTTCCATCCCCAGTACCAAAACAAAACAGATAAACAAAAAACAGTAAAGTACTGGGAGATGCAAAAGATTATTCTCACCAGTAATTCTGAGTTAAATTTGCTATACACACATGCCTGGCTAGGGAAAATACATTCTTGTTCTCAAACAGCCAACATAGAACAAAGGAATCTTTCCAGAGCCACTGAGGGGCCATGAGGTGACTTCCATCCTGTAGACACCACCTAGGGGGCACGGGATGCGCAGAGGGCCCCTGGGCACACAGCTGTGCACGGCCGTGGCCCGCGGCTCACTCTGGCCTTGGTTCAGCGCTGCCCAGCAGGGCTGGCAGGCAGGGGCTCACCGTCCGTGGTGCAGCAGCCTTCTGGTGGAGGCGGCAGCTGGTAGGGGTTGGGGGGACCATTTGGCTCCAGCCCTCCTTCCCCCTCTTCCTCCTCTTCTTCATTGTCTACTCGGCTGCCACCTGGGTGTGGGAAAGAAGAGAGATGCTTTGTAAGGCCTTCGGGTCTCCGGATCGCCTCCAGGTCTCCAATGCTAGATACAGGACCTGTGGGGCTGGTCCTGAAGGAGACCCGCTCATCACCTAGGAACCCCCAGCACGTCCGAGCCACCTCCTCACTCATCCATCCTTACCAGCACTCCGGAAGCTGGGCACAATGATCCTTTGTTACTAGAAGGAAAAGCTGAGGCTCCTTTTGGCTGGATGGTTCCACCCAAGGTCACGTCACAGACAGCTTGTCTCTGAGCTTGGCCTCACACATGTTCATTCTCTCTCCCCACTGCCACAGACCCACGCGTGCCCACATCCGCTCGGGGTTTACCACCCGAGTAAATGAACTGAGGATGCTTGACCAGGACTAAGCGCAAAGCTTGCACACAGCAGGCATTCCAAAGATGTTTGAGTGGAAGGTGCCAGGTGCAATATGGAGACCATTTCTCAAGTGAGAATTCTGAGGCTCAGAGATCCAATGTCTTCTGTCCTTCCGGCTGTTTATCAGCTAAGGAGCAGAACCCGTGCGTTCCCAGGTATGTCTGATGCCCCGGCTGGTGTTACTGCCACTAAACCGCACTTAGTTTAGGATACAGAATATAAGCAATCTGAACTGCTTTCACGTAGCATTAGGGGGCTGGCAAGCTGTGTGCCGTTATCTATCCTCAAGGAGAGAATGCAGGCACATGAAGCCAGGCATGGTGGTGCACGCCTGGAACCCAGGTACTTGGGAAGTCGAGACAAGAGGATCACAGGTTCACAGACAGCCTCAGCAAATTAGTGAGGCCCTTTGCAACTCAGTGAGACCCTGTTTCATAATAAAGAATAAAAAATAGAGCTGGAGGTGTAGCTTGGAGGTAGAATGCCCCTGGTTTAAATCCTCAGTATTGCAAAATAAAATAAAATAAAATAAAATAGGGCTAAGGGTGTGACTCAGAGGTAGAGAATCCCCTGGGCTCAATCCCCCTACTACACACACACACACACACACACACACACACACACACACACACAATGAAAATGCATGTCGGCTCACCAAGAACTATGTGTATGTATTTCCCTATCCCTCTCAACTATATTATGATGTGAGACTACAAAGCACCAATGAAGGTTTATTTTTAAAATAAATGCACGTATAAACTGGGAGTGGTGGCGCACACTTGTAATCCCAGCATTCGGGAGGCTGAGATGGGAGGATCGTGGTTCTCAGACAGCCTCAGCTACTTAGTGAGGCTCTCTGCAACTTAGTGAGACCCTGTTTCAAAATAAAGAATAAAAAATAGGACTGGGGGTGGGGTGTAACTCCGAGGGTTTAATCCCAGTACCACACACACAAAATGCATGTATACCTTGCTAGAAATACAAACACACCCTAATTTGTCATGAACATATGCAGAAAATGAGCCATTCTAGAGCAAGATGAGGTGTGCCACGGCTTCCGGGAGCCTGTCAGTGAGAAAGGATCTCAGGAGGAATGGCAAACTAGAATGGGCTAGAAGAGCCCAGCGCTGTCCATGGAGCCCCGTGGCTCCCTGGGCATGCGCTACTGCTGCCCTGTGATGGGCTTCTCCTCTGCTCCCCGAGCTCCTGGAGAGCTGGCCTCTGCCCTCAGTCACCTCCTCACTCCAGGGGCCCAGCAAACGGGCTGTGCAGAGGCGGTGCTCCCAAAAGAGCTGCCCCAAGGCTCTGAGCACAGGCCTCATCCATCCCATCTGCTGGAGCAGGCAGGATTTCATGTCAATGAATTTTCTCTGGGCTGTTGAAGTTTAGTCCTTCTTCTACATAAACATTCTGATAAAAAATCTTTATTGACGTACCTATTTTTATTTTTTTATTTTTTCTAGCAACACACATTCAAAACCATATCAAGAAAATCATACACCATGACCAAGTAGGATTCATCCTTAGGATGCAAGGCTGCTTCAACATATGAAAGTCAATCCATGTAACTCATCATATAACCAGAACCAAAGACCAAAATCATACAGTCATTACAATAGAGGCTAAAAAGCATTTGACAAAATCCAGCATCCACTTATGTTAAAAGCACTGCAGAGAATCAGAATAGAAGGAACATACCTGTTTTTATATGTCATGTAATAAATAGCACACAAAACTCTTCGTGGAAGAGGGTCACGAGAAACATCCCTAAGCCTACTGCCTGAGATATGGCTGTTTCTTTCTGCTTCTGTCTCCTTTATTGGTGGTCTGTTTGTTATGTTTCCAGCTCGCCTCTTAATTGGCTCTAATACCCTCTGCTCATCCGGAGTTTTATTTTATATTTTTATTTTATTTATTTATTTATTTTTGCAGTACTGGGGATGGAACCCAGGGGCATTCGACCTCTGAGCGACACCCCCCGCTCTATTTTTTATTGTTTATTTTGAAACCGGGTCTCACTGAGTTGCAGAGGGCCTCACTAAGTAGCCGAGGCTGCCCACGAACCTGTGTTCCTCCTGTCTCAGCCTCCCGAATGCTGGGATTAGAAGCGTGTGCCACCACGCCAGGCTCATCCAGAGTTTTGGACTAATGATGAAATCCTGTGCCATAGAGAGAGTAGTCTGGCAATTTGAGTTTTAGTACTTGGATTGCCACTGTCTGTGTGACTGCGGGACGGTTACTTAACCTCTCTGTGCATCAGATCCTCTTTCTTTAAATTGAAGTGGTTACTAAGGTCACTTTGAGTTGCCACGGTGCCCAGAGCTGCACAAAGTACTCAGATGTGATTAAGTGGTACAAGGTACCGAAAACACAGCCTCGTGGTGGCCACCGTTTTAAAGAAGCGAGCTGGACAGGAAGCTCAGGAAACCAAGCGTGTGGGCCAGGTAGAAGCTGTGGCATCAGGAAGGTCCCGGCTGGAAATGCAGCAAGAATTCCTGGTGCCTCGATCCTCCTGGGCCCAGAAACACAAGACTGTACAAAGGTTACAGAGATGAACGGGGAGGAAGCCCTGACCCCAGGACCCGACGCAGAGGGCTGTACTCAGGCTCTACAAATGAACCCTCATCTCTGAGCCACCTCTCCAGAGACTCAGAAGAGGCGGCCAAGACCCCAGGGTGAGAGTGGAAGAGGACAGGGGAGCCTGGGAGGACCAGGGATGCGCCCCGGATTGGCTGAGCATTATTCCGCTAAGCCCTAGAAGAACAGGAATTCCGACTCTCAGAAAGAAGAGTCTTAAGTCAAAGAAAGAGCTCGGAATCCAGTCAGTAAGAAGGCAGGCTTAAAGGTCAAAGGTCTCTCCCTCAGACATTCCAGGGCCTTTGATGGGAGGTCGCCAGCCCCCACGGAGGAGCCCCCAGCCAGGATGAGACTAAACCAGACGTGTTTACCCAGGTCTCCTGGTTGGCGAGAGCTTTACAGCGGCTTTAGACAAAACCAGTGGGGCTGGGGCTTAGGAGAGTGATAATCAGTCCTAGGAGCCCAGGGACCCTGCGCCCTGGCGCCACAGAGCAGGGCCTGTGCTCTGAACATCTGCGTTTTATCCCATCTTCTTTCTGTGAGAAGGAGCCCTGTGATTCTGTGAGCAGGTGGGATTGCGGAAACTGGCCTGTGCACTGCTTGATAAGTACACGTTTATCCCAGAGTGCTCAGTGGTGTCTGCTTTGTTCCTTTCCCTTTAAAAAAAAAAAAAAAGGAGTCAATAATGTGTAAAAAGGGTTTTTCCTGGGAGGCGGTGTAGGTAAGAGCCGTAATTGAAGGGACAAAGTAATAAAGTCTCTGTTAAAGCACCCTCACAAACAGATAAAATGTTAACAGACCCCAGGGGCGTTTAGTATACCAGCACCTGGTCATAAAAATCATCTTTAATGTGACTGTCTGACAAAGGCCAGTAGTGAGAAGAAACCTGGAAGAAGAGGCGCAGACAGATACACACAGGATGGACCCAGCCCAGACCCAGCCCAGACCCAGCCCAGACCCAGCCCAGACCCAGGGGTGCCGAGACTGTGGGACGGAAGAGGCTGGAGTCAAGCGCTTGGTTTATAGCGACACCTGGCAAACTCAAGGGTTGTTCCACTCCTGCCAAGCACCTGCCCCAGACCTGCACTTAAAAAAAAAAAAAGAAAAGAAAAAGAAAACCATCTCAGCCAGCTGTGGTGGTGCGCACCTGTGATCCCAGTACTTGAGAGGGAGAGACAGGAGGACTGTGGGTTCAAGCCAGCCTCAGCAACCTAGTGAGACCCAATTAAAAAAAAAAATAGCTGGGGGTGTAGCTCAGAGGTAGAATGCCCCTGAGTTCAATCTTTACAACAAAAATAATTTTAATAATAATGATGATGATGATGATGGTGATGATGATGATGATAAATCTTTTTAACTAATAACATCTCAGGAAGATCAACACTGCTTTCTGGAAATGGCAAAGGCTCAGAGAGGGCTGAGCATCAGACGCTGCATCTTTAAATTGAGGTGGTTACTAAAGTCACGTTTAAGTGCTGGAGCTACAAGCTGCACAGAGTGCTCCAATGTGATTTAACAGTACAGGGTTTCATCCGGACGTCAATTTTCATAACAACATGAAGGTTCGGCAAGGAATCTTCCACGCTCTGCGTCAAAGGAAAACTGTGAGCCCCTAAGTGGTCGCTGGGGGATAGCTCTGGCAGAGCCCTCGCCATACTGGTACAAGGCCCTGGGTTCCAACCCAAGACAAAAAAATAAAAAATAAAAACAAAAACATCCATCCAGAGAAGGGGAAGGAGAGGTAAGTCAGCGAGATCTTCAAACCGGGAAGGACTCTCTCCCCTCTTTCCCCAGGTCGACCTGCCTGCGCTCTCTCTCCTTTTCAGCCCAGAGCTGCGGAGCTCTGCCCCCTAAATGTCCGGCGAGCTCACCTTCCTCCTGCACACGTGGGAGTTCCTCCTGCATAATTCTTTGAGAGGGGAAGCGCTCTGGATTTTGAGGTGGCGTTCAAGTGTACTAAATCATCATCATTGCTGGTGATCATTTATCATTAGTAACGAAGCTTTTCACTTCTGCGAGTGTTGCTGAGGGTGGGTGTATAATACATATTCCACAAGAGCCTTTCAGCTAGTCCAAAACAGGCTGTAAAAAATATTCTCTAAGGATTTCTCCACTCCCCACACCATCACGGTAATAGTTTCTATGCCAGACACCGTTGGTAGTTTCTGCATAAATACCAGAGACTTGCTGGTGTACCCAATTTGCAATTTGGGCCCTTATCTAGTTTCACTTAGGTCCAGGTTTGGTTCTCTGAGGTCCTTGGCTACATCATTTACAAGGTGATTTTACTAAGGATGGCTTAAACAATGACCCAGGAAGACCTCCCTACTAGCATCCAGAAATATCAGACAACGCACAAGCTCAGCGTCCCCAGCACGCTGTCCCCGCACCCACCCACCTCTCTCTGTCTCCCACACCTACAACATACCCCCAACACAAACCCACTCACACTCCCCAAACCCACCCTGGCACGAGACCTGCTCCACTGCATGCCCCCTTGTTTAATCTGTTAATTCACTTCCACAGCAGTGGCTGTCTCCCCGTGTGGGTTAGTGTGGGGTGACTTTCGAAATGAACGTGCTTGGCTGTAAAAGCACAACTGTTTTAGTCTCTGGGTAGTTAGGAAAACTCTAAAGTTACTACCCCTGTGCCTACAGGTCATTTATTTATTCATTCATTCAATCGGGTTAGTGATTTACTCTTGGCACATGATAAATCTGTAAAGGTTTCTCATAGTTTTGAACAGTTTTCAGAGGGCTTTTGGCGCCTGTTATTACAAAGACAAACTGTTTTGCAAAGATACAGCCGTGAATCACAAGACAAAGAGACAAAATATATAGTTGAGGGTCAAACGCATGTTTAAACTTCTTATCAAAGCAAAAATGTCCAACCATCTAATAAGAGCATAAGTAACAACCATTGCAGAACAGTCTAGCTTAGCCCTCTTCCTTTTTCCTTATTAATGCCATGAAAATTTTTATTCCTTGCAATTTTATGGCTAAAACTCAATTATTTTTAGCCACGTAAGAACCTGTGCACAGCTTTTTCTTTCAAGTCAACATTCTTTTGTGCTGGAGTCAACACAAGACAAGAGGAGAGAGCTCCGTGTTCTAACACTAACGCCAAGTGCACAAAATAAAAGAAATACACAGGTAAAGAAACGTGCGTCTCCTACCTTCTAGGGTGGAGAGCTGCTGCTCAGCCTCCAGGTAGAGCTGGGAGAAGATGGGCCGGGGGACCAGGTTGTTGGACCGCAGAGACGCCTCGATGGAGTTGTGCAGGACCTCCTCGAACCGCGTCGTCTTCAGCTGTCCCGCGTAAGAATTCCCCATCTTCAAAACAGAGGACAGAGTCTTCTGTTTAAAACAGCATTTCAGGCCCTGTGAGACCCAGCCCCGACTTAGCTGCAAGGAGGGAAAGACTGAGTAGCCTCCGCTCAGCAAAGACAGGAGAGGGTGGCTCTTGGTGGCGGGTGGCTACTGCCGGGCAATTACAGGAAGTTATATAAGTAATAGCTTTCTCTAATTCAGCACTCACAGAGCCTGACACCTTAGAATATTCCACCAGAAATTGCCTCTCCGCCATCCCTACTTTTCCCAGAGCTGTGATCCTGCCCCGGCGAGTCCCCAGTTAAGGCATATTTCATTTCTCAGTCTCCAGGAAGAACGACCCTTCAACCCTTCATGTAGGCGACAGCAACTACCAACTCAGCCACCCTTGACAACCAGGCCCCAGATTTTAGGGAGACACAGTGGCCCCTCCTCATGTTCTGCCAAGGGGGACTAGCAGATTCTACACTGTTGCCTTTTCTAGTAAAAGGCTGATTATTAATGTGCTTTCTTTAAAACGGTTTTAGTTTATGGTATGCTGCCGTTATACAGGTAATTTAGAACTACATCTGGAAATCTGAAGACTGCAGAGGAGAGCAGGACAATCTCCAATGCCCCCATCTCCCTGGATAGCCATGCCAGTTTCTTCTGCTGTAGCAGCTTAACTTAGATACAATTCACAAAAACCGTACAATGCACCCAGAGAGAAATGTACCAAGTCCGTGTATGTTTTATCACTCTGACTCTCAGTATGATGTGTAATTCTGCTGCACTAATAAAAGTATAAAAATAAAGTGTACCACTCGGTGATTTTTTTTAGCATACTCACAGTATTGTGCAACTATCATATAATTTTAGAGCACTTTTATTGCCCCCTGCAAAACCCAACAGCTGTCCCTCCCCAACCCTTCAGGTCTACACAACAACTAATTTATTTTCTGACACTATACAATCTGCCTATCCTGGACATATAAATATAAGCTTTATTTATATAATAGAGACATTATAGTTTCACATATCTTATGATTATTATATAATTGCATGACACAATTATATATAAATAAAAGCATTCAGTGTGAGGTCTTCTGTGACCGGCTTCTCTCCCCCTTGGCACAGCACTTCCAACACTCATCTGTGGTGGACTCTGAACCAGTGCTGCACTGGGTGTCCGCTGCTGTCATCCTCGCGGATGCTTGTGTATGTGGTCCTGGGGGCTGAACCCTGGCTGTCACACATGCTGGACAAGAGCTGTACCACTGGGCTCTACTCACAACCCATCTAAGGCGCTATATTGCTGTATTTCTTTCCTATTTAATTCTCTTCAAAAAGTTGGGGTGGGGACTGTAGTCACAGAGTTCTAATCATACTATAATCCAATTTATTATTTTATTATTTAATTTATTAATGTATTGTTCAATACAAATTTATTAGACTTTTCCCTTGAGCGTTTCGCGCAACCTGCTTACGAATGCTTTTAAGATGGTTGTGAAGGCTGCCTGATATTCTTTTGAGCAAAAAAGGCTTATATTTTCTCAGACACCCCTTGCTGAGCATACATATGGTTTACAACATTTTTATCTTTTTTGTTTGTTTTTTTGTTTTTTTTTTTTTGTTTTTTGTTTTTTTTTTTGGTGGTACTGGGGTTCCTGGAAGCCCATCTATCTCCGGGCTACACTCCCAGACCTATTTTATTTTTGGAAACAGGGTCTCCTAAACCAGCGTGGCTGGCTTCGAACCTGCGCGATCCTCCTGTCTCTGCCTCGCAAGCGCGGGGATTACAAGCGTGCGCCACCACGCCCGGCCAACATTCTTATCTTTAATCCTTCCCGAGAACAGGCATTTAAGTGCATGTAACTTCTTACTCCTTTCTATTTTTGTTTATTTCATTAAATCTAGCTTTTGTTTTAATTTCTCTTTTCCTATTTCTTTGGGGTCAATAATCTGGGCTACTCTTTCCAAACTCCTCTAAATGGTCACTTTATCACTGCCTTCACATTAAATGTCTTACTTGAAGATATTTAGCGGCCACACGTCCTCTGGGTACCTCTTTTGCTACGGCACAGAAGTTTAGTTTATGAATCCCATCCCGACACCCCACCCCCTTTAGGTCCAATAATTATCTAGGAATGAGTGTTTAATCTTTAAACTTACTTTAGGAGTAAGCCTAAGGTCTTAAACCAAGGCAGTCAGCCTTAAATTATTTATTTCTAATTTGTCTGTGTTATAATCAAGTGTGCAGTTTGTTAAAACCCTATAAGCTTATTAGTGGGTTCCTTTTTAACTGCTACCTGACAGAGCTTTACAAATAGAACACAGATATGAGAAAAGAAACAAAGAAACTCCAAAGGAAATGCTTAGATGATTCAGTTCTTCTATATCCTTGTGTGTTTGTCTATTATAACTCTGTGAGTGTGTGTGTGTGTGCGCGCACGCGCGTGCGACTGGAGGTTGAACCGGGTGGGCATGCTACCTTTGAGCTACACCTCCAGCCCTTTTGGTTTTTGTTTAGAAACAGGGTCTCACTAGTTCGCTGAACACGGTTACTTTTTAAAGTGGCATTTAATTTACCAAAATAGCACAGGATGCGTGCCCCGAAAGAGCATCGGGCAGGCGGTTACCGCCTTGGTCTAAAGGACTCTCACACCAGGTAGAAGGTTGGTTTCACCACCCAGCAAACCTCGCACATCATACTGATTCAAGACACCGAATCACCTTTCCTTGTTCTTTAAGCAACGGGGCAGACTCAGGCTGTCGTTCCCGGTGCCCCAGAGAGCTCTGGGTCCCCTCTGGAAGGGGAACTGGACCGGTGTGGTCGCGTTTGATTTTCTGCCTCTATTGTGGGAGTTCCGCCTTTCCTCTTCCAACTGAAACTCAATGGAAACCATTAACCACTTCCTGTCTGGGGCAATAATTTCTACCCACGGCCCCTCTCAGCCAGCTCTGCTTACAGCCGGGAAATGAGCTGTCGGGAGAATTGCTTCGGGAATTACCCCAACAAAGAGAAAGAGATCTCCTGGAGGAGCGGGGGAGGTCAGCGCTGGAGCCCCCAGCCCATCCCGCGCGCTCCGCTGTGTCGGCCCGTTTCTTTGACCTGTGGCATACTTCAGGACATTCACGGGGGTGAGCGGCCACCGACTGGGCACACTTGCACGAGTCTCCATTCAGGGTGGTCTGTTTAAAGCTGCTGCCAATGACTAACCTCGCAAAGGCCCCCGCGTCCTGCAGCGCCCTTGTCTGAAGAGGCAGGCGCGCAGGAAGGGGCGGGCATCAGCCCGCTGACATAGAGCCTGCATCGGAACCCCAGGGTGCGTCATGTCCCCCAAAAGCAGATTGGCACCAGAGCCCGGGGCCCCGCAGTGAAGGGACAGCAATGCCTAAGGTGGACAGGACAGGAAAGGGGAAGAGGGAAAACCACTCGTGACATCTTCCCTATCCAATATACGCATTAGCCATAGGAGAAGTATTATGTCCATTTTCATGACAATAAATTTCAACACTGGAGGTCCGTGACCTGAAGGAACTCTTATAATAGAAATAGAAAGGGAAGGACAGGGGCGGGTAGGTGCACACGGCATAAAAGACAATCGCAGGCAAAGGTTTCCACATCCCACAAAATGAAAATCTTTTTCTTTTCTTTTCTTTTCTTTTTTTTTTTTTTGTGTGTGTGTGTTACAGGGATGGAACCCACGGGCATTCTATCTCTGAGCTACATCCCCTGCCCTATTTTTTATTCTTTATTTTGAAACAGGGTCTCATTGAGTTGCTAAGGGCCTCACTAAGTAGCTGAGGCTGTCTGCGAACCATGATCATCGTCTCAGGCTCCCGAATGCCGGGATTACAAGCGTGCGCCGCCACGCCCGGCACAAAATGGGAATTTTATCTTACAACCCTGTGCGGACATCAGAGTATGTCTATAAGAGGACCATGATAGAGAAAAGACATACGGCTCCCTATCCAATGACACCTTTGAAGTGGAGGCCGCGGGTACACACCGGCAACTAAGCGTGGCAGAGCATTAAATGCTGTGGCCCTTTTTGTTATTTCCCATTGGACCACAAGCAGCCGGGCGTGGCGGCGCACAACTATAATCCTGGTACTCAGCAGGCTGAGACAGGATGACAGGTTCAAGGCCAGTCTCCGTAACTTAGATCCTGTTTCAATGTAAAACTGAAAAGGGCTGGGAGTGTAGCTCAGAGAATACCGCAGCAGCCAAAAAAAAACAAAAACAACAAACAAAAACTCAGTAGGCTACACCCACCATCCATCATTCCTTGCCAGTACTGTCCTTCTGAGACCCTAACCACAGAGCCACACCTGCCGGGCGAGGACGGCGCGGGTCCACAGGCCCAAGGCAGAGACGCGCCTGGCTCTTTGGCTTCGCAGAATCCTGCACTTGACGGATGGGAAACTAAAGACCAAAGACAGAGAAGAGTCTCGCTCAGGGTCAAACGCTAGACCTCACTTCTCCCCCAACAACTCCTGGATGGACGTCAACACCCGAGGAAGGCCTCCGTGGGCTGATCGTTCCTGCCCGGCCCTCGCTCACCCTATCCTCTGTGGTCACTTCGCTGGACTCCTGCTGTGCTGATTTGGCCTGTGATTGCCCACAGGGCTTCCTCCACACTGGACACCTGTCCCCAGGGCCGGTGTTCCAAGGCGGGACTCGAAGGCCAGCCCAACAGAGCCGAGACTGTGAGACCGCAGCCCTCAGCCAAGGCCCAGAGACCTGGCCCCAGCACAGCGCTTGACTGACTAGGACTCAGTGTTCTCAGCTATGAAATGGGCACTTAGCAAGGAAAATCAGCTGTCGTGGAGGGTTAAAGAGACAGTGTGTGAAAGGACCTGGCACCGTACCGGGTCCAAGCGTGGTCATCAATAACTTAAAGAGGAGGAAGAGGCTGGGGAGAAAGTGGGTGGCCAAAATAAGCTGGTATCGGCAGCGGGCCGCTATGGATGAGGAGGAGATTTTGGGCAAAAATTTTGAGGATCACATTTGAGAAAGAGAAAGTGGAGTCCAAAGGTGTAAAAATTCCAAGAGAAGAGACAACCTAGGGGAAGAAATGAAGTCAGTGGAGAGATGGTGCAGACACAGCGTGATAAAACACGCCCAGGGATAAATATTAGCATCGTTTTTTAAACAGGCAACACACAGTCCCTAAGCTGTAGAACCAGAGGTTTTGGTGATGAAGATAACGTTTTTAGGCAGGCGATCAGAGATGCTTGGAACAAAACAGGAGGGAGATGTGGAGGTGGGAACCTTGTGGATGCTGCTGCGAGGGGCCTTGGATTTTTGCTTGTTTTGAAGAGTGAAGCATGAAGTCACTCAGAAAAACCTAGGCTGGGCATGGTGGCACATGCCTGTAATCCCAGTACATGGGAGGCTGAGACAGGAGGATCACAGGTTCAAGGCCAGCCTCTGCTACTTAGTGAGGCTCTCCATAATTTAGTGAGGCCCTGTTTTCTTTCTTTCTTTCTTTCTTTCTTTCTTTCTTTCTTTCTTTCTTTCTTCCTTTCTTTCTTGCCTTCTCTTATTATGTGGTATTGGGGATGGAACTCAGGGGCATTTGACCTCTGAGCTACACCCCCTGCCCTATTTTTTATTCTTTATTTTGAAACAGGGTCTCACTGAGTTGCAAAGGGCCTCACTAAGTAGTTGAGGCTGTCCGCAAACCTCAATCCTCCGGTCTCAGCCTCCCGAATGCTAGGATTACAGGTGTGCACCACCATTCCCAGCTGAGACCCTGTTTTCAAATAAAGAATAAGATATAGGGCTGGGGGTGTAGCATGGAGGTAGAATGCCCCTGGGTTCCATTCCCAGTACTAGAGAAAAAAAAAAAAAAAAAGAAAGAAAAAAAAACTTCGTTCGCAGGGAAGCGGCTGGTTGGCTGGCAGGCCTCCCATGTAGTGATCAAAGATGTGGTTTTGTTTCACCAAGTCGACCTTAACTAAAGCCCTATATCAGCTCAAATCCAAGAGACCAGCCCGTGGGACCTCAGAAACACCCAAACACTCCACCCGTCAAAGCAGATGGGCCCAGGCAGGCCCTGTCACAAAGGGGAACTGCCTCCACAGCTCCAGATGGCCGAGACATCAGACCTCGGCGTCCTCTCTCACCAGCGCCTGTAAAGCACGCTGCAAATCAAGTCTTTAAGTTGAGTTAGAGCTTCACTCTTTTGAAGATAAAGAATAATCAGAGGTGGGGACAAAGGAAGGAGAGGAGGCTGGGAAGGGGAGGGACAGGGGAAATACTCGTTATCTCTGCTCCTTCCAAAATGGCACTGAAAAGACAGTGAGGGAAAACCCAAGAATAAACACACACAGATAAAGGGACGGACAGGAAATGGCGGTAGACAAGATGTGCCAATAAGCCGTGGAGGATGCAGAGCAGAAATCAGGGCCCGACTTCAGAAGAGGGAAAACGCAAGGCCAGGCCTAACGTGGGCGAAACCCACAGCAGAAGTCAGAAAGGCTGATGCATTCGAGAGAAGAGGGGGAGAAGTGGGGCTGGGGAACAGAGCCCCTTCCTCCCAACACACTGACATGCACGCACGCAGGCACACACTGCCCTGTCCTGTCTCCCAAAGCCCAGAGGTCTTCCCAGGACATATTAAGCCAAAGAGGACGTGGACCCTGGTCAAAGCTGACAACAGGTAAAACGAAGGCTGAAGAAATGAGAATTGACTCTACGTCCTGAAGGATGAAATGCCTTTCCCTCTTCTTTTCCCCATCTGGTTCCCACAAAATGCTGTCGAGTTTGTGGATGGGAAGAAAATGAGCAAAAAAGGTACCCCGAAATGTAACAGAGCTCAGCCAGCCCTAGAAAAGGACCCACCAGTCTACAGACTGTATTCGTGTGCGGCACTTCCAAGTCACTGTATGTGATTGACTCTTAAAAGAAAATGGACATCCAACGACTACCAGCATCAGGAAGCCTTTGAGAAAGTGCCTTCATACAAAAGGTGGAGAGCAAAAGAAACAAAGAAATAAATGAGAGCAAACAAGAACAGTACAGGAAACAAATCCACAGCAATATTGTCAGAGTGATACTATATCCACAAAACAAGAACAGAATGCTGTAAAAAGTAAACATGCAGCCAGGCATGGGAATGCAGATCTGTAATCTCAGCACTTAGAGGCTGAGATGGGAAGACCACAGGTTAGAGGCCAGCATGCCATAATTTAGCAAGATCCTGTTTTAAAATAAAAAATAAAATAAGGCCAGAGTTTTAGCTCAGAAGTAGAATGTCCCTGGGTTCAATCTTTAGTTTCATTTAAAAAAAAGACAAAAGAAAAGAAAAGATGCAGAAATTTAAACTTTAGTAGAAGAACTGGAAGGCAAAGTAGAAAATAAGGACATAAAGAACAGAAGAGATAAGAAAATGTAAGTGATTTTATTATTGTGTAACAGAACAGCTATAATATTAAGCTGACTTGGTTTTATTAGCTATCAGTGTCATGTTCTTGTCATATCATTTCCAAAGACTCTTGGCCATAGTTACCCTGAAAAAAATATCACTAATGTGGATGATACTATTTGTACATTTAATCATCCTCTCTCTTTCCCTTCTTAAAAAAAGAGTGGTTTAGATATTGCCTGGGATCCAGGTGTGGTTTTGCACTCTTGTAATCCCAGTACATGGGAGGCTGAGACAGGAGGATTGCAAGTTTGCATCCAGCCTCAGCAATTTAGCAAGGTCCTCTAAAACTTAGTGAAACCCTGTTTTCAAATAAAATAGGGCTAGGGGGTGTAGCTCAGAGGTAGAACGCCCCTGAGTTTGATCCCCAGTAACACACACACACACACACACACACACACACACACACACACACACACACAGATATTGGCTAAGAAAGGTCCTAACAGACATCAAATGTTCACAAAGAGAAAATGTTTTTGTTTCCTTTTAATGTCTTTATTCTAGTGCCACATTAGAAAATAAACTCTTTGAGACTATAGGGAGAAAAAAAATTTTGAGGATCAGCCCAGGAGGCCTGGCAGGAGTTCCAGGAAGAGAGGAATGATGTTTCCTAAGAAATAACCTAGACAGTTTTCCAGAACTGAAACAGACAAACGTCTAGACTTGCAGGATCCACCAAGCACCTGGCACAAAGAGTACGAAAGGACACCCACGGAGGCACTCCATCGTGAAATTACAGAGCAGCACAGGACAGGAGGTGCGGGAGGATGTTACATTCTAGGGCTTAAAACGCCCAGAGTGACTTTGATTTTTCAACACTTCTGGACACTAGGACTCCGTGAAACAACGTCCTTTGAATTCTAAGGAAAAATTATTGCCTACCTAGAATTCCATACCCGAGCAGAATAACAACCAAAAATGAGAGCCAAATAAATCATTTTCAGAAATGCAAGATCTCAGAGAGAATTATCTTCCAAGTTACCTTTCTCAGAAGCTACTGGGAAATGGAATAAACTAGCAAGTTTGAAGCCACAGGGCCCAGGGGCGGGGACCCGCAGAGGAGAAGGGGGCTCACGAGGTCATGATGGTGCCGGCGAGGCGATCCCCATGGCGCGGGGGACCCTGAGCTCCAGGAGAGCTGCTCCGGGCAGAGCACAGGGAGCTGCCTGATGCATTCCACCACAGGGAAAGAAGTTTTCCAGATGGGTTATCCACGGGTTCATAAAGACTTAAATAAACAACGACAAAGCGGGGACAAGTAGTCGCAGGAAAAATAAGATGTTGTCCAAGAGGTGAAAATGTAGCTCTGGCACAATGTAAGTCTAGGTGGAAAGCGGCTTGTCCAGTTGGAGCCTTGGCTGTTTGGGAAGGTCAAGTTTGTGCATGTGTGAGTTTGGGTATGTGCAGGTATGTTTGGGTCTGTACATATATGTCAGTGCATGTAGATTGGGTTGAATGGATATTGGTGCATGTGTGTATATGTATGTTTGGGGGTGGTGGTGGTGGTGTGTGTGTATTAGTTACTGGGGATCAAACCCGGGGGCCTTCTGCCTCTGAGCTATACCCCCAATCCTATTTTATTTTTTATTTTAAAACAGAGTCTCACTAAGTTGCAAGGGCTTCACTAAGTTGCTGAGGCTGGTTTCAAACCTACGACCTTCCTGTCTCAGCCTCCCAAGTGCTGGGATTACAAGCGTGCATCACCATGCCTGAGTAATGGTGCACTTTTGGTGCAGAAGGAATGCTATGTGAATCTGAATGTGGTGGCGCACGCTTGTAATCCCAGGACTTGAGAAACTGAGACAGGAGGATCAGGGTTCATGGCCAGCCTCGGCTACTTAGTGAGGCCCTGTGCAACTCAGTGAGACCCTGTTTCAAAATAAAGAGTAAAAAAATAGGACTGGGGGTAGAGCTCAGAGATAGAATGCCCTGAGTTCAATCCCAGCACTGCAAAAAAAAAAAAAAAAAAAAAAAAAAAAAGGAAAAAGGAAAAAGGAAAAAGAAACGGTGTGATTCTATCTGGAAGTTTTCAAATCCAGACCCCAAAGCCCAGGGCATACATCACATGAACTCATCTGAGGTTTGACGTGGCTCCCCAGGAAGCCACCAGGGTGTCACCTCAGTTATAGTCCAAAAGTCCCATCAACTAACACCCCCACCATATTGCCTGAATCCACCCCTTGTTCTGTGCTCCGACTGAAGTCCAAAGGAGCCCTCCCCACCAGCTGAGCAGGCAAGACGCACATCACCGTCTTTCCTCAGAAGCACCCAGGCTCAGCGCAATTCACAGCCTGTTTTTCCCGCTGCAAAGCCTCACTTCTCTCCCCCTCCCCTGCCCCTGGTACGTGGCTTGCACCTCCTCGTGGCTCTGAGTTTATTTGTCCCTAAGATCACAGAGAGCGTGTCTGTGGCTGCCCGCCCCCCTAGGGACTGAGCTACAGGATACAGCAAGAGTATCCTAGGGAGAGAAATCTGTGCCCACCACTCAGGGCACCCCATGCTCCTGGAGACCAGGAGGCTGGCCTTGGGAGTCTCAGGCCCTGAGTTCAGACAGCTGGGTCCACCGTGAGCCACAAATGGCCACTTCTAACCTGCTCTATGCCTGCGCTCAGGAGGAGCAGAGGACCTGCCTCCTGTTCTGGGATCCTGGGTTTGCCTCAAAGCCCAGTGATCATGTAGTTGCTGCCTTGCAGGACAGCACATCCCCACTTGGAGCTGAGGGCGACTGTGCAGAGGTCACGGCTCGTCCTGAAGCTGCACAGTCACACGAGGACAGGCAAGCAAGAAAGTGCAGGATGTGGAGTGGCCGGAGGGCAAGGGCAAAAAAGTGCAGGATGCGGAGTGGCCGGGGGGCAAGGGCCAGAAGTGGGGTGTGTCCATCTCAAGTCCATCTAAGAGGCCCCGCAGCAGGGCTCAGTCTCAAAGAAGGGGCTCAGGTCTGAAGCTGAGAAGAAGAGGAAAGCAGTCCAGAGCCAAGGGGCACGGTACACCCATGGTGGGCCCAGCTGACAGCTCATGGTGCAACTGGGTGTCCGGCGGCAGGCTGGGAGGAAGATGTGGGGGACAGAGGCCAGCCAAGAGGGAGGCTAGCCCAGGCCTTCCAATTTGGAGACAATAGAAATTGGTGGTATTCTCAGGAAATTAGAAAAGTGGGGTCCAAGGAGCAGTCGGACAGGCGCCCCGAACCACACACATGCCTACCTTCCGCTCACCCACGGGGCCTACTGAGGCCCCTCTGCAAACACCCTACAGCCTACCCCACTCATCCCTGTCCACTGCCTCATCTCAAGAAGTGTCCATGGTTAAAAAGAAAGAGGCCATGTTCCTTTCCCTTCTGCTCGGCAGCCTCCATTCTGAACCACATCAAAACGCACCCCGGACCCTCCACCTTGAGGCCTCAACTCCTTTGAGAGGCAGCCTCCTCTAGAGTCCTTGCCCACTTGGGCCTTCCAGGGCAAAGGCACTTCCCTGGCCAACCACGGAGACACAGCCCCACCAAGTCGTAACACAGCACCACCAGATCCTAACTGGAAGAATTCCCTGGCCAACACTGCGGGGAGGGTGACTTATTTCTGGTGAGTTCCGGCATTTTAGAAAACAAAACAGAATATAGCAAGGCTCTCCCGAGATTCGGAAGTGTTCTCCCCCTCCCTCCCTGAGTGTGGCAGCTCAGGGCCCGCTGGCTAAAGGAGGGGCTGGTAATGCTCCAGGAACAAGCAATGGTCAGCCCCAAATATATGATATGGCAGTAAAGGCATTAAGCCTGCAGAATAGCATCCTATAAAGCTCTGCCGGTCCTCCTGGCAGGAAACAGCATTCTGATGTAGATTTCTCTGATTTTCCCTGGAGGAACTCATAAACTCCAAAGGTGCTGTTTAGGGAAGAAAAGCCACTGGGAAGCTGGCCAGTGTCCAACCTGCCGGGCTCCCCAGCTGGACGCCCCAGCCTGCAGCTGCGGCTCCCAGTGCCCCACTCAGACAGCTGGATCCAGCAGGGCTGTGCTTCTTTGGAGAAGGTCTTTGAGTGCTCTTGAACAGAGCTACAAAGCACGCGGCTTTGTCCACTCCATCGCATCAAGAACCGAATGGGATAGAAGGGCCTGCGACAAACAGCCAGGGAGAGAGAAACCGCTGAAGACTTCCCTCCGGGGCCCACCAGCAGGGCAGAGAGGGTTCTGAATGCCCTGAGCCTCTCCTTCCTAACAACACTTCCTGCGCGTTGTGTCTACCCATGCAAAACGGTGCACACGACTTCTTTAGGCGCCCTTCAAACAGTACAAAGAAAGACCCTAACTCACGAAATGGACTGGCTCTGCTCCGCGGATGGCTCCCCTACACCTTACGAAAGGCTAATAACGCTCTGAGGCTACTCCGCTAACAGAGGCCAGTACAGTTCTCACAATAAGTAAAATGGCAACGCAAAAACTCTCCAACCCCCACTGTGAATGTGCACTCCCAACGTCAAATGCACCGTACCTTACAGAAAGCTACTCATTTCAGCAGCCCATAATCCAGCCAGCCAAGAGCAGGCTAAGCCCAGCAAGGGTTGAAAGTGCAGCGGCTCCCTCCTCCCGGCTAAGCCTTTGACCAGCAGGGAGGGTGCGTGGGGCGTGCCTCGTGCCCTGCACCTCGCTGAGCCCAGGTCAGCTTGACACTGGATCCAGGAGCCCTGCCCTGCAAGGAGAGGCAGCCAAGCCTCTATCTGCTCCTGGGCTCCGACTGCACAAAACAAAACAAGGAAGGAGAAAAAAAAAATACACACCTCCCCCCCCTGTCCCCAAAAAAAGGAAAGAAATCAGCATAGCTATTCCAAGTTGAGCGCCATCTGCCCCGGCTCCTGCTGGGTCAGATAGAGCACAACACCATTTGGGGTCTTAGAACTGATGCGCTCTCTGGGTCAGAGTGCTCTGCGGCAGGTACATAGCAATCCATCTGCCTAACGTTACCCCAGCAGTTCAACGAAGCCTTTTCAGCACATGAAAGTTTTTGTACTTGGAGTGCACAAGCACATACACTTAGGCAGAAAACACTGGGCCACCAAAAAGAACTCCGCTGTGCCCAGGAGCCCAGCAGCCCGGGACCACAGGTACGGTACCACCTCTTAAAACGACCACCTCTTGGACGCCGGGCACACACCCCAACAGTGCTCTCCCTGAAGAATCACAGGGGTGGGCATACTTAAATCTTTTCTACCACTATGGAAATCAAGGACACCAGCTCTTATCCAGAGCTTTCTATACAGTCCTATTGCAACGGGCTTTTACAAACCCAGGACTCCGGATCAAATCCTAATTGGAAAAGGAAATGAAAGAAACTATGAGAACCTGCCCTGCTTGTGCTAAATGCCTCTCGTTGTGATTTTCAGCTTCTTGCTAGGGTCTCTCATTTCCCCACAAAGAGAACTTGACTGTGTGACTCAGGGCTTTCAATGCCATCGACGTCGTGTAACAAGGTCTAGAGCTCGGTTTAATCGTGGTGCCACAATCAGCAGAGAGTGTCCCCGCGTGTTTCTGGGTCCTCCAAAGTACCAGATGCTACAGGGTGGAGGTAAGCGCCCCATGCGGAGACCTATTTCTTCCCAAGCTGAGCAGTGTTTTGTAGCAAAGATGATGAAAACCCCACCACCCCACACCTTCACAGCAAGGGCAGGGGCGGCGCCCCTGCTGGCTCGGCTCGACCTAGAATTTAGGAGTCCCAAAGCAGCCCCATGCAGGCTCACCCTTTTTTTTTTTTTTTTTTTTTTTTTTTTTTTTGGTGGTACTGGGATGAAACCCAGAGGCTTTCTACCTCCAGGCTATACTCCCAGACCAGACCTATTTTATACTTTATTTGGAAACAGGGTCTCACTAAGTTGCTGAGAGCCTCACTAAGTAGCTGAGGCTGGCTTCGAACCTGCGTGATCCTCCTGTCTCAGCCTCCCAAGCGCGGGGATTACAAGCGTGCGCCACCCGGCTAGGTTCACGTCCGGCTAGGTTCACCCTTTAAGGCAAGGCAGATTGGAGGAGGAAGGAGATGCCCGAGAAGAGCACAGTTGCTCACAGTGGGAAACAGGAATTACTGAACGGCCCACCAAGAAGGAATGCCTAACACAGCCTGCAGGATCCTCCCCGCCCCACAAAAGCTATGGGCAGGAAGAGTTTGCCAATGATGTGGGCACACTTATGACATAACCTTCAACAAGAAAAGAGATTATAACCGCAATAGCTGGGCGTGGTGGCGCACACTTGTCATCCCAGCATTTGGGAGGCTGAGACAGGAAGATCGAGGTTCATGGACAGCCTCAGCTACTTAGTGAGGTCCTCTGCAACTCAGTGAGACCCTGTTTCAAAAATAAAGAATAAAAATAAGAGGGCTGGGGGTGTTGCTCAGATGTAGAATGTCCCCAGGTTCCATCCCCAGGACTGCAAATAGAAGATTATAAGCGCATATTGTATACTATATTGTATATTTTATTTTATTTTTTGTGGTACTGGAGATGGAACCCAGGGGCATTTTGCCTCTGAGCTACACTCCAGCCCTATTTTTTATTCTTTATTTTGAAACAGGGTCTCACTGAGTTGCAAAGGGCCTCACTAAGTAGCTGAGGCTGTCCACAGACCGTGATCCTCCTGTCTCAGCCTCCCAAATGCAGGGATTACAAGCATGTGCCACCACGCCCAGCTATGTTATATGTTTTAAATTGTTCTATATTTGTAGATACATATACTCTGTATTATATATATTGCTACATCATGTGTTATGATGCATATTGCAATATTCTAACACAGGGAGAGAGTTTACGCAGCAGAGTTTTTAACAGAAAAATAGGCTCTGGGTTTGAATCCTGACTTACCAGATGTTCGACTTTGAGTAAGTGACTTACCCTTTATGTGCCTCAGTTTCTCCAATCTGACAAATAAGACAAAAGTGCCTGCTTCTTAGGGTTGTTGTGAATTACTATGCATGGGAGGTTCAAAACAGTGCCTGTACATATATAATATTTACTATGTAGTCAGACATGGTGACTTTTACCTGTAATCCCAATACTTGGGAGGCTGAGATGGAGGATCACAGGTTTAAAGCCAGCTTCAGCAACTTACTGAGACCCTGTTTCAACATGAAAAAATAAAACAGAACTGGGGTTGTAGCTCAGGGGTAGAATGTCCCTCGATGGGACCCTCAGGAACTTAGCAAGACCTTGTCTCAAAATTTAAAATAGAGCTAAGGGTATAGCTTGGAGGTAGAATGCCCGTGGGTCCAAATCCCAGTACAAAAAAAGGAGCTCTATATCTATCTAGTCTCAAGGTAAGAGTTAGCATTCCTAAGCTTTCAGCCTGTAAATAAATGTATAAAATACACAAAAGGGACTGACAGAAATGTGCACAGTAGCTGCCTCTAAGACAAACACAAGATTCTCTTTTTTTTTTTTTTTTTTTTTCAGTACTGGGGATGGAACCCAGGGGCATTCTACCTCCAAGCTACACTCCCTGCCCTATTTTATTTTTTATTTTGAAAGCAGGTCTTGCTAAGTCGCTGAGGGTTTTGCTAAACGTTCAACGTCACTAGGATCAGGGAGATGCGAGTCAAAGCTACACTGAAATTCCATCTAACCCAATCAGAATGGCAACCATCACAGAGTCAAAGAACAATAAATGCTGGCAAGAATGTGGGGAAACAGGAACCCTTTGACACTGTTGGTGGGAGTGCAAACTAGTTCAGCCGCTATGGAGATTGGTGAAGAGATCCCACAGAAAACTGGGAATGAATGCACCATACGATCCGGCTATACCACTCCTGGGTATCTTTCCAAAGGGGGTGAAATCAGAGAACTCCAGTAACATACGCATAGCCATGTCCATAGCAGCTCAATTCACAACAGCCAAAATATGGAACCAACCTCGGTGTCCATCAACAGATGAATGGGTGACAAAATTTTGAAATATGCACCCACTGGACTTCTACTCAGCAACAAAGAAGAACAAAATTATGTCATTTGCAAAAAATGGAAGGACCTGGAGAACATTATGTTAAATGAGATTAGACACAGAAAGTGAAGGGACCTATGTTTTCTCTAATATGCGCAAGCTAGGGAGTAATTGGGATATGGGTGGGGGGGGACTCCAGACAATGGAGCGGAAACCTCAGTGGAGCCAGGGAGGAGGTCTAAGGGAAGAGGAGGAGGAAGACCGAGGTTCACTAAAGAAAATACGACCATCAAATGTGTGTACATATATGAATATGTCAATGCCCATCCCAGTGCTCCGTATGGGGGGTGCGTGTACACTGCCGTGTACGTGTAGGACGCTATCAACATGACTTACGTTATGATGGGCGACTCTACTGCACCAATACAAGTACAGTGGACAAGTACCCATGCCTGGTTTGGGTGGATGGGCGAGAACAGCCTGGAGCTGCCGGCTGCGGGGCCTGTGTGCGGACCCGGCCCCTCCACCACTGCACGGCTGTGACCCTGACTCTGAGCTCCAGGATCCTGAGCCAAAAGGGAGAAAACAGCCCTTACTCTAGAGGGGCTTTGTGAGACTTAAATAAGAAAATGTTGTATTTCGTGGTGGCTAGAACTTTATTTAATATTTTTCTTTTTTTTAAGGACTACTGAGCCCTCAGATGGGTGTGAACATATTCCCTTGTCTGTCTTATGTGACTTGCCTACATTAAAATGTCCTCCCCTGCCGGGCGTGGTGGGCACACTTGTCATCCCCGCATTCGGGAGGCAGAGGCAGGAGGATCGCGCTGGTTAGGAGCCAGCCGCGCTGGCTTAAGAGACCCTGTTTCCAAATAAAAAAACATAAAATAGGTCTGGGAGTGTAGCCCGGAGGTAGAAGGGCTTCCAGGAACCCCAGTACCACCAAAATAAAAAAAAATAATAATAATAATAATAATAATAATAATAATAATAATAATAGGATTGGGAGTCAGGAGTGGTGGCGTACACTTGTAATCCTCACACTTGGAAGGCTGAGACAGGAGGATCACACAGCTTTGAAGCCAGCCTCAGCTATTTAGTGAGGCTCTCAGCAACTTAGTGAGACCCTGTTTCCAAATAAAATATTTTAAAAAAGAAGGCTGGGAGTATAGCCCAGAGGTAGAAAGCCCCTGGGTTCTACCCCCAGTATCACCAAAAAAAAGAAAAGAAAGGGCTGGGGTGTAAGTCAGGGACAGAATGCCCCTGGGTTTCATCCCCAGTACCACAAAAAATTTAAAACATAAACTTAAAAGATAAGATAAGCTGGGGGGAGTATAACTCAGAGGGAGAATGCCCCTCAGTCCAACCCCCAGTACCGTAAAAATAACAACGACAACAACAACAATAATAATAATAATAATGCTTTTATCCTAAGGTGGTTGAAAAGCTTGGAATGACAACAGGCATATAATAAGTGCTCAGCAAAGACGAGCTCACCCTGGAGTCTCCTGTACTGAATCTCTGGGATACCTGGTTACACCAGGGCTCCCGCTCTACCCAAGAGTGCAGACAAGCATGTTTGGCCGTCTTGCTGGGAAGGCAGGCAAAATCCCTCCTCCTCGGACCCAAACATGCCTGAGCAATTATCCTCCTGGCCGCCGAATCATAGATCTGATTATGAATGCAGAGGGCCAGGGCCGAAGAGGCAGGGCTGCTGAGGTCTGATTCATTGTTGTCGGCTGTGGCAATTAGAAGTATTTTGGTTGGTTCTAGGTCAGAATGACCCAGTGGCCATGCTGCTTTTTTTTTTTTTAACTGCTGTAATTTGTGATAGATTTTTAAAACAAAAACTAAAGGCTTAGGAAAAGATAACTACTTGATGACTTTTGCTCAGTGTAAGGACACCAGGAACTCTACACTTTGGAAGTAAGCCCAGATCAAGGGAACCACTAGCCATCTCTCTTTAATTACTTCACTGGACACGAGTAAACACATAGTGTTTTCTTGAGTCTCCACCTGAACCTCTGGCCTCAAGACAGAAGCTTCTAGGAAGCCAGGATACCTGTCCCCTGCACGGAACACAGATAAATTCTGTACGAGTGTGTATTGGTGAAGTACCCCGACAGGCAGGTTCACCTTCAGGCAGCAGGAACAGAGAAGCCAGGCGTGGTGGCATGTGCCTGTAATCCCAGTACTTGGGAGGATTACAGACGTCCAACACCTCGCCCAGTTGCCCTTTTCTTTTATAAAACTGTGCATATTGCATCTGAGTGGACACAAAGGGCATATGTAAAGTGTTTCTATTACCAAGACTCACCCACCACGGATGCCCTGGTACCCGACTGCATTTCAAGAAGCCATCGTCGTCATCCTTGAAACCCCCTTGTGCCTCATCTCCCCCACAACTAAGAAATCACTGTTGTGATCTCTACATGTTATCTCTCTGGCTTTTCTTTATAACTTTAATAAATTTATCAATTAAAACATGACTTTATTTTAACCTAAAATGGAACATACTTAACTGATTTTTTTTTTCCAAGGCAAAGATCAACTTGAGTGCACCCAGGAATCTCCCGGAAGGCTTGTCCCAACGCACATTCTATTTCAGTAGATGTGGGCACGGGCCAGGAATTCAGCATTGCTAATGAGCTCAGTGACCTCAGTTCTAATTTAACTTCTCACCCAGGCAACCAATTGTTTCCTCTCCTATTTTGAGACTTTGCATCGAGTGGATTCCCGCTGTGTGTCTTTTCTGTGTCTGGCCCTTATGATGTTTCTGAAGTTCGCCCCCGATGTTTTCTGCATCTGTAAGCCGCTGGCGTTTGCTGCTGTACGGCATTCCATTCTGCGAGCTGACTGTACCACAGTTTATGTTTCCAGTATATAGTTGATGGCTATTGGAGCTATTTCTAGTGTTTATGTGTTCTTACATATAACTCTGATTTAAACGTTATCATGCATCTCCTGTTACAGGTCACAAGGCTGCCGCTCACGCCAGGGGCACCATGTATATTGCAGGCCACGTTAATGGTATCCTCAAGGGCCAAGGGTTGGGCCAACTTGGGCCGACATCACCAGTTAGCAAGCGTCCCTGCTTCTCCACGCTCTTCCCCACCCTCGTTCTTATCAGACTTTCTCGTCTCTGCGGTCCCCATGGGTGTGGAGTTGGCATCTCGCTGTGGTTTGCATTTGCGTCGCTCCCCTGCCAGCGCAGATGAGCGTCTTTTCATGCTTACGATCTGTTCCTTACATGTCGCTTTTCAAAATCTTAACGTGTCCCCGCAGTTGAGCTTGCCAAACCCAAAAGAAACTCCTACGGCCACGCACACTTCACTCTTCGTTTGTTTTAGCCCTGCCCTGTATTCCGACTTCCCCTCTCACTGTTTCATGGCTTCTTTTTCTCTGGAGTGGGGAAGTGAGGGTTGCTCCTCCGTCTTCACAAGTTTAATACAAATTTGTCAATTTTGTTATCTTCGTCTTTTTTAAACTCCTGTCCATTATTTTCAAGTGAGGCAGATTTCTCGTTTTTGTTGTGACTACCAGATAGATAGTGATACGTGCATAGAAAAAGTAAGCAACTAAGCCAAGTGTGGTGGGCACGCTTGTAATCCCAGTACTCGCGAGGCTAAGACAGACAGATCCAGGTTTGTAGCCAGCCTCAGCTACCTAGTGAGGCCCTCTGCAATTTAGTGAGACCCTATTTCAAAGATAAAGAATAAAAAAATCAGGCTGGGGGTATATCTTGGAGGTAGAATGCCCCTGGGTTCAATCCCCAGCACCCACCACAAAAAAAAAAAAAAAAGAAAGAAAGAAAGAAAAGAAAAGGTAAGGAATTACCAATCCCAGAAAAAAAGAAAAAGCTATTCAAAAAGGAAAACTAGTTATAGACCACTCTGGCTGAGCTGTCGAAGTGTTCACCAGGCCATAATGATGTATGCATCACACTGGGCTCTCAAAATCATATTATTTGCAGATGAGGGAAAGATGTGTGTATCTGTGTGGGGAAGATGGGGCATGTGTAAAAGAATGCAAAATCCTTATCTTCCATGATAGGAAGTTAATAAATATGACCTAACACTCAAATTCAAGGAAGAGCAAAATATATTATTTAAGGAACAAAAAGATGACTGTCAAAGAATAGGTTCAAAAGAAGGAAGTGGATAGCTCCAGAGAAAAAGACTCCAATTAGTACTAAATCTGTAATGTCTTGATTAACCTAACTCTAACTTGCTATTTTGCTAAGGATTTTTGAAAACTGAGGCTCATCAGTAGTCAGTAAACATCTGGTCGAGAGTGAAGCTGGGACACTACCGAGTTTGCCCTGCCCACGGCTGACAGTGCTCCCACAGCACGGTGCTCCCTCTCCTCCTTTTCTATGAAGGGAACCAGGGAGACAAAGGAAGAAAGCTCAAGCCCTTTGGTCTCACAAAGTACTGAGTGATTTAAAGAAAGGAAAAGATGTGGCGGCCATGCACGAGGAAGAGTGGAGGACAACGTGTGTTATGGTTAAACAGAGACGGGCCTCAACAAGCTCATGAATCGGTGTTTGGAGCTGACAGAGCTGACCGTCAGGGTTGCAATCCCAGCAGTGGGCCGATGCATTGGAATGGGTTTGCAAGGGTGGTACCTGGAGGCCCTTAGTACGTGGCTGGAGGTGGCAGTGCCTGGGGTTCAGTGTGGGGGATTATATAAATGTTTCCGGCCTCCATGATGTGAGGAGCTCAGCCCATGTGCTCTCCTCTCTCTGCCTCCTCCCTCCATGCCCTGAGATCCGTGGTCCCCGGCCTCACATGGACTGAACCAGAAACTGTAAGAAAACCAATCTTCTTTCCTCCAAATTATGTAGTCAGTCTTTAGATTGTGGCTATGAGGAACAACCTGGAATGACCCCTCGAAGTACTCCCTGCCTCAGGGGAGCAGTCCCCAGGTGGTTGGGCAAAGCTGAACCCGGGGGGCATGAAACTCCTGCATTGTCAAGCTTGACCATCGAGGGTCAGCCCGGGGACTCAGAGCACAGGAAAAAAATGAATCCAAGTCAAGGCAGAGAGGGGATGAGCAGAAAATGGAGTCACACCAGGAAATCTAGGTGTGTGGTGAGAGTGGCGCCTAGGACAGGTGCCTGAGTGTGGAGCCCCAGCTCATGCAACATACCATGGCTGGACTGTCCCTGGGTGGGGAAATCTCTGGCCAGGGAGCCCTAGCTGCACTAAGGCAAAAGAGGCAGGGTTTCCATACGAGTGTAGCTTCAAGGAAATCCACAGAGCATGTGATTCCGAAAGTGAAAAGACCTAAGAATGAAGAAGTCCCCTAGACACCCGGTGTGAACATGCACAGTAAATATGTTTAATCAATACAGTCGCTCTGGGATGGATTCAGGAAAACACCCGCACCCACTAACAGCCCCATCTGGCTGCATGTCACAGAAACCCAACCCGCTGGCTTCACCCATGTGGTTCTGTTCTTCCACGAATCAGGCAGTCTGTGCTGACTTCTAAGACCAAGACTCCTTCTGCTATTTGGAAAGACACTGAAGTCCGCATCCTAGAAAAGTGAAGGATTTTTTTTTTTTAAAAAAAAAGGCCTCTGTTTTAGTCAGCTTTTCCATCACTATGATATCACTGACAGAGAGAAGGAAATGTTTACTTGGCTCGTGGGATCGCGGCAGCATGGGATGGTAGAGAAAAGCTTTGCCCAACTCAATGGTGGCAGGAAAAACAAAAACCAGGAAACCAAACAGGAAGCAACCGGGGACAAGTATAGTCCCCAAGGCCACACCCCCAGTAACCTAGCTCCTCCAGCTAGGCCCCACCAGTCCAAGTTACCACCCAGTAAATCCATTCAAACTACTAATCAGTGGATCTATCCAGTGTGAGATTTGAGCCCTGCCTCAATTATGCCATCACTGAATACTGTTGCGATGGGAATACGCTTTCAACGCCTGAGCCTTCTGGGAGCCATTCCACACCCAAACCCTTAACAGCCTCTTAATCAGGAAAACAATCGCTTTTATTTTTCTTTTTCTTTCTTTTTTTTTTTTTTTTTTTTGTGGTACTGGAGTTCCTGGAAGCCCTTCTACCTCCGGACTACACTCCCAGACCTATTTTTACATTTTTATTTGGAAACAGGGTCTCCTAAGCCAGCACACGCAGCTGGCTTCGAACCTGCGCGATCCTCCTGTCTCTGCCTCCCAAGCGCGGGGATTACAAGCGTGTGCCACCACGCCCGGCAAACAATCGCTTTTTTAAAAGTCCCAACCCGCAAGCTTCTGCTGACAATACACTGGCCAGAGCTTCGTCCTGTGACCACCCCAGCTCCAAAGGACTCTAGGAATTCGAGTTTTTTTTAGCTGGGCACTTTGCTATCTTAATAAAATCAGGGATCTGTTGGGAAAGAGGAGTGGAGGACTGTCACAGCCTCTGTTCAGCCAGTCAGGAGAAGATAAGTGATGTGTTTGGAAAGCACGGCACGAAAAGCAACGATAAGACCAAAACAGACCAAGGCCAAATCTGTCCCAGACGAGGAGGTCATGCTGACCTTCTGGGGAGAAGAGGATGTTCAGACAGGAGATGATACTGCAAGGTAAATGCAAAAAAAAAAAAAAAGAAAGAAAGAAAGAAAAACCCAAGTGCATTCTACAAGCCCACAGAGGCGGCTACTTCCACCCAGAAAGTGTGGCACACAGGCATCCCTTAGAAGACACCCCTGCCGGATTGCCGGATGTCACACGCCACCCCACTTATTCTCATGTGGCCCTTGGAGACAAATGACACATGAGAGCCAGAGAGACTGGGTGACTCGCCCAAGGTCACAGTGGTAGGGGACAGAGCTGAGGCTTGATCATGAATCGGCTATGCTCCCAGGCAGTGGCCTCTCTACCTTCTCTTATCCAGTTCCATCTTCGGAAGATGGGACTCAGGTCTCTGTCTCTATTCTGCTCTGGTTGGTAGATGCTAAGACTGGCTACAGCTTCCGGTCCAGCCACCCCTGCAGGGCAGGCTGGCCAGCCCACTCTGGCCCCAGCTTTGGCCAGGGCCTCAGAGCCTCCGAGCTCTCTGCCTGTCCTGCCACCTCAAGGTCTCCACCTCTAACTGACACTGCTCCACCTGTCAAGGGCCTGGTCAAGTCTGGCCCCAGTGCAGACACAGCTCTCTCCTTCTATAGGTCATCAACGAGCCCATCACTCGTGTCCACCTCGACTTGTGTCCACCTTGACCTCCTACTGAGAGCTGGGAGGGTACAGAACATGAACTTTGAACCTGTCTAGATGAGCCAGTGATAACTGCTAGATAATCCCAAACCATGAGGGACACAGTTGCCAACCATAGCCAGAGGAGAAGAGTGGAGAAATGCCTATGCCTATGGCTGGTCTGAGAAATGATGCTTCCTCTGGGCCTACAACAGGAATATTCTGGAATGGGAGACAGAAAAGAGATTGGAGAGAGAGTTCTGAGAACAGGTCCTCCTTTCCTTCTGGTTTCAGTTTGAATCACATCAGGACTTCGCTTGGGCTATCGGATACCTATCCAAAATGTGCCTTCAAGCCCGAGGGTGGTGAGGGGAAACTAGATCTGAGTCAGGTCGGGTGCCCCATGCCCACAGCTGCAGAAAAAAAAGCCCACATTTGTGCTGATAAGCCAATCAGCAGATTTCCTTGACCCTTCTACAGTGGCTTCCTAAGACTAATAGCAATTACTTTCCAAAATAAATGTGGCATTAAACATAGGACCCACCAAATGCGATTTTTTTGTTTTAGTTGGAAGGTATCAGACAAGGTGTGTAGGATTGATGACAGGCACTTTATAAATCCTGGTAAGAGGTTTCTGAAGACAAGCAAAAGCTCTTTGTTTCACTTATGTACAGGAAAGAAAGAAGCCAATGTAAGCAAATTCTTCCTTTATAACGGGCATCATCTCTATGCTGCCGCCCTTGGTCCATTTAGTCAGAATGATGCCGCAGAAGTAAAAGTATCGCCCTCAAGTCCATACAGCCAGTACGCACCCCTGCAAAAATGCCCCCAGGGCGACCTGTGTACTCCTGTGCTGCAAGAAAAGTATTGTGTTCACAGACCTGAACTCACTCAGGCAAGTACTGGGCCACATGGGTCACAGACACAAGAACCTCATGCTCAGTGGCTGCCCCTTCAAGACCAAGAGCCCCGAGAGAAGAGCCATGCACCTAGGTTACTGCTGTGAGCCCAGCATCTGCTGCAGGGTCCTCACAAAACCCAGCACAGTCAGCACCCTGCACCCACAGGTTCCACCTCCATGGATTCAATTAACCTCAGATGGAAAATATTTAAGAAAAAAAGTTGCATCTGTACTGAACACATACAGACATTTTTCCTGGTCATTATTCCCTAAAAAATGGAACATAACAACTATCTGCACGGCATTTACACTGTATCAGGTCTTTTAATTAATCTAGAGGTGATTTCAAGTGTATAAGAGGCCATATGTAAGTTACATGCAAATACTATACCATTTTATATAAGGGACTTAAGCATCCACAGAAGTAGGTATCCATTGGTTCGGGGGTCTTAGAACCAATCCCCTAAGATATCAAGGGAAAAATATACTCAGTCAACAGCTGTAAGGGACCAGTGGACTCCTTCATATCACAATCACCGTTAATGTGTAAGAAAACCTACTTAAAAGTACAATTACAAATGCGCCGATACCTCCAACCCAGGAGCTGGCGAAGCTGTACGGACCTCCCTGGGGGGGAGCGTGATCTCTGCTCCTCTTTCTCCCCCCAGGCACAAATTAGACACTTAGCGCATGCAACTCTAGACCGTAGATATAAAGGATCAAAATTAACGATGCACGACAAGAGAAAACCAGAGATTGGGATGTATAGGTTGTGTTAGCTGAGGGCATCCGAGGCGACAGTGCTTATGGCAACAGAGGGTCTCCACGCACAGCCTCAGTGCCCACACCAGCTGTCCTCGCGGCCACACCCACCACTGGGAAACACTGCTGTGAGAGCTCAACGCAGCACCAAGTAGAGGACAAGAAATGACGCAGGGCTGTGCGCGCTGCACGGCTTTCAAGTAAATACTAAATCGGTTCATTTACGTGTCAACATGGGGACAAGTTCCTTGATGACAACGCAGAGGCTTTCGCAGCTAGTGTTGTTGTTAGTTTGTTATTGCTATTGTTTTGCCTCAATATATGAAAGGGAAACCTGCCACAGTTTAGGGTCATGCAATGAGGAAAGATAAAACGGCTAAGCTCACTGCAAGAGAACTTGGCAAATTCCATGAAGTTTGCCAAGACAGAGGTCTGCGTAGAACACAAAGTGTTTTAGCCTTTAAAATTTTAGGGACTTAGATATTCATTTTCTCTATCTCTCTCTCTCTCACTATTTCTCTCCCTCTCCCTCTACCTCTCCCTCTCTCCCTCTCTTCCACCTTGATTACTGATCGAATCTGTCTTGAGAACAGAGAGAAGCATAAATCTATCTGTCACTAGGCAAGTGCCGTTTCTCCATTAAGCACCTAGCACTCTGCTTATTTGCCAAGCAGAGGACGGAGATGACAGAGGTGCTTATTGAAGAATAGTATACTAAAGTCAAACTGATATCCAGACACTCCCCCAGCTAACTGTGAGACCTGTGATCTCTCTCTAGCGCACACAGTTACCCCGCCTATAAAATGAAGATAGTAATAGCAGCTACCTGTGGTGAGCAGGGTGACGCTCCTGCAAGACAGCCATACCTTAATAATCTCCAGAAGATGTGTTGCCTTTGATGGACGCGATGTGGCCCAGGTTATGAACTTTGAGACTGGCAGATAATGCTGGATGACTGACAGCCCCAATCTAACCTACGCATGAGTCCTTCAAAGGGGAGCCTTTGCCAGCTGTAGTCTGAGAGGGATGACTGGAGGAGGAAGAAGTGGCAGGAGAAAAGGGGAGACGCTCAAAGGATGGGGGAAGGGCAGCAAAGCCAAGAAACATGGGAGGCCTCTAGACGCTGGCAATGGCTCCCAGTTGACAGCCCACAACACGTGAATCATTCCTAGGACCCAAGTAGGTGAGAAAATAGATTTTTCCTGAGCTACCAGAATGGAGTACAGCCTATCAACACCTCCAGCTTAGACCTAGAAGGCCAACCCGGACTTCTGGCTTCCAGAACCTACGATAGTAAATGTGTACTGTTCAGAGCTACTAAATTCATGGTAACTTGTTAGAGCAGCGATAGGAAAGCAATCTCCCATCTCAAAGGTCATGAAGATAAAATGAGCTTAAAGCAGGATAAAATGGCTGATAACACAACTACCTGATTAATCACTTAACTTTTTAATGGTGAGCAAGATAAATACAGCTCCGTTTTTCTTAGAACTTCAGTCTTGCGGGTAGGCGACTAAATAATCAAATAAAGTAATCGTAATAAAATGCGAAAGAGCTAAGACAGGAAAAATATAGGGTAATTTCCTATGTTCAAAATATCTTCCTTTTTGCAGAAAAAACACACCAAGTACATTTGTATCACTTTGAATCTCTCTAGAATATATGATTACAATGCACCAGTAAAAGTATGTAAAGATGCCTTCCTTTAATAATTCAGCAAATTCGCCGGGCGTGGTGGCGCACGCTTATAATCCCCGCGCTTGGGAGGCAGAGACAGGAGGATCGCGCAGGTTCGAAGCCAGCCACTCGCGCTGGCTTAGGAGACCCTGTTTCCAAATAAAAATGTAAAAATAGGTCTGGGAGTGTAGCCTGGAGGTAGAAGGGCTTCCAGGAACCCCAGTACCACCAAAAAAAAAAAAAAAAAAAAAAAAAAAAAAATTCAGCAAATTCAAACATCTAAATAGCCCAATTACCAACATCACAGCAAACGACAGCTATCTACAGTATTCTGAATTTCATTAAACTACTAGTCTAGTTAAAAGAGAAAACAAATCATCGATGCCTTTCGGTCAAACCTTTTTGACGGTTTCCTGTCGATGAGAAAGGAAAGGGTCTTTTTCCATTTAAAAAGTCACAAGCTGGGACTTCCGGGAAGATGGCGACCGAGAAAAGCAGGGCTTAAGAGCCCCGCTAACAACAAATATCCATTACCACAAAATCAGCGCCTTTCAAAGCCAGAAAACAACATCACCAGAGAAAACAAAAAAAAATCACCAGGCTCCAAAGAGAAAGCGGACTGAGAACAGAGCCACAGAGGATATCCTCACGCCCGAGGACGCGGCAGACGCGGCAGCAGCGCCATACTGCTGGCGAATTCACGGGACGGCCATAGCAAGCCGAGGGGAGCCGCTGCGGAACAGCCAGGCGGGATTTCTCGGCGCAGAGGACATCTAAAGCTCCCAGTGTCTGAGCTCAGCACACGCTGCAGGGATTCAGAGTGGAAATCAAAACCAAAAAAAAAAAAAAAAAAAAAGCCAGCCCAACAGCCGAGGGCGTAGCAGCGGCGCCATATTGCCACCGGCGGCAGCAGCACGGAACTCACTACAGCTACATCTGTGTACTCAAGAACAGTGAGTCAAATTGCGGGCCACAGCGGAGAAATCCCAGTACTGTACTCACTGGGACTTGACCCAGTGGGTGAGGGGTGGTGGCAGTGATATCACACCATAGGAGAACGTGCAACCTGGCACCCCCCATAGTTTAAAGCAGCCTCTATCGACTCTCTGGGTCGGAGACTCTGTGATAAAACCCAGTAAAGGAGTAGTGGGGTCTGAGATAATACTGACTCGAGATCCAGAGCACCTTAAGTGAAGTCATAGTGACCCAAGGGAAGAACCCAGAGAAGGCACAAACTTCCGAAATCATGGGAAAGAGGAATAACACTGGAGCAATGAATGCTCACAACCCCACAACATCAGAACCCGATAAAACAGAAAATCAGAGATTTCTAGAAGATCAAATCAGGAAAATAACTGTATAAATAATAGAGGTGCTTCGAAAAGAACTCAGAGAGAGCCAAAAAGAGATAAAGGATGCAATTAATGAAGTAAAGTCCTCAATTCAAAGCACAAACAACCGATTAGAAGACATGGAGAACAGAATCTCGCTCTTAGAAGATGATCATTCCAAAAATGAACGCATAGTTTCTAATCTCAGAAAAAATATCCGACAGCAGGAATCTGATATTGAAGAAATATGGGCCCATCTTAAGAGAGCTAACCTAAGAATAATTGGAATAGAGGAGGGAAAAGAAAGTGAAACTAAAGGGATCAACAATCTCTTCAAGGAAGTAATAGCAGAAAATTTTCCAGACATAGAGCAAGAGGTCGATACGCAGGTCCAGGAAACGTATAGAACTCCCTTTAGACAGGATCGGAGAAGAGGATCCCTACGCCACATAATTGTCAAAATGACCAATGTGGAAGCCAAGCAGAGAATCTTAAAGGCAACAAAAGCAAAGGGCCAAGTGACATTCAGAGGCAAACCAATTAGAATCACTCCAGACTTCCCAAACCAAGTTATGAGAGCCAGAAGGGCTTGGAGTAACATATTCCCAATTTTGAAAGAAAACAACTTCCAGCCAAAAATTTCCTACCCAGCAAAACTCTCTATCAAATTAGATGGAGAAATAAGAAGCTTCCATGACAAACAGAAACTGAAGGAATTTATGTCTTCAAAACCAGCACTAGAGAAAATACTCAAAGAGATTAACTACAAAGAAGAAATAGGTAATACACATCAGAACTAGAGAAACAAGATTTTCCATCCAACAGACAACTAAGACTGGTTATCTGTGGAGATTCATTATTTATGTTAGTCTGTTACCTATCTCTAAAGGGTATTGTTTGCCTTTATTGTTGTTAATTTTTAGGATTTCTAGTTGGAATATTAATATACCTTCAGATATAGCATTTGGAAATATTTTATCCCATTCTATTAGTAACTCTTAACTCTGGTTACATTGTCTTTGGATATACAATATGTTTTTTATTTTTTAGGGAGTTTGTATACTCTTCTGTTGCCTGTGCCATTGAAATCATAACCAAGAAATCACTGCCAATTTCAATGTTGTGAGGTTTTATGACCCAGATTTTCTCCTAAAAGTTTATAGTCTTAAGATTTATATTTAGGTCTTTTATCTATTTTGAGTTAATACTTGTATATGGGATTAGGTAAGGGTCCAATTTTATTCTTTTCCATGTAATTATTATGTTTCAACAATATTTAGTTAAAAGATTATTATTTCCACCACCAAATGTTCGTGGAAACCTTGTCAAAAATAACTTGACAATATAGGGAAGAATTTAGCTCTAGGCTTTTATTTAACTCCAATGGTTTATATATCTGCCTTTAGAATAGTACTACACTGTTTCAATTATTGTAGCTTTATATGGTTTGAAATCAGAAAATATATATCTTCTAGCTTTGTTCTTTTTCAAGATCGATGTGGGTACCTAGAGTCCATATTCCATATCAGGATAGATTTTTTTTCCTGAAAAATAAATATATAAATATATGATAGTTTCACCTAAAAAATAGAAAAAAATAGATTCTCTGGTAAGAAAGAAAGCAAAAAGAAATATTGAAATGTTATCTTTAAGTCATCAAAAGCTTGGTATCAGACAAATGAAACTGTTATGAGAGATTATCATTTTTAATTTTGGATAAATTGCCATAATACTAGATGTCAACTACTAAGCCAAGCATAGGAGGGGGGGATAGGGAGAGAACGGGGTGGGGATCGGGTGGGGGCTGACTGGGCAATGTGTGCATGTATGTCTACAAAAGTTTGTATCCCACTATGATGTATGAATACAGTGCACCAATTAAAAATAAATATGAAAAAAAAAAAAAAAAAAAACATAAAAAGTCACAAGCTAGCTGGACCCGGTGGCACAGCACGCACCTGTAATCCTGTACTTAGAAGGCTGAGACAGGACGATTGCGGGTTTAAGGACAGCCTCCACAATTTAATGAGATCCTGTTTCAAAATAAAAAAATAAAATAGGACTGGGGGTATATCTCAGAGGTAGAATGACCCTGGGTTCAATCTCCATTACCACACACACACACACACACACACACACACACACACACTACATGCTTACATTTTAGGCATGTTTTTCATGCATTAGACTTGGATAAGTTGCCCAAATCCTATTCAAATCAACCCCAAATGTCATCATGGCCTTATCAAGTTTCAGCTTCGGCCTAAGTATACTGCTCAGATCCAAGGACCTGCATTCATTAGCACCCTGCACACACCCCAGCCTTCCCCAGCCCTCCCCATCCACAGCCAGCCCTGGAGCTCAGACAAACTGGTCCATGCCCTGACCCTGGCTTTCTAGAATTTGTTAGCTTCTGAGACTCCATGAGAAGCCCCGGAGAAAAGAGCAGCAACTTTTCCCACTGAAAAGAAAGGGAAACCTAGTCACATTAACGGGCCTGCCCAAACTGACCTTTAAATGAGCATGCCTGGGCTGGGCATGGCGGCGCACCCTTGTAATCCCAGCATTTGGGAGGCTGAGACAGGAGGATCTGGGTTCACGACCAGCCTCAGCTACTTAGTGAGGCCCTCCCCAACACGGTGAGACCCTATTTCAAAGTAAAGACTAAAAATTGGGCTGGGGATGTAGCTCGGAGGTAGAATGCCCCTGGGTTCCATCCCTGGTACCACAAAAAAAAAAAAAAAAGAGCATGCCTACATTCTCCCACACTAACATTTTTAATGCGCTTGTTTTCCACTTTCAGTGACTGGAAGTCATAAATTCCCATCAGAACAGGTCAGCAGGCTCCTCGTGACCTTGACATCAAGACACCTGTCTGGAAAGGGCCCCTTTCCTAAGCAGTCTGTCTACTGACAAAAGAGCCCCACTGCCAGCAATTAAAACTGCGTGGCCCTGCAGTGAGAGTCGCTGGCTCCTTTTTCTCCTTTGTTCTTGAAGGAGCACTAAATCATTTTACACTTGTAAAATGCACACAAGCAAGAGAGGAAAATTAATACATAAATTCTCCTTGGAAACTCTCTAGGTCTTATGAAATTACCAGCACCTGTTAGGTAGCCCTAAAGGCTTCACTACTTGGCGTTATATGTAAGAAAAGGAAGAATTACATTCATATATTTAAACAAGAGGCTGAAGTAAGACCAAAATATAAAACAAGATGGGCTCGTGGAAGAATCCTCAGAGAAATGTAGCTGTAGAAAGCCACCTGTGGGAGCGATTATAAGACACCAAGCTCACCAGGCGTGGGGGCCGCGCTTGTCATCCCAGCACTTGGAGGCTGAGACCGGAGGATCACGGTTCACGGACAGCCGCAGCTACTTAGAGAGGCCCTTTGCAACTCAGTGCGACCCTGTTTCAAAATAAAAGAATAAAAATAGGGCAGGGGGTGTGTAGCTTGGAGGTCAAATGCCTCTGGGTTCCATCCCCAGACCCACAAGAAAAAAACAAAAAACAAAAAAAACAGTGAGTTAGTGGGTACTGAACCCAAAGGCATTCTATCTCAAGCTACATCTCCAACACTGTGCGTGCGTGTGTGTGTGTGTGTGTGCGCGTGCGCGTGCACGTGTGTGTGTGTGTGTGTGTGTGTGTGTGTGTGTGTGTGTGTGATACTGGGGATGGAACCCAGGGACATTCTACCTCTGAGCTACACCCCCAGCCCTATTTTTTATTCTTTGTTTTGAAACAAAGTCTCATTAAATTGCAGGGGGCCTCACTAGGTAGCTGAGACTGGCCTCCAAACCTGTAATCCTCCTGCCTCAGGCTCCCTCCCACGTACTGGAATTACAGACATGTGCCACCATGCCCAGCTCATCTTCTACCGGTTTAAAACTTATTTTTAAACAGGGCAGGAGCTCACTGAGTTGCTGAGGCTGGCTTCAAACCTGAGATCCTCCTGTTTCAGCCTCCCAGGTACTGGGATGACCAGCGTGCACCACCATGCCCAGTTCATAATTTTTTATAGATGAATAAAATCAAAGCTGGCAAGAAATCATAGCAGAATCAAAGGTTTGACTGATTCCAAATGTTGGCCGACGTGCTCTACCGTCATACATGGAAACAATTCACAAAATGGAAATGTCAAGGAACATTCATCTAAAATAGCGTATTTTCCAAATGCCCAAAATGTCCTAATAAAATATTATAACAGATATTTCATAAGAGTCTACAGGAAGCCATGACCTTTGGGGGGAAATCTCCAAATAAGAAGCAAGTAGAAACATATTTACAAATATCACAAAAATGTTTGGGGAAAAATGACTCACCTCCTGAACAAAGTTAGTCATGACTTACAACAGGAAAAAAATAAACCTAATGTGCAGATTTTTGTTAATAAGAAAATTTGGGGATGAAAGAGCAGACTTAAAAGTGGGCCCTCAAAAATGCTATTATTTGCCAGGCGTGGTGGCGCACGCTTGTAATCCCTGCACTTGGGAGGCAGAGACAGGAGGATCGCGCAGGTTCGAAGCCAGCCACGCGCGCTGGCTTAGGAGACCCTGTTTCCAAATAAAAATGTAAAAACAGGTCTGGGAATGTAGCCCGAAGGTAGAAGGGCTTCCAGGAACCCCAGTACCACCAAAAAAAAAAAAAATGCTATTATTTGAGCCGGGCGTGGTGGCGCACACTTGTAATCCCCGCGCTTGGGAGGCTGAGACAGGAGGATCGCACAGGTTCGAAGCCAGCCTCAGCTACTTAGTGAGGCTCTCAGCAGCTTAGTGAGGCCCTGTTTCCAAATAAAATATAAAATAGGTCTGGGAGTATAGCCCGGAGGTAGAAAGCTTCTGGGTTCCACCCCCAGTACCAGCAAAAAAAAAAAAAAAAGCTATTATTTCAGCACAATTCACAATAGCCAAAATATGGAACCAACCTAGGTGTCCATCAACAGATGAATGGATTACAAAATTATGGGAAATATACACAATGGAATTCTACTTAGCAATAAAGAAGAACAAAATTCTGCCGTGCGTGGTAGCGCACGCTTGTAATCCCCGCACTTGGGAAGCAGAGACAGGAGGATCGCACAGGTTGGAAGCCAGCCGCACGCGCTGGCTTAGGAGACCCTTTTTCTAAATAAAAATATAAAATAGGTCTGGGAGTGTAGCCCGGAGGTTGAAGGGCTTCCAGGAACCCCAGTACCACCAAAAAAAAAAAAAAAAAAAAAGAACAAAATTATGTCATTCAGAGTCAGGCGTGGTGGCACATGCTTGTAATCTCAGCATTTGGGAGGCTGAGACAGGAGGATTTGGTTTGCAGACAGCCTCAGCTACTTAGTGAAGCCCTTTGCAACTCAATGGGACCCTGTTTCAAAATTAGAATTAAAAACAGGGCTGGGGGTGTAGCTCAAGGTAGAATGCCCCTGGGTTCCATACCCAGGACTGCAAAAAAATAAAAATAAAAATAAAAAAAGAAATAGGAATTTGTAAAGTTGAGCCCCAGCACGGCGCGGCTTCCCCTCGTGCCCCAAAATCCATCTAAGTTCTGAACGGCTAACTTCAATCTATCTTCAACTCAAGCCTGTTTCTCTTTAAGGAAAGGTCCCCGAGCATCCCTGGGAGGAGGAGGAGGTCCCAAAAGACAGCCTAAACAGCAGGTGTCTGGGTCAGGGCGAGAGAGCTGAGGCACCAGGCAGGAGCAGTGTGTTCCAGCGTGACCTTGGAGAAAAGCCACAGAACGGTGCTGCTGGAGGCCAAGGGCGGAAGCCAGGGTGGGGGAGGAGGAGCACAAGCCAAGCCTGGGGTGAGGGGTGGGGTGCCCGTCCTCCACCCACAACCCAGCTCACCCCAGCAACCCTGGGGCCACGGCCTACACCATGGAGACATACGCAGCGAGGCAGTCAGCTCGGCGTGTTAAGGAGCTTGGACTCCACTCACCTGGTAGCAGGAAAACAAGCCCCTGTTCCAGTGGTCTCACGGCCCTCCCAGCAGCCGCTCATGAAGAAGGGGAGCTCTTCTTACGAGGAGAAGGAGCAATGGTGCTTTCCTCCCACAGGCGTGCTGGCCAGGGACTTGGCCTCCCTCCCTCCCCATGGAATGCAGCTTCCAGGTGACATCAGGGTGACCCTCCCCCAGCTCCATGCTGGAGGCAGGAACATTAGCAACACCATTTGACCTCAAACCTTGACCACAAGAAGAGATAAAGGGGAGGGTCTGGTCTCCTGCCTGCTCCTAGGACTGGCAACTGGAACTCAGAGAGGAGGGAAAGAGAGTGACTTGTTAGTTCCCAAGTCCTCGCCCCCCCCCCCACACACACACACACAGGAAGCTGCAGCAGGGTTGGAAGTCTCCCAGTTGCATTTCTAGAAAGCTCATAAGGATGCACCGGGAGGATGTGACCCACCACGGAGCCCAGGTGCCTGATGCAACCGTGCATCTGAGGACCCAAGGCACAGTAGCCATGGGAGAAACAAGAATATAGACCGCCTTCCCCAAACACACACACACACACACACACACACACACACACACACACAATCTGCGGGGAAATCCACAACACTTGGTTGACCTCCTTCCCCGAGCAAGCACACACACACACACACACACACACACACACACACACACACACAGAGGATCCGCAGGGAAATCCACTGGACTTGGTAATTACCTGGTTGTAGAAACAAAGACAGATTCCCAGGTTTCAGTAGATGGCACCAAAAACTTCAGGAGTTCTTGGAATAAGAAGAAGCCAAGTTCACTTTGGTCATGATGCCCGGGACAGATCCCCAACGAACATCAAACTCTGAAGACTAGACGGTACAAGACACAGACCGGACTGGTTCCTACAGTGCACACGCTACCTGCTATGCCCTACAACCTGGGCCGTCTACACGGGCCACTTTAAATACCCAGATCCAGGTCCGCCCCGCGGTTTAAAGGGAAAACACTGAGCTCTAATGAGGCTTTCTTTGGCTGTGTTCCAAATCGTGCCCACTGTGCCGTCTTGCATGACTAATGCTGCCTCCCTGGGCGGCTGTCCATGGGCCTTTCCATCATAAAGCAGGAGAAGGCAAAAGAATGTCCTCTGCCCCCAGGAGTCCTAGGGTTTCACAAAACCTTAGGAGGCTGGATCAAGAATAATGTCAGAGGACTTAGCCTTTGCTCTCAGAGAAATGTGCTGTCACCTCCTGTTCCCAGAGGAGGAGCTGATGAGTGATTAGGCTGGCCTGGAACATCTGCTGGGGCCTCTCAGGCACGGGAGGGGATGAGGATGTGGCCACCTTGAAGCCACCAGGTCAGTGCCCCCTGCCCTCCCCTCCACACTCGGGCCCCCACGGAGAGCCTCAGACAAGCCTCACATCTTGCTGGGCTTCCAGCAGAGGAAAGGGCCAGATAGGCCCTCGAAGCCCTCTGAGGGGCAATGCCATGGTAATGGGACCGAGGGTGAGAGGTTGCCTCGGCACAGCTACATCACTTGAGCTGAAAACAACCTAATTTCTTCTTGGAGACTCTCGGGCTTGGAGATAATAGTGTCTTCGTCCACTCATTATTTTCTAAGTACCACATTTTCCTCTCATTTTGCCTAGATTCTGAGCTCTTTGAGAGCATGGGCTGTCCTGGATTCAATCTCCACTACCCATTGGTACCCATGGTCATAACTCCTGGTACCCTGTACCATTCAGAGAAGACCTAATGAGAGATTGAGAGAGCGGATGAGGGGATGGATGGATGGATGGATGGATGGATGGATGGATGGATGGGAGGCTGAAGAGTAATCACACTAACCCTGGAACATCTGCTGGGGGGCAGGATTCCTCCTGACAGACACAGGAGGAACATCGTTCCTCCCCTTTTTCTTGACAACCATTGTTGTGGTTTCATCACAGAAATGCCTGAGGACATCAGACTAATACTCGAATGGAAAAAAGATGCAGTCTGGCAGAGGGTGTTAGCAAAGGGGTGTAGAGGAAAGGGAATAGGATTTGGGGTCAGAGTCTCCCAGATGGTCAATTCCAGGTCCAACAAAGCAGTCACTAACTTGGGAAAATAACCTCTTTTCTCTGACCCTTGGCTTTCCCATATGGAAAATGGGTACCATGGCAATATTGTTACAATATCATTGGCGAGAGGATTAAATAAATGAGAACTATATAGCAGGTGAGCAAACTATGGCCCAGTCTGGCACATAGCCACCTGGTGCTCGGGTGAACGGCCTCTCTCTGCTACCTGGGGTCTGGAAACACCACTTCTTCCCCACGCCCATTCTTGCGTAGTCCCAGCTCTCTTCCATTTGGTCTGATCTCCCAATCCAAATTACTCCTTCCTTTAGCCATCCTCACCCTTCCCACAACTAGCCCAGCTCCCATTCTATCAGAATAGATTCCTCTGCCCCCTTCAGGCTGTGAAATCAAGGGGCCAGGGACCAGGACATCGACTCTACGGCCCCTCCGCCAGCTCAGCACCTGCCACAGGGCACTCCGAGGAAATCATTGGCTGACTGAATTACAGATCGTGCTGATGCCATGGTACGTCCACAGCCCCTGTGACAGCAGCTGGAGCCGTCAAGCCAGGATGTCCAGTGGATATGTCAGTACTAGCACTTAGGAACACCAGGCCTGGGGAAGTACTTCATGAACACTGGACTAAGTCAGTGTGAACTAGTATAAGGAGCCACTTATTTTATCTATCATCTATCTATCTATTTATTTATTTATTGGTACTCGAGGTTGAACCCAGAGGCATTCTACCTCTGAACTATACCCTCACCCCCCAGCCCTATATTAGTTTTTATTTGAAACAGGATCTCACTAAGTCTCTGAGGGCTTTGAATCTGTAATCCTCCTGTCTCAGCCTTCCAAGTACTGAGATTATAGGTGTGTGTCACCAAGCCTGGCTTTGATTTTTTTTATTTTAAGCAAGACTAAGAACCATCGATGACCTAGAATAATCAAGAAACGGGATGTTTCTGTTAATTTAAATGTCTGGGGAGTCAGAAAGAACCACCAATCTGGGACTACAGAGGTTAAAAAAAAAAATTCTATCAGCTAAGGAGGCCATCCTAATGGAAATGGCCCTGAAGGATAATTAGAAAGGCCCCCTGGGACCCCAGAATGGTGTGAGTGACTCACAGAATTGAGTGTGTGGCAAACACTGAATTCTGCAATGACCCAGGCTGCTGGGGTCTTCTGCCCGGGAACCTGTCCTCCAACTCTGAGAATGAAATCCCTTACGGAGGGCAGAGGTCCTTAGACCCCCTATCCTGGGACCAGCAGAGACATCCACATCCCTCAAGAAGATGAGCCCCCCACCCCAGGACTCTTGGACAGAGGAAAAATAGAAGCGAGACAGGCTGGATTAATCTTCCAGGCTGCTTGGATCATACAGTACCTGCTTACATGGTCTTGTTTACCAAGACAAGCAGGAAAACAATCGGACCCAGTGCCACCTGCTGTTTTGAGGCTTTCCAATTTGGCTCAAGAAGAGGGAACCTCCAGGTTCCCGTGCCCAGGAAGGCAGAGCTTCACAGGAATTCATCGCTTTCTCCCGCAGCCATGGGGGGGCTCGCCCTGCTGCTCCAGCAGCTGACGGAAGGTCATTTTGACCTGATTCTCTTTGTCTACAGATCTTAAATGACAATTACTTAAGTAAAACATAAAATCAGTTACGCTATGTAAAATGTCTCCTTTTCTGAAGAAGGTCAGACCCCACAGAGGGTCTCAGAACACCCAGCATGTTTCAGGTCCAATCTCTACTGTGCAGAAGCCTTCCAAAGACCCTGTGAGATAAGAAGTCTTGTCCCCTTGGTTGTGTGATGGGAGAGAGATTCAGGAGTGGAGCACCTGGCTCCTATTACAGCTGAGGGGTCAGACGCCCACTTTAAGCTCCCTGCACCTACCAAAGCAGGGTAAGCTTCAACAACCCTTGATCCGAAAGCTGGAGAAAAATGCATCTTCTACAGCTTTAGAAAATACACAGCGCTCCCCTTTATCCTAACATAGACAAGAAAATCCTGACAGAATCACACCTGTCATGTTCATTATTATACTCACGGCATAGCACATGGTACTAAAGATGTGTTTGTTGAGTGAATTCATTTTTATTTCTGGAGTTTCTTGATTTTTTTTTTAATCTTGCTTCTTCAACCCCATAAAAATTATAATTTTGTTTTCCTTTGAGCTTTACTAAAGTAAGGACAGTGCCCCCACCCCCGGGGAGCCAGCGATAGGCTGGGCACCAAGGGAGAGGGGGCTTGGCCAAAGTCTCTGCTGCGGCCTCCATTGCAGGCTTCTGTCACAGCGCTTGAGAAGCAAGGTGCGGCCAGCCACCTTGGGCAGAAAAAGATAAAGGAGAGAGAACAAATCCACAACGTTTGCTCCTTGTTTATTCTTATCCACAGAAATCCCATACTCTTGCCTCCTCTAAAACCCCTTTTTAAACAAAAAATAAGAATTCGAAGACACATTTGCTGGAGTTGGTGGCCACACAAGGTGGTTGTGCGTGCACTAAACACGACTAAATTGCTCACTTTGAAATGGTTCGTGTGATGGTGCACAAATGTCACCTCAACTTTTTAAAAAGTGCATTCCTGGCGCTGGTAACCAACTGAACATGGCTGCCTCGCGCCGCGGAGTCCCACTGGTGCGGGCTGGAAGTCGCCTGGTAACAGGCGGCAAGTGAGGCTGTGCGCGGTTTATTCAAGAATACAAACAGAAGAGACACAGCAGGGAGAGGGTGTTCCTGGCAGTGTTGCAGCCACATCCGAGGCAATCCTGAGGACGAGCAGGTGCTGAGGTGCTGGTGGGCCCCTCTAAGGTGAAGCATCTCACTGGGTCCCCATGGCAACCCTAGAGGCGGGACCACTGCTCTCTGACAGGTGAGAACAGGTGTCTGAGGAACCAGGCAGGTCCATGCTGGGTGCGTCTCTTGAGCCAGTGAGGGAAGCTGTGCAATGAGGAAGGACCTCCATACTCCAAGCCCTCGAGGTCTCAAGGTGGAGGCGCAGGGAAGTCAACAGAGGAGGAGCAGAACGGAGCTGCTCACCTGGACAAGGCTCGGGCCACCCCTCCCTTGCTGGGTCACCTGTAGATTCCCTTCTCTTCCTGGTCCTGGGGCGGCCGACTTCCCCCAAGATGGAGTGTGTTTTCTCATCCATACCCAGTGTGCTCAGGCCCCAGCCAGACCTGCCCCAATTCACATTCTTGTCCCGTCTCCACAACTGGACCAGGGCTCTTCCCAGATGTGGAATGTCACCCCTGTCCAGTTCCCCTTCCCTCCCTGACTCTCAGGAACATGGAGTCCAAGGGCCTGGTTTGTTTTCCCAGTTCTGTCTTGGCAGGGTACATAGTTTTGGGGGGAAAATATTGACTTCTCTGCCCCTCAGTTCTCCAACTATAAAATGAAGATGATTGTGCAGCACCCAAAAATGCTATGACCCTAGAAAAAATGCTTCCTGGAAAATGGACAGAGTGACCTTCCGATGCCCTTTCATCTATGCCTGGCTCCCGCGGCCACTCACCAGGGAAAAGCTCGGTGGCCAAAAAGAACACCAGGCAAGGTGAGCACCGCCCCAAGCCCCAGCCCTGGCCAAGCTGGGGTGTCGGGGAACCACTAGCCTGGAGGTGGCAATGTGAACACCAAGAACAAAAACTACGTCACCAGACTGAATGCAATGATATGTTAACGCTCCATATAGCCGAGCATGATGCACACGTCTGTAATCCCAGTACATGTGAGGCCGAGGCAGGGGGATCACAGGTACAAGGACAATCTCAGCAACTCAACAAGACCCTCAGGAACTCAGAGAGATTCTGCTTCAAAGTAAACAATAAAATAGGGCTGGGGGTGCAGCTCAGAGGTAGAATGCCCCTGAGTTCAATCCCAAGTACCACCAAACAAAGAAAAAAAATCCTCAAATATTGATAATAACACTAAAAAGAATTTAAAAGGCAGAGGCTAACACTCATTAGCTGGCTCTGGAGGATGCTCGGGAACAGATTCATTATTTGGTGGGTAGAGAAAAGAGCCAAGAGCTACTTCTGCCTTTCTGGATGAACTACACTTTACCGTAACCAAGTCACTGATGGAAAAAAAAAATCCTTCACAAATAAATTCCAGCAACAGATTAAGAGGGGATTATAAAGAAGACTCTCATCATTTTTCCATCCTAGTGAAGTCAGGTCTTTTGGCTGTGCCTGTCAATTGTAGCTCAATCCAATGGCCAAAAGCTGGTAGGAAATGTTTAAATGAGTGGATCAGACTGACACTCTCCGAACCCACTGGCCAATCCTTACATCTCGTAAGACAAGAAGGCGTGATGTGCTCCACTGAGATGCAAGGTAAGGCGGCCACCATCAAACCAACATCCTCTGGCCGAACACTGAACCTGCATTTGATCAGGTCTCTACTTGGGACAACTGGTTTGTTGAATATATGTGACCAAACATACATTATATGCAAAAACCCGGCGGTACAATCAGCAATGTCCAGAAAGTAAGGGATCGATGGAATAATGACCTGGTGTGCTCAACAAGTAAACAGCAAGGAAAAGCAGTTACCGATCAAAAGAAGCCAGACGGCTCTATTGATAAAAATGCAATGCCTGCCGGGCGTGGTGGTGCACGCTTGTAATCCCCGCGCTTGGGAGGCAGAGACAGGAGGATCGCGCAGGTTCGAAGCCAGCCGCGCGCGCTGCCTTAGGAGACCCTGTTTCCAAATAAAAATGTAAAAATAGGTCTGGGAGTGTAGCCCGTAGGTAGAAGGGCTTCCAGGAACCCCAGTACCACCAAAAAAAAAAAAAAAAAAAAAAAAAAAAAAAATGCAATGCCTGAACCGGGTGCGATGGTACACATCTATGATCCCGGTACTTAGGAGCTGAGACAAGAGGATCACAGGTTTGAGGCCAACCCCGATACCTTAGCAAGACCCTATTTTAAAATAAAAAATTAAAAGGCCTGAGGGTGTAGCTCAGAGGTAGAATGCCCCTGGGTTTAACCCCTAGTACCATAAAAAAAAAAGAAAGAAAAATACATGAACCCAGTTTGGATTTTGATTCCTACAATAAAAACATATTAGTGAAACATCAGGGGAAACTGGGTACCTAGTCCAAAAGGGCTGAAATCTTAGAAGTAGGTAATATAGAAACAAATATCTTAGACTAGGTGATTTAGAAGCAACAGAAACGTGTTGCTCACTTGCTGGAGTCTGGCAAGTCCAAGGTCAAGGCGCCAGCAGATTCAGTATCTAACGAGGGCTTGGTCCCTGTTTCAAGGACGGCACCTTCCTGGGGTATCTTCCCATAGCACAAGGAAGCTCCTCAGAGAGCTTTTATAAGGATACAAACCCCACCCCTGGACTAATCAGCTCCCAAAGGCGCCACTTCTTATACTATCGCACTGGCCATTAGGTAGGTTCTAATATGAATTTGGGAGGACACCAATATTCAGACTATAGCAAACTCTAACCGGATAATTGGGATAAAAGGGAATTACCAAGGCCAGGAGATGTAGTTTAGTGGTGGAAGGTTTTCCCAGCATGCACAAGGCCCTTGGACCCATCCCCAACACTGCAATTCTGCAAAAAATAAATAAATAAATAAATAAATAAATAAATAAATAAATAAATGTACCATTACTTTTTTATTTAGGTGTGCCAATAATACCATGGTTACGTTGTTTGGTATTTTTTTTCTTTGTTATTGTTGTTTTTTTCTTTTTGGTAGTAAAAGTTGAGCCCAGGGGCGTTCTACCTCCAAGCTACACCTGCAGCCCTCTTGAGATTTTATTTTGAAACAGAGTCTTGCTAAGTTGCTGAGACTGACCTCAAACCTGTGATTCCCCCGTCTCAGCCTCCCAAGTAGTGGGATTACAGGTGTGTGCCACCATGCCCAGCTCACGGTTAAGTTTTTAAAAAAGAATATGTCTAGAGATAAACACAAACGTATTTTTGAATGAAAGAATACACCTGGGATTTGCTTTACAGTAATCTGGCAGAGGAAAGAAAATTGTTTGGGGAAGAACAGATAAAACAGAACAGCTCACATGCTGCTAATATTTTAACTTAGGAAATGGTATAGATGGGGCTCCATAAGATAGTCTCTTTTTATTTTGTGTATGTTTAATTTTTTATAATAAAAGGTTTAAAATGAAACCAAAAAATGTGGATTTGGCCCTGGATCCTTTGGACTTGGGAGGAAATGGTAATTCCTGGCAAATCAATGGCAAAGGGAAAACAATTTGGATTCACCATTAGGACCGAGATCTGTCTCGGAGGACCACCTCTGGGCATCTGCAGTAGGCAGGCGTTCAGGGGAGATTCCGCTCTGGCAAGCAATGATTTGCAAAGGTAGAGAACAAGAGAAAAGCAGCTTCAACATGGTCAAAGCCACACTCTGCAGTCTCTATTGGCTTTAAAAGAATGTTCTGCTTTCTTTCATTTTCTAAATGTGGGTTTAGACTATGCTGTTCTGGTAAATGACTGTTTGTTCTCGGAAGCGCTGTGTATGTTCTTGTTCAAGCTGCTGCCTCACAGGGAGTGGTGATCAGGGATGTAAGGAAGGGGAGGAGAGTGGCCCCTTGGCCCAGCTCCCTGAGGACCCATAGGAGAGCAGGCGCGGCCGCCACGGCCCTCTGCTCCAGAGCCCCGGGGGAGCTGCTGTGTTTGTGGGAGAGAGAAGCCCGTGCATCCCAGTCCTGACCTGTGTGTCCAGATCTGCGAAGAAACAGAGATGGCTGAAAGGCACCACCAACCCCCAGTTATAAGGGTGGAGACTCCTGAAGGAAATTAAAATTCCAACTACCAAGAATCCTGGGAGAAGCCTGTGGTGGCGCACACTTGTAATCCTAGCATTCGGGAGGCTGAGACAGGAGGATCACGATTCTCAGACAGTCTCAGCTACTTAGTGAGGCCCTTCACAACTTAGACCCTGTTTCAAAATGAAGAATAAGCCGGGCGTGGTGGCGCACACTTATAATCCCTGTGCTTGGGAGGCGGAGACAGGAGGATCGCGCAAGTTCGTAGTCAGCCTCGCTGGCTTAAGAGACCCTGTTTCCAAATAAAAATATATATATATAAAATAGGTCTGGGAGTGTAGCCCGGAGGTAGAAGGCTTCCAGGAACCCCAGTACCACCAAAAAAAAAAAAAAAAAAAAAAGAATAAAAAATAGGGCTGAGGGTGTCGTTCAGAAGTAGAATGCCCCTGGGTTCAATCCACAATACCTCCAAAAAAAAAAAAAAGACAGGAAGAACGAGAAGAGAGAGGCGTGATGGTGCATGGCTGTAACCTCAGTGTTCCTTTGCTGAGCAGAAGATCGCAGGTTTGAGGCCAGCCTCATCAACTTACCAAGACCTTGTTTCAAAAGAATAAATAAATAAAAAGGGCTGGAGGTATAGCTTAGAAGTAGAATGCCTCTGGGTTCAAACCCAGGACTAAAAATCTAAACAAAAGACAGGAAGAACCTCCCAAAACGCTACCAACGATTATCTCTAGGTAGTGGAATTCTTTTTTTGTTTGTTTGTTTTGTAAAAACATTTTTCCATTTTATAAGTTTTCTACAATTAGCACTTCTAATTTTAATATGTGAAAACAAATTAATCTTTTAATCAGATCAAGAAATCAATGGCTTCTCCTGAGAACAAAACAGACTGACATCGAGGCCTAATGTAAATATTATTGATCCACTCCTGCCTGGGATTAACAGCTCTCGGCAGCTCCCCCCACCCCAGGTCTCCACAGGGAGACCCCTTAGACAGGCAGGCCAAAAGACGGGGCCAGAAAACAGTGTGTGGACAGTCTTTGATGTCCTCAGCCCTGGCCGGCCAGCACAGCCCACCGGGGAAACAAAGGCTGGTTCTCACACTGGCTGCGGGGCAGGCGCCCAGTCTCCCACCTCCGCGCCCAGCTGCTGCAGCCTGACCTCTGGACCCACTCACAAAGGCTGCAGTCAGCACTGTCAAAAAAAAAACTCTCTCCAGATTCAGCCAAGGAGAGGAAGAAAACCTTTTTTTTTTTTTCTTCCCTAAACCAGCTTTGTGTTTCTACGACCCAGCAGAACAAGCATGGACTCTGGGAGTGAGATGAACTCTAGACAGCGTTCCTCCCGCGACTAGGAACTGTTTTGTGTCTGGGAGATTCTCCGGGGCATGGGGATCACAGAGAGATCGCTAATTTTTTTTTTTCTTTTTCTCCAGTCAACATGTCTGTTTAATAAAACATTTAGAAATATGAAAAATGATGTTAAAGCCAGGGGCGGTGGCGCACACTTGTAATCAGCACTGGGGAGGCTGAAACAGGAGGACTACGGTTCGTGGACAGCCTCCGCTACTTAGTGAGGCTCTTTGCAACTCAGTGAGACCCTGTTACAAAATAAAGAATAAAAAATCAGGCCGGGAGCACACGCTTGTAATCCCCTCACTTGGGAGGCATACAGGAGGATCGCGCACGTTCGAAGCCAGCCGTGCTGGATTAAGAGACCATGTTTCCAAATAAAAATAAAAAATAGGTCTGGGAGTGTAGCCCAGAGGTTTTCAGGAACCCCAGTACCACCAAAAAAAAAAAAAAAAAAAAAAAATCAGGCTGGGGGTGTAGCTCAGATGTAGAATACCCACTGGGTTCCATTCCCAGCACCACACCACACACACACACACACACACACACACACACACACACACACACACACGGTGGGGGCATTCTACCTCTGAGCTATACCCCTCAACCCTATTTTATTTTCTTTTGAAACTGGGTCTCACTAAATCGCTGAGAGCCTCACTAAACTGCTAAGGCTGACCTCAAACTTAAGATCCTCCTGGATCAGCCTCCCAAATACTGGGATTACAGTTGTGCACCACCACACCTGGCTATACAAGGGTGTTTAAATAGCCAGCTGCTGGAAGCCACCTTGGGGGCTGGGAAGGGCTCACAGGCAGGAGCTGACAGTTAAAATAAGCAGTCAGTAGGCTGGGCATGGTAACTCATGCTTGTAATCCCAGCATTTGGGAGGCTGAGACAGGAGGATCACAGTTTATGGCCAGCCTCACTGTTTAGTGAGGCCCATTGCAACTCAGTGAGGCCCTGATTCAAAATAAAGAACAAAAAATCAGGCTGGGGGTGTAGTTTGGAGGTAGAATGCCTCTGGATTCCATCCCCAGTATGGCAATAAATAAATAAATAAATAAATAAATAAATAAATAAATAAAATTAGCAGGTAGTTTAGGAAAGTCTGCAGCTGACAGATCCTACCCCAGTCAAGCCCATGCCTACAATAAGGTCAACTCACCCTGCCGGTCAGCGTGCCCAGGACTGGCTGGGACACCAAGTAGTGTCACCGTCCCCTCCTTGGAGAGGCAGGCTGCCCAGGTGGCCAGCACTAAAACTCCATGGGAACTTAGATTCCTGTGCCCTGATTCATCGCCCCAACAAATTGCCACCCCGTCCTGACCCACAGCGGCCTGAAGCTGTTCTCTTAATGCCTAGAATGAGCGGTACGACCATCTCAGTTATATCACGGAAACTGAAGCACATTTGCTTCCCGATATATTTGACTTGGTCACAATATGCTCTTAAAATTTTAAGTTAATCAACGCAAATGCAATTCAGTGAAGGGCAGGCAGCCTTTCAACAGATGGGGCTGGGAAAACTGGATATCCACAAGCAAAAATAAAAATAAAGGAAGAGTGAATCCCGACCTACACTCTGACACCTGCACAAATTATAAACAATCATCGACTTACTTGTAAAACATAAACTACAAAACTCATTAAAATATCAATGTTTTCATCACCTAGGGCCAGTCAAAGGATTTTTAAATTTGATATCAGAACCACAATCTATAAAAAGTTGATACACTGGACTTGATTCAATTTTTTTTCTTTTTTTTTTTCTTTTTTTGGCGGTACTGGGGTTCCTGGAAGCCCTTCTACCTCTGGGCTACACTCCCAGACCTATTTTTATATTTTTATTTGGAAACAGGGTCTCTTAAGCCAGCGTGGCTGTCTTAGAACCTGCGCAATCCTCCTGTTTCTGCCTCCCAAGCGCGGGAATTAAAAGCGTGCACCACCACACCCAGAGAATTGATTCAAATTTAAAAGTTGTGCTCTGTAAAAGACCCTACTAAGCTGGGATCGGTGGTACATGCCTATAATCCCAGTATGTGAGAGGCTGAGACAGGAAAAATTACAGGTTTAAGGACAGCCTTAAACAGCAATGTAATGAGACCCTCAGAAACCTACTGAGGTCTGTTTAAAAACAAAAAATAAATAAATAAAAACGAGCCGGAAGTGTAGCTCAGAGGTATAATGCTCCTGAGTTCAATCCCCAGTATCAACAACAACAAAAATAAACCACCTGCTGAAAGAAAAACTATTTTAAAAATGTTTTCAAACCACATAAGAAAAAAAAAGAATTGTACTTTAATTTTTTAACTCTTAAAATTCAATAGCAGAAACAAAACACAAGAATCCATTTAAAAACTGGACAAAAGACCTAAAGAGACATGTCAACAAACAGGATACACAGATGTCAAATAAACCATGAAGAGATGCTTGGCATCACGAACCAAAAGGAAAACGCCAGTTAAAACCACAGCAAGCTGAGCGTAGTGGGACGTCCTTGTAGTCCCAGCATTCGGGAGGCCGAGACAGGAGGACTGCGGTTAGAGAACGGCCTCAACTACTGAATGGGGCTCTTTGCAACTCAACTCAGTGAGACCCTGTTTCAAAATAAAGAATAAAAAATAGGGCTGGGGGTGTAGCTCGGAGGTAGAATGCCCCTGGGTTCCACCTCCAGTACTTCAAAAAACAAATTAAGTATACAACCACCATAATATCCAGCAATTATGGTTTTGCATATTTATCTCAATTTCATTTTAAAAAATTAAAGCTTATATTTGTGAAACCTGAACACAAGCATTCATATTAGTTTTATTATAATAGGCAAAAACCCGAAACAACTCAGATTATTCTTCAACAAGTTAAATAGACTGTGGTACATCCAGACCATGGAATACTACTCAACAGTAAAAAAGAAAAAAATGAACTATTGATATGTAACCAACATAGATGATTGAGTTCCAGGGAATGGTGCTGAGTGCAAAGGCCATCTCAAAGGGCCACATACTATTTAGTTCCATTTATATGACATTTTAACAGAGTTATAGATATATAGGGAACCAATCAACGGCCAGAAGCCAAGGATGGCAAAGAACAAGTAACCATGGCAACAGAAGAGCCACCCGTGGGATCTTTGCTAAGTTGGAACTACTCAGAATCTTGACTGGATCAAGGATATGATGTTGGGTGAAGGTTTTTCAAGAAGTCATCACTGGGAGAAGCAAAGGAAAGGGCACATGAGATCTCAGTATTGTTTCTTGCGACTGCTAATGGATCTGTAATTATCTAGAAATAAAAATGTCAACAAAAATAATAAATAAATAATATAGGTCAGCATGTTCCGAAAATATCCTTCTCTCCGTCGGCTTGGGCTAGCGCCGTGCTGCATGAACAGGAGAGAGTTCTTTCGTCGAGGCTGCCGCTCCTTGCCCACTGTTTGCCCGTAAGAAATCTCTCTGGGAATTTGCAAACTTTATACAATCATATTAATGAGGCTTAGGCAGGGCCTCAGAGGGCCAGGACAGAGCCAGACCTCCACTCTTGTAAATGACTAAGAGAAACGTAAGCCCAGGGGTTTCAGATCCCTGGCAATTTTTGTTCCCATCAGTGGTGATAAAATCACTAAGAGAAGACCCTGCTGGTGACCCTGACCCCAGACTGAGAGGCAGGTGCAGGCCCGTGGGCTGGGGTCAGCAGGGCGGAAGGCGCCTGATCTCACTGGAACAAGAATAGGAGATCGGGGGTTTCTGGGAGGAAGAAACAGATTGGCGGATATGCTGGATTCCAGAGAACCACCGCAGCGACTGCTCCACCCCGTGAGAAGTACCAAAGACAAAGGAAGGTAGGGCCTTGAGATGGAGCCGCACCACTCAGCCCTGGAGCCTGGTTTCCCTCATCTGGCAACTGGGGTTATCCTACATGCATCTCCCAACTGCGTGTAAACCACCTGAGCTGCGCCCCGCCCCACAAAGAAGCTCAAAGAAGCTAGTCCCCATCTCGTCCCTTCGCCACCCGGAGACCCTGCACAGCACTGAAGATTCCTGCTCCTGTCCTACCCGAGCTCAGAAGTGCACACGAAGGCTGAGAGCCCGGCCTCCAGGGCAGCCACGCATGTCCAAGTTCTGTCTCTGCCACTTCCTAGGTGTGTGGACTTGGACAAGGTACCTTACCCCTCTGTGTGCCTCCCTTTCCCACCTGAAAACTGTGGGCCGTGAAAGTAGCCTTTACATCATAAGGTTAGTGTAAGGACTCAGTGAGTAATATGTGGAGTGCTTGCAAGAGTACATAGCCCAATATTTTTTCTCTCTCTTTCTTTTTTTTTTGTATTTTTTTTTTTTTGTACTGGGAATTAAACCCAGGAGCATTTTACCCCTGAGCTATATCCCCCAGCCCTTCTTTTTATGTTTTACTTTGAAACAGAGCCTTGCTAAGTTGCTGAGGCAGGCCTCAAACCTGTCATCCTCCTACCTCAACCTCCTGAGTCCTGGGATTATAGATGTGCACCACCATGGCCTGGCTCCGGCTTCTTTTTTCATATGTCCCTTTGGACAATATTTTGGTTAGAAGAAATAAGAATATTTCCTTGGCACCATTTTTTATAATCTTTGTGGAATAATTATTCTATTACATTGTATAATAAAAAGTATTGGGTTAAATCATATGAACTTGCCACTACACTAGTACTTTGACCTAAAAAAAAAAAATAGCAAATCCTTATAGTGCCACCTAGTCAGCAAATCTCTGAGCCTCGGTCTACACACCTTTAAGACCTGAGTTCTAGCCCTTAATCCTAAGGCTGCAGAGAAGCTTAGTGATTAAAGTGTCGGCGCAGAGTAGGGGCTTAGCAAATAAATGTCAGCAACTGGCTATGCAAAACCCCTACTCAGCTTCCCAGCTTGATGTTCAAAGCACACAGCTAACCAACATCACCCAAAGAAAGAAAAGTGGAGAAAAGTAGGCCAGTCAGTGTCACACTAGGGAAGGGGGGTCCTCCTCCACCAAAATCGTAGTATGACCCAGAGCAGCCACCACAGGAGCTAGGTAGAAGCGTGAATGGCTGAACAGCACCACTGGAAGCACCTCTAGGCCAGGTCCCAAAGACGGTTCACAGCGACGATGACAATAACAATAACAATAATAACAAGACTCACGCGCCTCCTGGGTATGAGAAAATGGCACACAACACACGGGCTCCTTGCAACCACCCAATGAGGTATTAATTTCTCATCCCATTATGTAAGTGAAGAAGCAGATAAAGTAGCTTTCCAAGGGTAAACAAGTTCAGATTCGGCCCTGGCGCTGTCCGGCCCCAGGAAGAGGCCAAGCTCTGGCTACATGCTCAGTAGCTTAGCCATTCAAAAGCTACAGGAATGTCATCATCACTGAAAGACCAATGCAGGGAGCCAGAAGTCAGCAGCTGTCAGGATGGAACTTCAGGTGTCTAGACCAAAGTGCCCCTCCACTGACCTCTGGCCAGGGCAGTGCTAGAGTGGTTTCCAGAGGAGGACTTTTCACCCTTCAGCACATATACATTACAGGTGGAAGACTTACACACACACACACACACACACACACACACACACACACACACACACAGATTCCCAGGCCACGGCATCAAGGATTCCCACACAGGTCTGAGGCAGAGCTAAGAATGTACGCTACTAAGAATATTCCAGGCAATGCTGCCACACCTGCTCCTTCAACCACTCCAGAAAATCCAGGGGTCCTGCATCTCCCAACTCGCAGGTCAGGGAATGCAGTTTCAGTGTTGGGGGGAATATCCTCAGGCCAGATTGTCCCTGGTTCCAACCAGCCACCCCTCACTCTGCAGTCAGACAAAAATGGGTTCCCTGCCTTTTTCTGGTCATGCACCCCTGGACTAGTCCATTGCTGTTTCTGCACCACCATGGTTTTAAAGAGTGTAGTGCCCCACCTGGCTGAGTAAGAATTAAATGAGAGTGTGGGAAGAGCCCAAACTCAGGATCAAATCAACAGCTTGATTCAGTTTCTCACCTTTTCTCAATCAGATTGACTTCCTCTCAATCCTCAAACACAGCAACAAAGATCCTACTTTCTCTAAACCTGTCTCATGCCTGAAGCTGTGAATGATGATAACCTCAGTGTACTAGATCCCTGTCATTTACAAATTGTCGCTGGAGGGCAGGATCTGTGGCATAATACAGCCCGTGCACTACCTAACAGAGTCAGCAATCACAGGTGTGTTGATTAACCAGACTGAAGGCCTCTGCTGTCCTATTAAGGCTGAGAGCCAGGCGTGGCGGTGCACGCTCGTAATCCCAGTACATGGGAGGCTGAGGCAGGAGGATCACGGGTTCGTGGCCAAAACTCAGCTACTTAGTGAGGCCCTCTGCAAATCAGTGAGACCCTGTTTCAAAATAAAGAATAAAAAAAAATCGGGCTGGGGTGTAGCTCAGAGGGAGAATGCCCCTGGGTTTCATCCTCAACACCACAAAAATAAATAAATTAATAAATAAATAAAATTGGGAGATGAAATGTAACCTTCAGAGATGTGCGTGGACAGTAACCCCGGGTTCCCGCGCAGTCCAGAGCCTCCCTCCTCTTCCCAATCCCAGCAGGTGCCACAGGCAGCCAAGAGGAGGCAGGAGGAAGATGGAGATTAAGAGACAGAGACCAGCTGAACTCCTGGATACAGTCGGGTTTGCCCGAATAATGGCCAGCTGCCCCCACAAAACCCCTCGAGGCTTCCTAAGTCTGTAACACAACGTGGAGGGGAAGGTAGACTGTTCAAAGCAAGCCCCCGTCACCCCCTGGCTGCATGGGGGGCCGCACCCAGCCGCTGCCTCCGCCATCCCGGACTGCACTTTGATGCCGCCCGGGCACAGGGCAGGGCACAGGGCGCGGGGGCTCGCCCTTCCTCTTCCTGTCACACCCCGGCTTCTTCCCACTTGGATTTTCTAAGCTTTTATTAGTTCTACTTTGATATTTCTTCAGAGCCCTCTGGACTCTCTAAGCTCCGAACTGGGTGGTTTTCCTCAAAAAGGAGCTTCTCGTGTCAAGTAAACGGGAGTCCTAGAATAAATATGAACGATGCCATAGGAGCCCAGGCGTGGCGGCGCAAACCTGTAATCCCAGTACCCGGGAGGCTGAGACGGGGACTGCAGGCTTGAGGACAGCCTCAGCAGTAGTGAGACTCTCATCAACCTATTTGGTGACTATTTCTATTTCCCAATAGAAAATAAAATCACGCTGGGGTGGATCACGAAGGTAGAAGGCATCTGGGTTCAATCCTCAGTACCACAAAAAATAAAATAATAAAATAGGGCAGAGGTGTAGTTTGGAGGTTGAATTCCCTGGGCTCCGTCACTCATACCACAAAAAGAAAGAGGGAGGGAAGGAAGGGGGTAGAGAAAGAAACAAATCAACCTTCACATGGGCTCTCTGAGATTATAAACTCCTGCGTTAAAAATGGCAAGACAAGCCAGGTATGGTGGCACACTCCTGAAATCCCAGTACTTGGGAGGCTAAAACAGGAGGATCACAGGTTTGAGACTAGCCTCAGCAACTTAGTGAGACTCCCAATAACCTAGTGAGACCTTGTTTCAAAACAAAAAGGGTGCCGCGTGGTGGGCACGCTTGTAATCCCCGCGCTTGGGAGGCGGAGACAGGAGGATCACGCAGGTTCGAAGCCAGCTGCGCTGGTTTAAGAGACCCTGTTTCCAAATAAAAAGTATAAAATAGGTCTGGGAGTGTAGCCTGGAGGTAGAAGGGCTTCCAGGAACCCCAGTACCACCAAAAAAAAAGGGGGGCTTAGGGTGTAGCTCAGAGGTAGAATGCCCCAGTCATGCACGAGAGGCTAAGACAGGAAGTTCACCAACCTCAACAACTTAGTGAGGCTCTCCACAACTTAGTGAGATAAAAAATGAAATACAGCCAAGCATGGTGGCACATGCTTCTAATTCCAGCACTTGGGAGGCTGAGACAGGAGGATCACACAGGTTCGAAGCCAGCCTCAGCTACTTAGTGAGGATCTCAGCAACTTAGTGAGACCCCGTTTCCAAATAAAGTATAAAAAACAGGTCTGGGAGTATAGCCTGGAGGTAGAAAAGACCCTAGGTTCCAACCCCAGCACCACAAAAGAGAAGAAAGAAAGAAAGAAAGAAAGAAAGAAAGAAAGAAAGAAAGAGAAAAAAGAAATAAATCTAGGGATATATAGTATATATATAGATATATATAATAGAGCTCAAAGGCAGATTGTCCCTGGGTTAAATCCCTGGTAATACACACACACGCGCGCACACACACACACTTACAATGGCCAAGACAAAAAGGCCAACATTTATAAAGTATAGCTTCAACTGATCTGCCCAGTAAAAGATTTCAAGTATCTGTCATGATCTAGAAACATCTTAAACCACAAATAAACCACGTAAACCATCTGCAGTAACAAGAAAGGCCGACGTGAAATGTGGTTTTAGCCTGAGCTCACTTCCTACTCAGTAAAGACTCCCGGTCCCCAAAGGAAGTCATACACCACTACTGGAGACCGAAACCATCACAGTTCACACTGCAAACTTTTTTTTTTCCTGTACTAGAGAGAGAGACATTCTACCTCTGAGCTACCTCTACAGCCCTATTTTTTTATTTTTTATTTTGAAAAAGGATCTCACTAAGTTGCAGAGGGCCTCACAAAGTTGCTGAGGCTGACCACAAACCCGCGATCCTCCTGTCTTAGCCTCCCAAGTACGGAGATTGTATACAAGCGTGTGCCACCATGCGCAGCTCACACTGCAAACTTTTAATGAGCCAGACAGATTTCAGTGCGGAAAAAAAAGTCTGGTAGAAATAGCCCCTCCTGCCGACGTTTTATGTAGTTGTCACACATTTTAAATTTGGTGTTTGTTTCCTAGAAACAGACTTTTCTGAGCCAGCAAACAGTGCTCTGGAAAGAATAAGTTGGTTGTAAACAAATTTTGCATATCTGCCCCGAGATTTAAGAAACCCTAAGAAAATACTTAAGAGGTGTGATTCTAATTGGCCTTTAAAACTCCTAGTAACATCCTTGGTTTTGACAAAGGGCTGTAACCTAGAACCCAACATTTCTGTAAGCTAAGCTCAGAATTCCCCTCGTCTAACATCCCTTTTAGACCCAGAAACTAAAACACTCTCACTGAGTGTTTTATTCAAGTTAACTGAGTTGTTTATTCAAGTATTCACATTTCATTTATTGTTTTAAAGGGATAATAATAATAAAAAAAAACCCTTTCAAGCCCTGAGGTAACACTTCACTCTGTAATAAAACCTGATTAAAGAAAAGCACCACTATATGAAGTAGATAGCCCCTTTCTTCAGCTGGTCCTCAGGGAATGTTGACAGCAAACGGGTCAGACATTTTTCTGCATGAATGGAGGGTCTCCTGCCCCCCTCCACCCCGCCCCAGGGCCAGCGCCCAGGCGGGCCACACACACACACACACACACACACACACACACACACACACACACACACCACCGTCTTGGACTTCAGAGAAGCAGTCTTTGTTTCCAGGATCCTCCATGGGGTCCAGTTCCGAAGCGCCCCTCCGCTGAGACCTCTCCAAGTGGCCGAATCATTCAAAGCGAGCTCCAGGGCTTCTCAGAGAAATCCCCTTTTCTCCAGGGCCCCAAGGGCTGCGAAAGGTGTGCGGCGGCCACGTCGTCCTCCAAACCCAGAGGGGCGGCCACGCGCGCCACCGTCACTGTCACGTTTAACATCGCCCACCCAGGGAGGGCTCGCCATGTGCCAGGCGCCGGATCTGGCTTTCGGCGCGCTTAACCAGTCTCAAAATCAAAATCCATCAATCAATCTCGCTCTCAAACACACACACACACACACACACACACACACACACACACACACACACTCGGCAGCAGGACTCAGGTCCCCGCGTGCCCCTCCATGCTGAACCGGACACCTCCAGGACCTGGCGAGGGGGTGTCCCGCGCGCCATCGCCCCCGCGCCCCGGCCCGCAGCGCCGGTGCCCATCCCGCCCGCGCCCTGGCCGCTCTCACCTCGTGCCCTTTGTCCTCGGGCCGGCCGGCCGCTGCCCCGCGCCCGCCGCCCGCGCCGTCGAAGGGCCAGCCCAGCCTGCAGCCTGCGCTCCGCCGGGATGCGCAGCGCGCCGCAAAGCCCGGAGCCCCGGAGCCGGCCAGCGGGGACGCGACCCCTGACTCCCGCGCCCCTGCAGTCCACTTCTCCGGGTCTTCCGGGAGGCAGCGCAGGAGGGCCGAGGGTGGGCTGGGCTGGGCCGCCCCACCGGACTTGGGAGGGTGGGTGTGGGCGGCGCCGGGACGGGCGGTGACCCCCTGCACTGCGGGGTCTGCATCGCGCCCCAGTTTTGGCTTGCCCACCCTCGCCCTCGCCAAGGACGCAGGTCCCCAAGGAAGGCCACCTGTGCGGGACAGCAGTCGCCCTCTTGCCAGCGCAGAGGCGGCCTGGGTCCCGAGCCCACCTGGATAAATCCACAGAGAAGCAAAGGGCGCCCACACTGAGGGTCCGGCCCGGCCCCCTGCGTGAGCAGCCTGGGCTCAGAAAGTCGTCTTCTTCGCTCTCCTAGGGGGGGGTCTCCCAGCAGCGTCCCGACATTCCTTCCTCACACTGAACGCCCTCTCCAGCCACAGGGAACTTAGCATGCGAGGGTTGGAGGAAGACTCAGGGGACAGAGGTCATTTTGGCTCTTGGGACACAGAAGCCGGGAAGGGACCCAGTGCTTCTGAGGAATCAGGAGCCCAGGCTTCCTGCGTGAGCTCTGCACCCCCAGAGCCCGGAGCTCCCACTCCAGGACCACAGCCGGTCCTGGGCAGACAGCAGGATCCACCGTAGAGGAAGAGGGTGCCCGGTAGTCAGTCGAGGGCAGAGAGAGACCCCGAGGGGGCTTGCCTGAGGCCAGCAGAGGAGGAAGGAGATTCTGGAGAGATGGGCACCGGTTGGTGTTGGTGGAGTCTGGACTTTCCCTGGTGTCCGTGTGGGAAATACACACAATGGAATTCTACTCAGCTATAAAGAAGAAAATCATGTTATTCGCAAGAAGATGGAAAGACCTGGAGAACATTATGTTAAGTGAGATCAACCAAGCACAGAAAGAGAAGGGACATGTGTTCTCTCTGATATCAAGCTAGGGAGTATTAGGAACACCAGGCTGAGGCTGATTAACGGAGGAGCTGCATCCCAATATGTGCGAGAGTATGAATGTGGCACGGTCAGCCTGGACACTCAGTGTTGGGAGGGGGAGGGGAAAGTGGGGGGCACCAAACACAGTCTGAATGTGTGCCATTTTTAACATGTTCCACATTAAAAAAAAATTAAAAAAATAGCCGGGCATGTTGGTGCACATTTGTAATCCCAGCATTTGGGAGGCTGAGACCAGAGGATGGTGGTTTGTGGACAGCCTCAGCTACTTAGTGAGGACCTCTGCAACTTAGTGAGACCCTGTTTCAAAAGCAAAGAATAAAAAAATAGGGCAGGGGATGTAGCTTGGAGGTCAAATGCCCCTGGGTTCCATCCTCAAACCTGCAAATAAATAAATAAATAAATAAATAAATAAATATTATATAGAAGGCAGAGAAGACCTTTGAATTGCATTTCTACGTTTGTACCCATTAACTCTCTCTAGTGAAAACACTGCAAAATAACTATGTTGCATTAACAGGAACCAAATGTTTGCTTTGAGGCTTGTTGGTTACGTAATTGCTAAACTAATTATCACTGTTTAAAATGTTTTTACATTTTCCCTCTTACATTCAAACAGCTCATCTCTTTTCAAGCAAATAAAAATCATATAGAACAGAGGTCAGCAAACTTTTTCTCAAAAGCAATAAGTAACTGTTTAAGGCTTTGCCTGAATCCAAGAGGCAAAACTGAAGCCAATATAAAAATTTAAAATATATTTTTTCACCAGGTGTGGTGGCGCACGCTTGTAATCCCCACGCTTGGGAGGCAGAGACAGGAGGATCACGCAGGTTTGAAGCCGCACTGGCTTAGGAGACCTTGTTTCCAAATAAAAAAGTATAAAAATAGGTCTGGGAGTGTAGCCCGGAAGTAGAAGGGTTTCCAGGAACATATATGTATATATATATATATATATACACACACACACACACACATACATACATACATACACACACATACATATGTGTGTGTACATATATATACATATATATATACATATGTGTGTGTGTGTGTATGTATGTATATTTTCTTATGCTGTACTGGGGATTGAACCCAGGGGCATTCTACCTCCAAGTTACACCCCCAGCCCTGTTTTTATTTTTTATTTTGAAGCTAGGTCTCATTAAGTTGCGGAGGGCCCCATTAAGGTGAACCCAGGTCCTCCTGTCTCAGCCTGGCAAAAAAATGTAACCTTTTAAGCCAGCTGTGGCGGCACATGCTTACATACTTGTAATCCTAGTACTTAGGAGGCTGAGACCTGAGGACCGAGGTTTGAAGCCAGACTCAGCTCCTTACTGAAACCTTCTGCAACTTAGTGAGACCCTGTTTCAAAATAAAGAATAAAAAATAGGGGTGGGATATGCAGCTCAGAGGTAGAATGCCCCTGGATTCCATTCCCAGTATTGCAAAATTTTTTTTAAAAAAGTAATATTTTAAAATTGTAAAAAGGATAGGGGGTACTCTGTGGTAGGTCACTTCCCTGGCATATGTGAGGTCTTGGGCTTGAGTCCCAGCACTGCAAGAAAGGGAGGGTCACCCCTACTTTGCCTTGCAGCTATAAAACAAAACAAGTGGCTGAATGGGCAGACCTGGCTCATCGGCCATAGCTGGTTGGCCATCCTTGCTACAGAGGAAAGGGATTCCCAAAATCACTTCCTTTCATGAAAAGGGCAATTACACTTTATTATTTTTTTTAGGTTTGTTTTTTTTTTTTGTTTTTTGTTTTTTGTTTTTTGTTTTGGTACTGGGGGTGGAACCCAGAGGCTTTCTACCTCCGGGCTATACTCCCAGACCTTTTTTTATATTTTATTTGGAAACAGGGTCTCACTAAGTTGCTGAGAGCCTCACTAAGTAGCTGAGGCTGGCTTCAAACCCGTGCGATCCTCCTGTCTCAGCCTCCCAAGCGCGGGGATTACAAGCGTGCACCACCACGCCCGGCGCAATTACACTTTAAATAAAGACCATATACAACTCGACTCGCAGAGGAATCAAAGTGAATATACTACACTCCGGGGGAAAGAATCTTAGGAAGATGTCTTATATAACTTAGTTATTATGAAGACTTTGGGGGAGAGTTAATCTTGTTTTGGAAAATCCCTAATGAATTTTTAAAATGCATAGATTTCTGACTGCTTAAGAAGTAATTTAAAACCCGGGCATGGTGCCGCACGCTTGTAATCCCAGCATTCCGGAGGCTGAGACAGAAGGATCGCAATTCGTGGCCAGCCTCAGCTACTTAGTGAGACCCTGTTTCAAAATAAAGAATAAAAAATAGGGCAGGGAGTGTAGCTCGGAGGTCAAATGTCCCTGGGTTCCATCCCCAGTTCCCCCCCCCAAAAAAAAGAAGTAATTTAAAAAGTCATGAGACTCAATGAAAAAGATGTTTATTATTTTCTGGCTTAGTGATTCACTTCCCAGTTCCTACTTCATAAAAACCAGCACACAAAGACAAATGATTCAAAAAAATTTTTTCTTTGGAACAGAACCTGACCCACTTATTTTATGTCCTTACTGAACTTGAACCAAAACTTGAAAAAGTAATTTCAAGGCATATTCTTAAATGAGCTGAATCAGCCTGGTTTAAAATGTTGTTGACCAGAAGAAGGGGGCCAAACTAAAAAACTCCGGTGGCCGACGAGAAGCTCACAAAGGGGCTGTCAATCCGCAAGCCTACCCGGTCGTCCCAGGCCTTCTCTGAGAGGCTGTGGGTCAGCGAGGCAATTAGACATGGCTTCTGGACAGCTTTGTCTCTTTACTCAGGGTTGTCTTACAGAGTCACACACGCACACGCACACGCACACACACCCTCACACACGCACATCTACACTTACAATGTCCCCATAGAGGACTATCCATGTGCTACACTGCGATGCTCAACACAGTTTATCTCCACAGACACATACAGCGTGCATGCTTACACACATATGAATGCGTACAGCTTTACAACTTCACATACATCCAAACCGCACAACATGTATTTCGTGTGTGTGTGTGTGTCTGTGTGTGTGTGTGTGTGTGTGTGTGTGTGTGTGTTACTGAGAATTGAATCCAGGGCATTCTACCTCCAGGCTATACTCCCAGTCCTATTTTTTATTCTTTATTTTGAAACAGGGTCTCACTAAGTTGCAGAGGGCCTCACTTAGTAGCCAAGGTTGGCTGAGAACCTGCAATCCTCCTATCTCAGCCTCCCAGGTACTGGGACTACAAGCGTGTGCCGCCATGCCTGGACATGTATTTCTTTGCACAGATAGCAAATTTTTCTTTTACACATACACATACACACACATACACATCTTATCACACAAACATTTCTTTCCTTGATACATATAACTCCTTGCACAAATAGTTGTATTTTTTGAACACCCAACTCTTCTCATACCTTTTTTCCTACCATACACACATTTTACACACTCCACCCAGATGCAAACTCATGTCCTCACGTGTGTATCTGCATGTCTCACACATACAAGAACATCTACCAAATCCTTCCTTTGCCCAAAGCCTTTGCACAAGCAGCTTCTTCTCGTAGTCACACTCACAACTACTCCAAGTGCACAAGTAGGGGCTTCTGGAAGCTTCCTCCAAGTCCACGCTGGGCATTTTAATTGGGCACTCACACCCCAGCACAGCTTGGAGCTGGATGGAGCCTTCTGGAGCAGCCGCTGTGTACCCCAAGTGGTTGAGACTCGTGTTCTTTTGAGCAGCTGACAATCACGGTCCCATATAAAGGGGGTTTCCAAATGTCTTATGGGGACTTCAAGCTTATTCTCTCAGGATAAATGTCTCTAAACTACAGTGCAGTTCCTGCTGCTAACTAGTACTTTCCTGTGGGAGCATGCTTCTCTTGACACAGGGAAACGTGGAGCTCAGCTCTCTTAAACTGTCCTAAAATGAGCTGGGTGTGGCAGCGCACGCTTGTAATCCTAGCACTCAGGAGGCTGAGCAGGAGGATCAGGGTTCGAGGCCAGCCTTGGCTACTTAGTGAGGCCCTCTGCAACTTAGTGAGACCCTGTTTCAAATTAAAGAATAAAAAATAGGGCTGGAGGTGCAGCTCAGAAGTAGAATGTCCCTGGGTTCCATCCCCAGCCCCCCCCAAAAAAAAATATTGCCCCAAAATATGAACAGGTCAGGGCTATAATAACAAAGTCACACAGGCTGGGTGGCTTAGATAACAGACATGTGTGTCTCCCAGTCTGGAGTTTAGAATGAAGTCCAGGTCAAGGCTCGGGGCAGGCTGGACCCTCTGATGGCCACGAGGCAGGGTCTGGTCCAAGCCTCTCTCCCTGGCCCAAGGCGGCTGCTTTCTTCCCCTGTCTATATCACCTTCCTTCTAAGCATCTCTGTCCGTTTCCTCTTCCTTAAGCACACCAGACATTAGGTTAGGGCCACACTAGTGACCTCATTTTAATTTGATCATTATTATAAATATCCTGTGTCCAAATAAGATCACATCCTAAGGTACTGGATAGGAACTGTTTAGTTGTTTAAGTTATAAGTACTGAACTTCACCTTGACCAATGGTACATTTGAGGCCTGGATATGGCTGCTCCTTATCTAAGCCTTAAATGCAAATCCAACTGTGCTGTGTGCCTGCCAAGACCTCACAAGGGTCTTAAAGGGATGCCCGCCACCCAACACGCGAGACCCTATTTATCTGACTCCCTGAGGTGAAACTGCTCCACCTGGTGGTCAGACAAAGAAACAGCGCAACTCTAGCCTTCAGAACTAAGATTTTGCTATAGACAGGGATGGGAGGAACATCTTTACTGTTCTTCTTTTCTCTCTTTTGAATTTTGAGCCATATAACTGTACCTTTCTGGAGAGAATTCAGTTTTTTGTGAGTTCTAAGTGGCCTGGCCCAAGGATATTTAAATTGTTGGTATCATAAGACAAATTGAGGTGCTTGCAATACTGGGATTACAAGTGTGCACCACCCTGCCCACTTTCAAATGGATTTTTATAACATGTACCCTTACATATAGAACATGCAAAAAAACTTCAAATGAATCAATCACCTGAATTACTACCAAGGAAACTTTGGTAAAAAAAATTCTTAGAAATTATATTTGGACCTTGCATATTTATGTAAGATAAGTTACCAAAAATATTATAACTGAGTAAATTATCCTCAAAAGCATTCCTTATTAATTTCATTTCTGAGAATTCCAATACTACCTCTCCACCATTTTTCTCTAAATTAGAACCAACAATATTTAAGACATACTAAGAAATTAATATCATTCAGAGGAGATCAGGCATATTTAGTACAGTAATGCCACAGACCAAAAATTAATGCAATTCTGCATAAAACTCAAGCAGGAGGAGTCGAAGCTGCTGAACTTATCAGTAATTTGATAATGCTGAATCAGAACAAAATCCAGAGCCAGGCATAGATTTTTGGCACAACGCCTGTAATTCTAGTACTTGAGAGGCTGAGACAGGAGGGCCACAGGTTGGAGGCCAGCCTCAACAACACAGTGAAACTCTCAGCATCTTGGTGAGGCCCTGTTTCCAAATTTTAAAAAATAATAATTTAAATATAGGCTGGGGTGTAGCTTGGAGGTAGAATGTCCCTGGGTTCAATTCCCAACACCCCAAAAAAAATCCATTATAAGATTTGCTGAAAATACATAAGGCAAAATATTATCTTCATATTTTGTATTGCTATGTTTGGCTTTAGACTTTACTTTTTTTTTTTTTTTTTCCAGTACTGGGGATTAAACACAGGGGCATTCTACCTCTGAGCTACATTTCCACCCTGATTTTTTTATTCTTTATTTTGAAACAGGGTCTCACTGAGTTGCCAAGGGCCTCACTAAGTAGCTGAGGCTGTCTGAGAACCACGATCCTATCTCAGCCTCTTGAATGCTGGGATGACAAGCGTGCGCCACCACACCGGCTTTGGACTTTACATTTTGAAGTCTGCAAGGTTAAGAATTGGGTTTTATGCTTTTTTTCAAGTGCTATGTGGCTGATTGTAATGTAATGTCCCCACTGACCGTTTGATGTCTTCCGTGACTTGAGTCCAGGTTGCGGGGCTCATTAGACTACCTGGGGGTTGGGGGTGCTAGTCTCGTCAGGGATTGGGGGAAGGCTTCCCCAGGGGAATGCGAGCTAAAATGAGGAAAAGCACTTTGCTAAAGAAAGAATCAAACAGCGGACAGTGCTCCAGGGACAGACTCAGTGGTGAGGGAAAGCTTTTAAGGAGTTGAAGGGATATTAGTGCGACTGGACCAGAAAGAGCCACGCAGCTAGTGGCCCATGGTAAATGAGTGTGTGCAGGGGGGCTTCTGTGTTCACGGGGCCACAGCTCCCACAACTCGCCAGCAGCCGGCAGTGGAGGGAAGGAGGCAGCCTGGCAGGCAAATGAGCAGCTTATGGGAGGAGGGTGAACAGGCAGCCCAATTCACAGCACACAGAAGGATTTCAGGCAGGGCCCTGAGGAGAGGAGCTCTGTGCTCCAGGAAGATTCCTCAGCTGCATAGAGAGAGAAGTACAAGAGGGCCCTGGTTTAATTTGACGGTGACAGTGTAGAGTCACTTGTAGGTGGAAAGGCCAAAGACCGAGAGAGCTGAGTTAGGAAGGGCTCTACTCCAGGAAAAAAAGCAGGGTGGGCAGTGGCTCCAGGAGGGAGGTGCTGGGCGCCTTTTAGAGATGGAGCTGAGGCGCCCGCGAGGCCACCCCTCCCTCCTTTGCTGCTTTCCCTTTGGGGTTCACTGAGGCAGACCACCGCGGCGCATCTTTCCCACAGCCCTCTGCGGGCCGGCCTGCATGGGGATTTGCCCTTGTGGGTGTATTTGACTCCTTTTTTTTTTTTTTTTTTTTTCCTTTCCATAGCCAGAGGCAGACACTGTTGCTAAGAGAGAGACAGGATCCTTGTGCCCAGAGCAGTGACATCTTGCGGGAGCCTAGCATCTTCTGAGGAGTGCGCGGGGAAGCCTGAACAAAACCCCGAAACAAAGAGTTCACTGCACCCCTCTGCGTCCCGTTAGAGCCGTGTGAGGGGGGCTTTCGTCCCTGGGGGAGGGAGTGTTGCAACTCCATTAGAAACAGGCTTTGTGGAACTCTAAATTCCAGGTAACCACTGAAGGGGGTTTGCACCAGAGACGGGACGTCTTTTATCTCGAATGCAACAGCACTGTAGGTATGTTTATCCTCACAAATGACAGAAAGTGAGGTCCTCTAGGGGAAGCCAAGGCCACTGGGGCTGCTGGGGGTGCCTCAGGGGCTCCCTGCAGCCCCACCAGCTCCGCTCCCACCCTCCATCTCGTCACCACTCTTCTTTGCCTGCCTGTTCTGGAACCTTCTTACCTTTCCAAAAGTGGGCGGATATGGAAGACAAGTGAACAGCAGGCACAAGGCACCCCTGATAGTCTTTCTTTCCTCTCAGACAAGTCAGCTGATCTCTCTGCTGTCAGTGGCTTTCCCCGGGAAGGGGAAGAGGGAGCTGAAGGAGGGAGGCCCGAGACCTCGTCCTGCTCTAAGGCTCCATGACCCACACTGTTCCCCATAGAAAAGCGGGAGGGACTGTGCTTAGGCCACCACTGCTCCCCGCCATCCTTGACACACGCCCCCTCTCACAGAGGGAGAGAGGAGAGCGAGACGGACCTCGGACGTGCGAGGCATCTCCAGGGACCCACACTCTCACCGGGTCCCAGGTCAGCCCCAGTCCCCAGCCACACATCCCTCCATCCACTCCTCTTCCCAGCCACCTGCCCTTCAAGTGCACGGACCACCTGCTCTGTCTCCCAAATCTCCAATTCTATCCTCTCCGCAGCGCTGCACCGATGGCCTTAGCGCCTGCTTCACAGAGCAGGCCCCTCCTCTGCTCCTGCCCAAACACCTTCCCCCTGCCTGCACCCGCCTGTCCTACACTCGCCTCCTTTCCTTCTGTCACTGGAGGTGCAGCCCTTCCTCTCCCCCACCACACACACACTTGTGCTCGCATCCTCAGTTACCCCCACCCTATAGCAGCAGCAACCTTCCCCACCCTCCCCATCAAGACCTCCTCATCTGCATTGGAAAGGCAAGGCTCTTTCATCTTAAGAAAAATAAGAGCAGAAAGGAAGAAAAGCAAGAATACTAGAAAAGGAAAAGCAAGTAAAGAAGAGAGAGAGGAAGGAAGGAAGGAAGGAAGGAAGGAAGGAAGGAAGGAAGGAAGGGGAGGATCAGGGAAGGAGAAGGGAGGGCAGGGAAAAATCATTGAATATCCAAGGCAACCACATCTAGATTCACCTTCTGTCTCCCTGGCTACTACTTCTTAATTACTTTTGTTGTTTAGTTTAAAAGCCAAAGCAAAACAATTTTAATAGCAGCCGGGTGTGGTGGCGCATGCCTGTGATCCCAGTACTTGGGAGGCTGAGACAGGAGAATCACAGGTTCAAGGACAGCCTCAGCAACTTAGTGAGGCTCTTTCAAAATTAAAAAAAAAAAAAAAATTTAAAAGGGCTGAAGCTAGAGCTCAGAGGCGTAGAACCTCCTGGGTTCAATCCCCAGTACTAACAAAAATAAAGAAATTTATAATAGCATTTGTCTAGCCAGGTATGGTGGCACACACTTTTTATCTCCGTATTTGGGAAGCTGAGACAAGAGGATTGCAGATATCCAAGGATATCCTCAACAAATAGTAAGACTCTCATCAACCTGGTGACACCTTGTTTCTCAAAATAAAAATAAAATAGGGCTGGGGTGTAGCTTGGAGGTAGAATACTTCTGGGTTCAATTCTGCATGCCACAAAAAAAATAGCATCTGCCAATTCTTTTAACTCTGGGCATCATTTGGGCATAGTGATGCACACCTGTAGTAATCCCAGTAATTGGGAGGCAGAGACAGGAGAATTGCGGGCCACTTCAGCAACTTAATGAGACCCTACTCAGATGAAATGAAATGAAATGAAATGAAATGAAATGAAATGAAATGAAATGGGCTGATGGTATAGCTTGGAGTTAGAATGAGGTCAGCATCCAGTACCAAAAAAATTAGCAACAAATGTGGGCATCCCTCTTCGTCCATCCTCTGACCTCACTCCACATTCCTATGCTCGTGTCCCCAAATTGCCACCTCCCGGTCAAATCTTCCTTTGAAGCCCATCAACCCTGGAGCCCTGTCCCCTCCCCCTCTGCCTTCCCGCTCTTGAACCCGTTCTCTTCTCCCCACTCTCACTGGTCCAGGTCAGGCCGTGATCAGCTGGCCTTTCTGTGACCATCCCAGCCTCCTGACCATTCTCCTGGCCTCCATCTCGACCCCCGCGCCCTCACGGCCGCCAGCTTTAGCCAACAGAACACTGCGGGAGCCCCGAGCAAGGCTGTGCCGGACAGACAGCGGCTACAGGAAGCGGCAGCGTCTGGCCGAGAGGATGCTGCCACAGAGCTACGGTTGGAACATGTCCCGCAGAACTCGTGTGCTGAAAACTCAGCCCCAGCACAGAAGCGTTGGGAGCTGGCACCTACGGGAGGCAGCTGGGCGAAGGCGCAGCCGGTGTCGCAGAGCAGCAGCAAGGGGCGCTCCAGATGCCAACGCCTGGACCTTGTCCTCCCAGCTTCTAGAACTACTGGGCTTCTGTTCTTTATAGATCACCCAGCCCCAGGTGTTCTGCAGCAGCAGCAAGCCTTAGTGTATTCTGTTGCCGATAGCAAAAGGCACAGAATGGCCAGGTGTGGTGGCACACGCTTGTAATCCCCACGCTTGGGAGGCTGCGACAGAAGGATCACACAGGTTCAAAGCCAGCCTCAGCTGGCTTAAGAGACCTGTTTCCAAATAAAAGATATAAAACAGGTCTGGGAGTGTAGCCCAGAAGTAGAAGGCCTCTGAGTTCCATCCCCATTACCACCAAAGGGGGAAAAAAAAGGCACAGAATGGGCATGTCACAAAGAAAAGAGTTTGGTTGGCTTACAATTCTGGCCCAAAGTTGAGGGGCTACATCTGGTGGTGGCCCCCCTTCTCCATCTTTTCCTCCTTTCCTCCTCCTCTTCCTCCTCCTCCTCCTCCTCCTCTTCCTCTTCCTCCTCCTCCTGGTACTGGAGATTGAGCCCAGGAGCATTCTACCTCCAAGCTATACCCCCAGCCTTTATTTTAAACGTGGTCTTTTTTGTTATTGTTGCTACAGCTGTAACTGAATGGGAGAGCAGGTGAGGGTGGGTCCTTCTTTGGTTGACATTGCTGCTCTAATTGATGCCTTATGGAGTACACCCAACCCTCAGAGTTCCTAATTCCTAGGTCTGGGTAGGGCCAGAGAATTGCCATTTCTAGCAGGCTTCCGGGTGATGGCCAGGCTGAGTCCACAGACCACACTTAGAAGAGCACTGGCGATGTAGCACCTTCAGGCTGCTACACAGGAATACCATCAACTAGATGGTATATACAACAGAAATGTATTTTTCACCATAAACTAGATGGTATATACAACAGAAATGTATTTTTCGTAGTCCTGGAGACTGGGAAGACCAAGACCCAGTTGCTGGTAGAGCTAATGTCTGGTGAGGACCCACGTAGCTTCCTGGTTCAGAGACAGCCATCTTTTAACTAAAACTTCACATGGCGGAAGGCCTAAGGGCCCCCTATGGGGTCTCTTGTACAAGGATACTAATCCTACTTCTGAGGTTTCCCCCTTACGACCTCGTCACCTTTCAAAGGCCCCACTTCTAAATACCAGCACATCAGGCATGGTGGTGCACACCTATACATGAGGCTGAGACAGGAGGATTGCAGGTTCAAGGCCAGCTGCAGCAACTTACTGGAAGGCTCTCAGCCACTTATTAAGACTTTGTTTCAAAGTACAAAATAAAAAGGGCTTGGAGTGCAGCTTGGAGGTAGAATGCCTTTGAGCTCAATCCCCATATCAAAATTAATTATATAATAATTGACCATTAATTATTCATTAATTCATCTCATCACAATGAGGATTAAGTTTCAGTGTGTGAATGTTAGCTGGGAATATAAACATTCAGTCTATGGAGGAAAAAGCAAAGGATTTGGTGGCCAAAATACTACACATAGCCTGGAGCAAGTCCCTGGACCCTCCAATCCTCATCATCTATATTCTAGAAACATCTACCTCATGGAGATCTGTGAAAAAGTACCCATATTTTATAATAAATTCCTTCCTTCCTTCCTTCCTTCCTTCCTTCCTTCCTGTTTTTGTGCTGGAGAATAAACCCAGGAACATTTCTGCCTCTAAGCTACACCCCCAGCCCCTTTATTTTTTTATTTGAAACAGTGTCTCACTAGGTTACTGAGAGTCTTCTTACATTGTTGCTGAGGCTGTCCTCAAACCTGCCATCTTCTGGTCTCAGCTTCCCCAGTCCTGGGATTACAGGTGTGCACCGCCATGCCTGTTTCTTTCTCCCTCCTCTGGCCACCGTATTCAGGCTTTATGGTTATGTCTCCACTGGGCTGGGAGCCCTTGGAACACAAGGGAGGCCCTGTTAGACTCAACGCTCCCCTCGATTACCACCCTACTGCCCGGCACACGGTAGATACTCAAATAATGTATGAAGGGCTGCCTCAGGCAAGCCAAGTCTGCGACGCTGTGGTCTGCAGGCTGACCCACGCCCGGTGCTCCCCAGGTCAGTCTGGGATGCCCGCCACCACATCCTGACTCACACCCCACCTTCAGCTCTGGAAAACGGAGTCACCCTTCAGGAATCTCCTCAAGGATCCAATTAAGTGGATCGTCTGTGGGCCTCAGCCCAGCCTCTCCCACTCTCTCCCAAGGACCTGGGGTATTTCTCCAATCTTGTCACCTTCATTGTCCTGATCTATGAAGTGGGTAGAATGGTACCTACCCCTCAGTGTTGATGTGAGATTTATACCAGCAAGTAAATGTATGCAGAATGCCAGACGTAGAGCAGCAGATCCTGAATACACATCTCAAGAACAGCTGCATCTGCTTTCCAGAGCTCCTGCTCAGAAGGACCTCAGGTGGCTTAGGCTTTCCAGCCTTCTGGGAAGTTCTCCACTCTGTCAAAAAAAAAAAAGAAAGAAAAAAGAAATCTACTAGAGATAACTTCCTCCAGGTTATACTTTATTTCAAGTTATCCCTCTAGCAAACAGTACTGCGTGCTAGCGCTATCAAGATAAGAAAAGGCGACGGCCCCTGAAGTTGATAGTCTAGTTGGAGCCAACTCCCTGGGGAAGCCTTCTCTGCTCTCAGCAGCCCTGGGCTGACCACCAGGCTCAGCTGCCTCCCTGAAAACCCCAACGTGGGTGTCCCCCCACCCCCGCCCCTCCCTTTTAAAAATTTTATTCAAGCCGGGTGTGGTGGCACCCGCTTATAATCCCGGTACTTGGGAGGCTGAGACAGGAGGATCATGCGAGTTCAACCAGCTTCAGCTACTTAGTGAGGCTCTCGGCAACTTAGTGAGACCCTGTTTCCAAATAAAACATAAAATAGGTCTGGGAGTGTAGCCCAGAGGTAGAAGGCCCGTGGCTTCCATCCCCAGTACCACCAAAAATATATATATTATATATATTTATATTATATATTATATATTATATATATTATATATTATATATTTTATATATTATGTATAATATATTGTATATTTTATTATGTAATATATAATATATTATATAATATATTATATATTATATATAATGTTATATATTATATATTTTATATATAATATATATTTTATATATATTTTTAATATATAATATACATTTTTTTTATTCTGAGCCAGGTCTCAGGCTAGACTCAAGCCCTCCCATCCTCTTACCTCAGCCCCCACCCCGCCCCCGGCAGCTGGGATTGCATACGAGTCACCTGTGCCCAGCTGTACTACCATTTGTTCATGTTCTAGTTCCCGTTTAGGTAATTTATTTATAAATTAATTCACTGAATCTTCACAACCTTGGGATAAGTAATGTCACTGCTCCCATTTTCAGATGAGAATACTGGGAGGTTAGGGGAAGGAGAGGTGGCTCTGTAGTAAAACGGGATTTATGGAGCTAAAACCTGCAAGGGGTGGGGGGTGTCTCCAGTAAAGGATAGAGGCCCTGTCCGCTTACAGGCTGAGGGTTTATATAGGTTATTTTGGAGGGAAGTTTAAATTCTGACAGATAATTCTTTTGTTGTTGTTGTTTTGTAGTACTGGGGATGGAACCCAGGGATATTCTACCTCTGAGCTACACCCCCAGCCCTGCTTTTTTTTTTTTTTAATTATTATTCTTTACTTTGAAACAGGGTCTCACTGAGTTGCAAAGGGCCTCACTAAGTACCTGAGTCTGTCCATGAACCGCGATCCTCCTGCCTCAGCCTCCTAAACCTGGGATTCCAAGCGTGCGCCACCACGCCCGGTTCTGACGGACATTCTTAAGGCGGGAGGTCCAGGGGTTCTCAAGGCTGGAAAGGGGTTATGCAAAGGTCCCTGTGGCTTGTCCCCAGCAAGGTATGGGGCACAAGTAGAGGGAACCAGAAAGCACACTGTGTGATTCCAGCCGAAAGAAAAAGTTGTTTCGTCCTCCACTGAAACTTGAGCTCGAATCCATGCTGTATTTAAATGAGCGTCTCCTGGGCCCAGCCCCAAACCCGGCACAACCTATTAAAAACTGCTTCATCAAACTCAATGGAGGGGGGGGGGGAAGGATGTATCGATTTCTAGGACCGCTTAACGACATTTATTAAGCGTCCAATCGGGATGCGAGGAGGGAGCTCAAGAATCAGTTGACATCCTTGCGCACCCAGAACTTGGGAGTCCGTAGCGCCCACACTTCCAGGGAACGCTGAGCTTCCCCGCCATCTTTTCCTTCTCGCCCGCTCCCTTCCTCTAAAAAAAAACTCCGGGCTCCGTCTCTTCCTTTGCCCTCGCCTCCATCCGCTCCGTGTGATCCGCCCTCCGGGTTTTCCGGCCGCCGGGCGAGGACCGGTGCGTGGGAAGAGCGCGGGGCGCCGGCGGCGCGCATGCGCAGATGGGCCTGCGCGGCCGGGGCGGCGCACTGCGCATGCGGGGGATGGCGGGCCGGGCGTCCTGAGCGCCGCGGTCACCCTCGTCCCCTCGCGCCGGCGGCGGCGGAGCTGTGGGGCTCGCGGGGCCGCTGCGCGCCGGCGGGCGAGCCAGGCGGGACGGCGCGAGGGCTCGGCGCCCGGCCGGCAGCATGACTCAGCAGCCGCCGGCGCGGAGGCTGCCCAGCGTGCTCGTGGACCCCGCCGAGGAGACGGTGCGCCGCCGCTGCCGCGACCCCATCAACGTGGAGAGCCTGCTGGTAAGCGCGGCCCGGGACCCCCGCCCGCGGCGTCGCGCCCGCGCCGTCACGTGCCCGCTCCCGCCTTCTCCCCGCACCTGCGCAATGGCGGCGCGGCTTGGGGCGCGGAGAGCCTGCGCGGGCCTCTGCTGCCAACTCCCTGCCTTCCCGCTGGAATCCGCCTCCGTCCACCTCCTTCCCCCCCGCAGCCCGCGGTCCCGTCTGATTGACGGAGAAAGTGCGAGGGAGCTTGCACGCCCAAGTGCAAAGGGTTAACCCCCGGGCGCCTGCCCCGGGCTGGGTGCTGTACTCTGCCTGGCTCCCAGGGGCCCCCGCGGAACCAGCCGCCTTTCTTTCCCTCCGTAATCTCAACTTCTCCGCCGACTTCTTCCCACGACTACTAGTAACGAGCAGACATGTACCCAGCATGAGTCCGTTACGGCCAGTCCCCGTGCCAAATGGTTAATGTGCATGATTTCATTTCATTCGTGGTAACAATCCTAAGAGATTGTTGTTTCTGTTTTAGGGTTGTCAGGACAGACTTGGGGATTGTTCGGTGGCGTTAGCTAGTGAGCGGAGAAACCCATCTGAACCTCAAAAAGTCTGACTCCAGATGAGACGTTCTTGACTAAACTATCTCCTCCGTCGTCCCTTCCCCTAATCCCATGTTCCCTTCCGTTGCTGTGTCTCTTCCCTGTCACAGCCGGACTTCTGGAAGAAGTTATTTGTGCTCCTCGGCCATTGTTCACCTGGATGCCACCACCCAGCCTGCTGCTGGGGACTTGTGCCCCAGGCAGGGTGTGAGGCTGACCCTCGGCTGTCGTCTTGTGGATCGTGCAGCTGTTCGGCTCCCTCTGTTGCTGGAGACACTCTGTATTCTGTGTTCCCCCGACTTCTCTGACCTCTCCTTGTCCTCCTCCTCTCCCTTTCCTGTCTCGTGTTATTTGAGATTCTGGGCCAAATTCTGTACACTTCATGTGGGAGGCCGTTGTGTTGGCTAATCCTGCCACGGCTACCGTTTATGTTGGTGATCTTACTCTTTGAGAGTTTGACCAAAGCTCTAAACTCTTGCTCTGGAGAAACCACTTAACTATGGACGTGGTAGAGGCAAATGGCCCTTGAAGTCTTCCATATTCTTATCTCCTCCGGTAGTTTCAATCCCTGTATCATCCTAACTCCCAAACCTAGAAGTCCAGCCCAGGCCTTTCCAACCATCTACTAGACATCCATTCTTACGGAGTCCAGACTCCATTCTAAACTGAATTCGGTACCTTCTTGCCAAAGCGGGAACATCGCCAGAGTCGTGGTCCACGTCATCATTGCCTTCGGCCTTTTTCAAGCTGACCTTCAACCTCCTGGGCTAAGTCAAGTTCTTAAGGTCAAGTTACATCCACAATAATAGGGTCAAGGGTGGCATGCTGTCCTTTGACATTTAGAGTACAGGCCTTTAGACGTGGGCTTCGGAGCAGTAGTGAAGTGGCTGATTTGCCCCCAGGAGCTGTGGGTTCCTGGAGAGCCGAGCGCATCGTCAAGGCACTGAATTCTCCCCAGCCACGCCCAGTTTGGAGGCTTCTGTCTTCTCCGTCAGACTGTCTGTAGGACTTCTCTGTCGGAGCCGAAGCTAAGATGCAGGCAGGCTGCTGGCAGGATGTCTGCTCCTCTGGGGCAGGCACTTGTGATTCCAACAGAAAGATGGTGTTTTCATACTTTGCAGAGGGAGGGGAAACAGCCCGTTTCTCACTTGTGTCAGTGGAGCTGGGCTGTACTAGAACCACGTTTATAGCTGGGGAGGGGCATTCTCATGTAGTCATGACTGATGGGGTGATGTCCCTGTACCTGCCTGTCTGCAGTTAAGAGATGAGGGAGAGGGGGATGAAGACCACAAAGGATGCCCTCATAGGGCGTGGAGGTAGCAAATGAAGGAGGAGTCTGCTTGGAAGCTGGCGTGTGCATTAAGAACAGAAGCTTCTGCGGCATGAGAGCGGGTCCTTTTCATTCAAACATCTTAGCCAGCCCTGGTCTCGTGTCCTGTTGGGAGAGGGGTTAAATGTAAAAATAGCAGGGACAGTTGGTTGTACTTGTCTGACAGTTGACTTTGCTGGCCGGCGTCAGGCTCTGCAGTGGCAGACCAGCGTCCCAGCCATCGGTGCTGCTGAAGTGCGCTCGGGGTGCAGCCCCTGCCGGGACAGGCATTCCCCATGTCGCAGGCCCACATGCTCCTACCAACTCAAAATATTGTGTTTCAGGTTTACTCGCTCCCAGATGCTATTGTCTGGTCACAGATGATAAGGAAATTATTATGCTAAGGATTTATAACTCTGAAAGAAACGGTTTCTTCCTGCTCAGCTGGCCTCGGGCCTCCCCGTCCCTGGTCCTTTGCTTTGCTGTGTTGCTGTCTCACTAGTATTGTGTTTCTGAGCCATGAACTTGAGTATGTCATTCCTAGTCTTGTTCTTAAGCCTTCGGTGATGGCCCACTCCTCAGCCTGAGAAGCATCTTTACATGGTGCTTGCATGGGCTTCTGGCTTCAAGCCAAGCCATGGCCAGGTCATGCCTGTGATCCTAGGTACCTGAGGGACTGAGGCAGGAGGGTTCCAAGTTCAAGACTAGCCATGGCAATTTAGGGCTAGGGATGTAGTTCAGTGGCAGAGCGCCTCTGGGGTCAGTTCCCAGGACCAAGAGAAGGGAGTCGCTTTCAGATGGCCAAGTGCCATGCGGTTTATATCCTCACACTCTTCATTTCCGGCACCAGGAATCTTTCTCTTCCCTCCCTACAGTTTATTATCCAGGCAAAATCTGGCTTACCCATCAAGCTCAGCCATGGGCCACCTTCCCTGTGACCTCCTTTGCCACTGACTTCTCTCCTGTGATTGTTTCCTTGGAGCACCCGTAGAATTCACTGGCCCAGTCCTGAGTCAGACAGGAAGCCGCCTGAGATGGACATTAATTGAATTCCAACACTTGTATATATTAAAACAGACTATTATAAAAAAAAAATTCACTGGCCCAGCTTCGCTTTACCAGACAAAGCTTCACTTTACCAGTGAAAGCTTCGCTTTCACTTACTCTAGAGCAGAACATAAGCTTTCTGGAAGAACAGGACTTCTAGAAGCAAGAGGTTACACCTTGGGTTTCTGTTTACATTGTTCCATCTTATCATTTTTATTTTAACAAAACCATTTCTAAATGTGTTGCAAATGTTACTACCAGTCTCTGCAAACTTTGACAGTTTCTAAGTAGCTGGCAAATGGTGAGAACTGATAATGAAACTGCTACTAACTTCCTAGTAGATCTAGGAATTGAAAATAATTTTTTATTTTCCTGACACCAAAGTTCCAGCTATTCATAGTTTGCTTTACTTCCATTATTTAAAATGCTGCTGTTTTTACATTATTTATAATAGAAATGCCTGATAGACTATGAAAGTTTATAAGCAAATTCTTTGGAACGATTTAAATAGCAGGGTGTGATTTAAATGGCAGGGTGTGAGCGTTTGTTGCTTTAGACATATCTTCCGCCTCTCCTGAACCTTGCAGAGTTAGGGACAGGGTCTTAATGATTACTGTATTTCTTTTTTTCTTTTTTCCTTTTTTTTTTTTTTTTAGGGAGTAGTGGTGCTGGGGATTGAACCAGGGGCATTGTACCTCTGAGCCATATCCCCAGCTCGATTTTTTGTTCTTAATTTTGAAACAGGCCCTCACTAAGACTGTATTCCTTTTTATCCTCAGTACTTGATACAATAAAAAAGTATAATTATGTAATCTTTATTATAATAAGAGTTCATTAATAATAATAAACTCTTGTATACATATTCTCATCGGCCCTCACACTTCTTTTCTCTTTACTAACTTCATACTTATGGACAAGGTGCAGCCAAGAATATTGGCTGAAGTAAGAACATTGTTAGATATAATTATTGTTAGATACAGTTTGGATGTACTACTTTCTCATGCCTAAATTAATTACCATAGGGCAAAAAAAGATCTACTCTAGAGTAAACTGTTATTTGCATTGTTGTTTTTAAATTGCTAAATTAAATTTTTGTATCTTTTTTTCCAGCCATCAAAAATAAGGATTAATTTAGAAGAAAATGTCCAATACATGTCCATGAGAAGTAAGTCGATTTCTGAAAAGCAGGTTTTCTAGTTTGAACTTCATGTGTTGAACTTCTGAAATGATGCAGTTTGAATGTACATGAGGTGAAGGGAACTGCAGCAAAATGAATAGGCAGAATGTGTGTCTGAATACTGAATGTAAAGTTGGGGTTTTAGTAAAGGGCCTGAGGGTGGGCTTGAGTGAGGAGCATAGACCTTTAGGAATAGCCTTTCACTCTGCAATTTCACGCCTTGGAACTTTCCTCTAGGAAGAGTTAAGGGTAGACGTCAGTTTATTCTCCGTTGCTTTAGAAGTAGGTCGTTTTAAATTGAGAACAGGCTAAAATATCATACACGGCTAGGATCTGAAAGAGCCAGCCTTGTAGACGTAGAACGCTGGTTACCAGGGGCCGGGAGAGGAAGGGAGTGGTTGACGTTTCAGTTTGGCAAGAGGAATAGTTTGTGATATTCTACTGCATAGCATGGTGACTATAATTAATGTAAATTTCAAAATATCTAAAAGACAGGATTTTAAATGTCCTTCCAACAAAGAAATGATTCATATTTAAGGTGATATAAAACTCATTAACCTGATTTAATCATTCCACAGCCTGTACATATACTGAACATCACATTGTACCCAAAATGGATATGATTGCTATTTGCCAATTAAAAACTAACGGGGTGTGGTGATGCTTGCAGTTGTACTGGAGGCTGAGGCCGGAGGATCACAAGTTCAAGACCAGTGAAAGCAACTTAGTGTGAGACCTTGTCTCAAGATAAAACTTTAGAAGGGCTGGAGTTGTAGCTCAGTGGTAGTAGTAGTCTTGCCTAGCATGGGTGAGGTCCTGGGTAACCTGATTTAATCATTCCACAGCCTGTACATATACTGAACATCACATTGTACCCAAAATGGATATGATTGCTATTTGCCAATTAAAAACTAACGGGGTGTGGTGATGCTTGCAGTTGTACTGGAGGCTGAGGCCGGAGGATCACAAGTTCAAGACCAGTGAAAGCAACTTAGTGTGAGACCTTGTCTCAAGATAAAACTTTAGAAGGGCTGGAGTTGTAGCTCAGTGGTAGTAGTAGTCTTGCCTAGCATGGGTGAGGTCCTGGGTTCAATCTGCTGCAGAAAATAAATGGAACAATCTGTGTTTAAGGATATTTTCTCAAAACTAATCCATGAGAGCAATTCCTTGGTGCTGCCTGCGTGGTCTCCGGCAGTCCCCTGACTGTCCGTCTTCGTCCCTGTGGGGCTAATGTTTAGTGATGGTGCTCTGGTTCCTTGCCCTTCTGGGACCCCGTGCCAGGTTGTCCACCCCTAATTTCCTCTTGATTGGATCCTTATCTCAGTGGGTTCTTAGTGCGTAGATGCCCAGGTGTCTTATGAATACCAACCGTTAGTTTTGCCTCGGTCCCCGCCACAGTCTCGCCTATTGGTCACCAGGTTTGGGCAGTATTTCCTTTAAGGTGTTTTTCATCTGCTCCATACCACCGACTTACAGTGAATGATACCTAATGTTTATTGAGCTAGTACACTGCTTGGCATCCTATTAAACTCTTTACATGGATACCACACTTCAAAATGCAGGCATCGGTTACAGCCCATATTTTATAAATGAGTGGCCTGAGGTAACTTGTTGAAAGGTGGGGTTCGGTCCTGAGCCCCTGGCGCAGGAGCCCGCAGTCTTCCATCCAGGTCCCAGCTCTCTAGACGGACGTTTCGGGGTAGCCTTCTAGATAGACTCCTCCATCCCCACTCCCTCTCGTTTTGCCACCAGTATGGATTTTCTGACGCAGAACAGGGGTAGCATTCAACCCAGACTCTTCAGTGGTGCTCACAGCCTGTAGAGAAAACCCTGACTCATCATGTATTTGGTTTTATTTATTTTGATTAAATGTGTAAACTACCTCAAGTCTTCCACAGTAAGTAGAGAAGGGACAGGCAGAAAGACAAGGCCCTTGGGGTCATTGCTTCGGCCATCTCTCTGTCGCTCCTGCTGCCCCACCCACAGGCTCCCTGCTGCCCCCTGTTCTCGAGGGCTGGCTGTTCACTTCCTCCACTGTGTGGGAGCCCCTGCTCTCCACCTCCTGTGCTCTGCCCAGCTGCTTCTGTTGGGTCCCTCTCCAGTTTCCCACTCCAGTAAAGAGGAGCTTCCTGGGTTGGAAAACCTTTTTAGTCCCTTTCTATCCCCTCAACAACTCTCATGCTGTAGGTGCCCTGTTAGATTTGTTCTTTATAAAATGACTGACACCCTAGGAATGTACATATCCTGAGCTTGTAAGGCTGTATCTTGCTCGTTTGCATAATTAAATACATGCTTCTTTGGGGGTTGATTGTTGTTTAGTACTGGAGCCTGAGAGACACAGTTTAAAGTTAGAGTTTTTCATTTATGATCTTCCAAACCTTATTTTAGAATTGTAATTTTTTTCCACGTCCAGTTTTAAAAACTGCTAAATTCCTAATTTATTAATCTTAAATTTAGAAAGAAGTGGCATAGGGAAGCATTGGTATTATAAAGCAGCCAGGTCTTTTAACCCTGGCGCTCAGCACCTCGGGCCTTCTCGGAGTGCAGGCAGGCCAGGCCCTGCTGCTTGGGGAGAAGGTGGGCTTCTCCTTGAAGATTCTGACTCTGAGAGAAATTAGATACACTGAATCACATTAACAACTAAATGTTTAAAAAATAACTTCCTCTGCAAACCTTGAAAACTTTCATAGTAACTTGTAATCATTTGGGAGGCTGAGACAGGAGGATCACGGTTCAAGGACAGCCTCAGCTACTTAGTGAGGCCTTTTGCAACTCAGTGAGCCCCTGTTTCAAAATAAAGAATTAGAATTCCCTTGGGTTCCATCCCCAGTACCGCAAAAAAAAAAAAAAAAAAAAATTGATTGATTGATTGATTTCGGGTACAGGAGATGAGGTGAGGTCCTCATCCCCCACATAATCCAGTCTGGATGGCAGTTTAGCGGCACACGCCCAGTTCCTTTAGGAATAGCCCTTCACTCTGCAATTTCACGTCTTAGAACTTACCTCTGGGAAGAGTTAAGGGTACATACAATAATTTTGCAAGAAGGAGGTTCATTGAAGTGTGCAAAATAATAAAGCTGGACACATGTCCAGTGTTGGGCTAACTTCAGCAGATATTCCATGCTGTTAAATATATGCCATTCAGCCATCAAGAGCACAAGCAATAGCGGATGTTGACAAAGATGTGGGGAAATGGGAATTCTCACACACTGCTGCTGCGATTATAACCTGTACAGCCACTGTGGAGATCAGGTTGGAGGTTCCTCAGACCTGTGATTAGAAGCCGTACACTTAGCTTATTTTTTTTAAGGGATTCTTTTTTTTGTCTTTTTGGAACCGGGGATCAAACCCAGAGCGCCATCCCTGCAAAGCAGGCGCTTTGCCACTGAGCTACATCCCAGCCCCAAACACTCGTGACCACCTGTGCCACCTCGCAGGAGTCTCACAGAAGAACCAAAGTTAGAATAGTACAGCGATGCGCGTGTACCTGTGTTTATGACATAATCCACAATAGCCAGATTGTGGAACCAGCCTGGGAGTCTTCTAGCAGGTGCATGGGTAAAGAAAATGTGGTGTGTGAAGTTAGATCAGACAGTCAAAGGCTATGTTTTTTCTCAGGAGACAGAAGGGACTTTAATGTGGCGACATTTAGAATAGTGATAGAGGACTAGGAGAGGGAGATGGGGAGGAAAGAAGGATTACAGGAGGAAACAGTTCAAACAATACTATGGCAGTGTATAGAGATACTCCTACCGATTTCATGACATATGTGGGGGGTGTCCAGGAAATACACCAAGAGCTGCGTGCATGCATCCTCGGACCACATCAAACCTCACTAAGATGTGTAATTGCAGTACACTAATGAAAAAATGAATACACATTCATTACAGATATTGAAATAAAGCCAGGTTTGGCAGTGCATGCTTGTAGTCCCAGTACTTGAGAGGCTGTGACAAGAGGCTTACAGGTTCAAAGCCAGCCTCCGCAATTTAGTGAGGCTGCTTCCAAATAAAATATAAAATAGGTCTGGGGTGTAGCCTGCAGGTGGAAGACCCCTGAGTTCTATCCCCAGAACCAAAAATAAATAAATAAATAAATAAGTACATTTTGACATGAAAAAATGTTGGTGTCCACAATATTAAGAGTATGTTTCAAAATTATATGTGCCTAATTTTGCTTTAAAAAAAAAAACTACACACACAAGCACTTATATGTTGGGATTTTGTGTTTATGAAGACCCCAAATTGTCATAAGTGAATGAATGAGGGAATTAAATTTTCCCTTCATATGCTTATCTGTTAATATAGGGTAATGAAACTTAAAAATAAATACACCACTGTTCCTCAGAATGTATCATAGTTGTCTCAGTAGAAGGCTAGTTTGGGCTCCAAAACTTTCACAAGACAGGATGATTCTGTGGCATGGACAGAAACTTTTTTTTTTTTTGCGGGTCTGGAGATGGAACCCAGGGGCATTCAACCTCCAAGCGGCACCTCCCACCCTATTTTTTATCCTTAATTTGAAACATGATCTCACTAAGTTGCAGAGGGCCTCACTAAGTAGCTGAAGCTGTCCGTGAACAGCGATCCTCTGCTTTCAGCCTCCTGAATGCTGGGATTACAAGCGTGTGCCACCACGCCCAGATGGATAGAAACATTAAAAAAAAAAAAAAATACTAATAAGCCAAGTCTCTGCCTTTGCTTTGCCTTTGTTGTTGTTATTGTTGTTATTTTATTTTTGCAAAACAGGGTTCCATTGAGTTGCAAAGGGTTGCCTTTTCTTTTTAAAGTGTGGTTTAACTTAAAAACCAAAGGAGTACAGGTTCGTGGACAGCCTCAGCTACTTAGTGAGGCCTTCTGCAACTAAGACCTTGCTTCAAAATAAGGAATAAACAAAATAGGGCTGGGGATGTAGCTTGGAGGTAGAATCCCCTGGGTTCCATCTCCAGTACTGCCAAAAAAGGGGGAAATTTAATTTTGATAATAATTTTTAGGAATAATTTTGCTATTCCTGAGAAGTGGTGTGGACACAGTGCATAAACTCTTTGTGCTGCTAAGAGACAGTAGACTTCTAAAAATGAACATGTTCAAGGGAAGCTGGTTGCCTGTCTTAAACACTCCTAGATGGACACCTCAAGCCTTTGTGCAGACCTGAGATAGGCCCATATGTTTTTTATCCATTTGAAAAGTTTATTCATGGAGATTAGCTGTGACTTGGTTAGGGTGTTCTGTAGGTGTCTATGCTTTTTCTGATCAAGAGGAAATGAATGTTTAAGTGATTTGAAAAATGTTACTTAACATTTTATGAATGTGTTCATTTTGTTTCCCAGAAGCTCTAAAAGTGAAGAGACCTCGTTTTGATGTATCACTGGTTTATTTAACTCGAAAATTTATGGATCTTGTCAGATCTGCGCCTGGGGGCATTCTTGACTTAAACAAGGTGGCAACAAAGCTGGGGGTGCGCAAGCGGAGGGTGTACGACATCACCAACGTCCTGGACGGGATCGCCCTGGTGGAGAAGAAGTCCAAGAACCACATTCGGTGGATGTGAGTTGGCCGGCACGTCTCCGTGCTTGTTTCTAGTTGAATCACAGTCACAGACTCAGACATATTCACAGTGCTTGGCAGGATAAAACAACCTCAGACATGATTTTTGTTGGAAAATGATTCTGTAAGATTTTCTTGCATTGTCCCACAAAGTTCTTTTTTTTTTTTTAAATGTTTAGGTCTAAAGACATAAAATATCACTTTGGTACTATGGAGAAATTCAAATAGAATAATAAAATTAGTTTTAACTTTTTAAGTATTTCCTTAATTCCAAGTGATATTGGAGGAGGGGGAGATCTAGTAAGGTTAAAAACAGTGATCTCGCCGGGCGTGGTGGCGCACGCTTGTAATCCCCGCGGCTGGGAGGCAGAGACAGGAGGATCACGCAGGTTCGAAGCCAGCCGCGTGCACTGGCTTAGGAGACCCTGTTTCCAAATAAAAATATAAAAAAATAGGTCTGGGAGTGTAGCTCGGAAGTAGAAGGGTTTCCAGGAACCCCAGTACCACCAAAAAAAAAAAAAATGATCCCAGGTGAGAGGCCTCTCACCCAAGGGCTGTAACTCAGTGGTTCCGGGGAGGGTTAGGAATCTGCATTCTTGGAAAGTACCCCAGGTGACTCTGGTACAGGTCAACTATTGATCCCAGTTTGTAAACACATTGCCCTGGATGTTTAAAAGGGGGGAGGGCTGTAGGGAGACAGACTTACTGTCCAAAGGCAGCAGCAGATGCCTTGATATGATCGGGAAGAATCCGTGGAGACCTTCAGGCCAAGACAGGATGTGTGTATGTGCATGTGTGTGCTTAAGAAAGGAGCCGTTGAAGCCAAGCGTGGTGGCGCACGCTTGTAATCCCAGCATTCGGGAGGCTGAGACTGGAGGATCACGGTTTGCGGACAGCCTCAGCTACTTAGGCTCTCTGCAGCTTGGTGAGACTCTGTTTCACAATGAAGAATAAAAAATAGGGCAGAGGATGTAGCTTGGAGGTCAAATGCCTCTGGTTCCATCCCCAGACCCACCAAAAATAAAAGCCATTGAACTTAGAATAGCCAGTGCTTGGGTCAGGGAAAAACAGTTCCAGCATATAAGTACATAGAACTCCATTTTCAGGCAAATGGAAACCCAAAGGTTGTAAAACAACTTGGACACAAAAGTATGTAGAATTGCAATTATTCTGCAATTTTCTGATTTTTTTTTTTTTTTTTCTTTTAAAGAGGATCTGATATTAACAGTTTTGGACCAGTTCCCCAACAAAAGAAGCTGCAGGAGGAGCTTTCAGATTTATCGGCAACGGAGGATGCATTGGATGAGTTAATTAAGGATTGTGCTCAGCAGCTGTTTGCATTAACAGATGACAAGGAAAATGAAAGATATCCTTTAAGGCTGCGACTTTTATCATGTCGGCTTCTGAAGCAGGTTTTCTGTGTATTAGAGTAAAGTGGCCCACACCTATAATCCTGCTACTTGGGAGGATGAGGCAGGAGGATCATGAATTTGAGGCCACACTAGACAGCAGATACGGCACATAGTAAGACCTCATCTCAAAAAAAAAACAGTAAAATTTGCTAGTGTAGTCTTAAATGTGCAGAATCAGTTCATCATTGCCATTGGCCACGTGGAATGGCGCTTCTTAAGTTCTGTGCGATGACCTCAGTAATACAGTGACACCCCTGCTTGACATTTCCAACTAAAATAGAATTCATTCTTATTTTTGTAGTATCTGTACAGTAAAGATACCAAAAATATGTGAGCTGTTGTGAAAGTCCTGTTTTCCCTGGTTTGTGAACTAAGTCTCGGGGCAGAGGACTCCCCTGGCAGTTCTTAAGCCCCGTGCGCTCACAGAAGCACTCTGTTGCCAGGTGTCCATCTGCTGGGAAGCGCTGAGGCTGGGGCCTGGGAGGCCGGTTGGGCTGACTCCCGGCTCCCGGCCCTTTTTGCTGCTGCGCCCTTGCTTGCCCTTCACAAGGTGCTGAGTGTTGCTGTCTTTTATTTTAGGGGATCCTTGCCCTGGAGGCCCCCCCCCCACTCTGTGTGTGTGGTGCTGGGGCTTGGACCCAGCAGTGCTACTTCAAGGCTCCACCTCTAGCCCTTTATTACATTTTTATTTTGGAGTAGATCTCACAAAGTTGCTGGGGTTGGCCTCGACCCTGCAGGCCTCCTGCCTCTCAGGTATGGGGGTTGGACAAGCATGAATACCATGCTCAGCTTCAAAATGTTTCTTCACATAGTTCTCATAGTGATTGCTAATGTTGAACAGTGAGTAGGTGGGAATTTGAATAGTCTCCCTTATTTGTGGTTTTGCTCTTTGTGATTTCAGTTACCCACAGTCAACTGCGCTTTAAGTATATGAAGTAGAAAACTCTAGCAATAATTTATAAGCAACCTATGACTGTGCCTTATTTATTAAACTTTATTATAGTATGTGTGCATTAGAAAAACCCAGTACACGTAGGGTTCAGTACTCTGGTTTGGACATCCACTGGGGTTAGAGCATATCCCTAGAGTAAGGGAACTGACTGCCCTTAGTGAGCTGTGTTCATGTTAAGATCCAGACTTTATTACTAGTTTTTTCCAGAAATTGTCATCATAATCACAGTAGTTCAGCTTAAAGGAGTTTTGTGAGTTATAGATGTTGCAAAACACTACCCAAGCACGACAGCACACAACTATAATCCTAGTACTCGGAAACTGAGATGCAAGAATCACAAGGTCAGGGCCAGCCTGGGCAACTTGTTTTTGTAGTGAGGGGTTGAACCCAGGGTCATTCTGCCTCTGAGCTATAGCCCCAACCCTTTTTATTTTTTATTTTGAAACAGGACCTTGATAAGTTCCTGAGACTGACCTTGAACCTGCTATACTGGATTACAGCTGTGCACCACCATGCCTGGCTCACTAGTCAATTTAGCGAGACTCTGTCTCAGAATAGAAAGGGCTGGGTGTGTAGCTCAGTGGTGGAACTCCTATGGATTCAGTTCCAGTACCACACACAAAAAACACTTTCTATAATCTTAAAAATCATACATGAAGTTAGAATTCTATCTATGAAATAATTTTTCTTTTGCTATTTTCTTGGTTGTGTTTGTATCCAATAAAAACTAATGATATTCCAACACTTCTGTTTACATACTGTAAGGGATAAATTGTCCACCCAGTGCGTAGCACTCTACTCAGAGATCCTTGACTGGTTTTCACACTGGCATATGTGACGTATCAAGATATACATAGCATCCAAGCCTTTCATGAACAGATCGTTATTGCTGTTAGAGCTCCAGAGGAGACCAGACTGGATGTCCCCGCTCCCAGAGAGGTAGGCAGCCCTGCCTCTGAGCAGGCTTAAGGGGGTGCTCCGCTGCTAAGTCTGCGATCTGCAGACACAGTGACTTGTTAGCTGTAGCATACTTGTGGTCAGCTATGTGTTGGGCACTGGTCAAGCCACTTCATGATGTTTTAACCAAGAATGGCCTCAATCTTGGAGCTCCAGAAGGATGATCTGCTCCAAGGCTTTAGGGAGTTAACTTGCGGGTCTAGCTCTTAGAAATCTAATAATGAATAAGCTAGAACACTTAGGTCAGAAGTTTTAAGTAGAAAGTAAAAGCTCTGTGTAAATAAAAATATTCTTATAAGCAGCTGGCAGCTTCCCTCCCTTGCAGGAAAGTTTGTATTGAGAGATGATTGTCCTGAGAAGGCAGCTTCATAGGGATGGAGTCAGAGCAAGGAGGAGCTGTTCCTGGGACAGACCGTCCAGTCTCGCTCATAGCGAGTCCTCTTTGTTGCCGTAGTGAGGGCACCTGGCTCCTCCCAGCAGCCCACTGTCCAGTGAGACCTGTTTCCCATCATAGTCCCTTCAGGAGCAGTTTGGTTTTGTTTCCGTCACAAATTATGACTTAGTGATGTTGCCTAGTTGCTTTATTTGGACTTGGATACATGCCAAGTATCCAAGTTATATTCAGTATGAGTTGTTTTAGGATTGTTGAAACTTTAAGAAATAAAGCACCACCAGTCTCTCAGTTCATCCTCACTCTGGCGCATGATCCATTCTGCAGGAATGGGTGGCCTGGGGTTTCCCAGTGACCCGAGAGCTGCAGACTAATTGCTAAACCTTCCTGAGCCTTGACTGTGCTCACGAGCCCTCCTGCCTGGCCACTCAGCAGGAAAGGAGAGCTTGCTGGGTTCAGTGGCGTCTGAGTCCACAGAGACCTGAGACAGTTTTCTGGGCTCTGCAGGATGGCGACGCGGCCTTCAGATTGGAGCTGGCCTCCTACGTGTTCTTGTAAATGGCTTCATATGGGCACTACCACGGTGCGTTTGCTTGGGTGCTGCCTCTGGCAGTTTTCACACTCCCGTAGCAGAGTTGAGCGGTCATGACACAGCCTGCAAAGCCTGGAGTGTTTACTGTCTCGCCCTGTACAGAAGAAATCTGCCAGCCCCTGATTTAGGAACTGGAGCTCTCAGCTGACTGCCAGCCCAGAGTGACAGAACGAGCTCTTGAACTGTTTATAAAAATCTACCATTCAAGCCAGGCCTCACCTGCCCTCCAGCAGCCAAGCTCCTATTTTTCTAGCTCACCTGCCTGGTACCCTGTGAGAAGCTGCAGCTCACCCAGCTCACTTAGGGGATCACGAGAGGGGTACAAGTAGGAGCGCCCAGTTTCCTGGTTTTTTATGGGGAAAGCATGGTGATTATTCCTGAGAAAATAACCCTGAAGCCACGGATGTGCAATCCTAGTTATTAGCCGTCCTCCGTCACGGTCGTACGTGTCATGGTGCGATGTTGCCTGAGCATGTTTACTTAATCCTACTCAGTTCTTTCCACTGGAGAGCAGCCCTTGCTGTTCTCTCAGTACCTCTTCACTGCTCTGGAAATCCAAACTCACTCTTAGCAGTGCGACCAGAGGGTGTTCTAGAATCCCTTGTCGTCAAGACATTGACTTTTGGCTCGTAAGCCTGGCCTCCTTGAAGGACCAGCCCCTGCAGTAGAGAAAAATAGGCTGCTAAGAACTGAGGGACTCGCCCAGTGGCTCTGAAACCATTACTGCACGAGCAGGTAGCTGTCCTAACTGCACAAAGAACATTTTTCTCCAGTATGTGGAAGAAGGGAAACTACTGGGACCTCCATTTCCTGGAAGGTCCCTTGAAGGCCCTTCAGTTTAGTAAGTGAGCAGCGACGCCCGGCCACAGTTACTCATCTGGCTGTTTTGCGTGTCCCTTGTCAGGACTCTATCACAGTACACATCAGGAGCACCAAGGGACCCATCGATGTGTACCTGTGTGAAGTGGAGCCGAAGCGCTCGAATGGGAGGAGGTGTGAAGGGGCAGGGACCTCGTCCTCCAACAGCCAGCGCCCAGAGTCCCCTAGGAAAGGTAAGGGCTCCACGTGCTCGGTGACGTGGCGCACTAGAGCCTGGGGGCTTGCTCTTCCTATCCCCAAAAACGTGAGTTTTAAAGGACCCGCGAAGTTGTTCTTACTATAGTTTAGGATCTCCTAAGCCCTTTGTGGTGGAGTTCCACATAGTTCCGGTAGCAGTGAAATAGCGCTGTAGGGCAGGGCCCGGCTGGCAGTGGTCTCTGTAGGAGCGGCGTTCTGTATTCTCCCACCGGGCTCTCAGCTACATGATCGGGTTCCCATTTATTGTGAGAATGAAAAAACCAGCCTTCTGCGTTGATGTGAGTGTCCTGAACAGCAATCTTTTTTTCCTCAAGCGGTTGAATTGCTTGCTCTGTTGCCTGCCTGCCTTGCAAGCTGTCACTTAGAATTTCTCTCTTGGTATCCCTTTTCAGAAGAAAATCCTCCACAGCAAAGTGAAGAATTGCTTGAAGTGAGCAACTGACAGCAGTTGAAAATTCGTGGATTGAAATTTTTTTGGAACATCCTACATGGTTGAATTATGCATCGATTTGATTCTCAGAGCAATAAATCGCCCAGGACGCACTCTCGCCCAGTCAGCGGTGGCGTTACGGCCAGGCGTGTGTGTCTTGGAGTAGCTTCCTACGAACAGTACTGGATTATGAGTTCTGCATTCAACAACTCTTTTTATAGTTATTGGCTACTTTTTGTCAGTGAAGTAGACATCTCGCCTGCTGAAATAACTTCATCGCAAAGGAGAAATGTCACGAAAACAGGCCCAGCACACAGCTCTTCAGAGGCTCTGCCCTTCCCTAAAGGATTATGGCGTCGTTTATCACAGAAGAAATTGCCTTACACTGGTTCACGTTTGCAGTTAAGTGTTGTACATTGGCTAGGTGTGCACACGGATCTAAATGTGATGTCTGTATATATCTGTATAATGTTTAGATTACTTACAAAATATGTCTAAATGATACTTTTCACCCATGTACAGCCAAAATAATGTATATATGGAAAGTGACAGACAAATGCTCTAATTTCCTTGGTATCTAACTTATTAGAATCCTCTGGATGGAGGGTTAGAGGAGACTTTTTCTAAACTTCTACATGTAGAAGTATCATAAGTATCATATACATTTAAGTTTCTGGGCTTAAAGTATTTTAATGTGGTTCCCAGCACTGAAATTGGAGTTGAATGCTCCCTGAGGTCAAGCTGCCTTCAGAGTTCCTGTCCCGGTTGATGGGTGACATGCCCAGGGCTTGGGGGCAGTGTAGAAACGCCCGCGGATCCTAGCTTAATTCCTTGAATCATGGTGAAATTGGAACCCACGTTCAGCTTCTTGCAAGCGGGTTTTGCATTGTGTCTGCAGCCTGGCTCCTCGGTCGGAGGGGCTCTCCTTGCTGGAGCTGTGCCCCGCCTGCTCTCCAGCCCGCCCGCCCTCCCGAGCACCTAGCTCTTTCTACCTCAGTGGGCAAGTCGTTGCCACTCCGTGCCTCAGTTTACTCAGTAGTTCACCATTAGACTGTGACCCCTCGAGCGGCTTTGTAGTAATCATTGTAGCCCAGTGCCAGAGCCATGCCTGGCCGCAGTGCTTAATACACACCTGACAAATCAGTGATCAGGTGATTGCAAAGCAAGACGGATCAAGCTCGGCCTGTCGGGTCCTACAGGACTCTCGTGAGCTTTATTTGAATCATGTTTCAACCTCTTGCTTTCAGAGCAAGATTTGAAGAAACTTGAAGTTAAAAATAGGGATCCAAAATTTAAATACTAAAAATCCCAGGTGTTTCAGAGTCACATCTGAGCTCCAGCAGCGCCTGCCAGCCCTGCCCTCTCATGCACGGCGGGTCCTGCCCGCGCAGCCCCTGCGCGTGCATTCCGGGTGCCGGGGACTCAGCCAGAGTGGCTAGCCTGGAGGCGTTCTCCCTCTTACTACAAAAAAGCTGTTATTTGAATCGCCAAAGAAAAGCTACAGGGACCACTCTGTCATCAGACTAGTTGGTGGTACGGTTTGACAAGACAGGGACTCGGGAGGAGCCGCAAGTGTGGGTGAAACATTGTTTCGGAAATGCTTAGGAGTTGGAGCAAGAAGTGCTGTGAAGGTCGGGCTCCTGGGAAGATCTGATCTGTGTGACAGATTGATCCGTGTGATGATTAAGTCACCTGGTGGAAGGGATCGGAGAGGGGAGGGCCCAGAGCGACTATGTTTAATGGGCGTACAGAAGAAAAGGCCTTTCCTGAGAAGTGGTGGAGGAAGAGAAAAACTAAAGGTGTTATCCCGAAACCCAAGGACGTGCTGCCAGAGGTGAGCAGCAGTTCCTGACTCGTGAGATGTGACACGTGTCTGCATTGTACCTTGTTCCAAGAGTAAAATGAAATGTCAGTGAAAATCCTTTGTAAATTGTAAATGTGTTACATAAATGAAGCGTCTCCGTCACTCCATCTTCCGGTGTCTGGTCTCTTTTTAGACCTCAGGAGTGTCCTGTGAGCTAGTTTCCCAGCCCTATCCTTTGCACTCCACTTTTGTTTTTTTCAGTACCAGGGATGGAACCCAGGGCTTTGGGCATGCTGGGCACTCTACCGCTGAGCTGTGTCCCTAGCCCACCCCGCTGCCGGCATGTGTGTTACTGACATGCGTGTGTCTTGTGGTGACTAGCAGGCAGCCCTCTTCCTAAGAGCTCTGACGGGCTCGCAGGTCTCGGCCTCAGGAGGCCTGTGCACATGCGTCTGTGCACACACACACATGCACACACACGCTCCCCTCCCAACACCCACAGCCGCTCGGGGCAGACAGACGGACGTGGGACGGTGGCTGCTCTTGGCCTCAGTGGCGTCTGTCGTGCATGGAGCCTTCCCCATTCCCCTGCTTTATTCCCAACAAGAGCAGCTACCCAACCAGTCATTCCATTGTTTCTAGCTAACATTTCAAAACTTAGGCTGTAAGGGAAACAACCGCTGTGCCCAGGGGTGTGTAACAAAAGAAGGGAGTGTTTGGGGCAAAGTGTACTCGACTTGGCTTCTCCCACTCCCTCAGGCACCTGCAGAAGAAAAATTTGAGAAAGGAACTGCATGTTAAATGCCCAGTTCCTTTTGGATTTTCTCTCAGAACTTCCTGCCTATGGAAATGCACTTTTTATTGGGAAGAGGGACTGCGATTACTAGGCCAGTTTCCCCTAATTGGGCATGTGGTGATACCTGGAGACATTTTTACTGTCATGACTGGAGGGTGCTCCTGCCATCCAGGGGTAGAGGGCAGGGAAGCTGATAAATGGTGCTCAAGACAAACCTGTGCGGTGGAGTTACCTGCCCGAGTGTGAGTGTCGGTGGGGAGACCCATTATGCATAACAGGAGTAATGTGTGCACCTTAGTAGTGAAGTGGTAAGCCATTTGCCCGCCAGTCAGAAGCCACATCCCCAGGCACCTTTATTCTCGTAATGGGAAATTTTGTCTCTCAGCTTCATTGTCTATGTGATGACTCAATGATTATCAGTTTTGGGGAAAAGCCATCACAGACTGTCTGGGGCCTATGTAAACAAGGATCCCATTCAGCTGCAAGTAACAGAAAAACCTCCAATAACTGCTTAAGTAAGAGGGACTTTGGTTTCTCCTGTCTAGGAAGTATGGAGATGCTCCAGAGGGGGTATTTCTCTCCGAGGAGTCAGGAACCACAGCTCTTGCCAGGTGTTTTGATGTGTGGCTTCCATTCTGTTAGCTTTATATCACTGACCAAAGTACATGACTGGGCCAACTTGGGAGAGGAAGTGTCTCTTTTGGCTCAGGGTCTTAGAGGTTCTTTCCATGGTTGACTGGCTCAAATGGAGAAACACCACGGCAGAAGGGCATGGCAAAGGAAAACTGTTGACTCCTGGCAGCGGGGAGCAGAACAGGACAGGGCCAGGGACACGTGTTCCTAGGGCCATACCCCCAGTGGCCTTCCTGTAGCCACGCCACGCCCACCTGTGGTTACCGCCCCGTGTCCATCAAATGGACTGGCCCACTGATGAGTAAGAGCCCTCATCCATTCACCCGTCAGGCATTTCACTTCCAAACTCTTCCATGTTGTATAACTCGACAGCTTCGGGAGGGGGTGGGCGTTTCAGGTCCAAACCATAGGATGTTCCCAAGGCAACTTCAAAACCCAAGGGAGCCGCTAGAGCTCAGCCATCCTGTCCACACAGTAACCAGCAAGAAGGATGCAGAAAGCCACACTCTTAAGACATCGCAAGCTGTGGCCTTACTTTGACATTCACTGGCCACGACGTAGGCACTCTGACTTAGAAACAATTTTGGGAGGGAGGTAGGGGACAGCCATGAGCCCAGCAAACCAGGACATCTGTTGATGAAGAGATGGGGGATGTGTGTCCATTACCAGCATTTATCAAGATCTGGTTCTCCCCCTCCAAGCACCCGAAGACTGAACCTCTCTGTGAGACCACGTGACTCCTAGCCAGGTGGCCCTGAGGGGCGGTGGTGTGCGGGGGACACACTACAGCCGGCAGTCACTACCCTGCCACAGCAACCAAGAAGCCATGGCTCCTGGTCCTGTAGTTCAGCGACTCCCTGACTTGGATCGCAGAGACTGGAATACAACCTCTGCCCCTGTGCATGCAACAAGAAAAGTGTCAGGTCATCGGATTTACTTGGAGTTAATTGGTTGCTGTGACATAGCCTACAACTAGCAGTCTCTGCCGCAGGCCAGTTAGTAAAAAAACTAACAGTCTAAACAGCCTCACACAGAACCAGGATTATGAATATCTTTGACACACTTGAAACCGTCAATTGCATATGATCAACAAAGCTGAAATATTAGTCACTTAATAAAGAGTGACAATCTATTTGTTCACTAACAAGTGATGGGATACAACTCAAATTTGTGTTATGATTGCCATCTAGTGGAGAATTAATGATTATAGCATCTCTACCTGCTAACAAGAAACTGCTAGAGAACTATGAACTTAAAACATATTTTCAAGTAGAGTGAATTAACATTCATTTAAATGTTAAAACCTAAATGAAGTAACTTGGCAAGACAGAAGTTACCACTTTTGAAAACTGGCATACTAAAGCCGGGCGTGGTAATCCCAGCACTTGGGAGGCTGGGACAGGAGGATCACGCAGGTTCAAAGCCAGCCTCAGCTACTTAGTGAGGCTGTCAGCAACTTAGACCCTGTTTCCAAATAAAATAGAAAATAGGTCTGGGAGTGTAGCCCAGAGGTAGAAAAGCCCCTGGGTCCCACTCCTAGTACCACCAAAAAAAAAAAAAAAAAAACTCGCATACTAACCGAGCGTGGTGGCGCAATGCCTATAACCTCAGTGCTTGGAAGGCTGAGACCAGGAGGATTGCAGGTTCAAGACCAGCCTCAGCAGCTTCGCAAGACTGTCAGTAATTTCGCAAGACCTTGTTTCAGGGGTGTGTGTGTGTGTATTGAACCCAGGGCCACTGTACCTCTGAGCTACACCCCCAGCTCTATTTTATTTTGAAACAGTCTCACTAAATTGCTGTGGGCTTCCTAAATTGTTCAGACTGACCTTGAAACTTTGATCCTCCAGTCAGCCTCCCAAGTAATTGTATTACAAGTGTGCGCCACCACACCTGACTCCTATTTCAAACTTTAAAAAGTAAAAAGTTGTAAGTGTAGTTTTGAGGCAGAATGCCCCTGGGTTCAATACCTAGTGCCAGAAGGATGGAGGAGGAGGAATAAAAAAGAGGAGGAGGAGAAAGGGAGTGGGAATGGATCAGGGTACTGCCCTGATAATGTAAAAGTTTCTGTTCTTGCAGGAAACCCACTCAGCCTGGTTTGGGGCACATACCTCTACTCCCAGTGCTTAGGAGACTGAGACAGGAGGATTGCAGGTTTGAAGCCAGCCCCAGCAATTTAGCAGCTCAAAAGTAAAATGCCTTTGGGGTCAATTCCCAGTGCCACATAAACAAACCCACTCTTGCTACCAGGAGCTGCATCAGTCAAGATTCTGTAGGAAAACATGGTAGCTGTCACACTGGAGGCAAGTTAATCCATGATAGGGATTCCTTGGGTGTTGGAAGACTGCAGTAGCAAGAAGGGGCATTGAGATAGCTCATATTCATAAATTCAGGAAGCAGCTACCACCCCAGGGATAACAGAGACACCGTAACCCAGGAACTCAGAGGAGAGGCCCCCACACTGCTGGCACTTAGGCCCTAGAAGGAGATGCCACCAAAGTGCTTGGACCTCTGCTGGGAAGGGAACCTCCCTCCAAATGCTTGGTGTCCAGTCCTCCGATGGCAGTCTGACAGCTGGTGTGCACATCGTGGAGCAGACCAGGGCCACCTGCAGCTGGGACTTCCAAGGGACACAGCCAGAGAAGCCGGAGGTTGGAGCCTTCACTATCCTCTGTTGCCGTAGGGTGGCTGGCGGGAGCTAGGAAGAGGAAGGGAGTCCTTTCTGTCCTCCTGCCTTCCAATCTCCCAACCTGGCCTGCTAGCATCGAACCTACCAGCTCGGGAAGGGCCACAGAGAACGTAGTTTGCACAGCCCCTGCCCCAGTGTCACAGAACAGAAAGTTGAAGGGTGAGCTTGGGTCTTCCTACCCCACATCCTCCATGCATCCCCAGCAAGCCCTTCCATCCAAGATGGCCCTTGGTGCTCAGATCCCAGCTCTGTCCCTGGCTTACTGCAACATTAGATACAAATAAAAGAAATCATTAACTTACGATTATAAGATTGCTTTGCAGCCGGGTGTGGTGACACACACTTGTAATCCCAGCATTTGGGAGGCGGAGACAGGAGGATCCGGGTTCACGAACAGCCTCAGCTACTTAGTGAGGCTCTTTGCAACTTAGTGAGACCCTGTTTCAAAATAAATAATTTTAAAAATAGGGCTGGGGGGTGTAGCTCGGAGGTAGAATGCCCCTGGGTTCCATCCCCAGTACTGCAATGAATAAATAAATAAATAAATAAATGGATAAATAAATAAGATTGCCTTGCAATTCTCACATTCTAGGATCCTAAGTTAGTATGTGAGTCCAAAATGATCCTAAGTCCACACTGACAACCAGGATGTGAGTTCTTGCCTAGAGATTTGTGTTCCGATGGTATGTTTTGTCCTGCAGCCTGGACTGTATTGACACAAACCAGTCTCACTGGGAGTGCTGCCATCTTTTTCCCCCAGTCTAATTCTCCTTGAGTGCAATTAATACAAGAATTTGCTGCAGCAGCTCTTGGCTCCTCCATCCCCAAGATCGCCGTACTCTCTTTTTGTCAGCACTGTTTTTTGTTTTATCAGCACAGGTGCAGAGGGGGAAATGCTTACCTATTTCTTCTCTACTTACAGCCTCAAAGCCATAGTGGGAGGAATTAAAACCTTAGTCTCTAAAACCTGGCAGGGGTGTCTATGAAGGGGACGAGTTCAGCTGTTTACGCTGTCCTGAAGTCTCACGCCAAGAACGCAAGCCCACTGGGTTTTCAGCTGAGCATGTCTGGACGTAGAACCAGGATGCTCACCAAGGAAGGAGTCATGTGTGAGAGGCCGGGAAATGTTCCCGAGCATTTTCGTAGCACTTCAGTCATGAAGCACAGCTCCAGAAGTGTGTGTGGGTAGAAAGAAAAGCAAACCAACCAGCCTGTGCCAGATTAGTAACCGAGTGACTCTGCACTTTTCTTCTACAATTCAAGGTGTCCCTGCAGGCAACTGGAAAACGAAATGACTAAACGGAAACCTGAAGAACACAGCAAGATGGCTGAAGGAAAATGGGTTTGAAGCAAAGAAGAGTGAAAGGATGCCAGGCTTGTCAGTATGTGAAGGCAGTGCCTTTCGGGCTTTGCGACCTAGAGGGAAAACGAATCTTAAAAGATTTCCAGCACACATGCGTGCACACACACACACACACACACACACACACACACACACACACCTTTCCCCAAACCATTGCCTGACAGCCTTGTAATACACTCTCCTATTTATTCCATTTCACTGAACAAAGACAACAGTGAGAAAACCTAATCAGTCATAAGCTGCAGGGTTAAGCCTTGGTGATGGAATTACAGGGCTCTCCAGTTACCTTCCGTGTTAGTCAGCTCTTTTGTTGCGGTGACCAAAATACCTGATGAGCACAACTTACAGGAGGAAATGTTTATTGGGCTCACAGTTCCGGAGTTCAGTCCTTGGCCAGCCGGCTCCAAGGCATAAACGTCATGGCAGCAGAGCCCAGTAGAGGACAGCCGCTCAGGGCAGCTGGAAGCAGAGAAAGAGGGAGGAAGGGACCGGGACAGATATAGTCCCCAAGGTTATACATCCAGCAGCCACACCCCACCTGCCTACAGTTACCACCCAGTAGGTCCCTTCAGATGACTAATCTTCCAGTGGAATTTGTCCGCTGATGAGGTTAGAGCCCTGATTCAGTTGTTTCACCTCTCAGCATTTCTGCACTGACAATACATGAGATTTGGGGGGGAACATTCCGTATTCAAATCATAACCACCGTCAGATACACAGACATGGTAGGGCACTTATTGCTGTTCTTCAGCATCTCAGTGGTGTGTTAGAATTACACTGAAGATGGCTGGGGAATGGCCCGGTGATAGAGAACTTGACCAGCAGCAGGAGGCACTGAGTTCAGTCCCTGGCATTGAAAATGGAACAAAACAAACCTCTTTTCTTTATAACTCTATCTAGTCTGGGGTGTTATGTTACTAGTAATAAGAAATAGATTAAGATAACAATGTTGCGATAAGCTTTTGTTATGGCAACTCTCCCAAATTATTATTTTTTAGAACTGGGGGTGGAACCCAGGGACATTCTACCTCCAACCTATACCCCCAGCCCTAGTTTTATTCTTTATTTTGAAACAAGGTCTCACTGAGTTGCAAAGAGGCTCACTAAGTAGCTGAGGCTGCCCACGAACCACGATCCTCCCGTCTCAGCCTCCAGAATGCTGGGATTACAAGAGTGCACCACCACGCCTAGCTCCCCCAAATTACTAAGTTGTAACTAATACTTATTGTTTCAGTCAGCATTCTCACTGATCTGACTTTAAAAACCTGATGACAACAGCCCAGAGGAAGGAAGGTTTATTTGCTCACAGTTATGGAGATTTCAGGGGGTTCAATTTATGTTGGGCCAGGAGAAGTCTGCAGAGTTCACAGCATGTCGCAGGAAACAGAGAGAGTGGAGGGTCTCTACTCTCACATCATGGAGGTTAGAAGCAAGAGCGTGAGCAAGGAGAGAAGGGACCATATATAATCCAGGGCCACTCCCAGAGTCGCCTCCTCAACAACCAACCTGAGCCTTCAACATGGCTGCCTTGTCTGTGTGAGATCTAAGGCGACATTCGAAATCCAAACCATAACACTAATTATACTTTATTATTTAAAATATTTAAGCAGGTATAGGGGTGCACACTTGCAATCCCAGTACTTGGGAGGCTGAGATAGGATCAAAGATTTAAGCCTGCCTCAGCCATTAGCGAGGCCCTCAGCAACCTAGTGAGACCCTGTTTCAAATAAAAAATAAAATAGGGCTAGGGGTGTAGCTTAGTGATAGAATACCCCTGGGTTCAATCCCCAGGATTACAAAATTAAGTAAAATAAACAAATAAATAAATTTTGGTATCAATGATTAACTATAGCAATTCTAATCAGAAATTAAACTACTAAAATAAATAAGCTGATTTATCTAAACACAGTTATCAATAAAGCATTTAGCCAGGCGTGGTAGTGCATGCCTGTAATCGTAGTACTTGGGAAGCGGACACAGGCAGATCACAGGTTCGAAGCCAGCCTTAGTAACTGAGAGAGGCTCTCAGCAACTTTGTGAGACCCTCTTTACAAATAAAATTTTTTTTAAAGTAGGTCTGGGTATATAGCTCAACGGTAGAATGCCCCTGGGTTCCATCCTCAGTGCCACAAAAATAAATAAATAATTTTTAAAAAGCATTTAGTAATTAGTTTTATAATATTGACAGGGGAAACATGGAGATCAAGTACAAATTCAACAACTCACTTGTTACTTGACAACACTGAGGGGGAGTTTGAGTGCTCAGATCTTGACACCACAAAGCCACTAAATTGACATAATTTTTAAGAACCTCCTCTCGTGTTTCCCCCCAAAAAAGAAAATTTTATGACAATTATGCATTAGGAGATGGAAATAGTGTGAATTAAAATCTCAAGAAACACAACTTGGCCTGTTCCGGTGTGTGACATTGATGTGGTTAACCATTTCTCATATCTACAATGACAGCTTAATTGATCTTCTCCCAGGATGGTGCCACAGTCTGTATAAAGAACACAAAAGGGCCAGTTAGTGCTTCTATGAGAGGAGAGAGCGTGCACCACCGAGCTGGAGGATCGGGGGTCTTCTTAACCGAAAACGTATTCCCAAGGTACTTTGATCAAAGTAAATATAAAGGGGTTTACATGACTACAGAAAATATATTTTACACTCAAGCTTCTGCTTTATTATAAGAGCATAAACATGGTTGTTTTAGAGAATGCAGAGATGTAGATGAATGCATAAGAACTTTGAAAAATGCAGTGATGTGTAAGACTACGTAGAACTTTGGGGAAAAAAATATATATATCTGTGGGGGTACTAGGGATTGAATCCAAGGGTATATTTATACCTCATAACCACACCCTAGCCCTTTTTTATTTTTTGTTTGGAAAAAAAAAAACCAGGTTGCTGAGAGTCACTAAATTGCTGAAGCTGGCCTCAAACCTGTGATCCTCCTGTCTCAACTCCCAAGTACTGAAATTACAGGTGTGTACCACCATGCCCAGCTTATCCAGATAGTCTAACATACAGAGTTGGAACATGAAAAAATAAAAGTTTTTATGGGAATAAAAATGTGTACTCTTAAGAATGTTTCTAAATTTTTATTAACCAATAAACATTTTAAAATGTGCCACAAATATATTGACATCCATATCGTATTCTTTCAACATAAATTGGTGCAGATGATAAATTGCTATATTAGTGGAGCAACCTCCCCTAAGATTATGTCAAATCCAATGGATTAAACCTTAGCTCTAGAAGAAATTTCAAAATGTGAGATTGGTGTGAGGACATGAGATTGGTAGTTAAATTGGAAGAAGGCACAGGATGTAGGAAACTTGGTGATGATGGAAATATTCTAGATATTGTTGTGGGTAGTAATTACATACAAATGTGTATAACTGTCAAAACTCACTGAACTGCACATTTATTTTAATTTAGTGATTACATACAAATGTGTATAACTGTCAAAACTCACCGAACTGCACCTACGGATTTTATTTATTGTTATTAGTAACATTTTTTTTTTAAAAACTTAACCTTATGTTGTAGTCTGTTTTGCCCTGCTATAACAAAATATCTGAGGCTAGGTAACTTTATAAAGCACAAAGATCTGTCTTACTGTTCTGGAGGCTGGCACGTCTAAGGTCAAGGGGACCTTGTTCTGGTCAGCATTCTCATAGCTATAATCTAAAGGCCTGGCCACATAACTTCGAGGAAAGAAGATTTTATTTTCTTAGAGTTTCAGGCTCAGTCCATGTGAGGCCAGAGACAGAATCTCAGGGCATCGCGGCATGAGGCAGAGAGGGGGAGCTCATGGGCTCCCCTCTGCTCATCATGGAGGCCGGAAGCAAGGGGGGGGGTTCTTTATATAATCCCTAAGGCCACTCCCCCAGGGACCCTCCCGTCCAGCCACCACCCAGATAAATCCATTCCACTGCTGGGATTTATCTACTGCTGGAACTACAATCTATTTTGGAGAGAATTAACATTCCCTTCAAATCAATCTATAGGTTTAAAACAAGTCCTTAGCCAGGCGTGGTGGCTCAATCTTGTAATCCCCCTGCTTGGGAGGCGGAGACAGGAGGATCACACAGGTTTGAAGCCAGCCTCAGCTACTTAGTGAGGCTGTCAGCAACTTAGTGAGACCCTGTTTCCAAATAAAATATAAAGTAGGTCTGGAAGTGTAGCCCGGAGGTAGAAAGCCCCTGGGTTTCATTTCTATACCACAAAAAAAAAAAAAAAAAAAAAAACAAGTCCTTTAAAAAAAAACAGCCAGGTAGGATTTTTTTTTTGAAATATAAACAAGCTTAGTCTAAAATTTATAAAGAAAGCTCCATTCCCTAGAATAGCTAAAACTATCTTTAAAAAAAAAAAAAGGATGCCGGGCGTGGTGGCACACACTTGTAATACCCACACTTGGGAGGCGGAGACAGGAGGATCACACAGGTTCAAAGCCAGACCTCGCTGGCTTAAGAAACCCTGTTTCCAAATAAAAAGTATAAAAGTAGGTCTGGGAGTGTAGCCCGGAGGTAGAAGGGTTTCCAGAAACCCCAGGACCACACACACACACACACACACACACACACACACACACACACACAGAGGATGAGGTAGAATTCATTTTACCCCATATTAAAGCCTACCACTCAGCAACTTATACAATACGGTATTGGCAGTGGAAAAGAATTGAGAACCTAGAAATAGGTCCATACAGGTGTGCAAAAGCAGCTTAACTGGGGAGAGGATGAACTTTTCAACAAATGTCACCAAAGCAACCAGATGTCAGTATCCAAAAAAAGAAATTTCCTCCTAAACCTCACACCTGTACAAAAAAATAACTCAAGTAGGTCACGGACTTCTATGTAAAACATAAAAGTATGAAACAATTTTACAAAAAAATAGAAAATCTTCATAGTCTAGGGGCAGATTTATTAGAGCCCTTGGGCTCCAGGGAGGGGCTGGCGCAGGCATTCCCAGCTTTGAACGCAGCGTTGAACTGGAGCCCGGCTTTGGGAAAACACCGTGTACCCTGCTGCTGCTTAAATAACTTTGGTTGACTTTGGTGGTAATTTTAGGAGAAATAAAAATGTGTTACTGGCAAAAAAAAAAAAAAAAATCAAGACACAAAAGACATATTAAAATGCTGCTTCAAGTCCTTGTGTGTGGGTTCCCATCAAAGGCAGGGTTACCGATCAATCGCAGGATCTGGTGAATGTGAAGACGTGACTCGGGCGCGCTGTTTAAAACAGGGCGAGAGCTCTCTGGGGCTCACTGGCTTCCCGGAGACGCTGAACATCACGTCTAGTACTTGGCAAAATTCTCTCAGATCCTCTAATGATAGCTTTAGAAAAAAAAAATACACACATACCATCATGCATCAAGCTCAGCTCTCTCCAGACAGGCTCTCATTTTATATTTAACTTTGAAATATATTTCTAATTCTTTCGATTTTAGAATCGTTCCTCCCAGTTGCCTGGCTTTCTGTTGCACAGCTGGATTTGATTTGCTGCTAAAAGGAAAATTTGGGCTACGGATATGCGCAAAACCTGGGGTTTCATCCCTGGCACTGAAAAACAAAACAAAATCTAAAAAAAGAAATTTGGTTTGAGGGCAAGTTATATCATATTTGACCAGAGATTTGTAGCAATTTCAAATTATACCGTTGCACTTTTATGAATCTTGTTGCATTGGGGTTGGGGGCGAAGTTCTGAGGGTCGAACCCAGGGACATTTTACCTCCAGGCTACACCCCAAACCCTTTTATTATTTATTTATTTATTTATTTATTTATTTATTTATTTATTTACTGGTCATACTGGAGTTCCTGGAAGCCCTTCTACCTCCGGGCTACACTCCCAGACCTATTTTATACTTTTTATTTGGAAACAGGGTCTCTTAAGCCAGCACGGCTGGCTTCGAACCTGCGCAATCCTCCTGTCTCCGCCTCCCAAGCGCGGGGATTACAAGCGTGCGCCACCACACCAGCAACCTTTTATTTTTTTACTTCTAAACAAGGCACCAGGTTGCTGAAGGTCTGGTTAAGTTGCTGAGGCTGGCCTCGAACCTGTGACCCTCCTGTCGCAGTGTGCCAAGGAGTAGGATTATAGACGTGCACCACTATGCCTGGCTTCTTATATTTTATTACTGTTATAATTACTATCTACCCATAACAATGGCCACTGCTTCCTGAGCCTCGTGCATCAGCCGCAGGAACAGGAGATGTAGTTTCATCTCGAAGTTATCTTATCAGGTAAAGTATCATTGTGGTTGCGGGAGAAATGAGAAAGCCCTTGGATAAGTCACTCTGGAGAATGACAGCCCAGCCCAGGGATGCACAGCTGGGAAATTTGAGAGTCAGGATTTGGACCTCGGACCAGAGAGTGTGATTCATGAGCCCACACTTCCTTTATTTATTTATTTATTTATTTATTTATTTATCTATTTAGGTGGTACTGGGGTTCCTGGAAGCCCTTCTACCTCCGGGCTACACTCCCAGACCTATTTTTACATTTTTATTTGGAAACAGGGTCTCCTAAGCCAGCGCGGCTGGCTTCAAACCTGCGCGATCCTCCTGTCTCCGCCTCCCAAGCGCGGGGATTACAAGCGTGCGCCACCACGCCAAGCCCACACTTCCTTTAAAACCAAAGGTGGGCCGGGCGTGGTGGCCCACGCTTGTAATCCCCATGCTTGGGAGGCGGAGACAGGAGGATCGTGCAGGTTCATAGCCAGCCTGACTGGCTTAGGAGACCCTGTTTCCAATATATATTGTGTGTATGCATATATATATATATATATATATATATATATATATATATATATATATAGTCTGGGAGTGTAGCCTGGAGGTAGAAGGGTTTCCAGGAACCCCGGTACCACCACCAAAAAAAAAAAAAGTGGCCTTTTGTTGGGCTCTGTGATTTGAGCCCCAGAACTCCTTCAGCTCATGCCGGAACCACTAGAGAAGGTCTTAATTTGGGGGCCACTCTTTAGGAGTTGGGTCCCACATTAACCAGCCAGCCAGGCATGGTGGCAACACCTGTAATCCCAGGGCCTGGGACAGTGAGACAGGAAGAGCACGGGTTCCAGGCAATTTAGCAAGGCCCTCGTCAATTTAGTAAGATCCTGTTTGACAATTTAAAGAAGAAGAGGGGCTGGGGGTGGGGACATAGCTTAGAGGTAAAGTGTCCTTGGGTTCAAATCCTAGTACCAAAGAGAGAGGAAGAGAGAGACAGAGACAGAGAGGAGAGAGAGACAGAGAGGAGAGAGAGAGAGAGAGAGAGAGAGAGAGAGAGAGAGAGAGAGAGAGAGAGAGAGGGAGAGGGAGAGAGAGAGAGGTGTTTAAGGAATCGGGGTAAAAGGTGAACGGGGTAGAGAATGACCACCACGGGGTGAGGTCGGTGCACGGAATGCAGTCCACTTATTGCATCTGATTTAAAATAAATAAACCAGCACGGCTACTTTCCTAAAAATGTGTCTTCTCCATCAAGAGCCTCTTTTTTTCAGCCCTGGAACTTCTTGTCCTTTCCAACGCTGTTCCCTTCTGCCCTGCTCTAGGAAACATCCACTGGATTTTGTCCTTTGTTTTGTTTTTTAAGAGGCAAGTTTCCCCAGCATCTGAGACAATGAAAAGTCACTTGAGATTTTTTTTTTTCCCCTTTGGACAAATGCCCGTGAGGAGCATTTGAGGCTCCGCCTGTCCAGCCAGTTGGAAGTTCCTATGTGGGCAAGCTCCTGTTTTCAATTTGGGATCGGCTGCAGAGCGCTCTCAGATCCCTTGACGTCAGTACCAAGCCCTGCGGTATCTTTAGCAGCTCCCGGTGACAGTGCCACTGAGGGACCCGGGACGAGCCGTCCTGCTGGAAAACCGCGCGCTCGGCCTGTGTTCACGGAGCTGCAACTTGGCGGTGGTGTCAGTACCTTTCTTTGAGAAACAGCTGTTCCCACTACACACGGGGACAATCTGAAAAGGAGAATCTAACTTCAGTGCTGATTTCCCCTTTCCTGAGATGATCATGCAGAAGGATCGTCATAAAACCATGGTGGCGCAGGCTGCAAATCCCAGTACTTGGGAGGCTGAAAGAGGAGGCTTGCAGGTTCGAAGCCAGCCTCAGCAACTTAGTGAGACCCTGTTTCCTGCGCGATCCTCCTGTCTCCGCCTCCCAAGCGCAAGGATTACAAGCATGCACCACCACACCCAATATTTTTTGGAGCCGGGCATGGTGGCACACGCTTGTAATCTCCACCCTTGGGAAGCAGAGACAGGAGGATCGTGCAGGTTCAAAGCCAGCCCTCGCTGGTTTAAGAGACCCTGTTTCCACATAAAATATTTTTTAAAAAAATAGGTCTAGGAGTGTAGCCCGGAGGTAGAAGGGTTCCATCCCCGGTACCACCAAAAAAAAAAAAAAAAAAAAAAAAAGTCCAACTACCTCCATACTGGACACCCAGGTCGCAGGGAAAGACCGCATATGGCTCCTCCAGGCCCCAGCCCTCCCTGAGGTTCACCTGACAGCTGTGACCAGCAGGCACTTGAGTGGAATGGCCCGGGGTACCCGCCCTGAAGTCTCCTCGGACCGCATTGCGGAATCCGCGTGCGTGGTAACGTGCTTGTTGTGATCTGCTCGATTTGGGGAGCGTTTGCCATGTTAACAGTCGCAGCCACAGCAGGTCGTAGAGCACAGATCAGAACCCCGGGCTGACATTCACCTGGCCACCTGTCCCTACCTACGGTGTGAACGCACCCGTTAATCTCCCTCTGCCAGTGTCCTGGGATGGTCCTTCCCTTCTGCCAAGATCAGCGTCATTGCAGGAAAGGGCGCTCCCTACGCTGTCTCATGGCAACGGAAGACTTAAACCAACGTCACTTCAAGTTATCCTCCAATATAAAAATAAAGGCAGAAAATAATCCTGCCCTAAAGGTGTCCAGGCATTGGCCAAGAAGTCTTTCACAAGCCTCACAGTTTGAAAGGGTGAATGAAATTATGAGAAAAGAAGAAATAAATAGGAATCCACTAAACCCAGGGTCAAAATGGGTTCATCCAGCTGGACGGTATGGCACATGGCTGTAATCCAGTACTTGGGAGGCTGAGAGAGGAGGATCAGAGATTTGAGGCTGGCCTTAGCAACTTAGCAAGATCCTTAGTAACTTGGCGATACTCTGTTTAAAACAAAAAATTAAAAAAAAAATTTAAAAGGGGTTTGCTCAGAGGAAGAATGCCTTTGGGCTCAACCCCCAGTGTGAAAGGGTGGAGGAAGGAGGAAAGGGTTTATCCACATGTTGTCCGTGTGGTCTGAATAGACTTAACCCCTCTGAGCTCCGGTTTGTGCGTTTCTGAAGCAGGCGCGGGTCCTAGCATGCGCCGCCGCCCTGTTCTCAGCCTGCCCAGAGGAGGTGCTAGAGGATGGGAAGGCACACTGGAAAGCTGGGTACAAGGCAGAGCACGCACCGCCCTTACCGCTCCCCACTGAGGACTGGCTGCTTTGGAGAAAGGAGAGACAAAACACACTGGACTGCAAATGTATCCAGCACTTTAGGTCAGCATAAAAATAAATAAATAAATAAATAAATAAATAAATAAATAAATAAATAAATAAATAAATAAATAAATGACAGCCAGAAGCAAAGCAAAAGGTCCTTCACGGACATCTTTTCCCCTGGGGTTGCAAGGTTCTTGGCAGGCGCAGGTGACACATGCACCTCCTGGTGCTGAGAGGACCTGGACGTGACCGCGGCGCCGCTTCCCCGGCCCCACCAAGGCCGAGGCTTTCCTGCTTCCAGCAGATTCATCGTCTGCCGCATAAGAGCGCTTCCTCCCCGGCGCCCCACACGCAAGACAGCTGCCGCCCTGCAGAGTCTCACTTCCAATTCAGAGCGCCAACAGCAGCTGCAGGGCTTCTTTGGGTCTTCCAGCTCTAGCTCCTCCTCCTCCTCCTCCTCCTCCTCTCCTCCTCCTCTTCCTCCTCTTCCTCCCCTCCTCCTCCTCCTCCTCTTCTCCTCCTCCTCCTCCTCCTCCTCCTCCCCTCCTCCTCTCCTCCTCCTCTTCTCCTCCTCCTCCTCCTCCTCTTCTTCCTCCTCCTCCTCCTCCTCCTCTCCTCCTCCTCCTCCTCTTCCTCCTCCTCCTCTTCTTCTCCTCCTCCTCCTCCTCCTCCTCCCCTCCTCCTCTCCCTCCTCCTCTTCCTCCTCCTCCTCCTCCTCCTCCCCTCCTCCTCTCCTCCTCCTCTTCTCCTCCTCCTCCTCCTCCTCCCCTCCTCCTCTCCTCCTCCTCTCCTCCTCCTCTTCTCCTCCTCCTCCTCCTCCTCCCCTCCTCCTCTTCCTCCTCCTCTTCCTCCTCCTCTTCCTCCTCCTCCTCCCCTCCTCCTCTCCTCCTCCTCTTCTCCTCCTCCTCCTCCTCTTCCTCCTCGTCTAAACAACAGCAGGACCAGACTGCTTTGATAATGTTCTATTTTCCACCTGCACAGTCAAAAGGACCCTGGCAGGCTAGTCCACCCATCATTTACAAATGAGAGAGCAGAGACCCAGAAGGTTCCCGGCCAGGTGTCACAGCACATTAGAGCACGGAGCTCCTCTCTCCGGAAATAGTTTCCGCCTCGTTATTCTTGGGCCAAGCGTGTGTTCGGGAAGGCTGCCTGCCTGACACCTCCAGATGGATGACTGCCACGGCCCCGAACCTCAACGTGTCCGAGCGGAATACTTGGTTCCACCCACCCGCCTGAACCTAAGCCTTTCCCGGTCCACCCGCCTCAGGCCACTGCCCAGGCCACTGCCGGGCATTTGTGCTCCATTTATTCTCTTCTCTCAGTTCCCGTGGCTCTACCCTCAAAATACAGCAAGAATTTACCCACGTCGCACCGCACTGATGAAAACACCAAGATACAGTCACCTCGCACGGGGGCTCTGAGATCGCACTCGCTAGACTCCGCCAGCTCTCCCAGGTCCTCCTGGAGACCTTCCTGCTCACCATAGCCAGAGGGAATCTGTGAAACCACAAATCAGATCTCATCTCCCCTCTATTTAAGCTGCCCATCTCTTATAAAACCCAAACTCCCTACCGTATTCTTTAGGAGCCTACCCTGTGGACTGTGTCTACCCCTTGGCCTCCATCGCTCATTACCAAATCCTTAGCTCTCTATCCCGGTCGGACATCAAACACGCACCTTCACACATGCACGCTAAGCTCATTTCTGCCCCGGGGCATTTGCATTTGCTGTTTCTTCTGAAATGTTCTTTACCCACATCTTAGCATGGATTCCTGTCTCACTGTGTTCAGGTTTCTGAGCTATCTTAACCACTCTACCAAAAAAGTACAGCTCTTCCCAAGTCACTTCAATTCTTTATCCGGTTTGATTTTCCCTTAGAGTATTTTCTCCACATGAGATCGTATTGTACATCTTGTCCACTGCATGTTTTCACCCTGGGTCCTTAAGCTCCACGGAGATGGGATCTTATTCCATCTTGATTTCTTTCTTTAACCAGAGTGCTTAAGACAACATCTGCCGCACATCAGTTATGTAGCATAATGTCTGTCTCGGCCAGGGGTGGTGGCGCACGCTTGTAACCCCAGTACTTGGGAGGCTGAGACAGGAGGATCTGGCTTTGAGGCCAGCCTAGCTAATTATTGAGGACCCCTGCAATTTAGGGAGACCCTGCTTCAAAATAAAGAATAAAATAATTGGGCTGGGGGTGTAGCATGGAGGTAGAATTCCCCTGGGTTCAATTATCAGTACTGCAAAAAAAAAAAAAAAAAAAAAAGAATGTCTATCTCCATGCTCATTGAAAGGATGAATGGATCTGTGAATTGACGAATTGGCAAACCGGCACATAGAATGTGGGACAATCCAGGACGTCCTAAGAACGACTCTTCACCTTATCGCACATTTGCAATGTTTCTTGGTGTGTGACTCAAGTAGAAGCGATTTTACCTGGGAGACATTTGCCAGTGCTTACTAGGGAGCGAGAGAGCAGAAGGTTTTAACGTGGCCGGGCGCGGTGGGCACGCTTGTAATCCCCGCGCTTGGGAGGCGGAGACAGGAGGATCGCGCAGGTTCGAAGCCAGCCGCGCTGTTTTGAGAGACCCTGTTTCCAAATTTTTTAAAGTATAAAATAGGTCTGGGAGTGTAGCCTGGAGGTAGAAGGGCTTCCAGGAACCCCAGTACCACCAAAAAAATAAAATAAAATAAAAAATAGAAGGAGGAGAAGGAGGAGGAGGAAGAGGAGGAGGAGGAGGAGGAGGAGGAGGAGGAGGAGGAGGAGGAGGAGGAGGAGGAGGAGAAGGAGGAGAAGGAGGAGGCGGCTTTAAAGTGTATCTAGCGCAAGGAATACACTGTAGCTTCTGGACCACATTTAGGTACTGACAGGCTGAGACCTTAGTGCAGTCTCAGGACACGCAGCTCCCAGGAGAAAGACCTGTCAATTTTAAGCAGCTGACAGGTTCCATCTGTGACACATTATCTAGAATTCCTCCAGAATCCCTGTCACCAGCCACCTCCAGGAATTTCTCAGCAGGGAGGAGCCAGACCTGCAGGGGGCGCTAAAGGCAAGCATCTTCTCTGGAATATGGTTCATTCTGGGGTCCAGAACTTTAGCTATGCCTTCAAGTGGAACGGATTAAAGAGGCCAGTGAATTTTATAAACATTTGGGATGTTTTCTTACTCCTGCCAGAGTCCAAGAATCCAAAGGCTTTTAAGACTCAAATCTCAAGTGGTCACATGGAGTTTACGCAGCGTGAATAAGGCTGGATTTCGTCTGAATTCCGGGGCTGCTTCTTGTTTGATTATACAGTTGGGTGCCCCTTACCACCTTGTCTAGAGAAATGGCCATGGTGGCGGCTCCAAACAATTAAAAAACGCCCAAGGAACTGGCAGAACTCTGTCTGGAAAAACACAACGAGCCAGCTCTTGTCCTCACGATGAGATCCTGCGGATTTGTTCAAAGAACCCCAGAAATTTGCTTCATAAACTGGGAGCCAAAGCACATGACCTTCCTGCTTAGAGATCTAAAATACCAAATAAGCTGGGTGTGGTGGCGCACGCTTGTAATGCCCGCCCTTGGGAGGCGGAGACAGGAGGATGGCGCAGGTTCGAAGCCAGCCGTGCTGGTTTTAGAGACCCTGTTTCCAAAATAAATAAATAAATAAATAAATAAATAAATAAATAAATAAATAAATAAAATAGGTCTGGGGGTGTAGCCCGGAGGTAGAAGGACTTCCAGGAACCCCAGTACCACCAAAGTAATTAATAATAATAATAATAATAATAATAATAATAATATACCAAATAAAATCCAAATAGTTCTATTTAATACTTTATTTACAATACTACATCTAGGGCAGTGTTTAGTTCCTAAAGCTTTGAATTTCACAATAGTAACTTCACTGAACTCCCGTTGAGCCCATGTCTTTGTGGGTCACCAAGGCGCTACTTACTCTCAGACTCCAAAACTTTGAGGCAACTTTTGAAACTGACATGAAGTCCTACAAGGATCAGTAGGCCAAAAGGCAAGGGGGACAGTTCATTTCCATCTGCTGCTCTGTGTTAGGCCTGGAAGGGGTGCCACTTTCCCCCCACACTGAAGGGAAGGAGGAAGGAGACATTTGCTTGAGAGGGGAGGCATCTCTTGACCCTGCAAAGGCTCATCTTCAAGTCTCTAGTGTAGAGTTAGCGTCTCCTTTTCAAATGAGCAAATGTCTTGGACTTGCTTCTCAAGGTTTTAAAACCAAAAACAGCCCAGAGAAAAATACATTATTAAAGACCACTCCCTCATCCCTACTACAAAAGACAAGCCTGTGTCTCTGAAACGTCCTCAGACTTCTCCAAGTTGTAATGACTCTGCCTCCTCACTCGCCCCAAAGGGCAGAAAAGCCAGGCTCCTTCCCTTCACCCTCCTCCTAAGTCCCTTCTTTATCTAATCCTTTCTTTTTTGATGAGCAGCTCTAAAAGGATGCCTTTTACAATCAGACTTTAAAGATACAGCTCTTGGGGGATCTGTAAGCCGAAGTGTCAGCTGCTATTAGCTGTCGAGTGGTCATGACTCCACGAGTAGCAAGTGTATCCCTAGGGTGAGCTCACTTGCTGAGTCATCCCCACCCCTGACTCACATTGGTGTGACTGGTGTCACACCCTTGAATTTTGCCTGACCTGTGGGTTTCTAATTGACATCTAAAATATCTTCATAATGTCATGCTTGACTGACTGCAGCATTGAAGTAAGAAGTTATCTATGTGCCAGAGGCAGCTGCTCATATTAGGGTTTGGAGAAAAAATGTCCCCAAGGTCTCATGTGTTATTAGCACAGCTAGGCTCAGAGGTGGGGAATGGCTGGAGGTGGGCCACTGAAGGCATGACCTTGGGAATTATATCTGTCCCTGTTCCCTGTCCCAGAACAGCTTTTCCTCCTCTGTCAAGCCCTGAAGCTCTGCTACTAAGTGGTTTCTGCCTTGGAGCTGGCCAGCCATGGACTAAAGCCACCAATTGACTTTTCTTGCTTTAAGCTATGCTTATCGGGCATTTTGATCAGAGTGATTTAAAAAAAAGCTGACTAAAACACCAATACGATAAAATGCAATCAAAATGGCCAGATTATAAAGGTGTACCTTAGATTTCTCTGTGTTGAGCGAAGTTGACGTCATCAGTCCTTGACTAAAAATGAGACTTCGCCTTGAGCTGAGAACCATCATCTCTCAAAAATCTCCTGGTTGACTCTCAAGAAAATTGGTTTAATTCCAGGGAGATGTCATTGAACTGGGGAAAGGAGATGACACTAGGGGTTTTCCAACAAGAGATGCAGATATAAAATCCCACTGTGCTGGGCAGTTCTAAAGGTGCTCAAGAGAGCAAGGTCATTCAGGTTGGGAGGCCCGCGTCACCTGGGCTGTGCACCCCAGCCAGAGGAAGGAGGGAACGCAAAGGAATTTTCAGAGTCTGGATATGAAGAATGCATAAACAAAAATTTTAACTGTACACTGAGAAAGGAAATGACATGAGATTACCTACAGTAAGTCCTGTATCTCTATGAGATCTGTCTTTGCAGCTTCTACCAACCTCAGACTAAAAATATCAGAGGGGGGCGAGAATTTGGCTGTCCTGAACACATACAGACATTTTTGCTTGTCCTTGTTACTTAGACAATATAATATAGCAACCATTTACTCATATTTACGTTGCATTAGGTATTATAAGTAATCTAGAGATTATTTAAAGTATACAGAAGGATGTGCATAGATTATACACAAATTGTATGGCATTCTATATGAGACTTGCATATCTTTGGATTCTGGATGCAGATCCCCTCTGATACCAAGAGATAACTGTATATAGATTGATGTATGCGCCCATCTTTTTTTTAACTGTGGACAATAACATATCATGGTTACTTTATTACCACAAAGCTGTTATACTCTCAGGGCTATTTTTATGATTTGTTTGAAAACAGGATCTCACTAAGTTGTAGAAGGCATCACTAAGTAGCTGAGGCTGGCCAAGAACCTGCGATCCTCCTGTCTCAGCCTCCCAAGTACTGGGATTACAAGTGTGCACCACCATGCCAGGTTTAGTGGTATTTTTTTTTAATTTCCAGAAGAGGATATGGTGGCCCACACCTATAATCCCAGCTACTCAAAAGACTGAGACAGGAAGATTACGAATTAAAGACCAATCTCGGCAACACAGTAAGACCCAGTCCCAGTAACAATAAAAATAAATAAATAAAAGTTCTCCAGTTGATTCTAATGTGAAACAGGTTGAAAATCACTAAAAAAAATTCATTAGGCAGCCAGGTGTGGTGGTACACACTGTAATCCCAGTACTTGGAAAGCTGAGACAGGAGAATTGCATGTTCAAGGACAGCCTCAGCAATGTAGTGAGACTCTCAGAAACCTAGAGAGACCCTGTTTCAAAACAAAAAATAAAAAAGGGCTGGGAGTATAGCTTGCAGGTACAATGACCCTGGGTTCAATTCCTAGTAATACACACACACACACACACACACACACACACACACGGCTCTGTGGCACTTGGGGAGCCCCAGATTTTAGGATTCTGGGATCTACTCAGTCAATCACTTGGGCAAGCCACTTAGCTCTTGGGCCCAATTTCTAGACCTGCAAATGGAGGCATGGACTGAGATGGCTCCGTCCCTCAGCTCTGACACTGATGCTAATTTTAAGTCCAACACTGTGTTTGTGGCTAGTTCAGTGTCCTGCTCATTAGACCTGCACTTGGAACTAAGACCACCAAAATAGATCAAACGCAAAAACGTGAGTTCTCACGTCCAAGCCTCAAGCCTCTCCAGGTGCCACTTCCCTTGGCCCTGCAGCTGGGGTGCTCGCCCCTCTTCCTGGAACCCTCCTCCCTGAAGCCATCTACAGAGCCGCCTACACTTGAAGGGACAAGCAAAGTCCTAGGTGTGGAACCAGAGGAGCCCTGAGCAGGGGTGAGAATGGAAAGAGAAAAGGGTCAGAGAAGAATCTCTCGGGACGACTGGGGGTAGAAGTTAAACGAGAAGATGGATTCCCAATGTCGCCCAGATATTTGTTGTTGTTGTTGTTGTTGTTGTTTTAAATTAATTTATTTTTTTCTGGCACTGGGGATTGAAGCCAGGGGTGTTCTACTCCTGAGCCACACCCTCTTCCATCTATATTTTGTTTCTTAAGTTTTGCTAAGTTGCTGAGTTGCCAAAGCTGGCCTTGGACCTGCACTCCTCCTGTCTCAGCCTCCCAAGGACTGGGGTTTCAAGCCTGTGCCACCACACCCAGCTCGAACTTCTGGTCGTCTTCCGCTATGTATTGCCAACCAAGCAAGATAGAGGTATGTCAGGAAGAGAGGTTGCTTTGGCCATGAATGTGACATGTTAAGAATTTTATATACGTTAAGTTTCAAATATTAATTTTTCCATAACTTCATCGTGAAGGGTATGGCCTTGAGGACCCCGGAGAGTCTTCCAGATCTTTCACTCATGCTAAAGGGAAACCCTATGGTGGCATATGCAGATATTTGAAGACAAAAGAATATTAGACACACTGGGAGATGGGTCTTTCTGACTTATAGAAGGTGCTCTGAGCCTCAACTCTCGCCCTTCTGACCTTTCTATCTGCTATGATTTGTTTATTTTTTATTTTTTATTTTTTACTTTTGGTGGTACTGGGGGTGGAACCCAGAGGCTTTCTACCTCCGGGATATACTCCCAGACCTATTTTATATTTTATTTGGAAACAGGGTCTCACTAAGTTGCTAAGAGCCTCACTAAGTAGCTGAGGCTGGCTTCGAACCCGCGCGATCCTCCTGTCTCAGCCTCCCAAGAGCGGGGATTACAAGCGTGCGCCACCACGCCCGGCTGTCTGCTATGATTTTGAGAAATGTCTGCCAAAGGCCCATGTGTTAAAGACTTGGTCACAGTCTATGGCGCTTTTGGGAGGTGATGGAACCTTTAAGAGGCGGAGCCTAGGAAGAGGTAGTCTAGTCATTGGGGGCGTGCCCTGGGAGGGGATATTAGGATCCAGCCCCTTCCCTTTCTTCTCTGCTCCCTGGATGCCACAAGGTGAACATCTCCACGCACGTCCACACGCACTCCCCCAACCTCATCACAGGCCCGAGAGCAACGAGGCCAAGCAGGCGCGAACTAACCCTCCCAAACCGCAGGTCAAAATACGCCTTTTCTCCTTCTGACCTGACTGTCTCCTATTTGTTGAAGGAATGGAAAAGAGATAAACTCGCCGCCAGTGCGTGTCATCCACGACACATTTTTATTCGTCCCCTCTCCTCTCAGGGCTCACAACCTTGTGCTCGAAACCCTTGCTTAGCATTTCTTTCTCACACCGGATTTTGCCACCAATGGATGTTAAATGAAAAAGCAAAAACAGAGAAATCCTCTTGTGACCAGCGCCCTACCCGTAGGAAGAGGCCGAGCAGCAAGAAGTGGGCGGTGGGCAGAACACATCCTCTCCTGAAACATTGAGAAAAAAACAGTCGGGAACAAAACCCGATATACTCAATGCCCTTGAGTATAACTACTCCTGGGGTAGTTAGTGTAGAGTCAGTAATGATACGTGACTTATTGTATTATTAATAATAAGGATGTGAGCACAGTCTGTTAGATATGCTACTAGAACTTATGTACATCATGTATATCGTGTATATACATTATCATATTTTTTTTGTGGTACTGGGGGTGGAACCCAAGGGCTTTCTTCCTCCAGGCTATACTCCCAGACCTATTATATATTTTATTTGGAAACTGGGTCTCACTAAGTTGCTGAGAGCCTCACTAAGTAGCTGAGGCTGGCTTCGAACCTGCGCGATCCTCCTGTCTCAGCCTCCCAAGCGTGGGGATTACAAGCGTGCGCCACCACGCCCGGCTGTATTATCACATTTAATCCTTATATAAGCTGAGGGGGAAGAATTATCATCTCCATTTACATATCAGAAAAACTGATGTTTGGGCTGAGGTCACCGCTACGGGACTGTGTAGCTGGTTTGTGCAGGTGGAATTCAAAGCTGGGTCAACCTGATGCCCAAGCTCTGACTGCAGGCACAAGTGTGCACAGTGAAGTGTGATCAGTGATGTTCCTACAAGTGACCCTGAATCATCCTTTCCTAGTCTCTGAAGGAGGCAATGATGTGGATTGCCATTTGATGGTCAAATTTCAATGGTGTGTGTGTGTGTGTGTGTGTGTGTGTGTGTGTGGTGCTGGGGATTGAGCCCAGGGTCATTCCACCTTTGAGCTACACCCCCAGAATATTTTTTATTCTTTATATTTGAAATAGGGTCTCACTAAGTTGCAGAGGGCCTCACTAAGTAGCTGAGGCTGGCCACGAACCATGATCCTCCTGTCTCAGCCTCCCAAGTACTGAGATTACAGCGTGCGCCGCCACGCCCGGCTACCAAATGTTTTACCTCTCAATCCATTGCGTACTCTTCAACTCCCTAGAAAATTTGCTGATACGGCAATTCCGTTCCCCATTAGTGAAACAAATAAGGAGCTTTAGTAGTTTTATTAACATAAACCACCAGCACACACAAAGACACACACACACACACACACACACACACACACACACGTGCGCGCATGCGCAATATCAGGCACAAAGGCACCGTGACTTTGCACAAGAGGAAGTGATATATTTGGGTCATTTCTAAAACCTTAAGAACTCATGTCCCAAAATGGTTTGGCTTTAGGAGCCATACCACCACATTGGTCTATTGAATTCCAAGAATAACCCCAAATGACTCAATCCAAAGTCTCTCTCCTGGATCCCTGTCCAGATTTGAGTCACTAATTTGTTTATACTTATAAACTGGACGATGTCCATCCCGCCAAAAGGCCGTCCTTCACGTTTGTCCCCACCACTGCCTGGCCACTGCCCAGCCCAGAAACACTATGTCCCCAGGCACCAGTTCCATCCCCTTCTGGCTTCCTCCTCCCCAACACCATGCAATTAAATGTACTGGAAGGAAAAATTGTAATTTTGAAGCTAAAGGTTAGGGCTTCAAACATACTATGCACTACCCTGGCCCTATTTATTTATTTACTTACTTACTTATTTATTTTCTTATTTATTTTGCAGTACTGGGGATTGAACCCAGAAGCATTCTGCCTCAGAGCAACACTTCCAGCCCTATCTGTTTTTCTTTATCTTGAAACAGGGTTTCACTAAGTTACAAAGGGCCGTACAAGTTGCTGAGGCTGGCCGCAAGCCTGTGATCCTCCTGTTTTAGTCTCCCAAGTACTAGAATTATAAGTATGCTCCACCATGCCGGCTTATTTTTTTTTTATTTATTTTTTTAGTGTGAAACAGTTTCGCTAGGTTGCCGTGATCCTCCTGCCTCAGCCTCCCAAGTACTAGGATTACAAGCTTCACCACCATGCTGGGACCCCTTCTCATTTTGAAACTGGATCTCACTAAGTTGCTGAGGACCTTGCTAAATTGATGAGGCTGGCCTCAAACCTGTGATCCTCCTGTTTTAGCCTCTCAAGTACTGGGATTACAGGCATGTACCCACCATGCCCAGCTCAGGCTATCTTTTAGTTTTATTCTATTTTCTCCTTCTGAGCCAAGAAAGAAAAAAGAGACTGATAACACATGTTTGGGGTTAAAATGGCACACGCTTGTAATCACAGCACTTGGGGGGCTGAGCCAGGAAGATCGCACGAGTTCGAAGCCAGCCTCAGCTACTGAGTGAGGTTCTCAGCAACTCAGTGAGACCCTGTTTCCAAATAAAGTATCAAATAAATAGGTCTGGGAGTACAGCTCAAAGATAGAAAAGCCCCGGGGTTCCACACCCCTGGTACTACAAAAAAAAAGAAGAAGCAGCCAAGGAGATGGCCTAAGCTTGATTGCAATTTTTAGCACAGATGCTTCTTACACAATTCTCAACAGATAAGTTATTCTCATTATCCAGAGAGGGCAGAGCAAGGTGGGCTCCCAGCTGGGTCTAGCAGTATCTATTAAAGGCCCCACCATAGCCAGGTGGGATGGTGCAGGGCTGTAATCCCCGTGCTAAGGAGGCAGAGACAGGAGGCTGAGAGGATTCAAGCCAGCCTCAGCAACTTAGCGAGGGCCTCAGCAAATTAGTGTTTCAAAATCACAAGGGCTGGAGGAAGCGTTTGGAGGTAGAATGTACCTGGGTTTAATCCTCAATACATAAAACAAAAAACAAAACAAAACAATAGTCCCCAGCATGGCCATTAGGAGGGGATGCCATTGTTTTTTGTGAGTCTTTGTTTCATTTTGTTGTGGTTTTTGTGGTACTGGGTTCGAACCCAGAGGTGTTCTACATCTGAGCTATGTCCCAGCCCTATTTTATGCTTTATTTTGAAACAGGGTCTCACTAAGTTGATGAAACTGGCCTCGAACCTGCCATCCTCCTGTCTCAGCCTCCTGAGTAGTGGGATTACAAGCGTGAGGCACCACACCCGGCTGACTCCATCGTCTTAACTGGCATAAATTACGAAGCATCGGTCAGCTTGGGTCCTGGTCAGGGCAGTGTCCCCTCACATCGTGACACCTGGCCCTTCAGAATGTGACCTTATTTGGAAACAGTGTGTTTGCAGCTGTAATTAGGAAGGTAGCTTGGGGTAAAGTTGTCTTGGATTCAGGATGGGACTCAAACCCGATGCTTGGTCCCCTTAGAAGAGGAGAAAATTGTCATGAGAAGGCAGAGGCAGCCAGTGGAGGGAAGCCAGGATGCCTCAGCAGAGGGTGGAAAGAAGGGGAGGACCCCCCAGAGCCTTCAGAGGAGCACGGCCCGCCAACGTCTTCAGCTGGGGCTTCTATCTTCCAGAACTGTGAGACAGTGACATTTTTATTTTAAGCCAATCCATTGTGGTCACGTATGATGACAGCCCGAGGAAACGAATACACCCTCTGCTTTTTATTTTTTTCCTAGATATTCTCACTTTGTCTTCCATTTGCTATCAAGCTGATCCCACAACCCCCTGAACAGGAAATCCTAGAGCAGGGAATGAACTCTGGACACCTGGGAAGGGATCAGAGGCACCCGCACTGTGAGCAAGGCAAACCCCGAGGCCCAGCCAGCTCCCCACATTCATCACACATGGTGGCCTGCCAGGGACATCCTCGTCCTCTCCCATCCCACCGCTCCAAACTCCATGCTGCTCATCGAGTTATGGCTTCTGCGCCACCTCTTCCAGGAAGTACCCTTGACTCCATCCTGCTCAGCAAGGATGCTTTTGAAAGGAGGTTCAAAACACCCAAGTCAGCCGGGCGTGGTGGCCACGCTCCTAATCCCAGGATCGTGGTTCGCGGACAGCCTCAACTACTACTTAGTGAGGCCCTTTGCAACCCCGTGAGACCCTGTTTCAAAATAAAGAATAAAAAATAGGGCTGGGGGTGTAGCTCGGAGGTAGAATGCCCCTGGGTTCCGTCCCCAGTACCGCAAAAAAAAAAAAAAAAAAGAATGAAGGAGGAGGAGGAGGAAGAGGAGAAGAAGAAGAAGAAGAATGAGGAGGAGGAGGAGGAGGAGGAGGAGGAGGAGGAGGAGGAGGAGGAGGAGGAAAAAAAGAACACCCACATCAAACGGACTTAAACACTGATGGGAGTTTGTTGTCTTCTGTGACTGGAAACTGAGAGTACAAAGATGGAGGTGAGTAACGGTTTGGTGGTGCAGGGCCATTTCTCTCTCCTCCTTCACCTCTGCGGCCAGCCTCATGATAACCAACTGGCTTTCAGCAGCTCCCGGGGCTTCTTCCTTCACTGCACAATGCAAAGAATCAGTCTTCTCTTCCCTCTTGCTCTTCACTCTGATTGGTCCAGCTTGGAGGGTATGGTCACTTCTGAACCAATCACCGTACCCCAGGGAGTATGACACGCACTGATTGGCCAAGCCAGGTCATGTGTTCAAACTCCACCTGATGCTGCAAGGGAGAATCTACTCCCCTGGAATTGCAGTGGCCCACAGATAGAAACAGGGGCTATTGGAAGGAGGAGGAGAGGGGAAAATACCTAGAGGCGACAATCGGTGTCCATTATTACACCCACTCCTTGCCTGAGAGTTGGGCAGCGCTTCACAAATGTTAGTCACCATCTTTGCCATGTATTTTATTTCATTCAGTATCCCTATCTCCTACAGAAAACTGACAGCCCTTGGTACCTGACGTGTGTGTGTGTGTGTGTGTGTGTGTGTGTGTGTGTGTGTGGTGTGTGTGTGTGTGTGGTGTGTTACTGGGGATTGAACCCAAGGCCATTCTACTTCTGAGCTACACCCCCAGCCCTTTATTAATTTTTATTTCGAAACAGGGTTTCACTAAGTTGATGAGGCTGGTCTCGAACCTGCAACCCTCCTGTCTCAGCCTCCCAAATACTAAGATTACAGGCGTGCACCACTGCCCCCTACTGGAGACTATGCCTTCTTTGCTCCTATCTTGGTGCCCCTGCGGACCTTTCACATGGTTGGTGCCCAAACAAGTTTTGTTGAAATGCATTACACTTTCAAAAGAAAATAAGAAGTTGTTTTCATACTTTGAAATTCTCAAAGGATCTTATTACTTCCCCCGCCCCATTGATTAATCCCTTCTCCAGTAAGTAAGGCTAATTACAGGCGGCATGAAGGCGCTCACGTGCCGTAACCTGATACATTCAGAACATTTTAGTCATTTTCAAGCTAAGTCTAATGTCCCCTGCATTTTTTTGTGTGTGAATGTGTGCCCAGTTATAAATAGAGATGGAAAAATACTAAAGCTGCCTGAACCCGGTTGGCGGGGGGCCCTGGATTTGGACCCCCAAATATAGCCTGCTGACAATTTGCCTCATGGCAGTTTTTTTTTTAATTCAATTCATCATTTTATATATTCTGAACAACCATCCTGAATATGTGTTCAAGAGTACATTTTTTTCATTCTTTCCCCAAATGTTTGGCTTTTTTCTTTAAAAAGAGATGAAATCTCAGGCACAGATAAATATATACCCTGGGGCTTGACTAGAATCTGCTTCTCCATGGGCAATTCTGTCGCCCGTCTGGGGGAGTGGTTTACATTTGGAAGCCTCGGGAAGGCCTCCGTCTCAGGCTCTTTTTCCCATAGCCAGAGCCAGACAGGAGACACTTGGGGCAGTAGGACACAGACGCTGTTTTCCATTAAATAGAACAGACACAAAGGGAATTTCGGCCCGGGCATTCTCCAGAGAGATGGTGTGTAGCGAGCCTGTGCGGGGACCACCCCGGAACAAAGCCAGGCGGCCCCTGACTCCCCAGCATTCTCAAACTGTCATTCCACTTACGCGTCTCTCCCTTCCTCTCCTCCTGTCCAAACCCCAAACCGGCTGTCCATGTCAGGTCTGACACATCTGATGGGAGCTAGCTGAAAGACAGCCGCCTTCCCCTTGGTTGCCCACATCTAAAATGTCAACTGTAGCTCCAAGGTGAAGATGAGAACCGAGTTCCCACAGGTATCGTGATCAGTGAGGGGTTAGAGTCCCAGGCTAGCCCATAGGTGCGTCCGGGGCCCAGGTGTTCAATGACCTCCTAGGAGAGGCTCCGGGCTCAGTTTTGTTTGTGTGTGTATGTGTGTGTGTGTGTGTGTGTGTGTGTGTGTGTGTGTGTGTGTGTGGTATTGGGGGTGGAACCCAGAGGCTTTCTACCTCTGGGCTATACTCCCAGACCTATTTTATACTTTATTTGGAAACAGGGTCTCATTAAGTTGCTGAGAGCCTCACTAAGTAGCTGAGGCTGGCTTCGAACCTGTGCGATCCTCCTGTCTCAGCCTCCCAAGCGCGGGGATTACAAGCGTGCGCCACCACGCCCAGGTTGGGCTCAGCTTTGGAAAGGGAATACACCTGACTGGCCTCCTCCTGGTGTATTCACGTGTCCTTCTCCATTTTTTTTCTGTTTCAGATTCATGGGTGCATGGATGCCTGAGGGTGAACCACCTCCCAGACACCAGGGGAGCAAAAGCCACATGTTCCGAGTAGCTGCGGCAGCCCAGGGCTGCCAACTTCAAGTCTTCCTTACACATAGAAAATAAAAAAGGAGAAAGAAACCTATTTTTTTTTTTTTTTTTTTTGGTGGTACTGGGGTTGCTGGAAGCCCTTCTACCTCCAGGCTACACTCCCAGACCTAGTTTTACATTTTTATTTGGAAACAGGGTCTCCTAAGCCAGCGCGCGTGGCTGGCTTCGAACCTGCGCAATCCTCCTGTCTCTGCCTCCCAAGCGCGGGGATTACAAGCGTGCGCCACCACGCCCGGCTGAAAGAAACCTATTTGAACAATCCACCCTGGGCTACTTTCTGCTTATGGTGCAGAATAAGGTCCTAGATTGATGCAGAACAGGTCTTCTATACCTCCAAGGGATGTCGACTCCTGGTTTAGACAACTAGAGGCCCAAGGTGTCTTAATCATATGGAAGCCACTGGTTGGCTTAGTGACTCCTGGTATCTGTCTCTGGTCAGGCCTGGTGGAAGGCCGGGCAGGGAAGTAAGGACCATGGAAACACCTTCCTTCCGAGGGTAAAAGGAGGACAGGAACAGCTCCCCAGGGACGTGCTCCTGTTTTGAAATGAGCACAGAAAACCAAAACTGTCCCCACGGGGGCCGCTGCCTCTCTAGGCTTCAGCTCTGCGGCAGCCGGTTTCCTTGGCCACTCCCTGGGCCACGCAAACTCTTCTGGCAATTCTCTCCGTGAGGAGCTTGGAGCAACCTGTATCTACACTGGCTGTTACTGAGCCAAGCTCCTCCCGCCCACCATTCAGGTGGGAGGATTCTGGAGCTGAGTGCCTGGCAGACACAGCCCAGAGGCCTCCAGGGCAGGGCCAAGTCTGATCTGAGGGGCCTCGGCACCGCCTTGAACCCACTGTGGCGGTTGTCGAAACGCGCTGGGGCAGCCCTGATAATTGGGTGCTGTGTCTGAGCACAAAGCTTCGTCTTTGAGCAGCCTAGGCCTTTGCAAAGGACAATGGCTTTGCTAACGAGCGAAGACCGAGTTGCTGCCACGATGCCGGAGAGAATAGAGAGAGGGATCAGAGGAGATCTATGGGCAGCGACACCCTTATTAATATTGTTCCTTTGAACAATTCTAATAACAGAGTCACTATTGTACATTTTTCCCAGAGTTTTTTTTTTTTTTTTTTTTTTACCCACAGTGACTTATTGAGTTCTTGCCATATCCTTCTGAAGTAGGGATGCTTAGGGTATTACCTTCCCACTTAATGGATAAAGAAACTGAGGCTCAGAAATGACTGCTGATTGCATGGGACCATATAGAGACTCAGACAGGATTCCTATAGTAGTGCGGTAATGGCTGCTTCATGCAGAGTCCCAGCAGGAAACAGCACTCTGCCAAGTAGAGCTCAGCGAGAATATTATGAAGGCATTATTTACCAAAGTGTGCACAGGGTCCTTCAAGAACAGGAAAGCCCCCGCCACCCATAAACCTGAAGGGGCTCGGAGAGGAAGGGGTGCCTGGACCCCAGCGAGAGTCCCTCTGTAGGAGAGGGCCACCAGCCGGGCCTGAGCTGCAGCCATGGCCAAAACAAGGGATGAATTGCTCTTCCCTCCCACCCCGCCCATTTCCTGCTGGTGCCTCCCATTGGCCAAACCCAACTGGAAGCCAGAGGGCAAATCCGCCCATTGCTTGCAGTCCGTGAGGTCAGCTTCCCACAGCTGAGAGCCCGCGGAGAAGAGCGCAGCGCAGATCCGGGGGAAGTGGAAAATACCCCTCACTGGTCTGCTGTGAGCTCATTCTGCGGCAGAGATGACGTGGGGGTTTCCTGTCATCCTGTGCCATCCTGTGCGGCGGACGTGAAATCTCAGATGGCCAGCTGAGGTGTACAAGGACTGAAGCTTGTATTTTTCTAAAATTGTCTTGAATGTCTACATGGAGCCTCCAGTTTAATGGGAAGCAGAAACTTTATCTCAGCTGTGGATGGTTTTGTCATCCAGTTCTAGATCCCAGCACAGCCGAAACCCTCCCTGAAGTCTTTTCTCAGCCGCTTCCCGTGCACCCACAGGGCTTCCACAGCGCTCTGTCGACGGCAGCTTGCATCACTCCCTCGCTGGCATCTCTCAAGGTCACCTTGCCCCTGTCTGCTCTCTTGGCACTGGATCAAATTCAGGAGGGCCCGTGCCAGCTAGAAAATCTCCCTAGGTCCTGTCTTCTTTCAGTCCTCTAGGGTGCTCAGGAAACATTTGTCTGTTGCCCATGTTATGTTGGTGCTGGTGGTGGTGATGATGATGGTGATGGTGTTGGTGGTGATAGTGAAAGTTATGATGATGGTGGTAGTGTTGGTGATGGTGGTGAGGTAGTAGTGGTGGTGGTCGTGGTGATGCTGAAGGTGGTGGTGGTGATGCTAAAGGTGATATTGAGGTGAAGGTTGTGGTACATGTGATGGTGATGGTGGTGATGCTGAAGGTGGTAGTGATGGTGGAGGTGGTGGTACATGTGATGGTGATGGAGGTGATGCTGAAGGTGGTAGTGATGGTTGTGGTGATGCTGAAGGTGATGGTAGTGATGGCAAAGGTGATGGTGGTGATGCTGAAGGTGATACTGGTGATGCTGAAGGTGATATTGAGGTGAAGGTGGTGTTACGTGTGATGGTGATGGAGGTGATGCTGAAGGTGGTAGTGATGGTTGTGGTGATGCTGAAGGTGATGGTAGTGATGGCAAAGGTGATGGTGGTGATGCTGAAGGTGATATTGAGGTGAAGGTGGTGGTACGAGTGATGGTGATGGAGGTGATGCTGAAGGTGGTAGTGATGCTGAAGGTGATACTGGTGATGCTGAAGGTGATATTGAGGTGAAGGTGGTGGTACGTGTGATGGTGATGGTGGTGATGCTGAAGGTGGTAGTGATGGTGAAGGCGATGGTGGTGGTAGTGGTGGTATCAGGCTCGCTCAGGGTACCTCTATTTAATAGCCTTCTCTATTCTACCCATCTCATGTGGACCTGTGGGGGAAATGCTGGGAGACTTCCTGCTTCAGGGCTTTGTGCAAGGCCAAAGTCCTCTTTGTAGCCTAACTCCTAAGTACATCTGGAGTTTTCTGTTCTACCCACCCCCCTGTGGCTGGCCAAGATCCTTGTCTTGGGGTCACATGGCAATACCCTTCTTACCCTTCTGTTTATTCTTCCCTTCTCCCTCCTGACCACCCTCACCTGTCTCCCACCATGGACTCCAATATTTAGAATCTTTAAGTGATAATTAAGATGTTGGGGAAATGCTTCTAAGTGATTAGGTATGTTTCTATTTCCCAATCTACTGTTCATGCATACATTTTGAGCCTTTCAAGGATTAGGATTTTGAAGCCCTGAAGTCTAGATGTTGTTGCAACAGAAACCCTTTCCCTTTAATTTTTTTTTTTTAAGCCAGGTGTGGTGGCGCACACTTGTAATCCCAGCATTTGGGAGGCTGAGACAGGAGGATCACGGTTCACAGACAGCCTCAGCTACTTAATGAGGCCCTTTGCAACTCAGTGAGACCCTGTTTCAAAATAAAGAATAAAAAATAGGGCAGGGGTTGTAGCGTGGAGGTAGAATGCCCCTGAGTTCCATCCCCAGTGCCACAAAAAAAAATTTAATCTCTACTATGGGATAATGAGAGAATCGAAATTTGCCATAATGGGCCATTTCCCAGTCTTGGCATGTTTGCTTGGTACCAGAGAATTCCCACGTTAGGTCTGTGGCCTATGGGGAAAACCAATAGGAAACCTCCCACCCCACTCTCATCCTGATGTTATTTCAAGATCCATGTCGCCCTTAATTCTCTCCAGGATGATTCCTACCTCATATTCATTGAATGACCTGTCTGGCTCCTGCAGAAACCAGGAGCCTGGAGAAAAGCTGTGGGCAGCCACAAACTTAACGGATAATAGCCCTGGTTACCATCATTGGTTGGTGTCTTCGCTAGTGCAGATTATCATGGCTGTATGCACGTGATACACGGGCATCGATTTAATGGGTGTTCCTTTTTATCCTCATCAGGAAAGAAGATCAGAAATATTTTGCATTCACATGGAATGGATAATAACGCACACTTAACCGTGCTGCCCCAGGGCTATTTGACGCACTCCCTTGCTTGCGTTCATAATACAGTGTGAAGGAATATGAATTATCTGGGTGTCCAACAGAGCATCATTTTGTTCCATTACACTGATGATATTTTTCTAACTTGACAGGATTTAAAAAAAAAAGTAGCTACTTTGTAGAGCTCTTGATAGGTGGCGCGTGTTCTACAGGATGAGAGAGAGAGATCTTAGGAGGACGCAGCGATTGGCATCCTCATAGGATCCTCAGTGGAATTTTTAGGGGTGTAGTGGTCAGAAGCATGCTAGGACATCCTATCCAAACTCAGGGACAAATCGCCGTGTCTTACGTCTACTGTCATAAAGAGCAATCGCGATGTCTGCCGGGCCACTTGGGCTCCAGAGAAAACCTGCTCCACCCCTAGGAAGGCCAGCCCAGCCCATCCAGCAGGTGACATGGAAGTGTGCCAGATCTGAGGGCCCCAGGGCAGGACTGGCCCTGCTGCAGGTTCAGGCTGTGGTTCAAGCAGCCTTGGTCCTGGGCCATGTGATGTAAGCAGCCCTGTGGTGATGGAGGTGTTAATGCTGGGGAAAGATGCAGCGTGGAATTAATGACGGTGGAACAAATCACAATGCGAGCTCCTGGGGGCCTGGAGCACGGCCATGCCATCTGCAGAGAGAACACAGGCCTTTTGGAAAACAACTCCTGGTGTGTTGTGGAGCCCTCCCGAGGACATAGAGTTGCCTATGGAATGCCAAGTGAAGATGTATCTAGAAATACCCATGGCGATCCTGGCAGACGAGGAACAGGTAAGTTGTATGAACAGGTGTCCCCATACTTGCATCTGCGTGCCTCCCTCTGCCTGGTTCTGTGGTCATTCCGTGAGCAAGAAGAGGTATGTAAGCTGGGCATGGTGGCGCACGCTTGTAATCCCAGCATTTGGGAGGCTGACACCAGAGGATCATGGTTCGCGGACAGCCTCAGCTACTTAGTGAGGCCCTCTGCAAATCAGTGAGACCCAGTTTCAAAATAAAGAATAAAAAATAGGGCTGGGCTGTAGCTCGGAGGTCAAATGCCCCTGGGTTCCATCCCAAGACCCGCAAAAAAAAAAAAAAAAAAAAAAAAAAAAAAAAAAAAAGAAGAAGAAGAAGAAGGAGGAGGAGGAGGAGGAGGAGAAGAAGGTGGTGAGTTCTCCTAAGTGGCTGCCGAAGGAGGAAGGGGCTGAACTTGACTTTCAAATGAGTTGTCCTGGTATGTGGATGCAAGCTGAGAACAGAGGCTGCCTTACAGAAACACTCAGGCACGGACTGTTAGAGACCAGGGCAAGGGGAAGTCCTCCCAGTGACGGACATTCAGGTAATGTACCTGCTCATGTACTTTGTGGGAGAGGAAGAATTCCCCAAAAGTGAGGAAAAAACTCATGGTAGCAGCAAATAGCCTGGTCAGCACAGAAGATGAGGTAGTCAGCAGTAAGGAGCTCTGGGTGGTGCACATTCAGAGATAGAGGCATGAAAGTGGACATAAAGAACGAAGGTCTTCGCATTATATGTTAATTACCAAAAAAACACTCCTCATGAAAGGGTCACTAAATAACCAAGCGGTCAAGATGGCCCAGACAGCGTATGTCACAACCCCATGAATTGGCCCGAGGAGCTCATAAACAGGCAGAGCCTCCACAGGGACCGACACGGGCTTCCACCCGTGTTCATCTCGCCACCGTAGGTGGTGACTATGGTGGAGGTGCGTTGCTCAGATCTCCCTTCAAGAAAGGACTGCCGGTCAGATGCACGGAATATAGTCAAGGGACAGCCTCCAGCCAAAGTCCCTGCCTGACTCATTCCAGCTCTTCCCAGGCAGCCCCGCCAGCGACTGAGTCGCTGGGAGCCATTTCTGCCCAAAAGGGACTCCTCTGATGGGCAGTCTTTGGCCTGTTGGAATGACCACAACTTATAGAGTCTAGATGACAGTGTGGGGCTCCCCGCACCCATGCCTGCTTCTTCCTTCTGCCCTTGACAGGTCTCAGATCAGCCTTGTGGTCTGAAGGCTTTCCCTGACCAATCCTGCTTCCTCCTCTTTATCTCTCAGGAATGTTAATCACCAGTAGAGCTCTTGAATCCCCATCTCTGTTTCAGCATCTGTTTATCAGAGGACCTGAAATGATGCACGGGCCCATAGGACCTGGAATTCCTTGGTGATGAGAGGGACTGCAAGGTCTCTGCCCAGATGTCCTCCAGAGACCGACCCACACTCTGGTATTCACCTGAGGGGTGACCAGCACTGGCTGTGTGCCAAGGAGCAGTTCATGGTGGATATGGAGCCGGGGGGGTTTCACACACATGGGAAAGCCCCCCCCCCCCCGTGGGTACAAATGCAATACCTCCTGCTGGAGGGGAAGGAGTCAGCCTTCGCCACATGACATCCTGACAGTGATTCTGAGAATTCTAAATTTGAATCTGGCCTTTCAGATGTTCATGGAGGAGGATGGAGTGTTACATAACAGCCTTTTCTCTTGATTGATTACTTACAAGTCCTTATTTCAAACTCCGGAGACATGGACTTTCATTTTTATAGTCTTGTCTTGGGCTATGTGATTATCAGGAGAGATTAGTGATTTATTTTACTCGGGTTAGTGGGATGTCATAACACATTTCAGAATGACTTCTGCTTAGTTATTGCTAACCATCCTGGAGGAGGAATGGCTTCTAGGGATTCTCCTTAGGCCTGACCTGCCCACACACCAGGCAGCGTGATAAAAAGTGCAGGAATACACATCACACTGTGAAATGAATGCATGCTGGCTGCAACTGTGTGAGGCTGTGGAGAAGAAACAAGTCCAGTGGAGTCTGGAAAGTTCTTCCAATCATGACTATGGAATTGCCATTGCAGGCAGAGAATCTGTTGCCCATAGTGGACTCATAATCAAAACTCTCAGGGCCAGGAGTATAGTTCAGGGGTGGAATACTTGTCTGGAATCCCCCACAAGGCCTTGGGTTTGATCCTCAACATTGCAAAACAGAGGGGAAAAAATTTTTGACAATAGAAAAAAATATATAAATATATATATAAATAAAAATATATAATATATTTATATATATAAATAAAAAAAAATATATATATATTTTGCAGGTTTGGGGATAGAACCTAGGGGTATTTGACCTCCGAGCTACACCCTCTGCCCTATTTTTTTTTATTCTTTATTTTTGAAACAGGGTCTCACTAAGTTACAGAGGGCCTCACTAAGTAGCTGAGGCTGTCAGTGAACCGCGATCCTCCGGTCTCAGCCTCCCGAATGCTGGGATTACAAGCGTGCGCCATCATGCCCAGCTGAAAAATATATTTTGATCAAGCAAACTAAGAAAGATACTGAATTCATTATAATCTCTCTATAGAAAACGTTTCTATAGCATCATGATCACCTGAAGGGGCTATCATCGTGTTAGCAGAAGAGGGAAATGTAGGGAAAGTGTATTATTATTAGTAGTAGTAGTAATAGTAGTAGTACTTTGAATTGAACCTCAGAGGCATTCTACCTTCTAGCTACACCCCCAGCTTGATTTTGTTTCTTATTTGGAAACAAGGTCTTGTTAGTTAATGAGAGTCACACTACTTGCTGAGGCTGTCCTCAAGCCTGTCAACCTCCTGTCTCAGTCTCCCAAATACAGAGATTACAGGCCTGCACCACCATACCCGGCAGGGGAAAAGGTATTAGAGAAGCATAGAAATCAGTTAACAAAATCTAGTATGTTGCTTTTCTAAATTTTTTGTGTGTGTTTGAAGTGTCTGTTCAGTTTTTCTCTTTATTTTTATTTTTATTTTTGGTGGTACTGGGGGTGGAACCCTGGGGCTTTTCTACCTCCAGGCTACACTCCCAGACATATTTCATACTTTATTTGGAAACAGGGTCTCACTAAGTTGCTGAGAGCCTCACTAAGTAGCTGAGGTTGGCTTTGAACCTGTGCGATCCTCCTGTCTCAGCCTCCCAAGCGCGGGGATTGCAAGCGTGCGCCACCACGCCTGGCTAAAGTTTTTCTCTTTAAACGTAATTTGTTGAAACTTCTAAGTAAGTAGTTCTTCCCATCTCTAATGTGGCATTTGTAAACTTGTACCCTTTTTTCTTAAACGACTAAGCTTTAACCCCCCCCCCCCAAATCTGGATCGGCTCCTGAATGAGTATCATTGGTCAAAATATTATGTCTTCACATTTGTAAAGCGGGTAGGACGGCCCCTGTTTGACAGACTAGAACAATGAAAAGCACAGAGCTGAAGTGACTCATTTTGAGTGATGCTTTCCTGCTAGATCCTGGTCTCTCCAGTCTCCTGCCGATCCTCCTATCACTCCTACCCACCAAGATCCTACAGGGAACCCCAGAAGAGGACAGAGAAAGAAGAGGCCTCTCCAAGAAAGCCTGTTCCCAGAAGTGTCTGTGAGACGCAGCTTCACAGCCACCCATGTTGGGGAGATGGGTGGGGATGACCACACAGGAACCAGAAGCCAAATGGCCCAAATAGCCAGCGTCTGCAGGAGGGTAAACGGGGAAAGCTTCTGTCTGCCCATCTCAGTTCCTCAGTAGCCCAGCCCTACACAGCAAAGGCTTTGCTGCACAGAGCCAGGGTCTCGCCCAGGTCAGGATGGTCATGTGGGGTGCTTGATTTACACTCATCTTTGGCCACTGAGCCATGGACGCTCCCTTTGTTAATCAGGGCTCCCAGTACTTGGGAGGGAGGCTGAGACAGAAGACTCACAAGTTCAAGGCCAGCCTCACCAACTTACTGAGAAACCTTCAGCCACTTAGTGAGATCCTGTCTCAAAATAAAATTAAAAAGGCTGGGGGCATAGCTGGCAGACACGATGCCACTGTGTTCAACCCCCCAAAAAATTATTAATGTTTTACCTATTAGAGCAGAGGACTTAAGAAGACAGAGATTGTGAAGTTTCTTGTGGATTTTTTTTTTTTTTACTTTTGTTGTTAAAATATCTTTTCTTAGCCAGATGTTGTGGCACACGATTTTAATCTCAGTACTTGGGAGGCTGAGACAGGAGGATTGCCAGTCTGCAGCCAGCCTCAACAACTTAGTGAGACCCTATTTCAAAATAAAAGAATAAAATAGGACCGGGGGTATAGCTCAGAGGTAGAATGCCCCTGGGTTTTACCCCTAGTACCACACACACACACACAAAAAGAGGTCATTTAAAAAAAAATGATGGTGACAGTAGTGTTACTATTTGCAATATTGATTGGGTGCTGCTACGCGCTGGGCATTATGCTAAACGCTTTGCACAGTGTCTCATTTAATCAGCACAAGAACCTAAAGAGACAGACGGTGTTATTAGCCCAGCTGCACTTTGGAAGAAATAGACTTGAGGAGACCAGGCTGGCTGTGTCCTGGGCAGCATGTCGTGAATAGGACCGGGGCCCCGCCAGTCCAATTTCACTGTGCACACACTTGACCACATCCTTCTGCCTCTGTAGATTAAATATAGTTTTTAGAAATTCTCCATCCCAATGTAGCTCAGTGGCAAAGCGCTTGCAGGTGCAGCGCTCTGGGTTCAATCCCTGGTTCCAAAAAGACAACAACAACAAAAAAAAGAGAACCCCTTTAAGAATTTCTACATCCCTATCTTCCCGAATCGATGTGTGACGATGCTTGCGATTTCTTCTCAAACATGGCTGTCCTAGAGCTCTGGGGGCCTGAGAACCATCAGTGCAGCCCATCTGAATCCCAGGACAGTTGCCGGGGCAGACAGCCTGCAGCTTTCCAATGTCGACCGGGGAATGGAAGGCAGAGTTAGACTGAGAGAAGACCGGCCCTAGCAGACTGCCCGTGCGCACCTGCGAGACACGAGCATGTGGGGATTTCCTCCCGTTTGCACAATGGCTGACTCAGGAAAAGGCAGCCTCTAGGAAGACACTCAGAAAACAATTCTCCCACCCGCGCCCCCCTCCCCCGGGGACATCCCGCCTTTGACAATGCACTTCTGTGTAGCCCCAGGAATGTCTCCGCATTCCTCCACGGAGTGGGAATTTCCAGTCCTGGGGCTTCCTGGATGTTCACCTCTCCCGGCTCCACCTCCTCCCACTCAAGGAACCTCTTTCAGAGTGGCCGTCACCATGGTGAAGGTGGGAGAAGGGGATGGTCTCCATGGCAACCATGAAGGAGAAACTGTTTCCTTGGTGACAGTGGGAAGGTAGAGGCAGCTGGGCTTAAAGAATCGGTCCCCCCCACCCCACCACCTCAGCTTCTCCTTGTACAGGTCACACCCAGAGCTTTCTGGAGCAAGAACCTCACCTGGCAATCATGACAAAGTCTTTACGGGTGACAGACGTTATCTAGGCAGGTAGAAGAATGCTGTATTTGGGCTTTGGGTCCAGACAACTTTGCTGTGAAGTATGTTATTCACTGTCTGGGTTCTCAGCTCATCTGTAAAATGGACCTAATCCTAGGATCAACTCTTCTTGTTGGATTGCCAGGAAAGTACACAGAAAGCACTGAGCCTGTGGGAAGTACCAGTCAGTCAACCACTATTATTGTGCGGTAGCTATTACTGTCATACAGCAATGACCTTATATCATCAGACAGAGAGGGAGGCAGGTCGGATTTCATAGGGGCACGTTAGAGATAAGGCAGCCGCAGGTGTGGAGGGTAGTGAGCCTGCCTGAGCTCCCTCCCCAGCCCTGTTGTTAAGAGCTGGTACCAGGACTCCAGGCATTTGGACTCCAATCCAGTGTTCTTTTCAGAGAACGCCCATGCTCCTCTTACACCCTGGGCACACTGGCCACTGGCGGGACCTCCCTCATTTCCCTGACTCAATCAGAGACTCTGAAAGCCCAGCTTCCAGGCCCTACTCCTCCTTGCCACCACCTCTAGCCACCTCTGGTTTGCATGAGTAAGCCCAAGTCCACACGAGACTCTCTACATGGTTCACAAAGCAACCTTAAGCACAACAAAGGTCACATGAATCAATTTAGTGAAGTCGCTCATCCCGTACATTGCTTAAGACAGTCTAGACTGAAATCTGGGTGCTGGATAATGGACCGAATGTTTCCCTGTGTCAGGAATGATTTAGATGTCAGGCAACCTCTTGTGGCCTTCCTGAATCACCCAGTTTATGAACTAGAATGATTTCACAGTCATCTATTCGTTATTTAGAAGGTGAGACATCATTCTGGAAAGACTACCCGTTTTAGGATTAAACTGATTCTTGGAATCAAATTCTCAATTGCATTTCATCCCAGCAATGCAACTTTGGAAGAGTTAACCAACCTTTTTTTTTTTTTTTTTTTTTTTTTTGGTGGTACTGGGGTTCCTGGAAGCCCTTCTACCTCTGGGCTACACTCCCAGACCTATTTTTTTTATATTTTTATTTGGAAACAGGGTCTTGTAAGCCAGCATGGCTGGCTTTGAACCTACTTGATCCTCCTGTCTCCACCTCCCAAGCGTGGGGATTACAAGCGTGCGCCACCACGCCCACCTAACCAACCTTCTTGAGCAACCATTTTCTGACCTATAAAATGGGCATATAATACTATATCTCTACAGATTAGTTAAGTTCACAGGTAATATGTAAGACACCTTGCATATAGAAGTCATTCAACCACGGGCAGCCTGTGTCCTAAACAAAGATGGTCTTACCACTGTTTTTGTTAGTCCTCATTGAGCTGGATGCTCCCCAAGGGCAAGACTGTGTCCACCGCCTAGGCTTCTGTACCAAGCTCAGGAAAGTCTTGCTGCCATCAGAGGAGGCTCTTGGCCGCCTCCTACACAATGCAGAGAAGCAGTAGGTGTAGTGATTTAGTACAGCACTATCCAGGTCAGGGAGCAAAGAGGCCTTCTAGTTAAAATCACCATGACTGGCTGGGATTGTTCACCCTGGAACCATCGATCACATCGCAGGGTGGGCCTTCAGGTGTGGACAACATAATCTTCCCCAGTGCCCATGCCTAATAGCACCAGAAGTTAATACCCCATCAAAACCACCCATAAACTCTTACCTCCCAGGAATTTGAGATGGGGTCCCAGAGAGTGTTCACTTAGCGTCCTGAAGTAGTTAGACTGTTTATAGAGAGAGCCTGGAATGGAGAATTGGCCACTGATCATCATTCCATCGCTTGATTTGGGAAAAGGCACGTACATGCATGTGTGGATACACACATGTTCCTCAATACACATGCAGGACAGAGATCTCAGATCACGTGATCTCGTGATCTCTTTACAGTCCTAAATGATGTACTTCCTTTCAGCAGCTGAGGCCGACTGAGACCCGTTTTCTGGAGCCTCGGCAACTGCATTTACTTACTTTCTTCCTTGCCTGATAAGCTCACTCCCCTCAGGGTGAAAAGAGACTTAGAAAACGAAAGATCAAATGTGGCCGCGCCCTGTCTGCTGGTGAGGGTCCAAATGAGGAACCAATGAGTTCCTGCAGAAGCAATGGGTGCTCCCCTGTCTTCTGGAAGCCCTTTGATGACAGTCACCATAGTCAATGAGAAGGTCTAGGGATCTTGGGAGACCCAGAAAGCCAGCCAGCCATCCCCACTATGCCTCAGGACTGTGGTCCGAAGTCTAGCAGAGTATGCCCAAGAAGGCGGCACACCCAAAAGCCAGGGCCACACCCACCAAAGGCTGTGTGCCTTCGAAGGGAGGCTCAGCAGTGCAGGGCTACTCTCCCCATCTCTGATGGACCATCTTGGGCCGGGAGGTGGAGGCAAGAGCTCACACAGGTTGTTCACAGGCAGGATGTTTGTTAAGGAGTGCCATGCAACCACCCCTGGGGAGGAGAGAGGAAGGAGTAGGATGGGACAGAGGGAGAAGGAGGGGTTCAATGGTGGATGCACAGGAGGTAGGACGCCTCTCATGGTTGTCTAGCCAGTTGGCCAAGCCATTACACCTGCCCCACTGGATGCGGCTCAATCTGACACATCATGGCCTTGGACCAAACGACGCTTTGCAGCCCAGGCAAACCTGCAAGGGCCGATGGCATCCAGCTAGGGAAGCAGGCCCATCAGTCAAGGGGCAGGTGAGTGGCTCATCCAGGAGCCCATCAGGGGTCAGATGCCAGCACCGTAGTCAGTGCGCATGCTCAATTACATATCTCTTATTGAAGGAATTACTCAGGACACCGCTCAGCGGAGAGGGCTCCTATGCCCTGGGCTTCTATAGAAGCAAACTAAGACCCAGTTCAGTGCAAACAGTGGGAGGAAACTAAGCTTCATCCCTCAGGAGTTATTAAGTCACCTCTACCTAGAAACTTTCAACTTTAACCAATCAAATATTATCTTTGGCTGGGTGTGGTAGCGCATGCTTGTAATCCCAGCATTTGGGGAGCTGAGACAGGAGGATCATGGCTCTTGGACAGCCTCAGCTACTTAATGAGGCCCTTTGCAACTCAGTGAGACCCAGTTTCAAAATAATGAATCAAAAATAGGGCAGGGAGTGTAGCTCAGACGTAGAATGCGTCTCTGGGTTCCATCCCCAGTACCACAACAAATTTTTATATATGTATATATAATCTTTGTCTTGTTTCTGTGAACGCCTTATAAAAGTTTTGCACTTGCAGGGCATGGTGGTGCATACTTGTAATCCCAGTACTTGGGAGGGTGAGACAAGATCACAAGTTTGAGGCCAGCCTCAGCTACTTGGTGAGACCTCTGCAACTTAGTGAGACCTTGTTTCAAAATAAAGAATAATATAATAATTTAAAAAATAGGGCTGGGATGTAACTTGGAGGTAGAATGCCCCTGGGTTCAATCCCCAGTACCACACACACAAAAAAAGTTTTGAGCCTGGCGAGGTGGAGCATGCTTGTATTCTAGTACCTGGGAGGCTGAGACAGGAGGATCGCACAGGTCCGAAGCCAGCCTCAGCTACTTAGTGAGACCCTGTTTCAAAATAAAATATAAAATAGGTTGGGGGTGCAGCCTGGAACCCCTGGGTTCCATCCCCAAGACCAAACACACACACAAAATGTTTTGCCCCACCCCACACTCCTTATGTGGAGCCCTCAACTACCTGATACGTGATTTGCTGAAGGTTAACACAAACTCTTCAAAATGTTAATGTGCCCAGCCGGGCATGGTGGCACACGCTTGTAATCCCAGCATTTGGGAGGCTGAGACAGGAGGATCACGGTTCAAGGACAGCCCCCGCTACTTAGTGAGGCCCTTTGCAACTCAGTGAGACCCTGTTTCAAATATTAGGGCTATGAGTGTGGTCCCGAGGTAGAACGCCCCTGGATTCCATCCCTAGTAATGCAAAAACAAACAAAAAACTAAATGTGACTCCAGGCCACCCTGGCTGTGTGAGCTTAACACGTCTCTAAGCCTCTCTGAGCTGAATCTGAAAGTAAAAACCACAGTACCTACCTGGCAGGGTGGGTGTGAGCTATAGCACAGGTGGCTGTCGCTGCCCATGACAAAGAACGAGCTATCTAGTTTTCGTTCCCCCCAACCACTCAGCCACGGTGGATATTGTAAGAGTTATAAAGAAGGGCCATAAACTTTTTTATGGCCTAATCAAGGCCAGATGCCAAGCAGAGAACCATAGAACCAACATTGAGTTCTGGAACCTTTGGAACACAACAGTTGTTCAATGTCTAACAATTTTCATTACCCTTGGTCGAGGGCTAGGGAGGCTCGAAATACATTATTTTGGGCTCCAGTTCAAATCTTGCCAAGGTCTATCTGCACTCAGTCACTGAGTAACCATAGATAGCAGCAGGCTTGTAAAATCAGGGAAGCAGCTACTCCGAGCCATCCATCACATATACAGACACACGTGCGCACACATGCACGCCAGGGCCATCTCTGTCTTACAGTAGACGAGCCCATAGATAACTAGCTACAAAACAGACAGAGGCTCAGATTTAAAAAAGAAATCTTGAGGATGCGGCAGAGCTCAGATCATTAGGAGAATTGAAGTCATCTTTGCCACCCAAGTTTGCTCGGAGTGGGAGTCAAGCAGAATATTTTTATTCCTGGTAACCCAAAAATGCTGTTATAAACAGAACGGTTGGAAGACTCCAAGCAACGGCCTGATTTTACAGCTGAGAAAATTAAAGTCCAGAGAGGGTCGGTAACTTATCGAAGATGCACAGGCCATCTGTGACCGGTTGAAGGCTCATCCCAGACCCTTGAAGCCCCAGCTCATGGCACCCCAGTTCTGGGTTTTCTCTTCATCATGGGTTAGAAGAACAGGATGTTGTTGGCAAAGCCCCCAGCAGTGCCAATGCTCTGACTGTGGGCACCTGTCCTAACCATAATGTGCCATTTCTGTCTTTGAAAACACAAAGAGAAGGTCTAGAGTAGAGGCTCAGAGTGGAAGCCATACTGGTTCACCAAAGCCTCCAGGACAAAAAGCCACAAATCAGGTGTCTTAACAATAGAAGTTTATTTTTCTGAAGTTCTGGATGCCAGCAGTCAGAGGCCTCCTGCAGCATTAGCAGGCTGCCTCTTCCTGGGACCACGCGGAGGTCTCTCTCCCTGGTCATCTCCACCTTCACGTGGTGTTCTCCTGCTGGGCGTCTGTGTCCAAATTTCCCTCTTTTATTAGGACACTGCGCACATTGGATTAGGAACCAACTCTCCTCTAGGATGACCTCATCTTTACTAATTACATTTGCAATGGCCCTGTTTCCAAATAAGGTTGGATTCTGCGGCACTGGAGGTTTGGACTCCAGCATATGAATTTAGGAGCCGGTGGGGACACCATTCAGCCCATTGCAGAGACCCTCTCCTTTGTGAACTGGTCTACAGAGAGGAACAGACCCACAGGCTGGTGAGCCCAGACACTGAGCCAGGGGGATGTGGCGACTTGACCCGTGACATTGTGGATAGATGAGATTAGAATGGTCTGTCCCATCACTAACCCAGATAACCCAGCGATTCTGTCCTAGGGCTAGCACTAGGCTCTACTGAGGGAACAGGACACAGTTGTGTGTGAGAACGTTCCTGGCAGCATTGCTTAGAATACCTAAAAACCTATGCACGGGACATCATCTCTGCATGATCTTGTAATGGGCTCAGTTATGTTCTTCTAAAATTCATATTTTGAAATTCTATCCTCCTGGTACCTTAAGGGGTGACTATATTTAGAGAGAGGCCTTTCAAGAGGCAATCAAGTTAAAATGGGGTCAGTAAGGGGAGGAGCCTAATCCAGTGTGACTAGTGTCCTGATAAAAAGAGGACACCGCCCAGCGTAGTAGGAAGACAGAGTGTGGCTGCGGGGAGGAGACTGTCAAATGTAAGCCAGAGAGAGGAACCTCGAAGATGCCACCCCTGCTGGCATCTTGATCTTAGATGTCTCCATATGGGTCTGAAGATAAAAGTTTCTTTCTTTCTTTTTTGGTGGTACTGGGGGTGGAACCCAGAGGCTTTCTACCTCCGGGCTATACTTCCAGACCTGTTTTTATATTTTATTTGGAAACAGGGTCTCACTAAGTTGCTGAGAGCCTCACTAAGTAGCTGAGGCTGGCTTCGAACCCGTGCGATCCTCCTGTCCCAGCCTCCCAAGAGCAGGGATTACAAGCCACCACGCCCGGCTTAAGATAAAAGTTTCTGATGCCGGGAGCCCCCCCCCCCCCCCCCGCCTCCCCGGGGCCTGTGGTACTGTGTTATGACTGCCCTGAGAAACTAATGCAGCTTAGTGAGACCCTGTTTCAAAAAGAAAAGAATAAAATAAGGGCGGGAGTGTAGCTCAGTGGTAGAATGACCCTGGGTTTCATTCCTAGCACAAACCACCAACAAAATGCACAGAAAAAATAAAACTAAATCCAAGGTGGTGGTTACCTCTATAAAAAAGAAAGTAACTTGAGACAGGAAAGGAGTATTTAGAAGGTTTGAACTATACTTGTAATATTTATTTATTTATTTATTTACTTTGCAGCCCTATTATTTATTTTATTTAACTTAATTTATTTATTTATTTATTACCAGTCTGGGGGCAGAACCCAGAGTCATTTGACCTCCGAGCTACACCCCTTGCCCTATTTTTTTATTCTTTATTTTTGAAACAGGGTCTCACTAAGTTGCGAAGGGCCTCACTAAGTAGCTGAGGCTGTCCACGAACCGCGATCTGCGATCCTCCAGTCTCAGCCTCCCAAATGCTGGGATTACAAGCGTGCGCCACCATGCCCAGCCCTATATTTTATTTTTATCTTGATGGGAATCTCACTACTTGCTGAGACTGTCCCTGAATCTAGGATCCTCCAGTCTCAGCCTCCCAAGTACTGGGATTACAAATATGCACCACTGTGGCCGGCTATACTATTTTATTTTATTTGGAAGGGTTGGTTGTGGATAGGGTAGGCTGGGAATTGAACCCAGAGCCTCGTGCGTGCTAGGCATACATTCTACCACCAAGCTACACTGACAGCCCCCTATCATATTTTATTTTATAAGCCAAGTGGCAGGTCTCTGGATGTTTCTGCTATTTGCTCTATTTCTTATTGCAAAACCACAGAACAGCAGAATGTGATCACTATCTGAGTAGTCCTTCCTTCGAGGGCAGCCTCGCTTGGAGAAGGAGGCTCTACATGTCACTGTGTGACCTTGGCTCTACATGTCACTGTGTGACCTTGGATGGGTCATGTCTTCCTTGCCTCAGTTTCTCTGATTGTAAAATTAAAAGAACGAACTCATTCAGTATGTCCCAAAGTTCCATGAGGTTGTTAATAAATAGTCTCCATGGGGGAGGGGAGAACTGGGGATTAAACCCAGGGGCATCCTACCTGTAAGCTACACCCCCAGCTCTTTTTAGTTTTAGTTTTGAAACAGGGTCTCACTAGGTTGCTGAAAGTCTCACTATGCTGTTGAGGCTGTCTCCGAACCCAAGAGCCTCCTGTCTCAGCCTCCCAAGTACTGGGATTACAGGTGTGCGCCATCACACCTGGCTTGCTAATATATTCTCTATACCCAAAGTAAATAAATAAACAAAAGAGCTACGTGGTCAATGGATTTTAGGAAGCAATCACACTGTTTTATTGTGGAAATGTGGAAGGTATTTCACCAGCAGCCGACAGGGAACATGTGTACAACCATGTCCACTTCCAGGGAACATGTGTACAACCATGTCCACTTCCAGGGAACATGTGTACAACCATGTCCACTTCCAGGGAACAATGCCAGCTTCTGGTGGCTCCTAGGAGAACTGATGTCCCTGATTGTTCTGAAGGAACATAAATAATTTTCTGCATGAGTCGCTTTGTGTAACTGAATTTGTGAAAAGTTAGAAGAGCCACTGATTGTGGGCTTCTCACCTCCAGACAATGAGAGACACCTCTCACATCGCCAGGCTGGCTCCAGTGCATGAGTCTCTGGGGGACAAATCCCCCTCAAACCATTTGCCCAAGGGTGTGTCTCAGAACTCATGGTGTCTGCAGGAAAAGGCTCCAGAGGTAAACAGGTGTGGGGAATATTGCAGCCCTACCCATGTTTTGGAAGTATGTGATAATATTGGACTATTACACGCTCCAACAAGCCCCAAAAGAAGAAAAAAAAACTGTTGACCTCAGCCCTTCCAACACTTACTTGATTACAATTCTTTTTCTATGTGGAATACTTCTTAAAATTCCCCCAAACTAGTCTACAAAACATACTTGAAAACAATGTTGTTAAATGAAAAAGCTTGAAATTAAAAAAAAAAAAAACACACACACACACACACACACAGAGAACATGACTCCAGGGCCGTGTTCAGATATATATGCATGAATCTATTACATCGAAACGCATGACTAAAGGGAAATGGAGCAAAAAAGAATCAAGGTTATCTTTCGGAATTTCTGTTGCTCGCATTTTCTTTCTTTTTCATGCTTTTTTGCATTTCAGAATTTCCTAGGAAGAACACTGGAACTTACTATTTCAACAATCATAAAATTAAGTACGTGCACATATATGCATCGCTCTGTGTATGCACACATGGGAACCCTGAGCATCTGTGGGGGCTTTTGCACACTGTGGCAAAAGCCACAGGCCACTCTAACCCCGTGTCTCTTTTACAGGGACACCCAAAGGAAGTTTTGGCAGGAGCTTCATTCCAGAGAAATTCGAGCGCTTGCAGATCAATTTGTATGCGTTCTTTCGTCGGAAAAAAAGAAAACTCTGTAAGCCAATATGTTCTTCCCTCTGTCTTAGCTGCCTGGAAATGGAGACCCCCCCCCCCCCAGGAACGCTTTATAGTAATCAGCTATTAGGATTGCTGCCAGAGCCCCAGGACCCCTTCTAGGACGTGTGACTCCCTGCACATGTGTGGGGGATTAAAGCACTCACCATGTCACTGGGCTTCCCAGGTGACCCGCCACCTTGCTTCCTTGAAATCGGTCCCTCCCCGTTTATTCGCCTTTGCATCATCGACACTGCAAAGCTCCCAGAAAGCCTGCCGGACATGCTCTCACTTGGACCAGTCCACGGGAATCCAGAGCTGCACAGAACAGGCGGGGCTTCAGCAGCCCAGGTCATGCTGGAGCACAGCAGGAGCTAAGCGCTTCTACAGAGCCAGACCCATAGGGTCCGCCGCTTGGACGGCGTTAAGGCCCAGGAGGGAAGCAGGGAAGCAGCGGCCTCGTCTTCACTGGGAGAAGCAAGGCATACATCAACACGTGTGGGTTCTAGGCTTTAACTAGTGTCACTTCTGAAAATGTTTGCCTAATTATCTGGCCTGAAAGTCGTGATTCCTGAATGCGAGTACAGGGGCAGAGACAGGATGCAAAGATGGTTTTTCCAATCTGAAACCCAGTAAGAAAAACAAGAATAATGATGTAGTATGTTATGTTTTGTTTCTTTGTTTGGGGGTATGTGTATATGTGTGTCTATGTTTTACTGGGGCTGGAACCCGAGGCATCCAACCTCTGAGCTGCACCCCTAGGCCTTTTTACTTTTGATTTTGAAGCAGTCTCCTTATGTTGTTGAGAGCCTTGCTAAATGGCTGAGGCTGGGCTAGAACCTGGGATCCTCTTGTCTCAGCCTCCCAAGTACTGAGATTACAGGCATGCACCAACACACCAGGCATGTAGCTAATTATTTATTTTATTTTATTTATTTATTTATTTTTGCAATACTAGGGATGGAACCCAGGGCCATTCTACCTCCGAACCACACCCCCAGCCCTATTTTTTTATTCTTTACTTTGAAACAGGGTCTCACTAAGTTGCAGAGGGCCGCACTAAGTAGCTGAAAAGTAGCTGAGGCTGGCTACAAACCTGTGATCTTCCTGTCTCAGCCTCCCAAGTACTGGGATTACAAGCCTGTGCCACCTCATCTGGCTCATGTGGTTTTTATTTATCTATTAATTTTTATTTATTAATTTTTTTGGTGGTACTGAGGTGGAACCCAGGGGCTTCTCTACCTCCTGGCTATACTCCCAGACCTATTTTTTTTTAATACTTTTTGGAAACAGGGTCTCACTAAGTTGCAGAGAGCCTCACTAAGTAGCTGAGGCTGGCTTCAAAAACGTGTGATCCTCCTGTCTCAGCCTCCCAAGCACTGGGATTACAAGTGTGTGCCACCATTGTCACCATGCCTGGCTCTCATGTAGTTTTTTATTTTTATTTATTATTATTATTATTATTATTATTATTATTATTATTTGGTGGTACTAGGGTTCCTGAAAGCCCTTCTATGTCCTGGCTACACTCCCAGACCTATTTTTACATTTTTTAAAATTTGAAATCAGGGTCTCCTAAGCCAGCACACGCGGCCGGCTTAGAACCTGTGCAATCCTCCTGTCTCCGCCTCCCAAGCGCAGGGATTACAAGCGTGCGCCACCACGCCCGGCTTTCATGTAGTTTTTTAAAACTAAGCTCATTCACTTTTTTTTTTAATGTACTGCATTTTGTAAAACATATTAAAAACTACTTTATTGCTTTTCCACGGCAAACTAAAATTTATCCATCTCATGTCAGGTCCCTCAATTATAAAAATAATAATTGCTGGTGATGTGTGAAATCCGGGAGAGCAGGCACTTGTTCTGATGGCCCTGCCCAGGTCGAGCCCAGCACGTGCCCCTCTCCTTATGTCAAGCCTTTCCAGAAGCTTCTAGTAGAAGCCAGGCCTCCTCTGCCTCCAGCCCAAGGCATTTTGAAGCCAAGAGTACACATGTATGTTGGGGGTCACTCTTGTCCTGGGGAGAGACCATGTCTTATCTGTAGACTCCCACGGCCCCTCGCAGCCTCCTGGGCAGAGCGGATCTACACCGGTGTGATGTTTAGTGAACTAAGCCTGTGGAAGAGGCCCAGGTGCCTAGCTCAGGAAGTAAGCCCCTAGCGGGGCGCGGGCTAGGGGACCCTCGCTGGACTTTCCTCCCAGAGCTCAGCCATATGGCGACGGCGAGCGGTGCCTGCAGGGAGCACCGGCCGGGAGAACAGCCAAGAACCGTGTGGTCCTAATACACCCGGGGAACCTAATAATGAGTTGCCATTTATTATAGTTCATGTATCATCTCAGTCTTCACCCCTCAAAAATGTTGGAAGACCAGGAGGGCTCAGGGAGCTTAACAACGTGCCCTGCTTAGCACATGGCTCCTTAGGGCCCTGGTCTGACCTTAAAACCTGCCCTAAGGCCAGGAGCGGTGGCCCATGCTCTTTATCCCTGTACCTGAGAGGCCGAGACAGGAGGATCACACGTTCTCCGCCAGCCTCAGCTACTTAGTGAGGCCCTGTGCAACGTAGTGACACCCTGTCTCAAAATAAAGGATAAAAAAAAATAGGGCCAGGGGTGTAACTTGAAGGTAGAATGCCTCTGGGTTCAATCCCTAGAACAGCAAATAAATAAATAAATAGTAAATAAATAAATAAAACCTGTCCTGGTCAAAGAGCCAGCCTGGGGCCAGGCAGTCTCTACTGAGACTCCCTCCCTCGTTAGAGGATGGAGAGAAACATTCTCAGAAGGCGCTGTGGTGATTTGGGGGAGAAGGGGTCATTTGTCACCGCAGACAACGTTGTTACCACGCGCAGCTACAACAAACACAGCTATTTCGGACGCCACAAGACTCACAAACGCCAAGGGAGGGAGGCGTCCTAGAGTAGTCTGGGTGTATTTTTGTGAACAGAAAAGTGACAGCCAAGGATGTATTACCAAGAGTTCAGAGAGTATTGGAAAGAGAAATGTTTGCGCTTTATCACCAGCACCAGAGTCCAGCGGGGTTGTAATATTTGAAGGAGTCTGTCTGTTTAACAAGCAAAATAATCATAAAAAATGGGGGGGGCTAGGGAGCACTTCAACACATGACACGTTAAACACCCCACCCCTGAGCAGACGCCCACGCGGCACCAGGCCTTTCTGGGTAGCTTTGAATGCCGAACACGGTTAAATGGGTCATAAATGTTTGTAGTCTGACAGCAAAGGAGGGGAACGCACAGTTCTCTAGGGAAGTCGGTGGTGAGGATCCTAATGAGAAAATGTGCTTGGCTCTCCAAGGCACAGCTTACCTTTCCAAATGGCCCCATTTCCTTAAATGTTCTTTTTTTTTTTTTTTTTTTGTGGTACTGGGGATGGAACCCAGGGGGCATTCTACCACCGAGCTACAGCCCCAGCCCTGCTTTTCTTTCTTTCTTTCTTTCTTTCTTTCTTTCTTTCTTTCTTCTTTCTTTCTTTCTTTCTTTCTTTCTTTCTTTCTTTCTTTTTTGGTGGTACTGGGGGTGGAACTCAGAGGCTTTCGACCTCCGGGCTATACTCACAGACCTATTTTTTAAAATATTTTATTTGGAAACAGGGTCTCACTAAGTGGCTGAGAGCCTCACTAAGTAGCTGAAGCTGGCCGCGAACCTGTGATCCTCCAGTTTCAGCCTCCCAAGTACTGGGATGACAAGCGTGAGCCACCACGCCCTGCTTAAATGTTCTTTTAATGATACACATGGGCAATAATTGTGCATTCAGTGAACCTTATGGACCCTTAGCCAAGGGACGAGGGGAGGTCAGACAAAATCCTGAAATCAGGTGTGGCTGAAAGACTAGGAATTCCCCAAGATGCCAAGACAAGTACTAGAGGTCTAAGGGTCTTAGTGACTAGACCACCTTGCTAAAGGTTTTTATTTTTTTTTAATGCTTTAAAAATAAATGGAGATCTGGGCGTGGTGGCGCACACTTGTAATCTCAGCATTTGGGAGGCTGAGACCGGAGGATCGCGGTTCACAGATAGCCTCAGCTACTAAGTGAGGCCCTCTGCAACTCAGTGAGACTTGGTTTAAAAAAAAAGAATTTAAAAAATTGGGCAGGGGGTGTAGCTCGTAGGTCGAATGCCTCTGGGTTCCATCTCCAGACCCGCAAAAATAAATAAATAAATAAATAAATAAATAAATAAATAAATAAATGGAGCCGGGCGTGGTGGCGCATGTTCGTAAACTCAGCATTTGGGGAGGCTGAGACAGGAGGATCATGCAGGTTCAAAGCCAGCCTCAACAGCTTAGTGAGGCCCTTTGCAACTCAGTGAGGCCCTGTTTCAAAATAAACAAAAAAAAATAGGGGTGGGGGTGTAGTTCAGAGGTAGAATGCCCCTGGGTTCCATCCCCAGTATCACAAAAATAAATAAATAAATAAATAAATAAATAAATAAATAAATGGAAGCCGAGCATGGTGGCGCACGCTTGTAATCCCAGCATTTGGGGGGGCCTGAGACAGGAGGATTATGCAGGTTCAAAGCCAGCCTCAGCAGCTTAGTGAGGCTCTCAGCAACTTAGTGAGACCCTGTTTCCAAATAAAATATAAAATAGGACTGGGGGGGGTGTAGCCCAGAGGTAGAATGCCCCTTGGCTCCATCCCCAGTAGTGTAATAAATAAATAAATAAATAAATAAATAAAGCCAGGCACAGCAGTGCCTACCTGTAATCCCAGCACCTGGGAAGCTGAGACAGGAAGATCACAGTTTTGAGACCTTCAGAATCTTAGCAAGACCATGTTTCAAAAATAAAAATGAGCTGGAGGTGTAACTCAGAGGTAGAATGGACCCTGGGTTTCAATCCCCAGTACCTCAAATGCATAAGTAAATAAAAAAGAATCAATGGCCCACAGTGTCCAGCCAGCTACAGTTCGCCCTGTGAAGAAGTGTAGGATTTACCTGCTTCTCCTCCAAGATTTGCCTGAGGGAAGAAGTTGTATGGTAGTTTGGGCCGAGCCAGGCAGGCAGGCGGGCACAGACGGGGGGTGCCAGAGGTGGGGAGACACTGAGGATGGCTGGAGGACGGCGCACCCTGATTTGATGCCTCTGATTTGAGGTTCATCCTTTGCAAATCACTTCCAACCCAAGTGGCTTCCCAGCTGCAGAAGAGGCCTGCGAAGAGACACCCTGAGACTCAGAACCAAGAGAAGACTCCCCGTCCAGAAGCCAGAGTATCTTTGAAACAAAGCTGAACCCAATTTAAGCAAGATTTATTGTTTCTCATTTGCAGAGTACCATTACTTTTTAAATAAGCTTTGTGGAAGTCTAACAGACATAGTATACAATATGCCCTCTTCAGGTGTACAATTCAGTGGTTTGAGGGGTAGTCACAGAATTGTATAACCATCGCAACTAATTCTAGAATGTTTTTATTACCTGAAAAAGAAATCCTATACTTATTAGCAGTCACTCCCTACCACACCTCTTCCTGAACCATCTCTTTGAAGGAAATAGCTGATCCCAGAGCAGGTCAGGACAAGGAGGGTTTCCTACTTTATAGAAATGTCATGAGGCTGGGCGTGGTGGGGCGTGCCTGTCATCCCAGCACTTGGGAGGCTAAGATAGGAGGATTCCAGGCTTGAGGGCAGCCTCAACAACTCAGAGAGACCCTGTTTCAAAATTTAAAAAATAATAAATGTAAAAGGACTTGGGGAGCTGGGCCCAGTGGTGCACTTGGGAGGATGAGCCAAGAAGATTGCAGTTTGCAGCCTCGGCAACCTAGCAAGGCCCTCTGCAACTTAGTGAGACCCTGTTGCTAAATATAGAATTTAAAAAGGCTGGGGGGGTATATTTTAGAGGTATAATGCTTCTGGGTTCTAGCCTCAGTACCATTATAAAAAAAAGTTTTAAGAAGAAACCTGGAAACAGGAGCCCAGAGAGAGGGGGCATATCAGGATCTGGTCGCAGGAGTAGAGAGGTCTCTTTTCAAGGTCTATAGCTTGGCCCTGCAGGGATCTGGGGGGGAATGAGTCCCAATCAGTGCTTCCTGAAGGAACTAGGGGACTTGTCCAAAGCAGGTTTAGGTACAGGATTCTGATGAGAGTTTCTGTTTCTACCAAGTCTACAAGGGTGCTTGTGCTTGGTCTCCTCTGAGTAGTGGGAGTGCTGGCCAGCTAGCAGCACCGCAGGGCTGTCTGCCGAAGGCAGCCAGACAGGAGTTAGAGGAAAGTGTAGTAACTGCTGGACTTTAAGTCACTAATTTTGAGCCGGCCAGCTCTGGACCTAGGCTCAGCATCACCCCGTGTTTGGGACTTTGGGCACAGGAACAAAGTCTCATATCACGTAGTCCAATGAAGAAGGGAGAAGTTATGGGGGTGTAAGTGGGCCGTTCCACCCTGGAGCGTGAAGCCAAGTCTCAGGTGACAACATCTGCTTCACGAAATCCAATGGATTCCTCTTCTAAGTTGGGGAAAACTGTGAGAGCTTGCGGGAGTGGCTAGGAAGAAGAGGAGGCCAGCCTCGTTGCCTTCACCTGGACAAGCCCACCGCCCAGGGAGAACCTGGCAGCTCTCAGAAGCTGCCTGCGGAAGTCACAACAGAAGCATTGTGGCTAGCTCTGGCAGGCTCTTGTGTGGACAAGACGGGCATTAGAGGCCCAGCTGGCTGTCCCTCCCCATCCCGGCTGCAGCAGGGACATCTGGTTTACCTCAATAGCTTTCCCTATCTCTGAATATCAGGGAGAAGGGCGGAAGCAGGGGCCTTTGCCGAGTCAAAGCCTGCCTGGCTGCTTTTGCTAAAGGACATGAGGCCGCTCAGCATCTGGCCCATGGTGACCTTTTGTCTTTGTCCGGATAGCAGCTGGCAGATTTTTTTTTTCCAGTAAATTTTTTCTTTCTAAAATTCGAAGAGGGTGTCACGTTCCAAAAATGTAAGCCCTAGGAGAATGTTCTGTTACAAAAAGATAGTAGGCAGTATTTCAGGGACCAAAGGAACTACAGCGTGACTGAAGGTAGAAAGAGTGACAGGGATGTACTCGGGGTCATCGTTCGCCCCGCGGACAAGCTTCAGTGGCTTGTGTGTGGGTGGGCAGGCTCAGCTGCCCAGGCCTGGCTTGGCCCGGCTTCCTCATTGCCGGCCCTCGCAGAAGCTAAGAAGAAAGTCTTGAGTCAAAACAGAGCCCAAGCCGGGAGTGGTGGCGCATACTTATAATCACAGCATCGGGAAGGCTGAGACAGTAGCCTCAGCTACTTAGTGAGGCCTTTGCAACTCAGTGAGACCCTGTTTCACAATATAGAATAAAAAGTAGGATGCCGGGCGTGGTGGCACACGCTTGTAATACCCGCACTTGGGAGGCTGAGACAGGAGGATCACACAGGTTCGAAGCCAGCCTCAGCTACTTAGTGAGGCTCCCAGTAACTTAGTGAGACCCTGTTTCCAAAAATAGGTCTGGGAGTATAGCCCGGAGGTAGAAAGCCTCTGGATTCCACCCCCAGTACCACACACACCAAAAAAAGTAGGGCTAGAGGGGTAGCTCAAAGGTAGAATGTTTCTGGGTTCCATCCTCAGCAATGCAAAAAAGTAAAAAATTAAAAATTGAGCCCAAATTCAGCAGCGCATCTGGCTGGCTAGCTTGGCTCATTGGCTCATCCCTGGTCCAGTTCACAAAAGCTGGGTAAGGGGAGGTCACACCAGGAAAGCAGGGGTGTGGGTGAGGTCACCTCAGTAAAAGGAACACCCTGGGTCTTCTGCAACAGTCTGTCACCCTATGCAAATGGTTACATTGAGCCATACCAATGTGCACACTTGTAATCCCAGGCTGAGACAGGAGGATCACAGGTTGGCAGCCAGCCTCAGCAATTTCTGAGGCCCTCCACAGCTTAGTGAGACCCTGTTTCAAAATAAAAATAAAATAGGGCTGGAGATAGAATGCCTCTGGGTTCCATCCCCAGTACCACAAAAAACAAACAAAAAACAGATGCGTTGGAGAAACTGCTGTGCTTCCCCCGGTGATAGTCACACCCACCCCTCGGTTTCCCCGGGTTGAGATCTGAGCTGTTGTGCACATAAGTCCCTTGGGGGCTGGTTGCCACTCTCACTGGAAGTGACCGTCCAGCCTGGAGCTTCTTGGGGTGCGGAGTGCTGGGAGGAGAGCGCTCCCTGCGCACAGCTGTGCCCAGGACAGCTCCGTGTTCCTCAGCCAAGAGCAAGGGGGTGCCAACTCCCATCCACACCTTGGAGGGGCGCCAGGCAATTCACAGGTTGTCTCTGAAACGCTAACAGTCATAAATACTCGGCTATGAGATGTGCTTGCCCTGGCATAAATGGGCCTCTTTATTTTCCTGTCTTCCTGCTAAGAAGGAAGCCAACCAGAACTTGAAGGAAGGGCATTCCAGAAATGCTACAGAGACCTCCCGAGACGCTGCCCTGTGTCTGCCAAGGAAGCCGTTCAGAGGGAGACAGTGGTGCAGGAAGAGGGAACGGCCAGGCCAGGCTCCGGGAGGAGCGAGGCTGAGCAGGGTCCGGGCCCTCGCATCCTTCCTATCCTGCATCCTTCGCATCCAGGCCCGTTTTCTTTCCAATGCATGGCGCTGTCTTCCCTTTAGAATGATGGACTGTCGCCACACATGTCCTTCCGAGTGAACTCCAAAGACGTTGAACTGGCCGAAGATCCGTGGGGAACGTGGCTCGTATTGGTTTGAAGCTAAGTCGTTTTCAGTGTCCACCCAAGTACATAAGATTATAGTCCTAATTCTAACTTGTTCTCAGATGGGGAAACATCGCTTTTCCAGCCCCATGGCTGTCAAGCCGCGCACTGGGACACTATGTTGTAAAAGAAAGAAAAGCCACTCCAGCAAGCGCCTGGCCCTCCCGCGGACAGTGTTCAGGTCCCCCCAGCTGTTTTGGTGTCTTGTTGTGATCTCTTTGGGCTTGAAAAAGTCAAGGGGAAACTTCTGCAGGTAAAGTTGTTCCTAGCTGGGATGCACGGAGCGCGTGTGCGCGCATGCGTACCCAGCCCCTTCGCTAGGAAGTCTTTGCGCGTGTATTTTTTGGCGTGTTTCTTACTCCATAGCCCCTGTGTGAATTTGTGCCTGCTCACACAGTTTGGACATGAGGTTTAGGTGGGAAGCAGCTCTTCCTATTGTTCCTGCTCAGCCCCCTTTCGATCACAAAGAACCGGGTGGGAAGTGTGGGTTTCTTTCAGGAGGCTGAAGGAGTCCATGACTTGTGTAGGTCTCTGTCAACCATAGGACTTCGGAGTTACCATCTAAATTAAACGCGGGTCTTCGCAGTGGCTCAGTGTGCTGAGAGATCTCGCTGTGGCCCGTCCCACTGGCTCCACAGTCTGAGGACTCTGGAGAGGAATCCAGAACAGAAGTCGCTTATGGACGCTGAGGGCTAGACCTCCAGAGTGACATCGTGGTAAAGAAGAAGTTGCAGACCTTCCCTGGCACCATCTGGTTTGAGATCCCTAACCCCTCCTTCTACTCTCTGATATATAGGGCCACTCATTAAACTTTGTAGCCTAGAGAACAGTTCACTAACTGACAAACTGCAAAGTCATTATACAAGTGAAAGAAAGTGACTGTCCAGCACCCCACATAAAGCACGTGCTTAGCTCAGGTAGGTGCGATTAGTGGTACCTGGAGCGCCCTTTGCTCCAGCGGCACCTTCCATTCCGGACCCTCAAGCTCAGCTCCGGAAAGGTCAGAGCACACTTATGTGTTTGTGAGATTCTCCAAGGACGGGTAGGTGCGGATCAGCTACCAGCACTCCGGATTCCCTCTGGCTGGTATTAGTCTTAAAGTGAGTGGTTTTCAGTGTCCATCCAAGTATATAATAAAGTCCTCATGTGTACCCATGTGTATAGCAGCTCAATTCACAATAAGCAAATCATGGAACCAGCCCAGGTGTCCGTCAACTGATGAATGGATTACGAAAATGTGGCAATGGAATTTTACTCAGCCATAAGGAAAAGAGAAAAAAAAAAAAAAGAACAAAACTAAGTCATTTGCAGGGAAATAGATGGGCTGAGAGAATTAGCCAGTCTCAGAAAGTGAAGCGTCGGATGTTGTCTCTCATAGGGGGAAAGTATGCTGGAGCAGACTTCAGCGCGAGCGTCGAAGGCATCAATGAGGCGGACATCACGGGGTGGTAGAATTTCCAGGGAGAGGTGAGAGGTGAGCCTGCCGAGGCTCCAGCAGGGCCGATTCCAGCAAGGCTGGAGTGAGGGGGTGCTCCAGCAGTCTGGGTGCAAGTGTGTCTGAGGATGTAGAAGGGAAAGCTCCCTCTTGGTTATTAATTAAATACTATTGAGGGCCTACTATGTGCCAGATACTGGGCCAGGGGCTGTGGATGCAGAGGAGAGGGCCACACGGCCCCGGTAGAGATGCAGCCAGAGAAGAGCTTATCATAAGGCATGGTACCCGGAGCCAGGGGGCGTTGGGGAAGGGTGATGGAGAGGCTGGATCTGAAGGCTGAGCAGAGGATGGAGGGCATTTTGAAGAGAGAGCGGCACTTGAAAGGTCCAGGGGCACTTGGCTCGATGTGGGAGCGGAAGCTTGCAGAAGCTGCGGCCGCCGGGCCTGGCACCGCGGCAAGCCTGCGGGATCCAGCAGCAGGTGCCTTTTAGGGAGCGCCCTTCCCGGGTAGCAGGCTCAGCACTTGGCCAGAAATGGAGAAGGGCTGCAGGAAATGCCCTGGGGATGGCAGCAGGGACACCCATAAGGCCAGCTTTCCTGGCCGCAGGTGCCGTGCCTGCTGAGTTCGGCCTCTTGTTCTGGAACTTTGGGGTAATAAAGAAGGAAGCTGAGGCTTGGGTTCGGCTGTCCCCATTGGCAGGCCGGATGGCAGCAGATCAGATTACCTTTCAAAGGTTAACTGCATTACCGCATGCCTGGCACTGTGTCCAGGGCCCGTAGCTGATTCAGGGTCAATTTCCAGCCAGGTTGGAAATACCCTCATTCCTCTATGACATCTCCCTGCTGCCACAGACCTTAAAATGCCACCATCAAAGAGATGGGCCTCCCTGGGGCCCAATACCGTGCCTCAAAGAGGACATCAGGCCACAAGGCTTTGCACTTGAAAGTGAGAGAGAAGATGGGCGTGGTGGTGCCTGCCTGTGATCCCAGAATTTGGGAGGCTGAGACAGGATCGCAGGTTCCAGGCCAGCCTCAGCAATTTAGCAGGACCATCAGCAACTTAGCAAGACCTTGTTCAATAAATAAATAAATAAATAAATAAATAAATAAATAAATAAGCCAGGCGTGGTGGCGCACACTTGTAATCCCAGCATTTGGGAGGCTGAGACAGGAGGGCCGTGGTTTGCAGACAGCCTCAGCTACTTAGTGAGGCCCTTTGCAACTCAGTGGGACTCTGTTTCAAAATAAAGAATAAAAAATAGGGCTGGGGAGTAGCTCAGAGGTAGACTGTCCCTGGGTTCTATTCCTGGTACCAGCAAAACAAGTAAGTAAGTAAATTAAAAAATAAATAAATAAAATAAAACTGGGAAAACTGGATGTGGTGGTACACACTTATATTCTCAGTACTTGGGAGGCTGAGACAGGAGGATTGCAGGTTTGCAGGCAGCCTTAGCTACTTAGCGAGGCCCTTTGAAACTTAGTGAGACCCTGTTTGAAAAAATAAAGAAGAAAAGTAGACTGGGGCGTGTAGCTTAGAGGTAGGATACCCCTGGGTTCAATCCCTGGGGCCACAAACAAAACAAAACAGAACAAAACTGGGGGTATAATGCAGAGGTAGAATGCCCCTGAGTTCAATCCCCAAAATATACATATATTAAAAAAAAAAAAGCTGGGCATGGTGGCGTACACTTGTGATCCCAGTACTTGGGAGGCTGAGACAGGAGCATCAGACAGCCAGTTTCGGCTACGTAGTGAGGCTCTCAGCAACTTAGTGAGACTCTGTTTTCAAATAAAATATAAAAATAAGTCTGGGAGTATAGTCTGGAGGTAGAAAGCCTCTGGCTTCCATCCCCAGTACCACCAAAAAAAAAAAAGAGAGAGAGAGAGAGAGAGAGAGAGAGAGAGAGAGAGAGAGAGAGAAGAAAAAGAAAACAAATAGTGAAAGATACCCCTGTCATCTTCCTCTCCCCGCACCCTTCTCGGAGTCTGCTCTCAGTGAGACAACACCGTCACGGCGTGTCGCAGTGAAGGAGAGCCAGACTTGCAGTCTGAGCCCGTGGTGGTCTGCGTGACCCTCAGCACGTCACATCCCCAGCGGGAGCCTCCGTGGCGAGTGAGCGCTAGCAGGGCAGGCACCTGCCCATCGGCTCAGCTTCCAGGTGGTGGACCAGTTGATACACCACAGATGTGCGTGCGGGTCCCCGACGTGCAGTCATGAGTCCATCTGCTCTATTTAAAGATCCCCGCATGTCTCTGTCTCCGGTCCAGGAGGCCCAATCTCGTCACTCCTGTGGGTGGGTGAGAAGGAGCTGTCGGTTCTCTTCCCGACAGAAGCAGCGCCCGCCTCCTTTGCTGACAGCTGCTGGCTCAGGCCCCAGGGAGCATCGCAAGGGAGTCAGGCCCAATTCTCTGCTTGTGCAGGGAACCCGAGAGGCCACGGCAGGCGGCTTCAGCCAGGGTGGAGTCCCCGGGGCCAAAGTCACAGAGAAACACAGAAGCCTGGAACTCGAGGGCTGGGAGGGTCCCACCTATGAGGCTGAACAAACATTTGTGTAGTGTTTCCAGTATAAACCAGGCACCCAGCCAGGTGATCACATACGTTAAGTAACTTATGCTCCATGACAACTCTGGGGTGGAGGCATTATATTATCTCTGTTTGACAAGTTCTGATGGGTAACGTGGCCAGCCCACAAGCTCCCAACTTTGCTCCACGCTACCCGTGTGCAACTTCTTTTTTTTTTCTTTCTTTGTGATACTGGGGATGGAACCCTGGGGTCTTCTAGCTCTGAGCTACTTCCCTAGCCCTATTTTTTTTTTAATTCTTTATTTTGAAACAGGGTCTCACTGAGTTGCAGAAGACCTCACTAAGTAGCTGAGGCTGGCCCCGAACCTGCAATTCTTCTGTCTTAGCCTCCCAGGTACTGGGATTACAAGTGTGCGCCGCCACGCCCGGCTCTGCATATTTTACATATTTCAAATCCTCTTCTCCGATTGGATGGTGCACACTAGGCCTGGAAGCCTACTGAATTTGTACATCATTCTCTTCCTAGTGCAAGGGAGGCTGTGCAGAAAATACTTGTTGAACACACTACAGGAATAACCACTACAGGTGGTTAAGTATTACAGACTTAACCACCCATCGTCTGATTTTTAAAATTCCTTCTTTTGTTGTTTGTTGCTCTTCTTTTTGAGATATGATAAGAAATGACATTTAGGGTGATGTTTTTCAATGAGGCTACCAAAGGTCTGATAATCTTTCTCACCTTGACAGCAGATCCCTGGATCTGGGATGTTGCTGGGGGTAGAATGCCTCTGGGATCAATATCCTGTGTCAAAAATAATATATAAATAAATAAAAATAAAATAAAGGGCTATATATAGCTTAGTAGCAAATTGTCCCTAGGATCAACCTCAGTACCAAACCAACTTTGTCTGGCTGAGTTAGTGGCCAATGGGAGGGGAAAGAAATTTGTCCAGGAGGGCTGGATGCAGAGGATGTGTGATGCAAGCCCACCTTAAGATGTGGGAGAGGGAGACCGCAGTGATCTAGTGCCTGCTTTGTGCAGGCATAAGGGCCTAGGCTCAGAGTCTCCGGTGATTCCTAGAACCGAGCTTGGAAGAGAGACGGGAAACAGACATTTCACGTGAGGATCGGGCCTTAAGACCTCTAGGAGACATGAATACCAAATATAGAACAAGTCAGGAAAGTAGGCATCAAGTGTGAATCAGCTCTTCCTGCTCCGGGTCTGAGTGGAGTCCTGTGGAGTCCCCATTAAGGGCCTTTGAGTCATGGTGGCTGTAACGGCCAACCCCAGCCTGAGCCTGGAAGGGTGGAAAGAGTTTGAGGACCAGAGTTGAGTTAGAGTGGGAAAATCTACAGCCAATCAGCAAAGGCTGAATTAAGAGGTGCTGGGGGTCCAATCGAGGAGAATACAATTCCGCCCCAGGGCTTATCTGGGGATCTAAACTGGGTAGAAAAGCCAGAAACACTGAATGCAAGAGAACCAGAGATCAGGATGAGCTCTGAGGAGCAGAGACAACTCAGGCAGGGCCGGCGAAGCTTGTCTGTGCTGGTGTGGCCGAGACGTCCAGATGGACAGCTGGAGTTGGAAGGACCCTGCCCCCCCCAGCCCCCAGCTGCCCTTAGCTCACTGGCCTTCCAGACCCAAAGAGAAAAAAAGCAGCAGACAGTGAGGTTCCTATTTCCCGTTCCCTCACAACTGGGGGCGTGCCTCTGCTCACCCAGCCCTCCCACACGCTGGGCTCCCGCACCTGGCCCTCGGCCAACACGCAGAATTCCATTTCAGTCTGGGGTTAGACATCTGTCTGGCTTTGACGGTTGGGTCAAATGGCTTCAGAGCCCTCCTGTCCAGAATCCACCGAGTCTGCGTTTTGCAAAACCGCCCTCTATTCCCGAGCTACACCCTCAATTTTCGTTGAGATTGGCCGAGTAGAACAAGGAGAACCTTCAGAGGAGACATGGGCCTGCCAGCCCCTGCCGCCCGCCCGCCCAGGGCTGCAGACACAGGAACCTATTCACCCCTCCCTGCCCCGGAAAGGCCACGGGGGCTACAGATGGGTCCTTCTGCTTCTCTGCCATGGGAGGCTCTTTAATGAGCTTTTTGCTTTGCCAATCAGATATGCAAATAAGCTGATAACTTTTTTTAAAGAGACAAAACAGGAATCAAATCTCTATGTATGTATGGGGGCAAAGCCTTTGGCCTGTGAGTTCCTGCTTCTCGGAGGAGATGGATTTGAGCTGGCCAGGAGGAAATGAGGAGGCAAACTCTCCTGTCTATTTTCGTTCTCCAGCGAAGCCCCGTTTCCTTTGGGCTTTGTGTACACAAGGAAAGGACAGTTGTTAGCTGTTGTTTCGCAGATAACCTGTGTCCTGGAAGCACATGGAGCTATCTGAACAGGGCTTTACTAAATGAGCTAATATCCAGCTAATAGCAAGGATGATATCCAGCAGATGTTTTATTGAGCAATTACTATATAAAAGGCACTTAACTAAGCACTTAGTACACATTAGAAATATTTTTAGGACTGGGAGTGTACCTGATTGGGAGAATGCATGCTTAGCATTCATGAGGCGCTGGGGTCAAACTCCAGCACCACACACACATCAAAGAAAAATATTGTCGTCTGGCTATACCTATTTCATCCAGAAATCCCATTCCTGAAAATGAGTTACAAAGAAATAAAAGCTCTGCCACAACAAAGAGGCCTGTGGATGTGCTTGTGAGATAGTATCGCTCACGATGGCAAAAACCAGAAGCAGTGAATGTTGATAAATATGGAAGAAAAATAAAAACATCATGTCATTTCCAAATCCTGACATACTGTGCAGTCATTAAATCAGAGCTTTATTAGGGAAACGGGGCGGGGGAGGGGCTTAAAAAGTATTGTTGAGTACGAAAAGCAGGATGTGTCAAATTGCATATTAGGATCTTATGATCTTTGTTTTCTGTTTAATTCGGTACTGGGGATGAAACCCAGGGGCATTCTACCACCGAGCTATACCCCCAGCCCTATTTTTTATTCTTTTTTTGAAACAGGGTCTCACTGAGTTGCAAAGGGCCTCACTAAGTAGTCGCTGAGGCTGTCCTCGAACCACGATCCTCCTGTCTCCGCCTCCCAAATGCTGGGATTACAAGCATGCGCCACCACACCTGGCTTATAATCTCTTTGTAAAAATCATACAGGCACATGCTGAGACAGGCGGGTTGCAGGTTTGAGGCCAGCCTCCAGCAACTTAGCAAGGGCAGCATCAACTTAGAAAGATGCTGTTTCAAAATAAAAAAATAAAAGCTGGGCGTGGTGGCGCACACTTGTAATCCCTGCGCTTGGGAGGCTGAGACAGGAGGATCGCGCAGGTTCGAAGCCAGCCTCAGCTACTTAGTGAGGCTCTCAGCAACTTAGTGAGACCCTGTTTCCAAATAAAATATAAAATAGGTCTGGAAGTGTAGTCTGGAGGTAGAAAGCCTCTGGGTTCTACCCCCAGTACCACACAAAAAATTTTTTTAATAAAAATAAAAAATAAAGTAGGGCTGGGGTATGGCTTAGAGGTAGAACACCCCTGGGTTCAATCTCTAGTACCACAGGAAAAAAAAATCACCCAGGAATCTTTTATATGATCATATATATTCACTTAAGGGTATATATTGATCTACTCTTAAGATTGTATTATTTCGCCGGGCGTGGTGGCGCACGCTTGTAATGCCCACGCTTGGGAGGCAGAGACAGGAGGATCGCGCAGGTTCGAAGCCAGCCGCGTGCACTGGCTTAGGAGACCCTGTTTCCAAATAAAAATGTAAAAATAGGTCTGGGAGTGTAGCCCGGAGGTAGAAGGGCTTCCAGGAACCCCAGTACCACCAAAAAAAAAAAAAAAAAAGATTGTATTATTTCTGGAAAATGATATGGATTATACATTCTAAATTGTCGATTGGCTATGTGGAATGCATTACGGGTCTAAGTTTGGCAGGGAGCAATGCTGAGCCTCTGGGCCAGACCAGAAGTCAAAACAGAGGCAAAATGAACTCTGAGAAAATCCACAGGGGATAGAAGGCGTGTATCACCACATATGTGCCTTTCTGTGAATGATACCAGTTATAAGTAAGAAGCATATTGTAAAAATGTAAATGAGACAATATTCCTCATCAACGTTGTGAAATACTATTTTTTGCATTTCATAGATAAGGATGCTGATGATCTGGCTCAGGAGAAACCATCTGATTGGCTGAGGTTTTCCAAATACAAAGCACAAATTTTTTTTCCTGAAAAGTACAATGCATGGTCACCATGAAGACAACAAGAAAATCAGATACCACGCTAGAGGACAGCGAAGATTGTGGAAATTCCTGGTGCTCAGAGATGCTGCTCTTAAAATCAGGGCAAACATCTCTGCAGACATTTGTCCGTGCATGCATACCCATTTATTTGACCTTGCAAAATATCTCAATGTCAGTCTGCGGCTGAGGTGGGGGAGGCTCATCCTTGAAGAGAGTAGATGTTTCTACAGTTACTCGTTAGGATTCGGCCGGTCTTAGAGCTGCGGGATGCAGGGGCAGGAAAGCTTAATGTGGCCCCCGGGAAGGGTACCACTGAGGTAGCCAGCTCCCCAGAGTACCACATTGACTTGGTGCTATTTATGGGAATCCTTCACCGGACGCCTGTGAAAGAATTAAGACTGACTCTGGGCAGCTGGAGGGCACGGCCCACTCTGAAGTCAGAGGAAAATGCTGTTTCCGGCGGGCCAGCGTTTGGGGCTGACCTTGCAGCTCCTGGCACATTTACTCAGTGACCCGACAGTGGCTTTTGCTTAAGGGCCGCCTGTTTCCTTGCATGTAAAGGACAACTGTGATAACTGGAGTTGTCACAGTGTTGGCCCAGCTGCTGCAGGGGGCCTCCTCTAAAGGTGACACTTTAAAAGGGAGGGAGAATCTGGGCGTGGTGGCGCACGCTTGTAATCCCAGCATTTGGGAGGCTGAAATAGAAGGATCACGATTCGAGGACAGCCTCAGGTACTTAGTGAGGCCCTTTGCAACTCAGTGAGACCCTGTTTCAAAATAAAGAATAAAATGGGGCTAGGGGTATAGCTCAGAGGTAGAATGCCCCTGGATTCCATAGTACCACAAAAACAGGGAGAGAGAGAGAGAAAGAGAGAGAGAGAGAGAGAGACAGACAGACAGACAGAGACAGAGGACGGAGGTCGGTCCAGCCCTTGTCTCCTGGGGAGACACTGAGGTTATACAAACCTGTACCATCGACCCTGGAGCCAGCCAGCCAGCCAAGCCCTGAAGATGCTGCTGTGGCTGCAGAGGGGACCAGATGCTGCTTCTAGCTGCCCGCTGCTCACTGCTCTGGGAAGACACTACTAGTGTCTGCAATTAGGCAACCCTGGAATCAGTCCTCAGAAACTGCTCATCCACGGAGGGATGCAGCTCTGAGGGTTACCCGCAAAGGGCGCAGCCAAGTTCACGGTGTGGACTGGACTTCAGAAACATCTGGGGAAGGGAATCATGTAGCTAGGTAATTTTTTTTTTTTTTTTTTGAGGAGGTTGGGTACTGGGGATTGAACCCAAGGGCATTCTACCCCAGCCCTTTTTTATTTCAAAACAGGGTTTTGCTAAGTTGCTGAGACTGACCTCGAGCCTGCAATCCTCCTGCCTCAACCTCCCACGTACTAGAATTATGGGTGTGCAACACCACACCTGGTGAGATAGATTCTTTCCTCTAATCTAAATAGGGGCAAGCCCCTGGGATTATGGCTTTTGAGAGTGACTTTGTTTTGTACATCAAGCTGGTGAGGTGGGATGTGACACTTACATAAACATAGATACACATATTCAAAATACACAATTTTGTTGTTCCTCTGCTTAAAACCCACCAGTGGCCCCCTTTGGGAAGAAGCTCAGGCTTCCTACTCTGGGCCCGGGGTCTGGGTGCTTCTCCGTGTCCCTCCATGTGTATCAGTGCACAGCAGAACTTATGTCTTCTGATGCCTCTCCAGGTCTCCGGGCCTTTGCACAAGCTTGTGCTTCTGCTTACAACACTTCTATCCCTGAGTCAGCTTGACGTGTCATCTGACCTGGCAAGCTTTCTGTCCAGTGCCTCCTCCCAGATTCAATGAAGTCTCTCTGCTTGGTGCTTCTGGGATCATACCATCTATTACACTTCACTGTTGAGACACAGGATTCCGCCCTACCTGCATTTGTACCTGTAGCGTGTAGTATATAATTAGCACTTGCCAGTATCTGTTTAATGTCTGAATAGTGAAGGTACACAATTTTATACAAAGCATTTGTGTTCTTGGGGGCATTCAACAATCCCAAAATCTGTGCCCTTAACTATTGCAGATGCCCATATGACAGGGTCCATTTGGGGGCTTGTAATGTAGCCCTCCTGGGCCCCATCCTATCTGCTTCTAATTCCCTGAATATGTGTGTCTTTTCATGTATAGGGCCCAGCGCACAATAAGTACATAAAAAACGCTTATTAAACTAGCAAAGCAAAGTGCTTCCAGGCCTGCCCACATTCTTTCCCTACCGGATTCCATGACTGTGTCCTGCTGCTGCCTGGCTAATTCCAGGTCTTTTCTACCATCAGGAATGTTATCTCTGGGTGAAGCCCTGTCTGTCTCTCCCAGAGTGAGTCAGTCCTTCCTCCGTGGACCCTGCACCTTGTTCCTGTCTCCTCGTGGCTCCTGGTGCCCACAACAGTTACGTGTCTACAAATCTGCTCTGTGGCTCAGCTTCGATCATTGATAAGCCTGGGACTGTGTCTTCTTCTATCTGTTACCCTCTAGCATCTAATCCAGCCCCTGCCACTCCACTGTGAATGGATGAATGAATGAATGAATGAATGAAGACACTTTCAGATTTGACTCTGAGAAAACTACCAGGTCAGACCTCAAGATGAGTTAGGATCCATCTCAATTTATGGCTATAACCTACAGACCCTGGCAATTTTGATGAGTGTCAAAAAATCATCCCAGCGTGTTGGAACTTGACAACCTCTCCACACACACACGCATACACCTTTTTTTGTTTTGTTTTGTTTTGTCTTTTTCACACGAAGAAAGAGAGGTCCTGACAGTGAAGGCCACACTGCAAATTATATAACATCAAAGGTGCCGGAGTTATCCAGACTGATACCACACCCCTCAAGAGTCCTGAATCATCAAGACCACACTCAGATTTCTGGTGCTACAGAATGAACTTTCAACTTCTCAACAGAGTTACGAAGAGTCCTTAAAACCGTATAGCACTTTAGAGTTGACAAGAGTCCTGTAAAAAGGACATCTGAACCAGCCCTTTGTGGTTAAGTCATTTGCCAGCGTCGCTCAGCTCGTAAATGATGCATCCAGCATTAGGCTTCAAGTTTTCCAGGATCCAATATTGGTCTCCAGTATCAGAACCGTTAAATATTGATTTGAGGCTCCGTCGTGGGAAAACACTATCATTTCTAATCAGTATCATCATTTCCTACTTCTAAGAATATTCTAAAGGAGAAGTAGACCAGACTTGTCCAATCTTTAAATAAGAGAGCTGATAAAATCTTACCTAGGTCACAAGTAAGAACCAGAATGTCAGGCCTGTGTGTATCGGGCACAGGAAGCATGTCGGTGATGGATGTGAACTCAGCGCTTTAGGGCACTCAAAAGTGGGAGCAGAAACTAAATTAGCGAATCTCCAGGGCACAGTTTCTGCAGCGTATGACTTCAACACATATTTGCCAATGAATTAATATGTCTATCCCTTAGGTTAAAATAGAAGGATCACAGGGGGTTTTTTTGTTGTTTTGTTTGTTTGTTTGTATTTTTGGTGGTACTGAGGTTCCTGGAAGCCCTTCTACCTCCGGGCTAAACTCCCAGACCTATTCTTCTTCTTTTTTTTTTTTTTTGGAAACAGGGTCTCGTAAGTCAGCGCAGCTGGCTTCAGACCTGCGCCATCCTCCTGTTTCCGCCTCCCAAGCATGGGGATTACAAGCGTGCGCCACCACGCCCAGCTGAAGGAGCACAGGTTTGAGGACAGCCTCAGCAAGTGGTGAGTCTCATCAACCTACTGAGACGGTTCTAAAATAAAAATAAGCCGGGCGTGGTGGCGCACGCTTGTAATCCCAGCATCCGGGAAGCCGAGACTGGAGGATCATGGTTTGCAGACAGCCTCAGCTACTTAGTGAGGCCCTTTGTAACCCAGTGAGACCCTGTTTCAAAATAAAGATTAAAAAATAGGGCCGGGGATGTAGCTTGGAGGTAGAATGCCCCTGGATTCCATCTCTAGTACTATAAAATAAGTAAATTAATAAATAAAATAGGAAACGATTGATGGCCCCTCATTCAAGCCTTAGGTTTTGCTACTGCACTGATTCGACTCATCCACTCACTGGGTATTCCCTAGCCAGCGTAGTTTCTCTGCCCCACTAGCCCGCACTTCAAGTCGGCTCTTTCAATACATTTTGGTTTGTTAGGAGTGGCTTCAGAAGAGAACACGAGCAAAAGCCCGAGACGGGGCGCACAGGCTTCTGACATCTGTTCTGCTTTCGCGGAGGGGACTTCGTGTGCCTCCTCCCTTGCTCCCCGTCTCATCTGTCTGTATGTCAAATGATTGAACCCCTAATTTGGGAAATACTGCTAATTAATGGCGTGCTTTCCTTTTAGAGCTCAGAATCATTTCCTTTCTGGCTTCAGTGGACGGTCTCAATAGGTGGCAAGTTAATGCAGGAGTCAAGCGAGCCTCTGGATGGAGCAGCATGCGAGGAGAGGTGGTGGAGGGGCTGACCCAGGGGCCTTCTACCTCCAGTTACACCCCCAGACCGGTTTAATTTTTTTTAATTTTTTTTTTTTGCAGTACTGGGGATGGAACCCAGGGGCATTCTACCTCCAAGCTACACCCCCAGTCCTGCTTTTTATTCTTTATTTTGAAACAGGGTCTCACTGAGTTGCAAAGGGCTTCACTAAGTAGCTGAGGCTGGCTGAGAACCACAATCCTCCTGTCTCAGGCTTCCAAGCACTGGGATTACAAGCATACGCCACCACGCCGGGCCACTTAATATAATTTTACTTGTGGTGCTTGTGACCTGAAACCTAGACTCTTCCAGGTACTAAATGCTCTTACTTAAAGCCCCTTTTCCTTTCTTTTTCTTCCCCTTCCCTTTTTTTTTTTTTTTTTTTTTTGTGGTACTGGGGTTCCTGGAAGGCCTTCTACCTCCGGGCTACACTCCCAGACCTATTTTTATATTTTTATTTGGAAACAGGGTCTCTTAAGCCAGCGCAGCTGGCTCCGAGCCTGCGCGATCCTCCTGTTTCCGCCTCCCAAGTGCGAGGATTACAAGGGTGCGCCACCACGCCTGGCCCCCTTCCCTTCTTTTACATTCGCACATTATCATCATCTACAAACTCAGTGGCACTGGAATTTGGGGTGCACAGAGGAGTAGAGGGAATCAAGACAGGGGATGCAAGGCGAAGCTTAAGGAAACGCCAGCAAGTTCGAATTTTAGCCCACACAGCAGTGTGTCCCAGCATATTGCGGGAACTGTAGTTCTAGAGGACGTACGTCTCTTTGAGTTACTGAGCAAAAGAAAGAGGGAAGGAAAGGAGGGAGGGAGGAGAAAGAAAGAAAGAAAGAAAGAAAGAAAGAAAGAAAGAAAGAAAGAAAGAAAGAGAGAGAGAGAGAGAGAGGGAGGGAGGGAGAGGGAGAGGAGGGAGGGGAAGAGTCCTTTGGCGGAATATATTCCGGCAACACCCTGGCTTCAAGGAGGAGGCTGGGTTTCTTTCCTGCAGGGCTCCTCAGAGTCCAGGTCACCTGGGGAAAGGGACAGAGGCGGCCTTCTCCAGACCTGAGAGGACACCCTGCGTCCTGGGGAGCAGTGCTCAGGGGCTTCTCAGGATGAGCACCTCTTCCCAGAAAGACAGTGTCACCGACAGTCCCGAGCTGGCAATGGTAGAAATGTCTCCTGGAATGGTCCCGTGAGAGCCACGCAGGGTGGACGGAAGGCAGAGTATTCCGGGGCCACCTCACCGGCATGCCAGTCCTGTCCCCGTGGAGGCAGCGAGCGTGGCACCTGCTTGGGTGAGCTCCGCCAGCAGCCCTGCTTCACAGCAGCTGCACCGGGTCCTTTCATCTCTGGCCAGAGCACCAGAGCTGAGCAGCTGCCTCAGTTCTCCAGCTCCTGTGCTCCGAGAGGCCACGCAGGGGACAGAGATCAGACAAGCCGAAGCCAGGGAGGTGCGAGTTGGCGTGGCCTCCCAGGAGTGTCCTTTCGACAAGGGGAAAGCGCATGAAATGGGAACAGCCCGCCCCGTCAGGCCAGTGGTCCAGCTCCCTTATTTCACATATGGGGAAACTGAAGCCCAAGAAACTAAAAGACAGGCCTGACACGCACCTAGCCGCATTTGTCAAACACCTCTGCGTAGCTCACAGTGGCTTCACATTATTATTCTTACTGCTAATTTTTGTCATTTTAATTTTTTTCTTAATGCTTTGAAGCCTCTAGAGTTAATATTCCTGCTCTAGGCCCATTAAGTTTATTTTTTTCTGAAGCTGGGTATGCCTGTAACCTCAGTACTTGGGAAGCTGAGACAAGAGGACCACAGGCTTGAGGCCAGCCTCAGCAACAGAGACTCGGCAACCTAGAGCATGGGGCGTAGCTCAGAGGTAGAATGTCCCTGAGTTAATCCCCAGTACCTCCAACAATTTATTTTTCTGGGTTTATTGTATTTTTTTATTTTTATTTTTTTGCAGTACTGGGGATGGAACCCAGGGGCATTCTACCTCCAAGGGACACCCCCAGCCCTATTTTTGATTCTTTATTTTGAAACAGGGTCTCACTGAATTGCAAAGGGCCTCCTCACTAAGTAGCTGAGACTGTCCAAGAACCACAATCCTCCAGTCTCAGCCTCCCAAATGCTGGGATTACAGGCATGTGCCACCACGTCCAGCTCTGGGTTTATGTTTTTGTATTTATTTATTTATTTATTTAATTATTTATTTATTTATTTATTTATTTATTTGGTGGTACTGGGGTTCCTGGAAGCCCATCTACCTCTGGGTTACACTCCCAGACCTATTTATATTTTTATTTGGAAACAGGGTCTCTAGCCAGGCTGGCTTCGAACCTGAGTAATCCTCCTTTCCCTGCCTCCAAGAACGGGGATTACAAGCATGGGCCACCACGCCCTGCTGTAATTATTTAAAATATCACTTTCAGCCGGGCGTGGTGGCGCATGTTTGTAATCCTCATGCTTGGGAGGCTGAGACAGGAGGATCGCATGGGTTCGAAGCCAGCCTTAGCTACTTAGTGAGGCTCTCAGCAACCTAGTGAGACCCTGTTTCCAAATAAAAATAAAAAAAAATAGGTCTGGGAGTATAGCCCAGAGGTAGAAGGCCTCTGGGTTCCACCCCCAGTACCACCAAAAATTAAATAAATAAATAAATAAATAAATAAATAAATAAATAAATACCACTTTCTTCCAGGTGCGGTGGTACACGCTGATTTATTCAAACAGTACTTGGGAAGCTGAGACAGGAAGATCACAGGTTCAAGGACAGCCTCAGAAAGTAGCAAGACTCATCAACTTTGCAAGACTTTGTTTCAAAATAAAAATAAATAGGGCTGAGAGTGTAGCTTGGAGGTAAAATGCCTCTAGGCTCAATCCCAAACACCACATATTCATTCTCTCCACTCACTCTCTCTCTCTCTCTCTCTCTCTCTCTCTCTCTCTCTCTCTCTCTCTCTCTCTCTCTCTCTCCTCTCCTCTCCTCTCCTCTCCTCTCCTCTCCTCTCTCTCTCTCTCTCCTCTCTCTCTCTCTCTCTCTCTCTCTCTCTCTCTCTCTCTCTCTCTCTCTCTCTCTCCATGATCTTGCCTTGACCTTTGCTGCAAACTAACAGACTTCTAGTGCAAGTAGAGCAATGACAAAGTCCTTTGCCAAGATTTGGACAGTGCCGAAAATATCCCTCACCAAATGGTTTCCCCGCCCAGTAGATATCTTCCCATCCCTAATGTGACAAGTGACCTTCAAAGTCAGGAATCACAAAGGGAGAAGCCAGCTGCCAGTGAGAGCCAAAGAGGCTGGTGTCAGGGCCGTGGGTTGGGCAGAGGGGCTTGGGAAGGGCGGCTCTTCCATTCAGCGTGTTCAGCCCTCAGTCACAGGGATGGCCAAGGCCCTGCAGACCTGTGGCCCCTGTCTTCTCCTTATTTCCACGGGCAACTTCTGCGCCCGCCAGACGGGTCCCCTTGGTCACCAGCCTCCCTAGGCTTGCTCACTCTGAATGTCCTATGCAGTTTTAGCTTTCATTTGATTCTCTAAGTCCCTGTTCTTCCCAGAGCCCTCTCCTCACATATCTGATTCAAATGGCTTTACATTTTCTTGAATGTTTGGTACTTCAGAGGCTGCGCAAGATGGATGGACCCTTGCAGGTTATTAATGGCCAATTCTTTTCATCTAGAGGGGAAGAAATAGAAGCACAGAAATTTGCCTGACATCACACAATTAGTACGTGTATGTGGGGCTGGGGATGTAGCTCAGTGGTAGAGCCGCTGGGTTCCGGCCCCGGTACTGCATAAATAAATAGATAAACAAAAATTTAAAAAACCCAACCATCTTCACACCTAATACACGAACACCTTGCCATTGACCATAAGCACTCATTCATCCTTCACACACTGGTTTATTCCAGCAGCCAACATTTACGGAGGGCCAGTGTTGGGTGCTGTACGAAATGCTCAGCATCTCCATTATTTCCACTTCACAGTCGAGGAACTTGACACCCTGGAAAGTTCCATGACTTGGTCTAATTGCCAAAGTGGGTGGAGTCTCAGCAGGAAACCGATGGACTCTGATGGCTTCCAAGCAAGAACTCTTTCTAGAGGTGTAGGAAGGGTTAAAGGACAGCAAAGAATGTTGCGGTACCCAGGCCTCAGAGACAGTGAGAGGCCGGGTCAAGAGAACGGGGAGGGAGGAGGCTGTGTCCGAGGGCCCAAGGAGGAGCCTGGAGGTGTTGAGGCTCCCTGTCTAGGCAGAGCAGAGGAGAAGGAACCTGGGCAGTCCCTTTCCAGGGACTCCCCTTGGCGAGCTCAGCCACAAGACAGACCATGATGCCGGGCATGGTGGCGCAAGCTTGTAATCCCAGTATTTGGGAGGCTGAGATGGGAGAACTGCAGGATAGCAGCCAGCCTCCGCCAGTTAGTGAGGCCTTCTGCAACTTAGTGAGGCCCTGTTTCAAAAAATAAAATAAAATAAAATAAAATAAAATAAAACAGGGCTTGGGATGTAGCTCAGAGGCAGAATGCCTCTGGGTTCAGTCCCCAGGAAGGAGGAGGATGAGAAGGAGGAAGAAGAGGAGGAGGAAGAAGAGGAGGAGAGCTGGGCGTGGTGGCACACACTTGTACTTGGGAGGCTGAGACAGGAGGATGGCAGGTTGTGGCTACCCTCAGCTACTTAGGTCCTCCACAACTTAGTGAGACCCTTGTTTCAAAATTAAAAATTAGGGCGGGGGTGTAGCTCAAAGAATGCCCTTGGGTTCCATCCCCAGTGCCAAAAACAAAAACAACAACAGCAACGAAGGAGTGGGGGGAGGAGGAGGGGCTCAAGAAAGCCCACAGGAGGCAGGCCGTGGAATGGCCCCGGACACAGAGTGGGCTGGACAGCTGGTCTGAGAGCAAGCCGAATGTCCAGCCTGGGGCACACCAGCTGGAACTCCACAAGCCAGGACGCCAGCTCTGCCTTCGGACTCCGGATCCTGTGCCCCTCCTTCCACATGGTGCAGCTTGCTTGCATTTATGTACGGATGATCACGCGTTTAGTCAGCCCTCCGTTTAAGTAACTGAGCCCCCGAGCACGCAGTTACTTTCTGCCAGGCATGTGTGTCTCATTTTCCTTCCCAAGTCACCAGGTTACAGCTTTTCTTGTCTTACCTCCGGGCTCACCTGGGTGCCAGGCATGGACCTCCACACACAGTGGGCATTCCTCCCATTGTGCAGATCCCTCCAGCCGCTGGAGGCCAGGACGACTTGTGCTAGGGCTCTGCTACAGAGCAGCCCCGAGGGGCACCGGGAGAAGTGCCAGGGACTTGCCCCGGTATTGCTTTCTCTTCTCTGAGTGAGAAGAGGGCTAAGTGTGAGGCCGATGTCTTTGATGCTCTGGGCTCAGGTCCACTGGCTGAGCGCCTCAGTTCTAGCTCCTGGCTCTCACCTCTCAGCTGTGAAACCCAAAGGCTACTTTTATGAGCCTTGTAGCAATGCTTTGCTACTGCGAACAATGACTGTCCAAGAGCCCAGATTCTGCTCTGTCTAGACCCAGTCAGGGACACTGTCAGTAAGAAATCCAATTGCTGGGCATGGTGGCACACGCTTGTCACCCCAGCATTCGGGAGGCTGAGACAGGAGGATCGTGGTTTGCGGCCAGCCTCAGCTACTTAGTGAGGCCCTTTGCAACTCAGTGAGACCCTGTTTCAAAATAAAGAATAAATAAAAGGGCTGGGGTGGAGCTCGGAGGTAGAATGCCCCTGGTTCTGTCCTTATAACCCCCCCCCCCAAAAAAAAGAATGGTGGAATAGAAGAAATTCAGACTTGAGGCGTGTGATCATTGGCTTTCAGCTTTCAATAGCCACCACAATATATGTCTCCTTCCTTCCTTCCTTCCTTCCTTCCTTCCTTCCTTCCTTCCTTCCTTCCTTTTTCTGGAAAGGGGCAAAAGACCCACCAAGGACTAACCCATTGCCACATCCAGATGCAGTGGCCTATCTCTGTCCCTTCACTGATGAAGCCTGGTGACACCTGGAGGTCCCAATGCCTCCCTTACTCTTCTGTGACCACCATCCTGGCTGGGAACTACAGCAGGCTGTAAGAAAAAAGACCTCCTGTGTGTGCCGAAGCCTTATATTTATGCAGCCCCTTCACTGATGTTAGAAGTCTGGCATCGCCTCCGCGGGCGCACAGCTTCTGCAGTGAGGAGGCAGAGATCAGCAAGGTTAAGTGACTTGCCCAAGGTCACGTAGCTGATAAAAGGTGCGCTCCATTGGGCAATAACTTAAAAGGGCCTGCAGGGGTTATTCTCCTGTTGTTCACGACTGTGTCACCAGCCCCAAACATCTCTGAGGAATGAATGAATACACGAAGAAACAATGCCTGGCATCCTGACGAAGAGAAGCTCGTGTTCAACACACTGAATTCTCTTATTTGGACCTCACAAAAATCCTAGGAGAGAGCCAGGTGTGGCGGTGCACGCCTGTAATCCCAGCTACGCTAGAAGCCAAGGCAGGAGGGTTTCAAGTTTGAGTCCAGCCGGGGCCACTTTGCAAGACTCTGTCTCAAAGTAAAAACTGAAAGGTGCTGGGTGAGAGAGCACTCACCTGGGATGCTTGAGGCCCTGAGTTCAATCCCCAGTGTGTGTGTGTGTGTGTGTGGGGGGGGGATCCCAAGGGAGCCACTGGAGCTCAGAGAAGGGAGTTGGTTTGCTAGAAAGGGCCCGAGCTGGGCTGGGAATGGGTTCCTCCCAGTCTACGGCCAGTGCCCTCATCCTTCCTGCTCCTAAGGTGTTCAAGGATGTGGTCTTGACCTGCCCCGGCCCCTGGATAGGGGGATCTGCCTCCTGGCTGGCCAGCCTCCGCTGTCTCCACTCCACAGAGGCCTTAACTGGGCGTAGAGACCGTAACAAAACATGGAATATTACGAGGGCAGGCGTGGCTAGCAGCCTGCCTCTCTGCAGGCCAGGATGTTCAAAGGACTGCGCATTCCACCGCAGGGCAGGTCTTTCTGGAAACACCGTGGGCCTCTGCATTCGAGTGACCTGTCACTTTGAACCGCAGTCATCGTCCTGGTACGCTTTGTGTTTCCAGTTGACCGTGAGCCCAAGCCACCTGGTTACAAAGGGCGGCCTATGGATTAGGAACAGAGCCCTCAAACCGGCTTCCTTCCACTTTGCTTTGCCGCCCTGCTGCTGAGGATGGGTTCCCAAGTCCCACCATGTCACACGCAGGACGAGGAGGGATCCCTGCTCGCTCTGCAGTGACAGGGTGGTGTCAGCAACAAGGGCTTGCATTGCACGGAGCCCTGCAGGGCAGGGCCTTACCTGACGTTTGTAAGTCAGAGAGCCTCCAGGCCTTCTGGGCTGGCACTGCCTCACCCCGCAGCCCTGTCGCTAACCACTCGCATCCCCTGTCTTCAGTCCTTACGCATTTTTCTTTTGTCTGCTTCTGACTGGCCCGTTTTTGCTATTACTTTGCCTGGAGACAATTCTCTTTTCATTTCCTAAACCTGAGGAGTCCTGAGGACCCAGGCCACGGGTCACTTCCTTTTCCTGATCCCCTTGCTAGAAGATACGTCTGGCTCCAGGGTCCGTGAAAGTCCTGTAACAAGCTACTTGTGAATCTCTTTGGACACTCACATTTATCGAGTTCCAGTGACGTGTTTTTCCGTAACTACATTGCTTCAATCAATCAGTCGTTTAAACAAACACTGACCACCTAGTCAATCAAAGATTCCCCCCTCCCCTTTTGGTGCTGAGGATCGAACCCAGGGCCTCATGCGTGCAAATCGAGTGCTCCACCATGGAGCTACATTCCCAGGTCTCATTCAGCAGTTCTTGACTGCACACTCTGTATAGGAAGAACCTATACTCGGCTCCTTTTGGCATCCTCCAAAGAACTAGCACGGTGCTCAAGATGGATGTAGAAGGAATACAGGGTGTTAGGAGCTGATGTGAATCGACAGTGCTTTTAGGGAGAGAAGGACTGGACGGGCAAGAACAGGAGGGATGTAATAATGGAAATAGTGTGGTCTCACCTGGAGACCACACCCTACACCGTTTACAGTTTTCCTGGACCAGATTTTGGAGGGAAGCCAGGTGTGGTGGTGCACACTTGTAATGCCAATTCTTGGGAGGCTGAGACAGGAGGATCAGGGTTCTCTGCCAGCCTCAGCTACTTAGTGAGGCCCTCTGCAACTTAGTGAGACCCTGTTTCAAAATAAAAAAAATAAAAAATAGGGCTGGGGGTGGAGCTCAGAGGTAGAATGCCCCTGTGTTCCATCCCAGTACAAAAAAAAAAAAAGTTGGGAGGGAGTGAAAGAGGGAGAAAAGGATTCTTCATGTGTGGTCGGTAAATAATGAAAAGTTACACGCGCGTGGTGGTGCACACTTGTAACCCCAGCATTGAGGAGGCTGAGACAGGAGGATCCCGGTTCGTGGCCAACCTCAGCTTCTTAATGAGGCCCTTTGGAAGTCAGTGAGACCCTTTTTTTTAAAAAATAAAGAATAAAAAATAACGATAGGAGTGTAGCTCCTGAAAGAAATGTAAAAATACTGCTCTTTTCGTTTGTGTGAGCGAGGCAAGCACCCTTTTTGTTGAAATCTACAGGGGATGCAAACTCAGTAAAGTCAGATCAAAGAATAGGAGGTCTTGCCGGGCGTGGTGGTGCACGCTTGTAATCCCCGCACTTGGGAGGCGGAGACAGGAGGATCGCGCAGGTTCGAAGCCAGCCGCGCTGGCTTAAGAGACCCTGTTTCCAAATAAAAATATAAAAATAGGTCTGGGAGTGTAGCCCGGAGGTAGAAGGGCTTCCAGGAACCCCAGTACTACCCCCTCCCCCAAAAAGAATAGGAGGCCTTACTGGAAGGTGGGGAGTGTTGAGAGGTGGGCAGGGAAGGAAAATGGGGTTCTGCCTGGGTGGAAATTACCTTAATCAGAGAAGGAAGAACCAAGGACATTCCCTTAAGAAAAGTTTGTAGAGGGAGGCTATGGACTCCTTACAGAAACACCCAGCTCCAGATGGAGGAGTTCATGCCCAATCCTAGAAGAGCCAATGTTACTTCTGGAGCGGGGAAATCACATAAAGCACCCAGAGCCATTTCTGTCTCACTAATGTGGAAAATGGGATTGCTAAGTATGACATCACAGTCTCCTGCCAAACTGGCAGAACCAGAATCCAGCTTAGCTTTCCAGGCCCCCAGACGTTTCTTGGGACTCCTCTTCTCACACATGGACATGTATATGTTTTTGGAGTGACCTACCATTTACTTTTAAGTATACATCTGAGCCATGGCCATCCTTGTTCTCTGAGAATCTTTCATAGTCTACCGGTGAATAATGTGGCTTGGACGAATACAGTATCTTTCATCTAGAGATCTTAAGGAGCCTTAATGACAACCAAGCTTCATTATTTCTGTTTTGTGTACCAGGAAACTGACTCACAGAGGGTTCAGTGATTTTCTCCTGCACCCTGGGAGTTATTACCAGAGCCATGAATGAAACTTAGGACGAAACTATTTCATAGGCCTTTAAACCCCGTATCCCTTTATAGTAGCAGAGTTTACAAAAATAATGACAACTTTGCATTGAGAAGGTATTCCTTTCTTCTGTTATTAAGTCTGCCCTCTGTGGGGCAAGAGCATCTCACCACAATGCCAGTTGGAATTGCTCTGCAATTTGAAGCAAGGTGGGAAAAGTTATGTGCTTTATTGGTGATGCCTGGTGCAGTCGCATCCATGCATTCATTGTTTGCATCCATCCATCCTTCTACCCATTCATTAATTCATCCCGTCAACACAGCTGAATCCGTATTACATCATCTGTACAATGGGCATAGTCCTACTACTGTTGGGAAAAGGCTGTCTTGAGAATTAAGATAATGTCCGGAGACGCATATGCTGCCTAGCACATGCTAAGCTCTTCAAATAATAATAATTATTGCCATTAAATAAGTAATTAGAAGAGCCCATTAAAAAAAAGAGACACAAAAAAGTATGGTCCTATCTATGGATAGAGAGGGCAAAGTTGCATCTGAAATGTGAGTTAATTCATGGGGAAGAGGTACATCCCTCAAATGAAAAACTGGAACAGAAGATACCTCAGGTAGACAAAAGAAGGAGTCCTGGCTCCTTTAGTTTGGACCGCGAAGTGTTGGAAAGATCCGGAAAGTATTGCTGGGCAGTGGATGTTAAATGACAAGGACCAGTCAGAAACATCTGAGAATGTGGAGTCAGATAAAAGAGAGACAGACACAATTCATAGGAAGTAGGGTGGAGATTTTAAGTCTTGGAGAACAAGCTAGTTTTCCAAGAATCGAATCTTCATCCACTGATATGCTGGCCTGATTAAACATCTTTTCTGTATTTATTTCTCCATTGTTCTTCCTTAAGTATGAACAAAAGTTTTAGTGAAAGTTCTTGGATGTGGGGGGGACAGTGTTGACTGAGTACAAGGAGACCCTTCCTACCGCTAACTTGGAGGAACGGAGCTGAAATTCGTAAGAAACTGCCAACTTCTTAGAACCTGTTGCAATGATTTCAGTCTTCTGTGCGCCTTAAAAATTGGGTTTGAGATCTTTCCCAGCCCAGACACAAAACCCAAAAGTTGCAGATAAAAATATTGACTGATTTGATAGCATAGGAGGTAAAAAAAAATTGTGGAACAAGATTTCTTCAAGAGGGAGATTTTTATTTACAGTTAGGGATACGGAAATCACGGCAAAAAATGAAAAAAAAATCAAGTTGCAAAACACTAAAAAAATCAAATTGCAAAACACTACATGGTAAACACGTGTATATATAAGTAAATGTGTGTGAATGGCAATGGATAAAGGCCTTGGATGATAAAATAACTCATGTGGAAGGAGAGTTGATAGAGTGATTTTTCAGATTATATTTCATATATCTCTGGTTTATTTGAACTTTGTAAGAATACATTCCTCCATCCCTCCTCCTCCTCCTCCTCCTCCTCCTCCTCCTCCTCCTCCTTGTTCTTCTTCTTTTGTAGTACTAGGAATTGACCCCAGGAGTGTTCTACCTATGAACTATATCTTTAGCCTTATTTTGAAATAGGGTCTCACGAAATTGCAGAAGGCCTCCCTAAGTTGCTGAGGCTGGCCATGAATTGGAGATCCTCCTGTCTCAGCCTCCCAAGTACCAGAATACAGGTGTGTGTCATCACAGCGGACTATAATACATTCCTTCTATAAAATAATAATTATTATATTGTTTGCCTCCCCACCCACCTCTCCAAAAAGAAAAAGAAAAAGAAAAAGAAAAAAGAAACGTTAAAGGTGGGTTAGCTAATAATACCAAGAGACTATATTTTTTTCTTTTTAAATGGATAAAAATCTTCTATGCTTTGGGCACAAATAGTAAACAAGCAAAAATTTTCTACTCTGTGTAAATGTAGCGCTCTATGTGTAGACCGTGCCCAGTAAATGCATCTCGTTGGTCACTACCTTTCTTTTTAAATGAGGTTACATGTGTCAGGCTTGGCACCATGGCTTCCTGTTACCCCACAACGCTCCACACAGCCAATCATTGCAAAATTAATTTGTAAAGTGAAAATCATGTTGTAGTTCTTTTTGCTTTGTATAGCATATTGTCAGCATGAAAAAGAATCCGTAAGCATGATTAATTTTTTCTCCGGTGTATAAGTAGGACTGTCTGGCTCACTCTGACCTCCTGGGGAGGCCTGCGCAAGTATCAATAATTCAAGCCACAGACTTGACGGATTTACCTGTTGGCCAGAAGTCAGTGTGATTATCTGAGATGAAAGCGTTGTATTGGAGCACGCAGGCCTCTTCCTACTTTGGCCCAAGGAAGAGTAGTTTTATTCCAAAAAGAGATGTTCCTGGAACAGTTACTGAATAAAATGCTTCTTTGACAGGGTCAAGGCTTTAATCTCTCAGTGGATTTATCTTTGACATGATAGGAAGAAGGTTCTTAAGATTTTTTTTTTTTTTTACTACTGATGGCTACCAGATGCAGCCTTTTTGGGGGGCATGCGTCTTAGTATAGTTTTTTTTTGAAAATTTAATATGCTTTTAAAGTTTACAGAAAAAAATACCTCATTTGCTTAAACACAACTGGATTCGCTTCCTGATCGCACAGCTGCTCATTTCCCACAGTTCTTTCTTTTCTTTTTTGGTACTGGGAATTGAACCCAGGGGCACTCTACCTCTAAGCTACACCCCTAGCCCTATTTTTTATTCTTTATTTTGAAACAGGGTCTTACCAAGTTGTGAAGGACCTAAGTATCTGAGGCTGGCCGCGAGCCTCCCGGAGTACTGGGATTGCAAAGCCTGCGCCGCCACGCCCAGCTCTTCCATAGTTTTAAATTGCGTGCACAACCTACTTTGCATTTTTAAACTTTTATTTCCAGGACACCATTTCATGTTCAGTGCCCAAATTTCACATGCTCTACGGCGTCTGCATACCTGCCAGGATTCATTCTGAGGATGTGACAGAGCTTGTTCCGATCATTCAGTTGTGGACAGTCGGGTTTCATTCCCGGCTTGGGGTCATTATGAACATTCTGAGTAGCCCTGCTGTCAACATCTTTATGCAGGCTCTCCCCCACCCCCCCCTTCGGATCACTTCCTCCGAAACGTACTTCCTTAAATGGGTTTACTGGGTCAAAGGAGCTCTAGGAAGTTTTATAGCTCTTGGCACAATTTTTCAGATTGTGCCGGAGGGGCGCGGGGGTGCGATCGGCCCCGGGGCTCGGCGGCCGCGCCTCTCCCGTCTCCCCCGCCGGCAGGGCCCGCCCGGGACCGGACGAGGCTCGGGCTCGGCCGCCCGGGCCAGTGTTCGGGAGGCCGGCGAGGATGCGCACAGCTCCTGCCCCGGGGGCGGAAGCAGCTCTCCCAGGCTCCCGCCCCGGGACTCGGATTCCGGCGCTTCCGCGCGCCCCGCCCGCCCCCGCCGGGCCGCGCCCCGCGCTCGCGGTTATTTCGGGGCGGGCGACGCGAGGCCCGCATAGCTGCGCGCTGAGTCAGGGGCCCCCGGGGGCGGCGTGGGGACCCCGGGCGCGCGCCTCCCGCAGCCCCCGAAAGCGGAGGCGCCCGAGGAGGAGGGACCGGACGGGGCGCGGAGCGGAGGAGACGCGGCCGGCGGGCGGGCGGGCGGCGGAGTGGGCGTGGCCAGGCGCGGGCGCGCGAGGGCGTGGCCAGGCGCGGGGCGTGGCCGGCGGGGCGCGGGCGCGCGAGGGCGTGGTCTGCGACGCGCGGGCGCGCGCCGGCGGCCGCGGGCGGAGGGGCTTGTGGGTAGCGGCGGCGCGCGGCCGGGCCGGGCCGGGCGCGGGCGTGCGTGTGCGCGGAGCGGGCTGTGGGGCCGAGCGGCGGCGGCGGCGGCGGCGGCGACCATGGGCGCGGGCCGGCGGCGGCCGTAGTGGGCTCGCGTGTGCCGGGCTCAGAGGCCGGCCGGGCGGGCCGAGCCGGCGGCGGCGCCTCTCCCGCGCCCGCGCCCGCCGACCGCGCGGAGCTCCCCGCGGGCAGCGGACCGAGGGGCGGGGACGCCGCCTGCGCCGGGCCCGGAACCGCCTGCGGCCGGCGGCGCGGGACGGGGCTAGGCCCCAGGCGGCCGAAGGCCAGCGCCCAGCCGGCGTGCGGGCCCCCCGCGCTGGCGGCATGAGCCGGCCCCCGCCGACGGGGAAAATGCCCGGCGCCCCCGAGGCCGCGCCGGGGGACGGGGCTGGCGCGGGCCGCCAGAGGAAGCTGGAGGCGCTGATCCGAGACCCCCGCTCCCCCATCAACGTGGAGAGCCTGCTGGTAGGTGGCCGGGCCGGGCCCCCGCGTGGGCAGCGGGGCGCCTGCCCCACCCTCCGCTTCCGGAGCCCCGGTGCCCGGGGCCTCCCTCCGGCCGCCCCGCTGCCCGGTCCTGGAGCGCAGGGAGGAAACACCCCTCTCCGCCTTCCCGCCTACCCACCGGGTTTGGGGCGGAAAGGTGGAGGATTGGCTGCCCTTCCTACCAGACTGGGCAGTTTCAGAGTGTCAAGCCGCGTGGGGCCTGGGGTGCAGGCAAGGGGGAAAGAAACCTGACGCTGTCTCTTTGGGCAGCCCCCCTCCCGGGAGCCTCGACAAAGAGCTGCCCCCTACTCTCCTTTCCCTGGGAAATTTTTAGCACACAGAGCTAAAGTTTTGCTGTTTTCAGTTGTCTTTGAACATTCCATAGTAGCTATTTGGTGGTTTTTAATTTATGTAAATTTAATCTCTCGAGATTGTTGCGCCAGAGCCAAAAAAGAAAAAAATAAATAAAAGAATCAGTCGGAATTGTAGATAGAATGAAGCTGTCCCCTTCGTCCTGTCTTTGAAAAGACGGCCTTTGAAATCCAAATTAATAGTCACGTACAAGGCTGCCGGTTGGCTCTTGATTAAGGAGGATGCCTTAAAAATAAATGCACCGTAGAATGCTGGCAAATTTCTTATTTTTGTTAGGTCGCACACTTGCATTTCACATGTAATTTGGTTCGTGTGCGGTAGAGATGCATTTATGGGTAAAGGTGGTGTGTGTGGACTTATACTGTGGGGGAAGATAGGTGAAAAAGATACTCTGGCTATTAAGTTAACTCTGGACGACTAATGGTAGGGTGGGCCGTCGGGCGAGCCTGCCAGAACGCAGATGTTCAGTTCTGGAGCCTGCTGGCTGGGAGAAGCCTAGAGACTGATCTCCTCCCTTTCCTCTGACTTTTGCCTTCGGAGGCTCTTGGTTATCCTTTGAGGTTTCTGGAATCATTTGCAGAATGACTCAGTCCAGTTTGGCTAAATTGCAGGAACTGACTGGAGAGCGCGTCTCCGTGTACAGCGTGAGAGCCTAAGTGATAAACTGTTGTATCAGAATCGTGATATACTTACTGTATGTGCCAGATGAGTTTGACATGCTCTGAGTGACTTTCTGGTGTGTATGTTGCCCCTGTCTTCTCAAAGGGGCATGACAAGACACTGGACAGGCTGGCAGTCTCTAATTGGGAATAGGCTTGGTATTGCATGGAGGTCATAGCCTTTCCTTTGCTAAAGCAGAGACTCTGGGCTTCACTCCCAGCCTTTTCGCTTTGGTATTTTGCTAACCAAACTTTGACCTAAGGCCAGAAAGTGCAGTTAAAAATAGTACCTGTAAGCCTCAAGTATTCATCAGGTTCAGACTCCATCCCAGATAGAAATTTTTTACACTTCGCTTTCATCTCTTGGGTCTTAGTGGTGTTCATAATGATTATTAGGGTTATTCTGAACTTGGAACCAAGCTGTTTCTGCATGTAATATGCTTTTTATTTTCTAAATTACTAAAAGGAAAGCTCTTTTAAAAATTCAGCATTTCACAGACTCAAACAATCGAGTGCCTTCCTTTTGTGCTCACTGCACCTGAGACATATATCACGGGGATGTATTATTGGTATGAGATTGAGATTGACATCAGATGCTGCTGATTTGATAGCACTGTTACTACTGCCTTTAGTTGATTAAATACTATTCTATGAATATGAGTGTGATTCTGAAATGTAGTAGGTTTTACCAAGCCAAAAAAGGTCCTTTACTCCTTTGGATCAAGGTTACTGGTGCTTCTGTTGCAGATTGAGAAGATTGAAAAAAAAATTGAAGTTATAATAAATTAGTTTTCAGTTATGTCTGTTTCTTCATATGCAGTATTAGAATTAATGTTTTAATTGTGATAGCATATGCATAATGTAAGATTTACCATCTTGTTTTTAAGAGTTCATTTGGGTGGCATTCAGTACATTCACACTATTGTACAAAGCATCACGACCGTCTGTCCGTACAATCTCATTTTCCAAACCCAAACTCTGCAAATTAATCTTTAAAAGAAAGTTATAAAAACTTTTCCGAATTTTGATGAAATAATGGCTGTTGTCACTTTAAAGATTTGAAACTTTATTATGTAGACCGCATTTCACAACTGATCAGTGCATTACTGTGCATCACATTTTTTTGGCTTCTCTAGGAAAATAAAAATTTTTGTCTTTAATAGAGAAAAATTAAAGGAATATAGATCAGTACGAACATAGGCATGAAACTTAGTGACTTCATTCAGGAACTGAAAAAGCACCATTGAAAATTGTGTCTGCGTACTATGACAAAAGCAAGAGGAGGAAACGTGCCAGAAGTAACTGTATAGTTCTTTCAGTAGGTTAAGCCTAGAGGCAAACCATTTATAGGAAAAAAAAGTTAGGTGAGACAACATGTAAAGTGCTTACTTAGCTCAGTACTTGGTACAAAGTGTATAGTACCTTTTGTCAATATTAAAATGTAATACTTTTTCCTGTGTGTTTAGCATATTTTCAGTTAATTGCTTCCAATTTTCTTTGAAAAATGGTTTTATTTACAGCCATTTAATAATTTTGAATGCATACCATTATCCTTTGAACTTGCCATCATAAAAGTGTTAGCAATTATCAAGCAGAGATAAGAGCTGGATTCCCAAGGCCTTTTATCAGTGTAGAGACTAAATTCTTTGCAGAAGCTAGTTGCTTTATGTGGGTCCTTAAATTAACCCCAAGAGTATATGTCTTACCATTGCAACTGGTGAACTGTGTGGTATTATGTAAAATAGTTTTTACAGAGGTTTGATTCTATACTGTATTTTTTGGGGGGGACTTCAGTGATAGGTTTTGTAATGTTTAAAACATTTGGGTAAATACTTAGGTTTTATTGTCAACACTCAGATTCTCATACTGCTTGCCTATTATGGTAAAAAGAATTGTGTTTCAGTGTTGTGCTGGAGAGATGTCCTAAAAGCCTGAGCTTTTGCATTTTCATTTATTTACTTTTTCAAAGTGTAAACAGTCATAATAACATATAAAACTCAAGCCTGAGTAAACTCACACCTAAGACTTGTATGGATGGGCAAAGGTGATCAGACATTTATTTACAATTTTCAGTGACCTAGGAAACAACAATTGGATTGCTATCGGTATACCTCCAAACTGTATAAAAATAATTTATCATAGTGATTAGGTTCTTTCAGTTTGCTGCTGGTTATTTGCCTAAAAATTGTATGTGTGTTTTATCATTATCTAACAAGTGAAAATATTGTGAAGATATAAAAAAGGAAATAGAATAAAAGCTGAAAAGTTGTTTTATACAAATTGTGAAGTGAGGATTGGTTGAACATTTATAGCATAGGGATTAGTTTGCTTCAAAACTTAGATTTTTTTGGTAGTATGGGGGGGTTTGAATACAGGGGCATTCTACCTCCAAGCCACACCCCAATCCCTGTGTTTTATTTGTATTATTTTAAAACAAAGTCTCCCTAAATTGCTGAGGCTGGCCTGGAACCTGTAATCCTCCTGTCTCAACCTCCCAAGTACTGGGATTACGGTTATGTGCCACCATGCCTGGCTGAAACTTAAGTTTTTTTTTTTTTTTTTTTTTTTTTTGCGGGTCTGGGGATGGAACCCAGGGGCATTCAACCTGCGAGCTACACCCCCTGCCCTATTTTTTATTCTTTATTTTGAAACTGGGTCTCACTGAGTTGCAGAGGGCCTCACTAAATTGCTGAGGCTGTCCGCGAACCGCGATCCTCTGGTCTCAGCCTCCCGAATGCTGGGATTATAAGCTTGTGCCACCACGCCTGGCTTATGAAACTTAGATTTTGATAGGAAATCATTAAAGAAAATGAGCTAGGTAACATGATTCATGAAATGTAACATTTAGGTGAGGTCAAACCTCTTTGCGGGTCCACAATCCCTTATCCACAAGTTTGATATATAAAAAACTCTGAAAACCAAGTAAAATATTTTTTGATCGTCATATCTGACCTGATCTACAAATGTTGGTAGTCCTTTCATCCTTCTTGGTATAAATAAAAATAAAATGCTAAAGAAATACTAATATTTTGATTTCAGGATGCTTCCCATATTCCTCAAGAAGGCTTGGCTTTGGGGAATACACAATATATGTACTGTATTACCATTCTAAATATCCAAAATTTTTGTTGTTTGAAACCTCTTCATCCCAAGGTAAGGCCAGTATAGACTAAGAAAACGTAGACTTATAGACAAACCTGCACATTTATAAAGAATAGTAGATAAATTATCTTGAAGCTGGGTTTTTTGTTTTTTGCTGAGTCTTGACCAGTAGCCTTTCCCCCATTCTGAGTTCCAAAATGTTAAAAGACTATAACATGCAAATGTAAGTTTTAAAGTATAAAATGAACATATTAGGAAATCCCACAAGGTTACTAACTGCAGCCCTGTCTGTGTAGGTCTCTTGGGGGCTTCTTGATTGGCTTTTGTGTGTCTTTCCCCATCTGCTGCCCTGAAGTTTTAGTGTTTTTTTTTTTTTTTTGCTTTATTTCATAGATCACTACATTTTTATTTATCTCTGAACAGTATTTAGTTTCCCTTGTTTTTAAACTTACTAACATGTTAACATTCGTGTATACTCTCGTGACTTGCTTCTTTCATTGAAATGGTGTCTCCCAGAGACAGACACCCTGCGCTCAATCACCCTCGCTGCCATCATAGTCACGGCGCTCCTCTCACCTGCCTCATGCATAGTTAGGTTGTTTATGTTGCCAACAGGAAGTGTTCTGGGAGCATTCCTGGAGCCCATATGAAGTTTCTGTAGATTAGGGCATGTGCCTGAGAATGAAATTATTGAATTTTAAGATATATCTGGCTTGATAGTTTAAAATTTTCACCAACATTTTTTTCACCAACATTTTATTAGAGACGAATTCCAAGTGTAAAGGTGAAAGAATTTACTGTGAGCATCCATATATTCACCACCTAATTACTGTTTTACTGTATTTTTTATCGTAACTACCTTTTTATCCATGTCTCTCCATTTTTATTTTACTTGCTTAAGAAAATGATTAACATTAATATATTCATTTAAAAGAACTTATTAGCATTGATACATCTCACTTGAAACATTTCAGTATGCTTCATTAAGTAGAATTCAGTATATGTTTAGACCTTTTAAAAGATTTAATTCCTATGCAGTGAAATGTACAAATCTTGAATGTATAGGTGAGTTTTAACAAATGCACACACAGTGCAAATCCTTATCAAAATATAGATGGTTATTCCCAACCCAGAAGTCCTCATATGCTTCTTCAGCTCGCTGCCCGCCTTCTCAGCGGTTTCTCTGGCTTTCAGCGCGGTGGCTTCAGCGCGGTGGCTTCAGCGCGGCGCCTTTGCTCTCCACATTGCTTTTGGCCCTTCTGGAGCTGCGTACGCGTGGAGTCGTAGGGTGTGTCCTTTTTTGTGTGTGGCTCTTTTAGCTCAGCATAGTTTTTGAGATTCATCCGCTTTATTTTTATCAGCACAATACATTTTTATTAATGAATTGTATTCTATTCTAAATGTAAACCACAGCTTGTTTAGCTGTCTCCTGTACAAGTGGACTGTTTCAAGTTTTTGTTTTCAGAACAGATTATATACTTTGGCCCTTAATAAAGCTGCTGTGCACAATTGGTATTATGTCTTTGTGAAGACACATTTTCATTTCTCTTGAGTAAATACTTTGCGGCAGATTTGCTATGTCACAGAGTAGATATGTTTCCTTTTCCTTTTTTTATTTTTTGGTATTAGGGGTGGAACCCAGAGGCTTTCTACCTCTAGGCTCTACTCCCAGACCTATTTTCTATTTTATTTGGAAACGGTCTCACTAAGTTGCTGAGAGCCTCACTCAGTAGCTGAGGCTGGCTTTGAACCTGTGCGATCCTCCTGCCCGGCTGTTTCCTTTTGAGAAAGATGCCAGATTTTCTTCATGGCTCTTCCCTTTTACACTCCTGCCAACAGCGTAGGAGCGTTCTAGTTGCCCCACATCCTGTGTAACACTTTAGTTTTCTAAGTTTTAGCCATTCTGTGGTGGATAGAGATATCATTGTGATTTTAATTTGCATATTCTGATGACTAATGATGTCTTTTCATGTACTTACAGGCCATTTACATATATACATATTTCCTTTGTGAATCATCTGTTCATATTTTTTTGCCCTTTAAAACAATTAGGTTATTAGCTGGGCGTGGTGGCACACGCTTGTAATCCCTGCACTCGGGCTGAGACCGGAGGATGGCACAGGTTTGAAGCCAGCCTCAGCAACTTAGTGAGACTGTTTCCAAATAAAGTGTAAAAATAGGTCTGGGAGTATAGCGCGGAGGTAGAAAAGCCCCTGGGTTCCACCCTCGGTACCATGCACACACACACAAAATATTAGGTTACTAACTTGTACATGTTCTCAGTTGCTGAGGGTCTTGTTAAATGTTGAGGCTGGCCTCAAACCTGCAATCCAGTCTTTTTCTGTCCAAATAATTGTTGATTATTCCCATGTTAGGAAGATATTCATCTTTGCTTTTTTTCTAGAAGCTCTTTGTCTTAATTTTATAATTCGGTCTAGGATCTGGTGTGTGGTGTGAGTTGGGGTTGAAGCTCACACATACGGTGTGTACGTGTGTGCCTTTCCATATGATTATTCAGTTACCTCTCCTACCCAGCACCAAGCTTTACAATATTTTTTCTTTCCTCATTGGATTGCTTTTGATCTTTTGTTAAAAATCATTTTACTGATGGATAGACTTTTTGTGTTTTCTTAGTAACAACATCAAATCCTCAGTCACTGTGGCGGTGTTTAATCCAAGTTCCATTCAGAAGCCATCTCTTTTTTATTTTAGCTATACTTGAAGGACACGGGCAGCCAATCATGGCTGAGACAGTGAACATAGATTTTTATTTTTAGGAGTGAAGAAAGATTTGTCATTTTTTAAAATTATGAAAATAGTATGTTCTTATTCTAGAAAGTTGAGGGAATAGAGAAAAGGATAAGTGGTAGTGGCACTTACCTACAGTCTCCTATCTAGAGGGAACGACTGCTTCACATTTTGGTATATATGATTTTCTGTCTAAAGCCTATAAATGTTAGAAATACTGTACATGTGCTTTATACATTTTTTACATTTACTGAATAATGGCGGTTATGATGTGTTCACATTTATCAGTCTTCTCACGTAGATGATTTCTAGCTAGGTGTCATGCTTAGGAGATTCTTATCAAGATTACAGTATATATCTTTTAGTATTCTATTGGCTTTATTTTTATTGATATACTGATTCCATTTGGAATTCTAATGGAAAGTATGAAGTAGGGGAAAATGTCTCATGAGGAGATTGAGTATTAGGATTTCCAAAATATTACTTGGGAGCTCCTGTTTATATCTCTGTATTTTTTTTTCTTTCTTTCTTTCTTTTTCTTTTCTTTCTTTCTTTTTTTTTTTTTTTGTGGTACTGGGGATGGAACCCTTCTACCTCCGAGCTCCACTCCCAGACCTAGTTTATATTTTATTTGGAAACAGGGTCTCTTAAGCTAGCGAGGCTGGCTTCGAACCTACACGATCCTCCTGTCTCTGCCTCCCAAGTGAGGAGATGACAAGCGTGCGCCACCACGCCTAGCTCTTTTTTGTTTTGTTTTTTTGTGGTGCTGGGGATGGAACCCAGGGGCATTCTACCTCCGAGTGACACCTCCACCCTATTTTTTATTCTTTTTTCTTTTTAATTTTTTAAAAATATATTTTTATTTGTGCACTGTAGTCAAACATCTCAATGGAATACGAGGCTTGTGAGGATATCTAAGCACACATCACCCAATTAGCCTTTATCTGATCTCCATCCCATTCCCTCACCCCCCCTCGATCCCATGCTTGACTTAGTGATTGACTTTGATATATTTAAGTACATCATGTGCTTTAAAGAGATTCCATCTTCCCCTCCCATGCCCTCAGTAGGTCACCTTGACTGCTCCTCTATAGGGCCCCTTCTTCAATTAGAGTTCCTCCTATTACCCATTTCTCCCTTGTTTTTGCATATTAGGGAAGGCATAGATAGGATTTATTTTTGTGCGCTATTTCCCTGTGGATGCTGCACAGCAGGCTATTCTTTATTTTGAAACAGGGCCTCACTGAGTTGCAGAGGGCCTCACTAAGTAGCTGAGGCTGGCCGCAAACTGCAATCCTCCAGCCTCAGCCTCCCAAATGCTGAGATGACAAGCTCGAGCCCCCACGCCTGCCTTTATCTCTGTGTTTTTCAGTTGAGGTGGTGGTAGTTGGGGTGAGGGGTAACACTAGACTGATCTCCATTTGAGCCTCTTGAGATTCTTCATGGGAACCTACTTTACATATTCTGCCACATTGAAATGCCTCTTGACTTACAGTGGCGTTATGTCCCAGTAACCTATCGTAAATTGAAAATGTAAGTGGAAAATTCATGTGATACACCTAACTTTTTTTTTTTTTTGGTACTGGGGTTCCTGGAAGCCCTTCTACCTCCGGGCTACACTCCCAGACCTACTTTTACATTTTTATTTGGAAACAGGGTCTCCTAAGCCAGCGCGCGGGGCTGGCTTCGAACCTGCGCGATCCTCCTGTCTCTGCCTCCCAAGCGCGGGGATGACAAGCGTGCGCCACCACGCCAAGCTACACCTAACTTTTTAAATACCAAAGCTAAGCTGCACACTGGTCTGGTGGATTACCCTCTTGACTTCTTCCTAGTTGGCTGGAACGGCCCTCTGCTACTGCTTGTACCACATACCATTGATCTGGGAAAGAGCAGAATCCAACATTGGAGTCTGATTGCTGCTAAGCATATGTCAGTTTTGCACCATTGTAAAGTTGAAAAACCTGAGGAGCCTTCATGAAAATTGGAGCCTCTTGTTAACATTAAACTGTTCTCTGCCCATATTTAGAATGTATGTGTATGGGTTGTTGGTGATACATGTTACTGGTGAAGAGAATGTGAATTGCTCAGTGCCATCCTGATGCAGGATGGGCATGGTAACACACCTGTAATCCCACTACTTGGGAGGTTGAGAAAAGAGGATTGCAGGTTTGAGGCTAGCCTCAGCAGCTTACCCTGCTTCAGAATAAAAAATGAAAAGGGCTAGGGGGTATAGCCCAGAGGCAGCAGGCCCCCTGCTTCAGTTGCCAGTACCAAAACAACCAAACTGGAACGAAAACTCCAATCAGCATTTACCATTGGTGGGCTAGCTTACTATATAGGGCTTAATATTTAAATGGCTATCAAATCATGGTGGCTTTTGTGCTCTACCAAAACTGCCTGTTGTCTCACTTTATCCTTGACTGGAGTCATTCTTTCCTTTCCTCTCTACTCCCCTGCCCCTAAAGCGTGATTAAATTATATAGGTGTTCTTAGGAAACTTGCACTGGCTATTAGAAATGAGCCTCGCTTAGCATTTTGGAAAGCATTTGATCTTCCTTCCTTCATTCCATTTTCATCCTCCCTCCCTCCCTCCCTCCCTCCCTCCCTCCCTCCCTCCCTCCCTCCCTCCCTCCTTCCCTCCCTCCGTGTGATAATCTTTTGGGGAAAGTTTCTAAGTCCAAGACTTATTTTATGGCTCTTGCTTCCTTTTGGTAAGAAATTGTTTGTTCACATTACTATTTTTCCCCTCAATAATGAGGATCGAACCCAGGGGCATTCTATATCTCCAAGCTACACCCCCAGCCCTATTTTTTTTTTTTTTTTTTACAATTTATTGGGAAACAGGGTCTTACTAAGTTGCTGAGAGCCTCACTTAGTAGCCGAGGATGGCTTCGAGCCTGTGCGATCCTCCTGTCTTGGCCTCCCAAGTGCTGGGATTACAAGCGTGCACCACCATGCCTGGCCAGGCCCTATTTTTTTATTCTTTATTTTGAAACAGGATTAAGTTGTGGAGGGCCTCACTAAGTAGCTGAAGCTGGTTGTGAACCTGTGATCCTCCTGTCTCAGCCTCCCAAGTACTGGGTTTACAAGTGTGTGTCACCAAACCCGGCAGAAACATTACTGCTAAGGGATTATAGATTTGGAACTACTTTTAACTCTTTCTTGTTGGGACTGATTTTTGTGCCATGAAATAAAAAGGGGTCCCTTCTCCAGCAATACTTTTTTTAGATGGAAACAGGCCAGAGCAGGGATAGTAGTATCTTAATTACTTGGATTGTATTGAGAAATAATTAATAAAATGAGCCTGATCTTATGTACTTTTTGTCTGCTGGGTTTGTTTTTATTTAATGCACAGAACAGATGCTCTTTTAGGGCCTGGGTCTTTTTTTCTTATTGTGTTCTATAAATATTTGTTGAATTAACTAAAAATAATACTTTAAGTGATAGACTGTAGAAATATGTTCCTACTTGAAGAGGTATTAAAGTAGTCCTCAAATAAACATTTTGATATATCTTCCTCCCATTTCTTATTCATCCTTAGGAAGAAAGATAAGCAAACATCTGGATATGCAGAGAGAATGGGTCTGGGTAGTAGAATTAGTTGAAGGTCATATAGGAAAAGTCAAGTGTAATTTGGATATTTTCTCTTTTTGTACAGTACTGGGGATGGAACCCAGGGGATTCTACCCTCCAGCTACATCCCCAGCCCTATTTTTTATTCTTTATATTTTGAAACAGGGCCTCACTGAGTTGCAAAGGGCCTCACTAAGTAGCTGAGGCTGTCTTTGAACCGCGATCCTCCTGTCTCAGCCTCCCAAATGCTGGGATTACAAGCATGCACCACCACTCCCGGCTGGATATTTTGTTGATTGTGCTGAAACAGTTTGTCTTGGAGAAAATTTAAGCTAATTTTGTTTCATGTTTTAGGTGAAGTAGAGGCGCCTGTGTGGGCTGCACAGCCCTTATCATTTATGTGCCTTCCACTAACTTTTCTTCAGGTTAGTCACATCCAGTTTCTGCTTATGAACCAAAGCGATCCCTGTCAGTACTGCACGAGTCAGACAGATGAAATGCTGCTGGTGTATTCCAGGGTGAAATCCTTGAAAATGCCACAGTGGCTGTTCTAGTAATAGCAAGGCTGCATTAGTTTACTCAAATACTTGAAAAACAAAGTCAGAGGGCATGAGAGATTTTGATCAGAATCCACTGTCATATAAGTCATGACATTTTTCAGATATTGTTATGCATTCTGTTTACTGACAGCTTTACATTGTTTAATTTTGTAACTTGTTTCTTTCTCTTAATAAAATTGTTATGTTTCTCAGGTTCTCTTTGCATTATATTTAAAACAGGTATGAAAGTAACTGCAAGTTATGATAGTTACTCTGTGCATGCTGGTAGAGCTCAGCTAGAGGAAGAGTAGTACCCAGTATGTCTTACTTGGAGCAAATCTCTGATAATCGTTGGTTGGCTGGATAAGCATAGCCCACGCTGTAAGCAGTTGACAAGGCATATTCCAGTTTCTTACTTACCCTTAGACTCAGCTCTGAAGTGAAAGTCTGACTTAGAGTGGGCACTGGCGCTACCGTCTTCTACTGGCTTTGCTAGTTTCTGCTTTTAGCAGCTCCGTTGAGATACACTTTACATCCCTACCGTCACCATTGCAGTGTGCAGCTTCATGATTTCCTTACAGTTTTAGAGTTGTGCGACCATCCACCATCCATTTTAATTATCTCCTAAAATTCCTCTGAGCAGTTCTGTCGTCAGTGCTGCCGCCCTGTCCAGCCAGCTGCAGATCTCCTTTGGTCTCTGTGAATGCGTCTTTTCTGTAAACCATACAGCGAGCAGTCATTTGCAGCTGGCCTCTTTCACCTAGTACATTGTTGAGGTCCATCTGTGTTGTAGCTTGTGTCAATATTTTGTTCTTTTTTATGGCTAATAATATTCTGTTATATGGATATTTTACATTTTGTTAATGAATTTACCACATGTGAGGACATATGTTTTTGATTTTTTCTTGAGTGGATTCCAAGGAGTGAGACTGCAGGTCCTATGTTGAACTTAGGTTCTTTTTTTTTGGTGGTACTGGGGTTCCTGGAAGCCCTTCTACCTCCGGGCTACACTCCCGGACCTATTTGAATCTGCGCAATTCTCCTGTCTCCACCTCCCAAGTGCGGGCGTGCGCCACCACGCCCAGCAAAACTTAGGTTCTTTTAAGGAATTGCTAGTGTTTTCCCAAATGGCCATGTCACTGTACGTTTCTAATAGTGTGTGAAGGTCCCAGTTTCTCCGCATCCTCACAGAACACTTGGTGATGGTCGCCTTTGTAGTGCATCTTACTGATGACCTGATACTGAGGCCACGCCATGTTTTCTGTGCTCATTATCCCTCTTAGGATGGAGTCCCGTTACCTAGTCTGGCCTTGAACTCCTGGATTCAAGTGGTCCATTCACCTTAGCTTCCTGAATAGCTGGGACCACAGATGTATCTTGCCCTGCTCGCTTGTTCTTTTAATTTTTGTTAATGTGCTGGGTGGTCAAGTTTGAATCAACATCTAACTTTTTTTGTTTGCATACAAGGCAGTGGTAATCAACTAGTAAAGCTTTATTTTATAGACCGCAGGCCATAGCCAATGTATAGAATTTAAGTAAATACAAATCAGAGCCCTGTGTTTATGGAATTATCCTTATTTATTCATGTATTTTATTTGGTGCATTGTATTTTAACATCATATTGGGTAAAGAGTGTCAGAAAAGCACATGCACACAGCCCTTGGTGCCATCCCCACCTGTTCTCTCCCTCCTTCACCCTCTGGAGTGGCTTGGGATCAGCACTGGCTGTGTGTCCACGCACAGCATTGTTTCTGCTGTGACAGTCTATGGCTTTACCCCCTTCTCCCTTCCACTTCTCAGTCACTCCCCTGCAGTTTCTGCTCACCTATTGGATGTTGGTCATTTTTCTGAATATCTCTAGCTTTCACATGTAAGAGAAAACGTATCTACTTGCTCTTTTGAGACTTAAGACATTAAAACAAGAATTAATGAATGGGATAGCATTAAATAAAAAAGCTTCTGCATAGCAAAGGAAACCATTAAGGATCAACAGAGAGAGCCCACAGGATTGGAGAACATCTTCACTATCTATTCCTCAGACAAAGGTTTAATATCCAGAATATACAAAGAGCTTAAAAAGCTTAACACTAGCGGGGCATGGTGGCACACTCTTGTAATCCCAGTGCTTGGGAGGTTGAGACAGGAGGATCACACAGGTTCAAAGCCAGTCTCAGCTACTTAGTGAAACTCAGCAACCTAGTGAGACCCTTTTTCCAAATAAAATATAAAATAGGTCTGGGAGTATAGCCCACAGGTAGAAAAGCCCCTAGGTTCCACCCACAGTACCATAAAAAAACCCCCAAAACTTGAAAAACACAAATGACCTAATTAAAAAATAGGCAGCTGAACTTAATAGACTTTTTAAAAGAAGAAATTCAAATGGCTAACAAGTTTATGAGAATATGTTCAACATCTTTAGCAATCAGAAATGCAAATTAAAACTATACTGAGATCCCATTTAGAATGGCAGTTATCAAGAACACACATAATAAATGGTAGTGAGGTTGTGGGGAAATAGGAACCATATTACACTGCTGGTGGGGCTGCAAAATAGTACAGCTGCTTTGGAGGTAAGTGTGCGTGTTTCTCAGAAGACGGAATGGAACTACCATATTACCCATTGATAGCTGGGTATCTTCCCAAAGGATATGAAATCAGACTACTACGATGAGCATGGCGGTGGCGCACACTCAGAATCCCAGCATTCGGGAGGCTGAGACAGGAGGATGGTGGCTCGGGACAGCCTCAGTTACTTAGCGAGGCCCTTTGCAACTCAGTGAGACCTTGTTTCAAAATAAAGAATAAAAAAATAGGGCCGGGGGTATAACTCGGAGATAGAATGCCCCTGCGTTCCTTCCCCAGTAATTATGATTGTTGCATATCCATGTTCGTAGCAGCACAATTTATAATAGCCAAATTCTGGATCCAGCCTAGGTGCCTGTCAGCAGTTGAGTAGACCACAAAACTTTGGTATATACACACAATGGATTTTTTGTTTGAATCCTTGTTATGTTATGGTATGTTTTGCTTCTGAGGAATGACTGAGTCTTGAACTGTGTATGCTCTGATAGTGGATGTTGAGGATTTCTGACTTATGTGTGGCCTTTGCACATTTTTTCCACTCTGGTTTGTGTTCATCTTTTTTTTTTTTTTTTTTTTTTTTTTTGCGGGTCTGGGGGTGGAACCCAAGGGGATTCGACCTCTGAGTTACACCTCCTGCCCTATTTTTTATTCTTTATTTTGAAACCGGGTCGCACTGAGTTGCAGAGGGCCTCACTAAGTAGCTGAGGCTGGCCGTAAACCGCGATCCTCCCGTCTCAGCCTCCCGAGTGCTGGGATGACAAGCGTGCACCACCGCGCCCGGCTTGTGTTCATCTTTTGTTTGATACAGCATGTTAGGAGTACGCTTATATTTTTTCATCTTTAACCCAAATTTTGTCTTCACACTTGCCTGTTCTACATAAAGATTAGAAAACAATTCTTAGTATTACGTTAGTGATCCTTATCCTATAGAGGCTGGGTAGCTTTTGATATTTTAAATACTCTTGCACTTGGCTTTTGGTTTAACCATCCAAATTTAGTCTTTGAATTTAGTCTACAGACATAAATGTTGCCTTCTGTTCGGAGGTCGTTTGGGCATTGATTTCTGGGATCACACCGCGTGCAAGTAGATAGTGTTCTTTTCACATGTAAAAGTAGCTTCCTTATTTGTTCATTCTGTGTCAGGTGTGACTGTGCCAAGTTGTCCCGCTCTGAAGCTTGGTTCCTGTGGAAGTCATACTCAGAATGTGCTTATCGAAGCTAAACATTTTCCTTTAGATAATTTTTTTGCTAAAGATAAGCATTTGTGGACTTCTATCTTTTGAGAAGTGGAGGAAATTTTTAGGTTAGAATTGCTTTAGTGTTTAAAAGGTGAATTTAAAGTTTTTTGGTTATTGTGATAGTTCTTTTTTAAAAAGAAAATGCATTAGCACAGTTGTCATGAACTTTTATTCTTGTAAGAGCTAGTAAAAATGTGTCTTGATATGTTGAAATTTTCACAAAAATATTTCAGGTTTTAAATGTGAAGATATTAGGATGATTTTGAAAAATGTTTCACTCTTGGGAGATAACATTTTAGAGTTTGTGGCACTTTGGGCTCTTAACACCTAGTGTTTATGGCCATATTTTATCTTGTTTACTGAATAAAATTGAATAGTGGAAAACAGTGTACTAGTGGTTGATTAGTCTGCCTTTCTTGAAAGAATAAAAAAAATTTTTTTCTGTATCTATGCATGGCAGTGTTCACCTGTAATTCCAGTATTTTGGACACTGAGACAGGAGGACCATAGGTATGAGGCCAACCTCAACAGCCTAAGGAGAGCTCAGCAGTTTAGCAAAGTCTTTTTTCAAAAGTAAAAAGGGTTTGAAGGTGTAGTTCAGAGGTAGAATGCCCTTGGGTTCAATCTCCAGTGCCACAAAAAAATGAAACAACAACAACAACAACAACAACAACAACAACAACAACAACAACAACTGTTCATCAAGGGCTGCTAACTGGCCATTACCAGCAGCATCTTTAGAATTAGTAAAGATAAGAGGAAAAAATTATGATTTTTTAGTCAATACTTTCTTTTTGAGATAAAAAAAATAGTCACAAGTTGGAGGAAGATATAATGTAATATATAAATTTCCTACCAATATTGTAACTGTCCTAAATTTAGAGTAAAATGCATTTGGAGTTAACAATAATAGAGTTGCATAAAACATCTTTGAATTTTTATATGGGGTTCTTTCTTTATTTTCATGGTGTTGGGGATTGAACTCGGGGGCATTGTACCTCCGAGCTACACGCCCAGGCTGATTTTATTATTTATTAGAAACAAGGTCTTGCTGCGTCACTACGATCTTGCTAAGTTGCTAGTTCTAGCTTCCAGCCTGTGCTCCTCATATCTTCGCCTCCCAAGCACTGAGATTACAGGTGTGGGCTACCACGCCCAGCTGAATGGACTTCTTGAGGGGTATATTTCGCCAACTAAATTTATGAAATGAATGTGCAAATGAAATAATGATGAACCTTAAGACACAAGGTATGATGGTTCTGAGTTTTAGATACACGGTGTGATTTTATATTAGTTGTATTCATTGAAAAACAACTTTTGTCGTATTCTTTCAAGTAATCCAACATTAAAAACTTTTAGCTGGGCGTGGTGGTGCACACTTGTAATCCCAGCATTTGGGAGGCTGAGACAGGAGGATCACAGTTCAAGGACAGCCTCAGCTACTTAGTGAGGCCCTTCACAACTCAGTGAGACCCTGTTTCAAAAATAAAAACACTAAAAAAAGAGAGGTGGTGGTGTAGCTTGGAGGTACAGTGCCCCTGGGTTCCATCCCTAGTACCACAAAAAAAAAAGAGCAAAAATAAAATATAAAATATTTAAAAATCTTATTTTAAAACTATTTTGAAATTTTATATTTATTATTATTTTTTGTGTTACTGGGGATGGAACCCAGGGGCATTCTGCCTTCAAGCTACTCCCCAGCCTGCTTTTATTTCTTAATTTTGAAAGAGGGTCTCCTCGGTTTCTGAGAGTCTCACTATTTGCTGAGGCTGTAATGGAACCTGAGGTCTTCTTGTGTCAGGTTCCCAAGTATTTGGATTACAGGCATTCACGACCACACCTGGCTTGCAATTTTATTTATAAAGCGACTTTCAAGTTATTGATTATATTAAGTAATAGTCATGGATATGGTAGGTTTTTAAAAATATGTCCTTTTATTTCTCTTAATATCTCATAAAAATGAGAGCATATTAGATAATTCAGCAGCATTGGTCCATATTTTCTTTCTCCAAGGTGTTTTTTTATGTAACATTTTCTCTTGGCTGGCTGTTTGATTTTTGGTTGTTAATGGGTGTGTTCAAATTTTAGACATTTGAAAATTAAAAATTGCAGTTAATGATTTTTGAGGTCATGATTGCAACTCTTAGATGCAAGCAGCCATGGCTTGTCACTTAAGTATTTGAAGTCTTCTGTAGTCTGTTGGTTCTAGTTTATCTTGCACAGATAAAGCTGCACACGCTTGTGGTGGAGGCACAAGTTATTAATATTTATGAGGTGTTAGAGTAACAGGTAATAAAAGTATCTTTTGAGCCTTAAAGGTTTATGACAGTTTATCTTTTCAAATGTATTCCTCCTTTTCAAATTATTGCTTAATAGACCAATAACTAGAAATGTGAGATCAATTTGAAACTCAGACCTTTCAGTGAGTGACAGTATTTTTCTTCAGTGCTCTTTAGAAGTCTGTTACATACATGTATAAATGTTTCAAATGGAAGGGGTTTCCCAATTAGAAAAATTTTGAACTGGGTGCAGTGGCCTCTGCCTGTAATCTAGTCCTTGGGAGACTGAGATAGGAGGATTGCAGATTCTTGGCCAGCTTCAGAAATTTAGCAAGGCCCTTCACAACTTAGTGGGATCCTGTTTCAAAATGAAAAATAAAATAGAATTGTGAGACTGTCTTGGAGGTCTATAGAATGCCCCTGGGTTCAGTCCCCAGTACTGCAACACACACACACACACACACACACACACACACACACACACACACACTCACTCTGGTGGTGCGACTATCTAATTTCATAAAACTTGAGTGTTGTATAAGATGCCTCAGCATTTTTATTAAGTATTTGAAGAAATGAAATTAATTTGAGACTTCATGATTCATTTATGACCTGTGCATGCTAAAAATAATCTAAGGTATTATTTCTTACTGTAGCATAAGTGGAATATGTAATTCATGTTTGTAACACTTAAAATTAGAATACGAATGCTTTGCTAATGTTATATTCAGATTAAAGAAGAATTTATTTAAGCCAGGCCTGGTGGCGCACCCTTGTAATCCCCATGCTTGGTTCAAAGCCAACCATGCTGGCTTAAGAGACTCTGTTCCCAAATAAAAATATAAAATAGGTCTGGGAATGTAGCCGGGAGTATAAGGGCTTCCAGGAACCCCAGTACCAGCAAAAAAAAAAAAAAGAATTTACTTACAAAATCAAGGCTTTATATTCAAAACAATGAGAAAACTTACCTGAAGGATTTTGCTGGAAGTTTTGATATTTCTGCTGCAAGCACATGTTTTTGTAAAAACAGAACAACTATAATTGTGAAGACATTTTAGAGAATATTATTTTTCATATTTAAGACATTTCCATAATAGAACAGAAGATGATGCAAATAAAGCTAAATTTAGAACTAATAAAAGAAACTAGTACAAAATTGACTCTGAAGTTTTTTTTTTTCTGAGGGAAGTTATACATTTTTAAGAAGGCACTGATTTTTGAGGGTGGGGGAGAAAGGATTGTTAAAAGTTTCAGCAGAGGGAAGTATTGTCTTTGAGAATGATATAATGTCAGTCCCTGGCATAATGTCTTAGTATCCACACACTTTGTCCCATTACCAAAAAAAAAGTCAACTAAAGTTAAGTCCATCGAATGAACCCATACTTAACCTGTGTGGTGGTGGGCCCTGCAACCCCAGTGCCTGCAAGGCTGACACAGGAGGAGCTCCCATCTGAAGGCTGTGTGCCGTAACTTAAAACACAGCCGAGCATGGTGGTGTATGCCTGTAGTCTCTGTACTTGCGAGGCTGAGACAGGATGAGCACAGGTTCTAGGCCAGCCTCAGCAGCTTAGTAAGACCTGCAGCAATTTAGCAAGACCCTGTTTCAGAAATAAAAAGGGCTGGAGCTTTAGCTCAAAGGTAGACTGCCTATGGCCTCATTCCCAGGTATCCCCCCCCTTTAAACAGGACTAGAGGTGCAGCTTAGTGGTAGACCATCAATGGGTACTGCAAAACACAATAAAACCCCTCTCCCAACTTGTATAGAAGTTCAGCTTTTTTGCAGGTAGTTGAAGAACTGTGTGTAAAGCACCTTATTCTATGTATATTTATCATTGTCTTCCAAAAGTATACATAGACAAAAATGAGTGTCCTGATATTAGCCTGTCCCCCCTTCAGGTAGCACATTGCCTGGCACACAATTAGGTTATACAATTAAGTCAACAAGTGAAGATTAGTTGGCTCTTCTGTGTTTCTGATTCACTGAGCATAATTAGTTGCCTTGAAGTGTTGGATAGACCTTTACCATCTGGAGAGAAAAGGAAGGCAGAATCTTCGTGGGCTTCATGGCTCAGAGAAGCTGGGATGGGATGTGGGGTAAGAGCTTTTCATCCTCAGACAGGAAGAAAAGAGAGTAAGGAGGCCCAGCTGGAGGGAGCCTGTTTCCCTGTGGTCTCAGCTCACCACCTTCTCTTCCCTCTTACCTTTGTACTAGAATGATCCTTCCTTCTCGGCTTTTTCAACTCAACAGCAGCAATAACAATCAGGAAAAAAAAAAAAAAAGCAGAAATGAAAAACCAAAGCAACAAATTTTGTTTTTTAAATTACAGAAGCAATATATGCCTATTTGAAAAATTAAAAGAGACATGAATGAAAAATCTGTTTACTTCTTAGCTCTCTTTTGGCAATCTCAGTTTCCTTATATATGTGTATTGCTTTCTCTTTGTGCATAAGAGCATTATGTTGTATCATTTTTCTCATAAAGCATGCCACGGTTTTTTTAAAAAGCAAGGTATCTGTATCAAGGTATTTGTATCATCTGTACGTGTGTGTGCGTGCGTGTGTGTGCGTGTGTGTGTGTGTGTGTGTGTGTGTGTGTGTTTTGTTTGGAGATTTCTCATTCAGAACTTGAAATTCACCTAGTTTTTCAAGTGCTACAGAGCATTCCATTTTCTGGATATGCCATAATTTATTTTACTGTTCTAATATTGGTAGGCATTTTGTTCATTTTTTTTCTGTTATAAACATGACTGCAGTGAACATAATTAATATAAATATCTTTGTAAACATACTTAAATATTTTTGTAGATTTATAGAAATGAAATTGTTAAGTACATTTTAAATTCCAGAATAATCTCAATCATATTTTTAAAAGGCCTTGTAAATTAATGAGAATAGGCATCTTAGTTCAATATCTTTGATGGGCTGAATATCATCTACTTTTTACACTTTCAACCTGATAGGTGGAAAAAGCTGAGGACTCCTTTGGTTACATGCATCATTTCTTAATTTCTATTCCTTCCTCCCACTCCAGGCAGTGTTTTTTCTGTTTGCTCACATAGCGCTTTGCAAATACCTTTGTTGTAAGTGCCTATAATCATGCTGTCTTCTTATTTAAATTTTATCCGTTCCATTTTAGACTAGGCGCTCCTTTATGCTTGTGACCTCCGGCCTGCAGCACTTTGTGTTTGGGGCTCTGTTGGACAGTTGATGTGAGTCCCAGTCCGTTTGCTGCTCTTGTTCTTGGGGGTGGTTGATAATGATAATGATTCTACTTTAACCCCTTCATTTTACAAACTAGGTCTACAGTGAGCAGAGAGAGGAACATCTTATTTGGCGAGTAAGATGTTTCTGTTTGTTAGTCTTGCCCTACTAGGTGTTGCGAAACATAGCAAGGTTTGAAACTGGCAGTAATTAATGTCGAGGACGATGTTGATTTGCAGTCTGAGATGGATGGTGAGCTTCTCTTAGTTCTCGCAGACCATGCTTACTTACTAGACGGTCTCAGCATGTAGTCTGAAATGAACGCAATCCATGTAAATTTAATTTGGCTCCTTCCAGAAGGCCTGAGTCTTCTACACACTAGACACAGACTTTGGTGACCACAGTTGTGCCAGCACTGGCTGTACGCTGAGGTGCTCGTGTCATCTGAGCACCGAGCCCAGTGTTGTTGCCCAAGATATAAACTCATCATTCCTGGTTTCCCGCCTCTTCCCCTCCCATTCAAAACCCCCCCTTTCTTGTAAGGTTAACATACTTCCTTTCATCTTGAAACAATTTGTCTAATATTACTTTCTCTTTGCTTCCTAGCACCTATCTCTGTTCTGAGGAAAGGCTCTAATGCAGCAGTGCGGCTGCTCCTTCTGGCTCCCCACCCCACATGTGTGACGGACAGCTCAGACCAGGGCCTGTGCACCTAGGCACATGCTCAGCTGCTGTGCTGTACTCCCAGCCCTTTGAGACAGGGTCCTGCTAAATGGCCCGAGCTGGCCTTGAATTCTTGCTGCCTGGCCTCCTGAGTAGCTGGGATTACAGGCAGCGCCCACACCCAGCCAGTGATCTGTCCTGGGAGGAGGCTTCCTTCTCACCTTGGCCTGCAGTGCCCAGACAGTCTTCCTGTTAGATGTGTTGTTGAGTCTGTCGTAGTTGGTTAGACGTCTTGTACTTCTTCTCATGGCTTTTTCCTGTTGGCCTGTTTCTTGGCTATATCCTTTCACTCCTTGAAGACATAGCATCTGGCCCATACTTTATTTCTTTTTTTCTTTTTCTTTTTGGAATTGGGGGTTGAACCCAGGGCCATTTTACCTCTGAGCCACACCCCTGGCCCTACTTTTCTTTCTTTCTTTCTTTCTTTCTTTCTTTCTTTCTTTCTTTCTTTCTTTCTTTCTTTCTTTCTTTTTTTTTTTTGGTGGTACTGGGGTTCCTGGAAGCCCTTCTACCTCCGGGCTACACTCCCAGACCTATTTTATATTTTTGAAACAGGGTCTCTTACGCCAGCGCGGTTGGCTTCGAACCTGCGCGATCCTCCTGTCTCTGCCTCCCAAGTGTGGGATTACAAGCGTGCGCCACCACGCCCGGCCCCACTCTTTTGAAATAGGGTCTCACTAAATGGTGCAGGGCCTCACTAAGTAGCTGAGGCTGGCTGCAAACCTGAGATCCTCCTGTCTCAGCCTCCCAAGTACTAGGATTACAAGCGTGCCCACCACGCCCAGCTCCATGCTTTCTTTTTGACGCAAGGTTGTGGTACCTTTCCTTGTGAATTTAGTGTTTATGTGGACGCCGTGCCCAGCATCCTGGCACTACAGTTTCCCAGTTTCATCATCTCTTGTCATCTTTCTCTTCACTGAATTCATTCCTGTAATCCCATGGAGCCACTCTGAACCTCACTATTATCCAAAATCGGCCTTACCTTTGAGATCATAAATTTAAAACAACCTGCTCCTGGCTCTGACTCTAATCTCTTATCCTTCTACTAAACCATTGACATTTGAGATCTACAGTTGCTTGACACTTGCATTTTTAAATTTTTTAATTCATAGATCTGAATCCCTGAAAGAGCTGTTGAGGGCTACAGGGCTTTGTTTACATTCTCTTAGGAACTATTTTAAACATTATTTTCTTTTTTTTTCTTTTTTTTGTGTGGTACTGGGGTGGGACCCAGAGATATTGCACCTCTGAGCTACATCCCCAGCCCTAGTATTTTATTCTTTTTTGAAACAGGGTCTCACTGATTTGCAAAGGGCTTCACTAAGTAGCTGAGGCTGTCCGCGAACCCGGATTCTCTCCTGTCTCAGACTCCCAAATGCTGGGATTACAAGCTTGCGCCACCATTCCAGGCTTCTTTCTTTAAATTCAAGAAACAAAACATCTTCCACAGATGATCTTTCTGCTTTGTGGGAAAAGAGAAGCCATCAGAAGGCTTCTCTGTCCTGGGCACTCTTTATGCTGATTGTCCAGCTGTGCTTGGATCCCATTCTTTCCTCTTTTTTTTAAATTTTCTACAACTTTTATTGGTGCATTGTAGTCATATATCCTAAAGGAAGGGGTGCAAGGTGGTGGAGGCACACATGCACACTTCACTCTTAGCCCTTCCTCAAGCCCCTCCCAGTCCTGCCCCTCCCTCCTGCTCTTGTTTGGCTTAGTGACTGACTTTGACGTGTTCCTGAATGTAGTCATGCACACCCGGGAATTCCCCCATCCCCCTCAGTTAGGTCACCTTATTAGCTCATCTCCTCTTCCCTTCCTCTTGATGAACTCTCACTAACTTAAATCTTTCTTCTGATTCTCATTTTGTAAATGGCTCACAGGACAAAACAAATGACCAAAATAGCCCTAAGAAAGAAACGTCCCTCTTTCCAGCCTTTGCCGTCTCTGCTGCCTTTCTGGTTGCATCTTTTTCCAAGACGTTTTCCTTTCTGTGTTGGTGACTTCCATTTGCCAAGCTTGCGGCGGAGCTTCCCACCCACAGCTGACGGCTGGGCGCCTGCCCTGACTTGGGCCACAGACTGCAGATCAGCGTTATCTGGGGTGCGTGCTTTTTCTCCTCCTGGCTTCCAGTCTGCTTCGTTTCCTGTGGTCTTGGCCTTGGTGTTTGTTTCCACCATCCGTTTGCTTGGATCAAGCTAGACATCTGGTTGTTCATCGTCCTTGACCTGTGTTCCGTAAGCAGGCCCTGCTGGTGCTGCTGCCTACAACTGATCCCCCCTCCAGCCCTCCGCTGCTTTCCTGCTTCAGTGGCCGGCACCTCGTTCCCATTCCTGCCGGCCACCGTGTTCTCTCCTCTGGTGGTCCTCCGGCTTTCTAGTCCTCAGGCCATTTTCTACTTTCCGGTGGATTAGGTATAAAATGAAAATCTTATCATGTTCCCCCCTGACTTAAAATGCTTAAATGACTAAGTTCTCATTCATTGAAGGAGAAGTTACTTTCTCAGAAAACTGTTCTTGATCTGGCTTGGGTTCTGCTTCCCTCTCAACTCGGTCCCTCTCGTCACCTCTCCCCCAACCCCCTTCTCCCATAAATGCCACTCATAGTAAGTTTCATCTGAAGCGGCACCATTTCCTCTCCCCATTGTCAAGGCTTTTTTCTTTTTAAACATGCAGATCCCTCTGCTTAAAATAAAATGCAAACTCCCCAAACATTACCATTACACGGTATGTTGAAAAACTTCTGTAGCATTGTAGTTTGGTGTAAAGTCAGATATCTCTTAGAATTTATTTATTTATTTATTTATTTATTTATTTTGTGGTACTGGGGATGAAACCCAGGGGCATGTTACCTCTGAGCTCCACCCCCAGCCCTATTTTTTATTCTTTATTTTGAGACAGGGTCGCACTGAGTTGCAAAGGGCCTCACTAAGTAGCTGAGACTGGCCGTGAACCACGATCCTCCTGTCTCAGCCTCCCAAATGCTGGGATTACGCTTGGCTCAGATATCTTAGAATTCCTAATGCTCAAGGCAAACATTAGATTTCTTAGAGTATTGTGCTTGACTTCTTTAGAACCACACTGGCACCAGGGAGCACTGTAAACTCTTCTGCTTTGCCATGAGGACGTCTGTGCCACTCCTTTCTGGACAGTGCCCATCCTCTTAATGTTTCCAATGCCACCTTTCCTGTATGTGGCCCAGAGAATAGCTCCATGCTTCTCAGAGGCACAGAGAGCACGCGGCAGGCGGCTGTCCCTCTTCTTTCGTGTAGAATGTTGGTGAGTGACTGGGTGGGCGCTGAGCCAGCGTCCTCTGCGGTGCCTGGGCTCGGGCTCTCTGCGGCTTTTACCTGTGAGTGCTGCGCACCGTCCGGTCACTTTCTGCCCTGCTGTTGGTTTCTTCCTGTCGCTTGTTTCTGGCATTGGTTGAGCTTCTTGATCTGCATAGTTTTTGTCAAATACGGGGAATTTTGAGCCCTTCTTCAAGGAAAAGAAAAGTTTTTCTGTTGGTTCCCTCCCGGTGACCCCAGTCACTGTGTACTAAACTCCCTGCCGTGGTCCCACAGCTCGAGCCCACTCATTGTGTTTGTTTTGTCCCCTGGTGTTCAGTGCATTTTGATAATTTTTGTTGCTATGCTTAGGTTCCCTTATCTTCTGCAATTTCTAGTCTCCTGTTAGTAGCATCCAAGGTGCGTGCGTGCATGCATGTGTGTGTTTTATCTCTAGACTTTTTTTTTTTTTTTTTTGGTGGTACTGGGGTTCCTGGAAGCCCTTTTACCTCCGGGCTACACTCCCAGACCTATTTTATATTTTTGAAACAGGGTCTCTGACGCCAGCGCGACTGGCTTCGAACCTGCGCGATCCTCCTGTCTCCGCCTCCCAAGCGCGGGGATTACAAGCGTGCGCCACCACGCCCGGCATCTCTAGACGTTTTATTTGTGCCCTTTTCCTTTATTACATGCCCCTAATAAGCACTTTCATTGTTCCTGAACAACTTCTTTTAGACTGCAGTGAGTACACATAACCTGGAGGTTAGCATTCCAGCCTCCTTGGAGTGCCCAAGTCAGGGCACAGTATTGTGCAGCTGTCGTCCCTATTTCCAAAAGTTTTTCATCACCTGGAACAGAAATGCCAACCGTTAAGCAATAACTACTTACCAGTGGCAATCTCTATTGTATTGCTTATCTCTGAATTTGTTCAAGTATATACGTCATATAAATGGAATCTTAAAAATATTTGCCCTTCTGTGTTTAGATTATTTGACTAAGCATGTTTTCCAGACTCATCGACACTGTAGCATGCGTCAGTTACTCTCTTTTATGTTCTATAGCTTTTTACCGGTCTTGTTTATTATTCTTATCATCTTTGCTGTTTCCTGATGGATTTCAGTTGAATTATTTTTCTGCTCAATACGTATTTTTTCCTTGGCGCTCATGGTAATTTTATATTGGCTGCCTGAATTGCTAATTTTATTATATTTTTTGTGGCATATTTTTGTATTACTATAAGTGGCAGTGAGTGAGTTGTTCCAGGATGTAGTTGTGATTCTTGCATAGTTTGGTCTTTTTGTCTCCTGCTTTGTTAGGCCGGTAAAGAAGAGCACTTAATCTAGGGCTATTTTCCATGCCAGGGGCGGAACTCGCTGGAATGCTTTGCCCTCTTCCAAGCTCATGCTGAAATTGTCTTGACCCTGCAGTGTATTAAAGGTGAGACCTTCAGCAGTGCGCAGACTGTGGGGGCGCTGACTTCCTGTCAGTGCTGATGGGAAGGAGGAGTGTGGCCTGATTTCTCTTCCTGATTTGGATGCCTGCTCACTCTTCCCCATGTCATCGTGTACCGTGGAGGTCCTCACCAGGTGTAACCCTCAGTTCTGTCTTCCTGGCTCCAGAATCATGAACCCAAACCTTCTATTGCTTGTGATTTACCCAGTCTGTGGCAATTCTGTTATAGCCGCAGAAGGCAGGCTCAGGTAAATCCTGTATCTCAAGTCCCAAGAATTACAGGGTTTTCCAGTCTGGCTGGTACACAGGAACGGTTCTCAGTCAGCTCCAGGGACATCCTCTGTACAGGTAGAGTGAGAAATTCCTTTCTGAAGGTGCTTGAACCCTCTGCCTTCCGTGTTCTTTCTCTGGACACCTTGTCCTCCCGGCACTGTGGCTGCCTTGGCTTCCTGTTGCCTGTGCCCTCATCCAGGCGAGTGGCTGGGTATCGGCTCCAGTGACGGCCTCTAGGCGTGCGCTGGGCCACCTTAGGCCTCACTTTGTTTCTGCCTTCTAAGGCCTTCTAAGTGACAGCTCTTTTTCCTTGACTGATGTCCAGTGTCTTGAAAGTGATTGTTTCACCTGTTTTTTCCTAGTTCAGATTTTTTTTTTTTTTTTAGGTTATAGTCAGGTAGGTGGCTGGAAGGGACTCTCCTAAACATTAAATAAAAACTTATTATCAAGCTAGGTGTTCTGGTGCATGCCTGCAATCCCAATCAGAAGGCTGAGACAGGAGGATTGCAGGTTTAAGGCCAATACGTGGTGATTTAGGGAGATCCTGTTTCAAAATGGAACGAAAAGGGCTGGAGGTATAGCTCAGGTAGAATGCCCCTGGGTTAATCCTCAGGAGCACACACGCATACACATCCCTTCCCCCCACCCCCAGTGAACCAAGCAAAAGCACAAGCATTAGCAGACTAGAGTAAGACCTATATGAGATAATTTGGTTGTACTATAACTTACATGAGGTGTCTGTCACATTGCTGACACATGGCAGGAGTGTTTGCTGCTATCCTTTTCTCATCAAAGGACCCGATCTTTATGTCTTTCTTGCACTTAAATGTTAAATCACTAGAAATGAGATCAAATCCATCTCCTTACAACTGTGCCATGAAATAGGGCTATTGGAGAAAACTGGTTCTAGTGAAGAAAGTGGAAAAAGTGGATACATGTGCTGTAGCAGAATCTCCTTGGGCCCTATCCCTATTATCTTCTACTTCTGCCCTCAGAGTGCCTTCTGGGGTTTAGCTGGGCTTGGGCTGTGTGTTCAGCAGTTTTTGTTGCTGTGTGATGGGGCTGACCCCAGGGCTTCGTGCTGAGCTTTGAGAAGAGCCCTTGTGGGCAGGAGGCAGAGAAGGCACCTTTCTTTGCTGTTCCCTGCAGCGGCTGACGCTTGGCCCTGTGCAGCTCCAGGTTGACAGTAAGGAGGGGAGGGACCGGACCTTGGTCACCGAGGGGCCGCTGCACCTGTTCTGGACTGCTTTGTGGTGGCCATAAAGGCACTAACCAGCTTGGTGTTTTTCTATCTCTTTATAGCGGAACCAACCCAAATGAATTAAGACACTCAGAAATTATCATCATATATGAATGTGTGGAGAAAGGCCACTTTTTTAGCCTCACTAAGTTGCTGAGGCTGGCCACGAACCTGCGATCCTCCTGTCTCTGCCTCCCAAGTTACTGGGGTTACAAGTGTGCGCCCCCATGCCTGGCTGAGAAGGGCCACTTTAAAAAAAAAAAAAGAGTTTTAAGATTGATATTTTTACCCTTTGTAGAATTCCATTTGTTTTGTGCCTGGAATTTTATATGCCATTTATTTTTTTTTGCACAGCAGTCCTAAAAAATTGCATTATTTTCTCTGTTTAACTGGTACTGTTGAGGTTTAGATAGTGGTAGAGTTCACATTCCATTTTAAGTTTAGTTAAAAATCACGCACTTTCTTCATTAAGCCAAGCTTTTCTAATTCCTTTGTTTTAAATATTTACTCTGGTTGGTAAATCTCTTGACTTAGAGATGCACTATAAAGTAGCTAAATTGTTTTTTATCAACATGTTGACATGATGTCTTTTAGTTAATGTACCTCATTCCTCTGCTACTTAGTTATTCCTGGGAGAAGTTAGAACAAAACTAACTTCACTCAGTCTGTAAACTTGAATCCCAACATAAACTCTAGACAAGTAGTAATTCAGCCAGAGGTGCTTGCCATAGATGAGGAGTAGCCTCAAACTAGCCTTCGCTTAGGCCTCCTGTTTTTTGTATGTTTAGCTTTAAATAACTGCACCTAGGGAAAACAACTTGAAACTTCTAGCCTATCCTAAGTCTCCTAATTTATTGAGAAATTTTAATGCATTTTTTTGGCTTTTGCTCCTATATTGTGTTTTTTTACTGTTCTGGGATAGCGTAATAGTGGTCACAGGACTAGACACATTACATCCTAGGAGGTAAAGCATGCCAAGAATGGCTGAAAATGTTTATTCCTTAAAGAAATTTGATTTTTATTATCTGTTATGGCAAAATATTTTAAGACCTTGGGTTCCGGAACCTATTTTACCATTTATCTCTTAAATGAGCCGAGGACTGCAGACCAGAAGCAGAAGTTCACTGGTGCAGAGGTGCTAGAACCACTGAGACTGAGCCCTTGCTTGTGCGGCCTTTTATTTGCGGAGTCTCATTTTCTGGAGTGTAGGGATTAAATAATGTGGATGAATTGGCCTTCCCAGCGCCTCACGTGTTCCTTAGGCTATAGAATTTTTTAATAGTGCCTTTATTATTTTATGGTTCTGACATAGTTTTTTTCTTTAGTAATTGACAAATTATGGGTGCAAATTTAACAGGAAGAATTTAAAATCGGTAAATAGATACAAATGTCATATAAAATCTGGATTGTTTTTGGCACTCGGACCAGTTTGTTGCCTCCCCTTCCACCTGACTCTGATTGTGTGTGTGTTTTGTGTTGTTTTGCTTTGCGTCTTGTGCTTTGATCATACTTACCTACTTTTTCAGCTTCTTAAGCTTGAGTGCTACTAATGGAGGGTACTTGTTTTCAATAGTTATTTTCATGGGAGCCGTCTCAGGATATATTCAAATACTCCTGTGTCTAAAATGGTAGCCATTAGCCAGGCATGGTGGCGCACGCTTGTAATCCCTGTGCCTGGGAGGCTGAGACAGGAGGATCGCGCAGGTTCGAAGCCAGCCTCAGCTACTTAGTGAGGCTCTCAGCAACTTAGTGAGACCCTGTTTTCAAATAAAATATAAAATGGGTCTGGGAGTATATCCTGGAGGTAGAAAGCCTCTGGGGTTCCACCCCCAGTACCACCCAAAAAAAAAATAATAATAATAAAATAATAAAATGGTAGCCATTAGCTACCTGTGGTTAAGTTAAACTGATTCACATGAATTCAGTTTTTCTGTTACAGTCTTAGATATCTGTGCTGCATTGGACAGCACAGATATCTAGGACAATTCCAGTGTCCTGTGGGTATCTAAAATACTACTAATCAGATGGGCGTTGAAGAAAGTCCCTGGTACTACACTTAGGTACATGCTATTTCCTAATGTACTTAGTGGTTGTGATGTATTTAATGCTTTAAAAGGTGAGGGCTGCGGGGCGTGGCGGTGCACGCTTGTAATCCCAGTGCTTGGGAGACAGACAGGAGGATCGCACAGGTTCAAAGCCAACCTCAGCTACTGAGTGAGGCTGTCAGCAACTTAGTGAGACCCTGTTTCCAAATAAAGTATAAAATAGGTCTGGGAGCCGGGCGTGGTGGTGCATGCTTGTTATCCCGGTCTGGGAGTATAGCCCGAAGGTAGAAAGCCCCTGGGTTCCACCCCCAGTACCATAAAAAAAAAAAAAAAAAAAAAGGTGAGGGCTTTCATCTCTGTCAAACCTTGCCTTCCTTATTTTGATGCATTTTCTCACAATATTTTGAGGTACTGTAAAGTACCCAGTCAACAGATAAATAGGACTTTACTTTCTTTTTTTTGGTGGTACTAGAGATTGAACCTGGGGGTGTTCTACTTTTGAACTCTATCTCCAGCCCTATTTTATTTTTATTTTTTTATTTTTTTATTTTTGGTGGTACTGGGGTTCCTGGAAGCCCTTCTACCTCCGGGCTATACTCCCAGACCTATTTTTACATTTTTATTTGGAAACAGGGTCTCATAAGCCAGCGCGCGCGGCTGGCTTCAAACCTGCGCGATCCTCCTGTCTCTGCCTCCCAAGCGCGGGGATTACAAGCGTGTGCCACCACGCCCGGCTTATTTTTATTTTTGAAGCAGGGTCTCACAAGTTGTAGAAAGCCTCACTCAGTTCCTGAGACTGGCCTCAAATTTTTGAGTCTATTGTCTTGGCCTCCCAAGTGCTGAGATTACAGGTGTGAGCCATCATGCCCAGGACTGGTGGACACTTAAATGGCTCCTGTTTACTCTTAAATGGCTTGCCTGAAAACATTATGGGTATCTGCTTAGAGATCCCTTCATTCCTCATTAACACATGATGATTAGATAAAATTAGAAAATGTAAAGACTTAAAAAAAAAGTACTCCGACTACCCAGAGATACTCAACACTGGGTTTGTGTGGGGGTGGGGGGCGTTTTCTTCATAATTTAAATAATTTAAACTCTTGGGAATGGCTTTCATATTTAGTTTTGTTGCCTTAACATTGTAGTACAAGTATTTCTATCTGATATTGTTAATCTTATCTCAAATTTTAGAATATTGAATTAAATATTCAAATTTTAAACATTGAATTAGACTGTTATAACAATTTGTATAATCTTTCCTCTCTCTTTTTTTATTTTTTCTGTGGTATTGGGTATTAAACTTAGGGGCATTCTACCACTGAGCTATGCCCCCAGCCCAGCCCTCTTTATTTTTTGTTTCAAAATAAGATCTCTCTAGGTTGCTGAGTCTTGCTTCATGGCTGAGGCTGACCTTGAACCTGCCATCCTCCAGTGTCCTCCCAACTACTGGTATTGGGATTACAGGTGTGTCCCCATGCCCAGAACCATTCCCTTCTTGTTGGACATTGTTCTGTTTGATGATGCTCTTCCTTTTCTAACAGATTCTAAGAATATGTCTGTAGGGTAAATATAATATTTTGACATATTGACTTTCTATTTAAGTTGATGTGTTCTATTACAGTATAAACAACTTGAGTGCAAGAATAGTGCTTTGATTACCAGTCTTAATTTTTTGAGACAGGTTATAAATAAAGCTATTTTAGTTATACTTTTATTACCAGTTTATGCACTGTCCCAATATATAGGCATTCATTTGATGAATTTAGGTGATTGAGTTGTTCATTTTCATAGATTCTTTCCTGGGGATAAAAATATGTATGCTGGGGATTGAACCTAGAGGCATTCTATCTCTTGAGCTACACCCTCAGCCTGATTTTATTTCTTATTTGGAAACAGAGTCTCACTAAGTTACAAAGGTCCTTGCTAAGTTGTCAAGGCTGGCTTTGAACCTGTGATCTTCCTGTCTTAGCCTCCCAAGTACTGAGATTACAAGCGTGCACCACCATGCCCAACTTTTAGGTAATTTGAGTTGTTCATTTTCATAGATCCTTGCCTGTGGATGAAAATATGTAATGTATTTTAGTAAAAAAAAAAAATCAGCTTTTGGGATATATTTCTTGCCTTTAAGGATTACGCTCTCATTTGTAACATACATTTTCCTGTTTTGAAGCCCTTTTCATAGAAGAATGTTTTTGGATGTGCCACTTAAAGAGATGAATATTTTTCAAGGACATCCATATTAAGTATCATATTTGTCTGGCTTTATCACATGCCGCAATATGGTTTAGCTATTTGAAGAATGTCTTTAGCAGCAAGTGCAAAACAGTGAATCATGGGTGCTGGGAGCCTGGCTAAATTTAATTATGATCTGCCTTTCTAGCTCTTGTAAGTTGATTTGAGCAACGTCCTGTTACAAGAAACCAGGAAAAGCGAAGTTGATGACAGGCATAGTTTGCATTGCTTTTAAACTTACTGGACTGATGGTATATAAAGCATGAAAGATGAGAGATCTTATTTTACTCATGGAAATATACTATATATGGAAACTTCTAATGTTTGGGGACGAACAAATGGTAAATAGAGTCTTAAACCATTTATATAGTACTTTAAGTAAGCACTTAACTAACATTATTGTGTTTCAGTGAGTAATGGTAACTGAAAAGACAGTACATGCGAAATTTGAGCTCATTCCCTTATAGAACATGGAGGCCAGGTGCACTAAACTACCACCAGAGTTGGCATCCAGAGAGCAGCCGTCAGGAAAGGTTCGTAGTAATGTTTAGTTGCTGCCTCGGACTTCAAGGAGACCATTATCACATTGTTGTATCAAATTCTGGCTGAGTAGTTTTCCTTGCCTGTGTGTGCATGTGTGTACGTGTCTTCAGCAGTATATGCTATATATATATATAATAGTAGATAAATGTGCATCTTAGTACATTTAAGTCTCCCTCATCCTTCCAGCCCCCATGGGGCTTTGGCCTGCTCAGATGTCTCTTTTTGCCACGGCCCTGACTGCTACCAAGCTACCTTCAGACCCCATTTTTACTCTCTGTATAGGCCCCTGTTGTGATTTAATTTTTTTTTTTTTTTTTTTTTTTTTTTTTTTTGTGCTGGGATCAAACTCAGGGCAGTGTCTCTCTGAGCTATACCCCCAGCCCTATTTTATTTTTTTTGGAAACAGTCTCACCAAGTTGCTGAGGCTGGCCATGAACCTGCTGTCCTCCTACCTCAGCCTCTCAATATCACTGGCAACTCACTACCACTGCTTTAGGGACCCCTGGGCTCACCACTCTGTCTATAAACACTGTGGCTCCTTGCTCAGTGTTATTCTCACACTAACCTCATCATAACTCTCAGTGGTACCCTTATATTTGCATCCAAAATACTGCTGCGGTCTCAACCTTATCATTACCAATAACTGCAACAGTTCCATTCACTCAGTTCTACACCTCCTGCCCTTTACCACCATGCCCATGCACCATGCCCATGCACCATGCCCATGCACCATGCCCATGCACCATGCATCTTTCCATCTCCCTCTCATGCCTAAACTCCAAATCTTGTGTCCCAGTTGGGGACACAATCCACACATTGTCATTCTGCTCTCCTCCATCTCTCCATTCCCATGCTCACCTTCATAGAACTTAAACTCCACAGCTAATCATCTGAATAACTCCAGTGATACTGGGATTGCAGGTGTGCACCCACACAGGGCTTCTGTTGTGATTTTGAAACCTTTAGAAGCTCAGCCACTATGGCAGAATGAGTGAGAGGAAAGTACAGGAGATGAGGTTCGCGTGTCAACAGCTGGGAGCTGTGCCGCTCTCAGCGAGGTGGGAAGCCATTGGTGATGTGAGGTGTGAAGGGGCTGTGTGTTCATGAACATAGTCAATCTAAGGCATAAGGACAAGACTGGAAGCAGGAGACATTCCTGAGAGGAGGAATTCGCAGTGGTTCAGCCAAAGCAGATTTGTAGGAGTGGTGACAAGTGATGAAATTCTGGATTCACTTTGAAGGCAGTGACACAGGATATGTAGGTGTCTGAGCGCTAGAGAGAAAGTTAGTTAGGCTTGAGTTCTAGGTTATTGGTCTGAGTATTTGAAAGGATGGAATTGCTATCACCTGTAAATGCGTGACTGAAGGAGGAAGTGGTTGTAGTAGGAGAGGGCGAGACAAGTTTGGACGTTGTTTGAGAGGCTTGGGCTGTGAATTCAGGATTTGGGATGGGGCAAAGGTAATAAATTTAGAAGTCATCAGCACGGAGATTGGATCTAAAGACAGGAGACAGAATGAGTTCCATGGAGTGAGTGGATTTAAATGTGAAGAGGCACAAGGAGGGGGTTGGGGAAAGCCAGTAAAGACGTCTGTAGAAGGGCAGCCAGAAAGGTATGTGGCAAGCCATGCATTGCCCTCAAAGCCAAAACCAGATTTAGTTGGTGGGGGAACCGACTGGAGCGAATTCTAAAGGGAACAAGAAAGCACAGATAGCTCTTTCAAGGGATTTTCCTGTAACGAGGGAGAAATGGAATGAGAGCTGATTTAGAGATCTTACTCTACTAAGGGCTAGGGAAGTAGCAGTGTGTCTCCATGTCATTGGCAGTTACTGAGAGGAGGGCTGTGAGGGCAGGAAGAGGCAGAGGGCGTGAAGGTGAAGAGCCATTGCTGTAGTGCTGCCAGTGGCAGGGATTGGAGACTAGACTATTCTAGGACCAGCTGTGGCCAGGCCGTGTACTCACACCACAGGGAGAGGGTTTGGCCATGAGGTCAGGTCGACCTCTAGAGGTACAAGTACTGAAAAGAGAGCCGGTTAACCAGGAGTAGCGTTTTCGCAGAAGAGGTTAAATGAGAAGGCAGTGGCTCTGATGATTAGCGTGGAGTTTCCGTTCTGTGAATGTGAGCATGGGAGTGGAGATGAAGGAGAGTGGATGGCAGTGCGTGGACCTAAGGTTCCCGCTGGGGCCTCCCTTTTGGAGTTTAGGTATCAGAGTGAGCTGGACAGATAGGACGAGGGGGCAAAGGGCTGGGGGTGTAAACTGAGTGTATGTGTTGTTGAGTAATGGTAATGGTACAGTGAGAGCTCAGCAGGACTTGGGACATGGGGAGGATGCCTGCAGATGTCACGGCACCACAGAGAGTTATGACAGGATTAGGTTCGATGGTAACATGAGTGAGGGCCATGGTGTTCTAGGCACCCAGGGGTCCTGAAGAAGGGGCAGTGAGCTGCCGGTGGTGGATTCACAGGAAGAGGAAGAGCCAAAGAGTAGCCCTAGGAAATAGGAGGCTGCCTGCCCTTCCCCCTCTTTGGGCTCCTCAGTTTCCTCGTTTGAGGGGGTTGCAGTGCAAGGTGGTTAACCAGAGAGCAAGGTGTTAGCTACAGCACGGTGACAGGAAAGCCTATTAAGAGGTTCAGGATAATAGTTGAATTGTTTATCTGTGTAAATAATACTAAGATAAATTTCTTTCTTTCTTTTTTTTTTTTTTTTTTTTTGGTGGTACTGGGGTTCCTGGAAGCCCTTCTACCTCTGGACTACACTCCCAGACCTATTTTTACATTTTTATTTAGAAACAGGGTCTCCTAAGCCAGTGTGCGTGGCTGGCTTTGAACCTGCACGATCCTCCTGTTTCTGCCTCCCAAGCGCGAGGATTACAAGCGTGCGCCACCACGCCCGGCTCTACTAAGATAAATTTCTATTTTATTGCTTTAATCTTCCATGATCGTTTTACCAGTCCTCTTGTTGGTATGTGGCTAATATTTGAAGGAAGGCTATATTTTGAAGTATTAGGATGGAAATATTAGATGAAATGAATTAGAAGGATCCTGTACCTAAGGAATTTATAGCTAATTGATATGCTGTGTACAAAAGTTGCTAATATATGTACAGAGAGACATCTTCCTTGAAGTGTGGCATGCCCTGTAGTGTGCAGAAGTCAGCAATAAGCGAGAATTGTATTCTGTAGTATCTCGCAGAAACTTGTTTCATTTGAGCTCTTCTTTGAAGACTAGATAAGATTCATACACATAGAGATGGCTGAGCCTAGGGCAGTCTACTCCCACCCCTTTTTATTTTTATTTTTAGAATTTTGAAACATGGCTTCACTCAGTGGCTGAGCATCTGGCCGAGTGTCTGCGGCTGTGCTTGAGCCTGCTCCCTCCGGTCTCGTCCTCCTCAGTGCCTGGGTCACGCTCAGCGCCCATTCACGGCACATGGCCCCCATGAGTGAGTGTTCTGTGTTGGAAGACTGATGTGAGCAGAGTTACAGATGTAGAGAACGGGGTGTGAAAGGCCACAAGTTCAGCGAGGCAGTGCTGCCCAGTGAGTGATGTTTAAGCCACATAAACAGTGTAGTTGTTTAGAAGCTTCATTTTGAAAAGAAGCAGGTGGAATTAACTTCAGTAATGTATTTTGTTTAACCCATATGACCAGAATGCTATGATTCCATCATGCAATCATTTTTAAGACATGAATGGGATATTTTACATTGTTATTCTGGTACTAAGTGTTTTGGAACCCAGTATGTATTTTTATTTGCAGAGCATGGGTCCAGGCTAGCCGGTCTCCAGGACTCAGCAGCCACATGGGGCGGGCCTGTTCACACTTAGAGCGCTGTGAGGAGTGTGCAGTACAGCTGTGGGGAGTGAGGTGGGGTGGTGGGCCCAGAGAGCCCTCGGAGTGCCGGGGTAAAAGTTGTAGACTTTGTTCTCTAGGGATTTGGAAGCTCTGGAATAGTTTGAGGCAGACAGGATTTTGTTTCAAGACCAACCACTCAAGCAGTGGAGTGAGGATGGGTCGGAGCAGAGGGAGAGTAGAGCTTGGGAACTAGTCACTAGGTAGGAAGTAATGAGACGCAAAGGAGTGAAGGCGGCAGCTGGAGGTGCAGAGGAAGCCTGAGGACACAGGGAAGGCCTTCTGAAAGCCCACCAGAGTGACTGATCCAGTTCTGTGATGTTGGCTGGATTCAGGCTAAATATTCATTTACTCAACAGTTTTTTGAGTATACACAGTATCCTTAGACTCTAGGGAATAAGAAATTTTTACTTTTAAGGAAGATAGTTAAAAAATCCTTACCCTTTTACGCTATCCCATCAGTGAAAGATTTTGAAAGATGTTTTAATGTATAATTTGTGGTACGTGCATCACTATGCTAAAGTGTTATGAACACTATTAAACAGAAGTTTTAAAAATATGAGGAAGCTGGGCGTGGTGGCACATGCTTGTAATCCAGCATTTGGGAGTCTGAGACAGGAGGATTGCACAGGTTCTTGGCCAGGCTCAGCTACTTAGTGAGGCTTTCAGCAACTTAGTGAGACCCTGTGTCAAAATAAAAGAATAAAAAGTAGGGCTAGGGTGTAGCTTGGAGGTAGAATACCCCTGGGTTTAATCCTTAGTTTTGGGGAAAAAAAAAGGGAAATATACAAATAAAATATTTTTACAGTATCTCTTCATTTCACCAATGAAAAGGAAAACTTTTTTCCCTAAATGAATGTGCTTTATTGCTTTTTACAATTTTGTCTTAATGTTTTCACAATGATTTGAAGATTGATTTCTAAGTTATATTTTGATTCTAGCTTTTGAGGACTGTCATAGTGATTTTTTTAATTTCACAGAAATATATAGATACAGATGGAGGAAGCATAATACATCAGTGATTATAGTTACTAAGTCACAGCATTCATAACCGAAATCTTCCTATCAGTTATGGAACTAGCTGTTGTAATTCAGTTAGTAAATTTGTTTTCCTTGGTGGAAGGGAGTGCTCCATAACTAACCAGAGTATTACATTTTTATATTTTACAAAGTGGATTTAAAACCTGAGCATATATATTTTTTAACTGGGTTGGGAAATTATATTTAACTATTTTAAAACATGAATGTGGATACTAATATTTTAAATAGGCAAACATCTTACTATCAATGAAATTCATGTATGACTGGGAACATTTCTAAAATATCCTTTTCAGAGTATTCCCTTTGTAGCAATTATTTCTTTTAAAAAATCTATTAATTTTCTCCCCAGAATATCTGTCAGCATACTATTAGTAGGTACTTGCTATGATAGACAAGGTCAGAAAAGTTGGAGTAATTTGTCTTTTTATAGAAGAAAAATAGATAATTACTCTCTAAGTCCAGTGACTTCCAGAAAGTTCACTGTGAGGGTCAGCCAGAAGACGAGTGAGACTGGACGTCCTCGTCATTCTTCACCTTCTTGCAGAGGAGTGAAGTATTCCACTACAGCCTTTTCTTTCTGACACTGGGATTGAATCCAGAGGCGTGCTGCCTCTGAGCTGCATCCCCAGCCCTTCTAATTCTAAAACTAAGTTGCCCAGGGGTCTCCCTGACTCCTGAGCCTGGTCACCCTGAGGCCATGGGTGTGCTGCTGTGCCCAGCTTTAACAGTCTTACACTTGTAAACTTTATAGTCGTGATGCGATAATGACCATTACAGAGCTTTTCCTAAAATATGCTTTTATTTATTTATTTATTTATTTATTTATTTATTTATTTATTTATTTATTTATTTATTTATTTATTTGGGTACTGGGCTTCCAGGAAGCCCTTCTACCTCCGGGCTACACTCCCAGACCTATTTTTTATATTTTTATTTGGAAACAGGGTCTCTTAAGCCAGCGCGGCTGGCTTTGAACAACCTGCGCGATCCTCCTGTCTCTGCTTCCCAAGTGCGGGGATTACAAGCGTGCGCCACCACGCCCGGCTAAAATATGTTTTTAAAGAAGTAATTTTCGATTGAGAATTGATTATATTTTATTTTATTATTTCTTTATTATAACAGTGTCCAATACACTTTAAATTCATGAGGTTAGAAAAATTGTGTAAAACCTCTCCTACTGCATAATTTAATTTTTTACTCATTTCTTTAATTTTTCAATTAGGTTTTGTTCTGTCTGGGTTTTGAATGACTTGCTAATTGTGGTGGTTTTGGTTTTGTTCAGTCTCCAACATTAAAATATGAATTATTAAAAAGCTTTGTGTTCTCTGGAAGTTATGCACCATAACTAACAGGGCTTTTGGGAAAAAAATAGGATTGGATCAGACTATTTAAAAACCTCTACTACTTTTAACTGGAAGAATAACAAAAATAGTAGCAGCCGAGGCCCAGCTGAGTGTGGGCATCTGTGTCCAGCATCGCGGACAGGGCACGGTCTGGAGCTTTAGTTAAACCCCGAGGCTTGAGCTTTTTCTTTGAGCTTTGGGCCTTTGGAGTCTGTGTTTTCAGTTGCATATGTTTTTGTTTGCTTGCTTTGTTTTTTAAACAAAGGACAAGTGTTTTCCACTGCACTTGTGGCCTCCTGGCCGCGGCAGTGTCAGGGTGCTGAAGCACCCACGGCGCGCGCTCCTTCCTGGGCTGACTTCTCTCTCTTAACATCTTCCTGCAGTGTGACACTGCAGCTCTCTCTGGCTTGGAAGCCTTGCGATCGCCAGGACATGCTGGAGAAAATGTGCGTTCTGTGTAATTTTTGGATCATCCCCTTATTTCTCAAATACAAGCTGTGTGTTGAATGAAGTGCAGGTTTTTATCAGTGGTGATTATGGATGCAGTTCCCTACTTCAAATAGGATTCCTGTAATTTTGAACTTCTTTCTTTTTGGTGGTATTGGGGGTGGGACCCGGGGACTTTTCTACCTCCGGGCTACACTCCCAGACCTATTTTGTATTTTTTTTGGAAACAGGGTCTCACTAAGTTGCTGAGCACCTCACCAAATAGCTGAGGCTGGCTTCGAACCTGTCGATCCTCCTGTCTCTGCCTCCCAAGGGTGGGATTACAGGCGTGCACCACCACGCCCGGCTTAACTTTGAACATTTTAAAGGAGTGATGTGATTAGCTTGCCATTGTTTTCAGTCTCATAATTGGGACCATGAGAGCCCAGGAAAGGAATAGGTTAAAAGTCATCTGTGCTATTTTTTTTTTGTTTGTTTGCTGTTACATTTTGCTATTAACTTAAATCTGTGATTACATAGTTTATATTCATTTTAAAACAGTTTTATTGAGGTGTAATTGACATAAAAGAAATTGTACGTGTTTACATTTTACAATGTGATAAGCATTGACATATATCTATACCCTTAAACAGTGTTTGTAATCTACTAGGTAATCTTTTCAGAAGGGAACTTAAAAAAATTAGTAGGTAGTATCCAGAAATACCCAGGATAAGATACATATTCATTGAAAACTACCAAGAGTCAGATGTTACTGAAAACTCCTATATTAAACCTTAGTGTTTTAAGGCTAACCATTCAAAGTTGTCATGTTTTCTTCCTGCATCTCAGTAGATCATCTCATACGCTCCCATAGAATGCATGGACCTAATTTAGGGGACTTCTTGGGTCTGTAGGCATCTGGTGGAGACTTGGAATAAGGCGCTGGGGCACCTGCTGCTCTAGGAGATGGTGTAGAAGATAAAATGCAGCCCGTGTTCTTTCCCTTTCCTCTGGGGCACATCAGTTAATGCTCTTTGTGATTCCATTTAAGAGCGATTTGGGGCCAGGCACAGTGTAATCCCAGCGCTTGGGAGGCTGAGACAGGAGGATCACAGTTTGCAGCCAGCCTCAGCTACTTAGTGAGGCCTCCGCAACTAAGTGAGACCCTGTTTCCAAATAAAGAATAAAAAATAGGGCAGGGGGTGTAGCTTGGAGGTATTGCCCTGGGTTCCATCATCCCCAATATCGGGGGGAAAAAAAGTGATTTGGGTTCAGTGTCTCTGGGTTCTGTCAAACCAGAGTTGCTAATGTATGTGGAAATGGATTTGATAAAAAATGACTGTTCCTGCCTAAGGCACTGTGTGTTACGGGAGCAATATGCAGAGAAATCGCGGCTGAAATGATAGCTGGTAATCACTTTAGGAAGGCTGTACTTGTTGTATCTCTGGTTTTCAGGTTATCTTAACAATGGGACCTTTTCTCTGCCAAATAAAAATAGAGACCAAAACGAAAAGAATATTAACTAGGTAGTCTGTGTGTGTCTCCATGTGGGGGCAACTGGGACTGAACCCAGGGGCATTCTACCTCTGAGCTACCTCCCTCAGACCTTTTTTTATTATTATTTTTACTTGAAAACAGGGTCTTGCTTGGTTGCCGAGGGTCTTGCCATGTTGCCGAGGCTGGACTCAAACCTGCGATCTATCTGTCTCAGCCTACCAACTAGTGGGATTACAGGCATACACCACCACACTCAGCTCTAAGTACTCTTTATAACCATTTCTAGAATGTTTGCTTAATACCTTGCTAAGAAGCTTTAGTAAAATTTAGTTTTCACTTCAGATTTTTAGGGTTTTGGCTTTTCTGTACTTATGTATTATATGTAATCTCTTTTTTTAACTGGCTGAAATTAAATTTCAAGATGTATCAAATATAAATAAGGATGAAGATTACTTGGGTTAAAAGATTTCTTTAGCCGGGCTTGGTGTCGCACGCTTGTAATCCCCGCGCTTGGGAGGTGGAGACAGGAGGATCGCGCAGGTTCAAAGCTAGCCTTGCTGGCTTAAGAGACCCTGTTTCCAAATAAAAATATAAAAATAGGTCTGGGAGTGTACCCCGGAGGTAGAAGGGCTTCCAGGAATCCCAGTACCAAAAAAAAAAAAAAAAAAAGATTTCTTTAAATTGATTAAAATATAAGCACATTCATATCAGAGTCTTTGTTTCATTTGGTTTCACAAATGACCAGCTCTCATGCTAGCCCTGTGATTTATTTCATTTTATTTATTTTTTATTTATTTATTTTTGGTGGTACTGAGATTTCTGGAAGCCCTTCTACCTCCCGGCTACACTCCCAGACCTATTTTTTAAATATTTTTATTTGGAAACAGGGTCTCTTAAGCCAGTGAGGCTGGCTTAGAAACAGCGCGATCCTCCTGTCTCCGCCTCCCAAGCGCGGGGATTACAAGCGTGCGCCAGCACACCGGCTAGCCCTGTGATTTAAATGTTGTGCTACACAGATACTGGAAATGAGATTTAAAGGAGGAAAATAATTTGCTTTATGGAACACATTAAATGAGTGATGGAAATTAATTTTAGATCCATTTACTAGTATAAGATGTGCTAATATGTTTAGATGTTAAAATCAACTTTAAAACACCTTTCAACTTTTAAATTCAAACCTCTTATATAACCTTTAGTTTCAGAGTATTTATTGAAGTAATATTGAAACTAATATTCATAATAGCTAGCAATGAGTGATTGACCTTATGTTTGGAGATGAAATGAACTTTAATCCTACAGCTGTAGAGAACTGATTTTTTCTGTATCTAGGTTCTTGGGGGTAGAAACCATACAGGCAAACTTTTTGTTTGAAATTAAAAGAGAAGGTTCTGTTTAATTGAACAATTGAGCAGAGAAACAAAGCTTGGAGAACTATTGTTTGTCACTGGTATGAATGTGTCTAAATTGTTTTATGTTCCAGTAAATAAAGCCACAGTAAACACAACTGTATCTGTTTGGTTTACCTTTTTGACCTTAAAAAAAAAAATGCTGGAATCACCCTGTTGTCAGAGTGGCTAGCAGGTCTCCTACCTCCTGTGTAACCCCCCAAAAAGAAGGTATAGTAAGAACATGTTGCTTTTGTGTAGTGCTCCTTATCATTCTTAGTCACTGCAGAGATAGTCAGGAGATGCTCTCTGCCCCCAGCTGCAGGTGTCCACGATGTGTGGGCCATTCTGTTCTTAGGTAGTCCAGACTTCCTGGAGCACTTCCCTCACCGAGCACCGTATGAACAGACCCTGCTCCCTGTGTGCAGAGGGCGTTGCTGTTGGAGCACTTGGCTTAAGGGAAAGACGCTGCAACTCTTTTCCTAATGTTATCATCTAAATATTGAGGCCAGATACTTTTATTACCATGAACATAAAATAGGAAAACTAATAAAACCAGCAGGATTTTCTTTCTTTTTGGCAGGTGTATTTTGTGTGTGTGCGTGTGTGCGTGCGTGCGTGCGTGATGCTGGGGATTGAACCCAGGGGCTGTACTGTCAGCTCTGTTTTATTTGGAAGGAAGATCTCAGTAAGTTGCTGATAGTCTTAAGTTTCTGAGGCTGGCCTTGAACCTGTGATCTTGTCTCAGCCTTCCAAGTGTTGGGATTATAGGCATGTACCACCTTGCCTACCTATTTGTTATATCTTGAATAAGCATTTCTTACCTTACATTCTACGTCTTTAATTTTATGACAATTTTGGGGTAAGTACTTTTAAAAATTTTGATACATCTAATCAGTAGTAGGAATGTAATTTTAATATTAACTGGTCAATATTTTATCAGTTACATATTAGTGTTATACTAAGAATAGCATCCAGACAGATGATATATTAATTTTTTTGACATTTTATAATTGGCAGGTACTTAAATTGCTGATTTTCTGTTTTATTTTTTGGAGAGTTTTGGGTAAATTAGTATATTCCTTGAGTAGGGAAACCTTTTGTTTATAGAAGGAAAGATATAATTGTTCATTTGTAACCTCCCCAAAATCTAGCAAATACAAATACAATTTGATCTTAATTTTATTTATGTGTGTCTAAACAATATACTGTATTATGAATAGTACTTCAGTTCATATCTTCCTGCTGACTGAATATTTCAGAAACAAAAAGTCAGAACTTAATTAAAATATTCAAAGTACTATGGATTACTTGAATCAACATCGAGCTCAGTAAAAACCCTGCCACTTTTTAATTGTGCTGTTTTAAGTTGCTTTCAGTCTTCTAAGCTTAATTTCTGCAATTAAAAACTGATGCTAACTCCTGCTTCTGTGGTCTGCTAGGAAAATGACCTGCAGTAGTGTCCTGGGACGCGTTGGCACAGTCCTGGTCCTCAGGCACTCTAAGTAACAGTGGCTCATTATTATCTTCACACTTGCACTGTCACCCCTAGGACCGTTACTAACTTTACTTTTAATCCCAGTTTTCCTTATAAGTCTTTGATTAAATCAGTACTATGGCCAGGCATGGTGGCCCACACCTGCAATCCCAGTACTTGGTAGGCTGAGACAGGAGGGTCGCGGGTTTGAAACCAGCCTCAGCATCTTAGTGAGACTGTTTCAAAATAAATAGAATCAGGCTGGGGGTATAGCTCGGAGGCAGAACACCCCTAGGTTCAATCCCCAGTAAACACACAACACACACACACACAAACACGCACACGCCTAGAATCAGGCTGGGGGGGGTATTAGCTCAAAGGCAGAACACCTCTTAAGTTCAATCCCAGTAAACACACACACACAACACATACACACACCCTGAAACTGTGATTAACTGCATATTCTTTTAAGATATACGGTGATTACTGACTGTCTCACTGAGCGGTCGATCAGTCTCTGAAGCCAGGGTGGGGCTGAGGGTAAAGACCGTGAAGCCTGGGCACAGAATTTAAGAAACTACCAAAATGAAAAAGAAGAAAAAGGAAAAAAAAAGTAATCAAGAAAAGCATTTCACTGCAGCATTAAATGAGTGTAAAACTCCACGGTGAATAAAACTTCAAATCAACATTTTAAATAAAAGCAGAATCAGGTGGAGCACTCTGCAGTGCTGTCTGTCATGTGAGGCGGAGAGGGAAACTTGTGCTGGTCCTGTGCTGCCGAGCCTGAGGCGCCAGAGGCCATGTGTCCAGGAAAGGGCTCCTGGCTTGGCCTGCTTCACGCGCCGCAGGCCGTGCTTTATAGGCTCTGTCTGCCTTAGAAATTTTTTGCAACCCTACATTTAGCAAGTGCATGTTAGCCAGCCATCAGAAATCAAATGACTGTAAAAATCAACACATTACAACACAGATGTGGCTGAGCGTGGTGGCACACACTTGTAATTCCAGTATTTGGGAGGCTGAGATAGGAGGATCGCAGTTTCATGGCCAGCCTCAGCTACTTAGTGAGGCCTTCTGCAACTTAGTGAGACCCTGTTTCAAAATAAAGAATAAAAAATAGGACTGGGAGTAAAGCTTCAAGGTAGAGTGCCCCTGGATTTCATCTCCAGTACCTCCTCCCCAAAAAACCCCCACAGAAGTGGTCTATTAAAAATAATTGAAGCAAAAGAAGTCTAATAACTAAGAAACCTCTGTTACATCATGTTGGTTCTGCCATCACTTGACTGTGTAAGTCAAGTAAGTCATCCGATTTCTGGCATGGCATTTGCAGACAGAGCTATATGTGCCTCGGCCCTACTTTATGTTTTATTTTGAGATAGGGTCTTGCTAAGTTATTACATGCTAGTCTTGAACCTGCTATACTCTTGTCCCAGCCTCCCGAGTACTCGGTTAACACGTATGGACCACCACTACAAAACTGAATAAAATCACAAAAGGTGTGGTCTAGGGATATAGTTCAACAGACCCCTGGGGGACATTTCAGATCCAAACCCTAACATCACTTTAAACATTCTATACTGATAATGGTCTCTCTAGACCTTGCTGTTGGAAGCATTTTATTTAGATATTTAATAATTAGAAGAAGTATAAGGTGTAAGTGAAATCAAGTGTATGGTATATGGTAAAAGTGAAATAAAGTCCAATACCTTTTTCCTTTTTGACAGCAGAAGCATAAAAGGCTCCTTACATTCAGGAAAAACAGATCATTATATACTTTTCCCGTCATAATAATTGTACCAGGAGAAATGACTGTTGCTTTGGCCTGCTTTTATGAAAGTACAGTAGGGTAGCACTTTTCTCTCTGCCTTCTTCTGACGCTAACTTTCTACATGTAGAGAGCTTGCTGCGTTAGCTCCTGCATCAGAGCGACTTCACATTTCTTAGCCAGTAGATGTAGAGATGGGGAGCTGTGGGGTCTGAGCAAGTGAAAGCTGTGTCTTACCCACCTAGTTACAAGTTTAATATGATGGTTGAATAGTTAGAATTTTTTTTTTAATTTCTTCTCTCCAAGTGCCCTTTTTAGGAGCTGAGACTTTCACCCCAACACTTGTTTCTAGGCAGTCACTTTTATTTTGGTCCCTTATCTTAGGCACTTTTAATTCTCATTGACCTGTGTGACTTAGTCCCTGCTTATTGCTTGGCATTTTTTCATTCTGTCTTGAGTACTTTCAGTTGGTGGTGGTTTTGTTCCAGTGGGGCTGTGATGAAATATTCTGTCACTTCTGTACAGTTGGGAGTGCGGAGAGGGGAAAATGGTGTCATTTTCTTTATTGCTTTGAAGTTTTTATTGAAGGCTGTTTTTAATGTATTTTTATTCTTTTAAAATTTTCTTTGTGAGTCCCGTGTGGTAGTGCACACTTGTAATCCTAGCATTTGGGAGGCTAATACAGGAGGATCCAGGTTCACGGCCAGCCCTAGCTACTTAGGCCTTTGCAACTCAGTGAGACCCTGTTTCAAAATAAAAAATAAAAAATAGGGCTGAAGGTGTAGCTTGGAGGTAGAATGCCCCTGGGTTCCATCCCCCCAAAAAAACAGTAGCTGAGGCTGTTCGTGAACCATGATCCTCCTGTCTCAGCCTCCCAAATGCTGGGATTACAATTGTGTGCCACCACGCCTGGCTTGTTTTTATACTCTTATCGGTCCATCATAGTCTCACATCATGACATACATGCACACAGTGCTTGGCTCACAGTGAGAGGAACATACATGCACACAGCACCTGGTGGGCTTTCCCCGGCTCCCTCCCTTCTCCCTCTTCCTCATATAGGAAATCGAGACCAGCCTTGGTATTCTCATGTCTGTACCTAATGTCTGTGAAGTGACTCCTACATTAATTCCCCCTTCCCTAGACCACCTCCGTGGCTCCACTGGACATGGTCCTCTGTTACCTGGAGTCCCTCTGGTATCCGATTACTCCCTAGCTCTGCATGTGAGAGAACACAGTTGACCTTTCACTTTCTGAGTCTGGCTAATCTCACTTAACACGGTTTTCTCCAGATCTTTTCATTTTCTTAAAAATGGCATTATTTTGTTTGTCTTGATTGCTGAGTAGAATTCCATTGTGTGTATAGCCCATAATATTGTAATCCATTAATCTGTTGATGGATACCTTACTTGGTTCCGTACTTTGGCTATTGGGAATTATGCTGCTGTAAACATGGATATGCATGTATTACTATGATTTTCTGATTTCATTCCCTAAAATTTTCTTTATTTCATTTTTTAACATCACTTGTTGAAAGAGTAATCACAGCCGAAGTCACAGGTACTAAAAACATGTATTGCCTCTGGTGTATGTGAAACTGTGTAACAAAGGAAGGTCTCAGACACAGGCAGGTCCCATCTGAACCCTGAACTAACCCAGTATGCCCATGCTCGGTCTCAGTAGGAATTAATACGGAAAACACTGGTATCTGAGAACCAGAGTTTATTTCTTAAAATAATAGTGACACTAAATAGGATAAATTTCAGTTGTAGAAATTCATAAGCATAAAGCATCTAGTAAAAATGTAAATTTGCAGTTGTATATGTTGCCACCTATATTATTGTTCTAAGACAAGTTATTAGCAGATCAAAGTACCCTCCTGTCTCTGAAATGGATGCATAAGCACACAGTCCAGCAGCGGTTCATCCTGAAGTGGTTTGGAAAACACAAAATGAGCAGCTTGCTCACATTCTCCCGCTGCTGGGAAGCCCTGTGATGCACTGGGAGGGATGTTGTGGGAAATCTTTATAGACTGTTTTCAGATTCTTTCTTAGATTGTTTAATCTTCACATAATCTCGTGTCTGGAGAGAGTTTTGGGGAGGATTGAGGGAAGCAGGGATTTCGTTGTTACTGATGTCAAGCCGTGGTGTTGTTTAAATCATGTCCATAGGGATTGTTCATATTCCTCTTTTTGGAAAGTCTTCGAGGAAAAATTACTCTTGTGGTAGAAGGTCTTACCTTGTCCATTTAAATAGTTTATTCTTATGGAGGTTGATAGATGTATGGAAGAATGCTTTCCAAATGAATACACTTTTCTTTGATTTGAAATTGTAATACAGAACGTATGTCTGGATATATAAAAACATAACATTGAGATTTTACATGTTCAACACTAAAGTATTAAAATATATTGAGATTTTGGCTCTTAAAAATAGTCTAATATGGCCGGGCGTGGTGGCGCACGCTTGTAATCCCCGCGCTTGGGAGGCAGAGACAGGAGGATCGCGCAGGTTCGAAGCCAGCCGTGCTGGCGTAAGAGACCCTGTTTCAAAAATATAAAATAGGTCTGGGAGTGTAGCCCGGAGGAAGAAGGGCTTCCAGGAGCCCCAGTACCACCAAAAAAAAAAAAAAAAAAAAAAAAAAATAGTCTAATATGTTCAAATGCTGGAGTCCTTTAAAAGTTACTACTTGGCTGTCCTGTGGAAAGGAGAGTTTTGTGACTCAAAGTGAGGGGAGAAAGGGAGAGAGAGGGAGAGGTGTGTGTGTGTGTGTGTGTGTGTGTGTGTGTGTGTGTGTGTGTGTGTATCAGAGTGTGAATTTAATGCTTGTTAAATGAATAAAAACTCCGTAGTCCTCTCTTCCCCCTCCTTTCTTCTCTGGGGATCAAACCCAGGGTCTTGCGCAGGGAGCCAGCTGCTCTATCGCCAAGATAACCCCTCGCTCCCCAGCCCAGCAAGCCCAAGACTCTGGCAGAGGTCAGGAGACCAGTCACAGCCCTTGAATGTGGAGCATCTGGTTGGCATTTATTCAGTGAGAACAATATAAAATGTAAAGGCTTTTTTCAGTGCTTTGGAATTACAAAAACTATCATTTAATATTTTTGTTTTTTAACAGGATGGCTTAAATTCCTTGGTCCTTGATTTGGATTTTCCTGCTTTGAGGAAAAATAAGAATATAGACAATTTCTTAAATAGATGTAAGTATGTTTACTTTTAGACTTCATATTTGATCTTATAACTACTTTTGATGAATATTTTGGCACATAAAGTTTTTAACCTACCCAACCTGTTAGCATACTAACTTACTAAACTTCAGTGTTTTTGTTTTATAAAAATGGATATTCTTTTATTTTTAAAACAAAACTGCAGAACTGAATTGCATCATATAAAGTGGGTTAAGCTCAACATTTTGTATTAATTAAGGCTATTTGGCTATTTTAGAACAAGTTAGTTATAGCAATTCCAAGGGAGGTTTTAGATTGACAACTTAAGACATTGATTTAAATTACCCAGAAGCCTTAGTAAGCTTTATGTTTCCATAAATTTAGACATTTTAGTCTGTGTTAGGAAAAGTAATATAATAATTAATACCACATATGTAATAATCCTTAATACTGGCCAGTATTGATGTTACAAGGAAGAGGTAAATGAAATTGAATTCTGGAATAAGTTCTCAATGATTGAAACATACTTCATATCACCATAGTAGACTCTCTTAATTTGGAATTGCTGGACATGGGGGTATTTCCCCAAGTAAACAATCTCATTTATAGTTACTGTTTATGCAGTATGATTATTTCTTAAAGAAATTGGTAATTACTAAGATTACCCTTGCAAGTAATTGTGTGGCAACTTTCTGCCATGATTTAGGTTCCTTAGTTTATCCTGTGTCAGCGGACACCTGGCCTGCCAAGCATCAGAATTAGAATGGCTTTCAGTCTTGACTTTTTGGCAGTTAGTAGTGTTCATGTATGTTAGATTCTTTAATCAGAAGCCTTTAAAGACCAACAGATTTAGTTGAATACTAAGTCCACTTTCTTAAAAATTTGTTTACAGATTTTATGATTATTTTAAGATACTTCTAATAAATATGGTTGATACTATAAATTTGATCTTTTCATCATAGATGAGAAAATTGTGAAAAAAATCAGAGGTCTACAGATGAAGGCAGAAGACTATGATGTTGTAAAAGTTATTGGAAGAGGTGCATTTGGCGAAGTCCAGTTGGTAAGAAGATACTTGTTTTTACTACTTTTTTGACATTAGGACTTTGTGAAACATTATCTAGCAGCTGAATAATGCTCAGCCATGCCAGAAGTTAGAGTGACGTCACTCTATCTCTGCAGGCCTCAGTGTTCTCATCTATAACAAGAGGCATTTTATTAACACCAGGGCTCTTCCAGGTCTGAAGCACTGTCATTTGGAACTATGAGAGCTTGGCTTCACCTGTGATCTGCCTAGCAGTTAATATTCCAACCTAGCTATTGAATTTTTTTTAAGAATATTGAGATTAGAAGCATTCTTGCTTGATGAACGAAGACTTATCTAAAAAAATTTTAATAACTGAAAATATATCTGAAATTTATCTCAGGCTGAGTGATACCAACTTGAAGTATAAATATTGACAATAAATATTAAATGTATATATTTAAATGAGGAACTATAAAATATATGTATTTTTGTTGCCTAAGCATCTGAGACTCCTGATTTTGTCCTTAGGGTTAAATTAGAGTTAAACTCTCTTCCTTGAATACAGTAGTATTTTATTCCTCTTTTATTTTATTTTATTTATTTTGGTGTTTCCGGGGGTCCTGGAAACCCTTCTACTTCCGGGCTACACTCCCAGACCTATTTTATATTTTTTATTTGGAAACAAGGTCTGTCGTGCGCAGTGACGACTCTTACACGATCTTCCTCAAGCAGTTTTATTACCCCAGGTTCTTATACAGTTACCATTCCTCTTTAATGCTCTCTCAACGCCCTCTCAGGTAAAAACAACATCAGTCTTCTATCCTCTCCCTCATCACTCCACCAACCCTCCTTCTGGCACTCTATGTCTCTGCTGCAGCACACACCGGTCACAGTGGTGGCTTTGTGAACATGTCCGTCGCAGCTCGGAGCCCAGAGCAGTCCGCCAAGAAACTGCTCTTCCTGTCCACCAACCCTCTTCTCCTTCTCCTTTTCTCTTAGCTCCTTCTCCTTCTTTCCGCTAGGGCATGCGCGCTTTTTAACCTTCTCCTGGGCGGGCAGGTGGTAGCACGAGGCGTTGCGTCACTAATTATCCATAAGGCGCCTGATAGGGCTCACTGCGCAGGCTCAGGGCACCGCCAGCCTTGTGAGCCTCGTGACTTGGCTGCAAGCCCAGGCGCCATCTTGAGTCCACGCTGGCAACAAGCCTGGGTGCCACCTCGGTCCTGCCGAGTGGGCCCCAACATATCTCCCTTTTTGTTTTATTAAAATAAGGCTCGGGATCGTGCCTGTCTTAGGTTGCCGACCCTCAAGGACCATTCTTACCCGTCATTGGGAGAACAATAGCATGATTGTTTCCCTGTCTTAGGTTGAAAGGTCCCGGGGACGATCTTACCCGTCACTGACTACCGATCCAGCATACTGAGCCATACATGGGGAGATAAGCCAGCTTCAAGGGCTGCCATAGCTTGCACCAATATGCGCTGTTGTTGCAGTGTGCGTTGTCGAGTTCGCCTGATATATCCAACCATGAAACATCATGCTACCACCAGCAAGAATGCCCAGAACGCCATGCCACCCCAGTCTTTTAAAAAAACCCAATGTTCCGTGTATTAAGTCCATTCATTGTTGTACTGCGGCGACTTCCACGCGGGTAGAATTAATTGCAGCGATGGATGCTCATAGCTCAATCATGGTGTGTTCAAATTCACGGCTCCAAGTTCCTAGAAGCGTCTTGCTTAATTGACGAAACAAATTGCCTGCATAGGAGAAATTCTGATACTGCACATACGTTATACATATAGTCCAGATAATTGAGCTTGCTGAGCCATGCCAGCAGCCACATGTGAGGATAGAGCATTCATAGTGGCTGCAATAACTGCCACGGCCACAGAGGCCACAATTACAGCAATAAGAGCAGAAATTCCAAAGTCTCCAAGGGTGCATAGAAGCATAGCAGAAAGTCAGAAAACAGGTATCAATAAAACAACCTAAACTATCATTAACCAAGGTAAAGGAAGAGGGAAAGTAGAAATAATTCCCCAAAGATCTTAAAGAAAACAACTCATCTCTACGGTACCGAGCAGCAGTTTACAACTCTTACGTTAGGAACTAATCTTCTGACCTATCCTTTACACATTAGGCGCCTTTTCCAACTAACCTCAGGTGTCTTCCATCTATGGTGGCGGATTAGGAGAGGGAGGGGGAGGAGCGGAAGGTTTAGGGCGTTTCATTTTTTCTATGAATTCTAACAGAGCTTCTTCCTTCTTAGAAATCTCTTTCGCTTTCAAATTTTCTAAAATGGCTGCTTTCACTTTAGTAACCTTAGACCTTTTCGTCGCAACACCTGCGAACCTTCACAGCGCTGTCCCTCGCTTTTCTGCGAGCCTCGCTTATCCGCGAGCCTTATTTATTCCTATCTTGTATCCTCCTTAATGGAGCCCCCTTTGATCGGGGAAAATAACTTGCTTACACTAAAAAATATCCTCCTTAATGGAGTCCCCTTTGATCGGGGAAAATAACCCTCCGTAAACGGAGCCTCCTCCTCCCTTTTCGGAGTCAAAGGAGTACTTACCAGCCAGCTGCCCTGGACTGCCGAGGTTCTGATCAAAGACACGATCTTCCTCTCCAGTTTTATTACCCCAGGTTCTTATACAGTTACCATTCCTCTTTAATGCTCTCTCAACGCCCTCTCAGGTAAAAACAACATCAGTCTTCTATCCTCTCCCTCATCACTCCACCAACCCTCCTTCTGGCACTCTATGTCTCTGCTGCAGCACACACCGGTCACAGTGGTGGCTTTGTGAACATGTCCGTCGCAGCTCGGAGCCCAGAGCAGTCCGCCAAGAAACTGCTCTTCCTGTCCACCAACCCTCTTCTCCTTCTCCTTTTCTCTTAGCTCCTTCTCCTTCTTTCCGCTAGGGCATGCGCGCTTTTTAACCTTCTCCTGGGCGGGCAGGTGGTAGCACGAGGCGTTGCGTCACTAATTATCCATAAGGCGCCTGATAGGGCTCACTGCGCAGGCTCAGGGCACCGCCAGCCTTGTGAGCCTCGTGACTTGGCTGCAAGCCCAGGCGCCATCTTGAGTCCACGCTGGCAACAAGCCTGGGTGCCACCTCGGTCCTGCCGAGTGGGCCCCAACAAAGGTCTCTTAAGCCAGCGAGGCTGGCTTCGAACCTGTGCGATCCTCCTGTCTCCGCCTCCCAAGCGTGGGGATTACAAGCGTGTGCCACCACACCCGGCTTATTTTATTCCTCTTGATGGAGCACTGAGAAAAGCAGGACTCAGCTGGGTTTATAAACACTTGTGACAGACTGTAAACCTTTTCCTTTTCCCTCTCTTTCATTGCTTCATTCTTTGATTGGCTTATTGGAATTGTACATCAGGGTGCTGATATAGGTGTAATATATCTATAAGGTATCTGAAGAAGTCTTACATACTTAGGGAGATGTAGAGAAATGTCATTTGAGTAACTGTATGTGCTGCTTAATAACTAATAGCTCTATTCTTAGGAGGCTGGTGAAACCATGGGTGGTACGTTGCACAGATTCTCAAGTGCAGGTTCTGTGATATTAATGACTTATTTGGATGCAGTGGTGACATTTCGAATAATTTTGCAGATAATTTAAAAAAATTTAAAATTTTTTAAAACAATATATTTTTATTGGTGCATTGTAGTAATACATCACAATGGAATACAAGACTTGTGAGGCTATACAAGCACACATCATCTAATTAGCCCTTATCCAATCCCCATCCCATTTCCTCCCCCTCCCTCAATCCCATGCTTGATTGGTGATTAATTTTGATACATTTGTTTACGCACATCATGAGTTTTAAAGAGATTCCATCCTCCCTCATCCCATTCCCTCTGATTGGTCACCTTAATTGCTCCTCTATAGGGCCCTTTCTTCAACTAGATCTCCTATTACCTATTTCTTCCCATATTAGGGAAAGCATCTGGTTTTTTATTTTCTGTGATATTTCTCTATGTATGCCGTATTACAAGTTCCGATCCCACTCTTGATGGCCCCGGCACTGGCCTGGCCACCCGGCAGACTCTGATTCTGGCCTCACTGGTTCCAGCATCGGCCTTTCCTCATGGCAGGCCCCTATCCTGGCCTCGCTGGCCCCAGCACCAGCCTCACCCCTTGGCAGGCACCAATCCCGGCCTCACTGGCCCCTGCACCGGCCTAACCACTTGGCAGGCTCTGATCCCGGCCTTGGAGTCCCGAGTACCAGACTTGCGTCACGGCAGGTTCCGATCCCGGCCTCGTTGGCCCTGACACCGGCCTAATCCCTTGGCAGGCTCCGAGCCCAGCCTTGGAGGCCCCAGCACTGTCTTGCCTTACGGCAGGCTCCAATCCCAGCCTCGGAGGCCCCAGCACCAGTTTAGCCTCATGGCAGGCTCCGATCCCAGCCTTGCTGGTGACGGCATAGGCCTAACCCCTTGGCAGGTTCTGATCCCGGCCTCGGAGGCCCCAGCACTTGGTGTTGCCACACGGCAGGCTCTGATCCCAGCCTCTCTGGCCCTGGCATCAGCCTCATCTCTCGGCAGGCTCCAATCCTGGCCTCGGAAGCCCTAGCACCAGCCTTGCCTCACTGCGGGCCCCAATCCCGACCAGGCTGGCCCGGGCACTGGCCTCACTCCTCAGCAGGCTCTGATCCTGGCCTTGGAGACCCCTGCACTGGCCTTGCCTCACTGCAGGCTTCCATCCCGGCCTCGCTGACCCCGGCACCGGCCTCACCCCTCGGCAGGCTTTGATCCGAGCACCCTCTTCACACAGCATGTTGTCCCAAGTTCCCAAGCGTGTGCGGTGGTGGCGTTCTGCCTCTGGGGTTATTTCTTCAAAAGATCCAGGTGTGTTGCATCGGATCTCTGCTCTCCTAAGTACTAACTGCTGCCATTGCCGCTGCCTCCACCATCTCAATTCTTTCCCAAACTCTTTTTCCCACACTGCATATTTTCCAGTATTTCTGAGCATCTGCGACGGTAATATTTCACCTTTGGGGCAATTTCTTCAGATCAGTGTGGGTTGGATCAGTTATCTGCCTCTCCCAAATATAAGCCTCCTCCGCCACCGCAGCCACCCTGCCAACACTGCCTTCCTCCTAGGTCTCCGCTGAGCTCCCTCCTTAACAGATGATGTCCAGGATTCTTAAGCATGTAAAGAAGCAGCAGTCCCCCTTCGCGGGGAATTTTTCCAAAAGTTCTAGGTCAGTTGGATATGTTTTGTCTGCATCTCCAGAATCCTGGCTGGCGCCATGGCCATCTTGACCCCTCTCCAATAGTTTTTTTTTCTTTTTTCTTTTTCTTTTTCTTTCTTTTTCTTTCTTTTTCTTTTCTTTTCTTTTTTTTAATAAGAGAAGACAGTATGTGTGGTTTGAAGAGGTTGTGGGATCAGGCACTCAGTACCAATGAACTTTTTCTACCTTCCAAGAGCAGAGTCCCACAGCCTCGATGCACAGAGCAGGATCTGCTGTTCTAAGTGCATCGTGGCCCAGCGCTGCACAGCAGCACTGAGTTCCTAGGTACCTGCAGCTTGGCCTCCCGCCCGGCACCGGGCCTTCCTGGTAGCGGACCGGGCCGCCTGTCCCCAGCCCAGCTCTGGGCTTTCCTGGGAGTGGGCTGGGCCGCCCACCCCCAGCCCAGAACCAGGCCTTCCCGGGAGCCGGCTGGGCTGCCTGCCCCCAGCCCAGCTCTGGGCCTTCCTGGGAGTGGGTAGGGCCGCCCTCCCCCAGCCTGGAACTGGGCCTTACTGGGAGCGGGCCAGGCCCTTTGCAGATAATTTAACCTGAAGCATATTGAGGATAAGTTTAGTCAATGAGGGGCCAAAATCCAGAAGTATTACCAGGAAAGATCATTGGTCATATAGAAAGAGTAAAATTTAACCAAAATGAATCTACCCAGATTTGAAGAGCATAAAAAATAGATTGCTTAATGGTATTGAGCAAGTCATTAATGATGAGGTTACCAAAAATAATTTAAAATTAGGGATGAGAGAAGCTGAGTGTGGTAGCATACTTCTGTAATCTCAGTACTTGGGAGCCTTAGGAGCATTGCAGGTTCAAGGACAGCCTCAGCAATGTGGAGATTCTTAGCAGTCTAGCAGGACTCTGCTTTAAAGCAAAAGATAAAAAGGAATGATAGTATAGCTCAGAAGTAGAATGCCCAAGGGTTTAATCCCCAGTTACTCCCCCTCCCATACAAATTGGTTTGTTGTAATATAATATCTAAGATAGGTGCGGGGCACGCCAGCTGGGGCCCGGGTCGAGGGATTCTGGGCCCTGGGCTGGACCGCATGTAGCACGCCAGACACCTGGAGAAACCGGGCCCAGTACCCTGGGTCCTGGGCGGGGGTCGCGCGGGGCACGCCAGCTGGGGCCCGGGTCGCAGGACTCTGGGCCCCAGACCAGACCACGCGTAGCACGCCAGACCCCTGGAGAAGCCGGGCACAGTAAGACTCTGGGTCCCGAGCGGGGGTTGTGCGGGGCACACCAGCAGGGGCCTGGGTTGTGGGACTCTGGGCCCCGGACTGGACTGTGCGTAGCATGCCAGACCCCTGGAAAAACTGGGCCCAGTACCCTGGGTCCCGGGCGGGGGTCGCGCGGGGCACGCCAGCCGGGGCCCGGGGTCACGGGACCCTGGGCCCTGAGCTGGACCGTGCGTAGCACGCCAGAACCCTGGAGAAGCCGGGCACAGTAAGACTCTGGGTCCCGGGCGGGGGTCGCGCGGGGCACACCAGCAGGGGCCCGGGTCGCGGGACTCTGGGCCCCAGACTGGACCGTGCGTAGCATGCCAGACCCCTGGCGAAACCGGGCCCAGTACCCTGGGTCCCGGGCCAGGGTCGCGCGGGGCACGCCAGCAGGGGCCTGGGTCACGGGACTCTGGGCCCCATGCGGAGTAGTGCAGAGCACGCTGGACCCATGGGGAAACCGACCGGGTCACAGTGCTACTGAGTGCCTGATCCCACTACCTCCTCAAACCACATATACTGTCTTCTCTTATTAAAAAAAAAAAAAAAAAAGGAAAAGGAAAAGAAAAAATATTAGAGAGGAGTTAAGAAAGCCCTGGCAGATGCCAGGACATTGGAGATGCAGACAAAACTTATCCAAATGCATTGGAACTTATGGAAAAATTCCCCGTGAAGGAGGACTGCTGTTTCTCTATATTGTTAAGAATCTTGGACATCACCTGTAAGGAGAGAGTTTAGCGGAGACCAAGGAGAAAGGCGGTGCTGAAAAGCGGTCTCCGTGATGGCGGTGGAGACTTGTATTCAGGAGAAGCAGAAATCGGATCCTACCAACCTTATTTTTTTTTTTTTTGAAGCAATTACACCAAATGTCAAATGCTACCATCACTCATGCTTAGGAACACTGGACAGCATTCAGAGTGGAAAAAGAGCCTAGGAAGGATTTGAAATGGTGGAGGCAGTGGCAGTGGCAGTGGCCAGTACTCAGGGGAGGCAGAGATCTGATGCATTACACTTGGAACCTTTGAAATAATAACCCCAGAGGCAGAATGTTACCACCACGCACCCTCGAGAACGTGGGACAATTGGTTGGGTGAAGAGGGTGCTCGGATTGGAGCCTGCCGAGGGGTGAGGCCGGCGACGGACATAGCAAAGCTGAGATTGGAGCCTGCCGTGAGGCAAGGCCGGTGCTGGAGCCTCCGAGGCTGGGATCGGAGCCTGCCGAGGTGTTAGGCCAGTGCTGGGGCCAGCAAGGCCGGGATCGGAGCCTGCCGTGAGGCAAGGCCGGTGCTGGGGCTTCAAGACAGTGATCGGAGCCTGCTGAGGGGTTAGGCCGGTGCCAGGGCCAGTGGCTGACATCGGAGCCTGCCATGAGGCAAGGCCACTACTGGGGCTTCTGAGGCCGAGATCGGAGCCTGCCGAGGGGTTAGGCCGATGCTGGGGCCTTCAAGGCCGGGATAGGAGCCTGCCAAGGGGTTAGGCCGGTGCCAGGGCCAGCAAGGCCAGGATTGGAGCTCACCATGAGGAAAGGCCGGTGCTGGGGCCTCCGAGGCCTGGATTGGAGCCTGCCGAGGGGTTAGGCCAGTAGGGGGGCCAGCGGCCGGCCTCGGAGCCTTTCATGTGGCAAGGCCGCTACTGAGGCCTCCGAGGCTAGGATTGGAGACTGCCGAGAGGTTAGGCTGGTGCTGGGGCCAGTGAGGCCGGCATCGGAGTTTGCCATGAGGCAAGGCCGGTGCTGGGGCCTCCTAGGCCAGGATAAGAGGCTGCCGAGGGGTTAGGCCGGTGCCGGGGCCAATGGCCTGCATCGGAGCCTTCTGTGAGGCAAGGCCGCTACTGGGGCCTCCGAGGCCAGGATCGGAGCCAGCTGAGGGGTTAGGCTGGTGTCGGGGCCAGCGAGGTCTGGATCAGTCCTCCAGGTAGCCAGGCCACTACTGGGGCCGTCGCGGCATGCACAGAGAAATATCGCAGAAAATATAAATCAGATGTTTCCCCTAATCAGCAATAACTAGGAGGAAAGGGGCAACAGGAAGAGGTCGAGCTATAGAAAGGGCCTTGTAGTGAAGCAACTAAGGTGACCAATCAGAGGGTATGGAATAGGGGAGTTTGGAGCCTCTTTAAAAAGCAGGAGGTACATAAACAAATGTATCAAAGTTAATCACCAAACAAGCATGGGATGGAGGGAGGGGGAGGGAATGGGATGGGGGCTGGATGAGGGCTAATTGGATGATGTGTGCTTGTATATCCTCTCAAGTCTTATACTCCAATGTGATTGATATATGACTACAATGCACCAATTAAAAATAAATGAATAAAAATAAATTAAAAAAATAATATCTAAGATAAAGGGCAGAGGTAAGTTTATTTTGACACAATTGGACTATGCTCAGAATATTCATTCTAGATGCTCTGCTTTTGTTTTTGTCATTTATTTATTTATTTATTTATTTATTTATTTATTTTTGTGGCACTGAGGATTGAACCCAGGGGCATTCTACCTCTGAATTCCCCAGCCCTATTTTTTATTTTTTATTGTGAAACAGAGTTTCATTAAATTGTGGAGGGCCTCACTAAGTAGCTGAGTCTGGCTGAAACTTGCAATCTTCCTGTCTCAGCCTTTCAAGTACTGGGATTACAAATGTGTGCCACCACACCTGGATTTTCTTTCATTTTAAAGAGCAAATTTAGATTCACAACAAAAATTGTTTTGGTTTTTTCCATTTCAGATTATATATTCTTAGTGTATAGAAAAATAACCCATTTTTGAGTGTTGACTTTGCATCCTGCTGTTTTCCTTAATTCTAACATTTTTTGGTAGGTTTTTTTTTTGTTGTTGTTGTTTTGTTTGTACTAGGGATTGAGCCCCGGGGCATTCTACCTCTGAGCTATATACCTGGCCTTATTTTTTATTTTGAAACTGTCTCACTGAGTTTCTGAGGGCCTTGCTAAGTTGCTGAGGCTGCTCTTGAACCTGTGATCCTGTCTCAGCCTCTCTTGCATCACCAAGCCTGGCTTGCTAAAAATCTTTTGAGTGTTTGTGCACAAAGACAGCTGGCTAGAGAGCATGTCTGTCTTTTTCCCTTTCGCCTGAGTGCTGTGTCTGGCACTCCCAGTGGTATGTTGAATGACGTGGCACAAGCAGGTGTGCTCGCCTTGTTCCTGGTCTTAGAGGAGAAGCTTGTGGCCTCCACCGAGGAGTGATGCGCACTGCGGGCATTTCACACATGTCGTTGTTATCCTGAGCAGTTCTCCCTATTCCTGACTTGTTGGATGTTGGTGTTTAATCACCAGAGTGTGCTGCACATTGTTGGATGCTTTTCCTGCCTCATGAGTATGTGTTTTCCCCAGGTTATGTCAGTGTGGTGTATTCACATTGATTGACTTTCATATATTTAGGCCTTCTTGCATTCTAGAAATAAATTCCACTTGGTCATGGTGTATAATTCTTTTAATATAGTGCTAATTTAGGTTTTCTGGTAATTTGTGTCGAAGATTTTCTTTTTTTGGTATTGGCGGTTGAAGCTATGTCTGCTTCTGCTACTTGCTATCCCTTCACCTTATGTTTTTTTGTCTTTTAGGATGCCACATACTTTTTTCTTGGTAGCTAGATGTTGGGTAAAAGGAGCTGCTGTAACTAGGCATTTAGTAATGTGGTATAAGGCGTGGAGGGAGGAGAAGCATCTGCAGTCCTGTGATTAGATCTCAGTCTGCTAGTGAACCTGTGCCTCTGGACTGTGCACTTCAGCACTGGGACAGGCCAGAATGCTGTAGTTCCTTTCTCACGTTTCTAGGCTCTGGTTAGATACTTTTTACTGACCCCTTATTAAGAAGAGCAGAGTTGCCGGGCGTGGTGGTGCACACTTGTAATCCCCGCGCTTGGGAGGCAGAGACAGGAGGATCGCGCAGGTTCGAAGCCAGCTGTGCTGGCTTAAGAGACCCTGTTTTTAAATAAAAATATAAAAAATAGGTCTGGGAGTATAGCCCAGAGGTAGAAGGGCTTCCAGGAACCCCAGTACCACCAAAAAAAAAAAAAAAAAAAAAAAAAAACCAAGAAAAAGAAGAGTAGAGTCTTTTGTATATTTCAAAATGATTCCTTTATTCCTTTTTCTCTCTCCCAGATAGAAGCATGAAGGGATTTCCCCCAGTATTTACTTTGACAACCAGTTGACTCCTACGTATAGGGGCTTCTAAGACTGGATCCCCTAGTTTTTAATTTTTAGATGTGGCTACATTTAGCTTCCCTTGACCTGCCACTCCTACTCCCCCTTCGGTGGTTTCTTCAGCAAGTCTGATCCTGTAAACCATTGACAGATCAGTTTGGAGTGGATTTGAGGAAAGGACTGCCTTGGAAGGTGACAGTGTTATATTAGTGTTTGATTGTGGTATTTTGTTGGTTGACTGGTTGGTTTTCAGTGAAAATGGTGAAGCCTCAGTGCTTTGATGCTGTAATGGAGACAGTGATGTTGGGGTACATGCCAGCTCAGTTATGAAAAATCCTGTAAAATAAGGAAAGATACAGTAGATACAGCTGAGCACTGCTGTGTTTCAACTCAAAGATCATGGTGACCATAGCATAAATCCCTGGAGTTTGAACCTGCGGTATAGGCAGTAATACCTATTGTATGAAGGTCATTGTGGGGAATTGAGTGAGTTATGCTTGGTTATAGTATCCCCTGTTAACTCTTGTTATTATTGCTTATTAAATATATAAAACCACACTATATTTTTTAATACATAGATAATATTGTTTCTGCATACTGCCTACAATGTAGTTGTGAAAGAGGCATTAGAATTTAGAGTTGAATTTTGAATGGACATATGACAGACTTTGACCTGTCATATTTTTAACTGTAAAAATTTTTTGGTACTTAGGATTGAACCCAGAAATATTTTATGTCCTAGTTACACCCCCAACTCTTTTTGGTTTTATTTTATTTTGAAACAGGGTTTCCCTAATTTGCTGAGGTTTGCACTAAGTTGCTGAGGCTGGCCTTGAGATTGTGATCCTCTTAGCCTTCTAAGTACTGGGATTATAGGTGTATGCCACTACACCTTCCTGACTTGTTTGTTTGTTTGTTTGTTTGTTTTGGTGGTACTGGGGCTCCTGGAAACCCTTCTACCTCCAGGCTACACTCCCAGACCTATTTTTATTTGGAAACAGGGTCTCTTAAGCCAGCATGGCTGGCTTTGAACCTGTGCGATCTTCCTGTCTCCACCTCCCAAGTGCGGGGATTACAAGTGTGCACCACCATGCCCAATGCTTTGTTTTGTTTTAATGTCACAGTATTCATTTTTATGTATTAGTTTGATTATTATAAATTAATTTTTGAAGGAAGAAAAGGAAAATATTTAGATATACAAGGCTTTATTTATGCTGTTGTTAATTTTCCATCCCAGAATTTGTTTTGGCCACAAGATATGCAGAAACAGAATCTTATGTTTTTAAAAATGAAACTATTTTAGCATTCCTTGAATCTGATGACCTGACCCAAGAGCTGTGGCGTGTTTGCTTTGGCTTTGCTTCTTGGCTCTTACCTTTGGCAGGGATAAGAAGGATACGGTTGTAAAGGAAAAGCCCGGTGCTGCTTCTGTCTCTGGTTGTTTGAGTTGACTTGTACATAATGGGTAGATTAGCGTTTGTAGGTGCATGTGTAGAGAGTGTTCCACATTTGGCACATGTTCCAAACAGGGCGCATGTTTTATGTGGTTATGTTTTTCTAGTTATTTGAAAGAAGTTTCATAATAGTACACATTTGTCTTTCCATGTGAATTGCTTTTTTCTTGTCAAGTTAAAAATACATTACCACAGAGGGCCCATTAATCAATTTCTACAAGTACAATTCTTACTGTAAAAGCGCTTTGATATGTCACTAGTAAACCATATATATAAGTATGCTGGCTCAAGAGGTAAGCTGTGTATAGTTGAATTCTGCCTCAGTCACTAGCTAGTGTGATTTTGGCCAAGCTACTTAACCTCTCGATTCCTCTCTTATCTGTTGAATGAAGATAACAATAGCATTTTTTATTATTATTATTATTATTATTATTATTATTGGTGGTATTGGGGTTCCTGGAAGCCCTTCTACCTCCGGACTACACTCCCAGACCTATTTTATACTTTTTATTTGGAAACAGGGTCTCTTAAGCCAGCACAGCTGGCTTCGAACCTGCGTGATCTTCCTGTCTCCGCCTCCCACGCGCGGGGATTGTAAGCGTGCGCCACCACGCCCGGCGCTAACAATAGCATTTGTAATGTATAGGTTTTCTGTAAGACTGAGACGTGATCATACATAGAAAGCATGTGGGACACTCCCTGGGTTATAGTAGTGTTAAGTAAATGTTAAGAGTTCATTGTCAGATACACACGGTTCATCTCTCCATCGACGTGCTTAATCAGCACCCTTGTGTTCCAGGAATTGTGCTAGCAGTCTCTAAGGGTACAGCATGTGGTCTTTGTCTTTCTGAAAGTGGTGGTCTGGTGGAAGAGGTGAAGATTAAGCAAGTAAAATTATTATTTCAGATTGAGATAAATACTGTGAAGGAAAGATCTGCATGCCATTGGAGGGATGTGCCAAGTTGAGATTGGAGAGATAGTGAAGGGCTTGCTGTGAGGAAATGACATCTGAGTTAAGAGGTTAAGGAGTTAGTCACCTGAAGAAGTGAGGTTGGGGAGAACATTGGAACAGGGGCAGCATGTTGAAAGTGTGGTTAGTCAGTACCACGTCATTTAACTTCTTTGAGTAGAGATGATACCATCTGAAAAGGCATTTCTTACAGAGTAATGAGCTCTGTAATTCCAAGATGGCAAAATGTGTTTATCTTACTGTCTTTTTTGCTCTGCTCACAGGGAAAATATCCATTTATTTTATGTTTTTATATCATGAAAGATCTGTGACATGGATCATTTATCTAGTGTCAGTATTGCTGGTGGACCCTGTCCTTTCTGGATCTTTAATCACATCTCATTTTTATGGAGAAAATAGAGTTTAGTATAGTGTATTGGTAAGAGTAGATTCTGGTGTTAGACTTCTGTTTAATTATCAGCCTTTAAGGCCTCCAACAGCTGCCCAGTCTTTGTGACAAAAGTTCCTCATTTTTAAGATAAACATGTAACTAATGGTTCACAATTCATGAATTGGGTCTTAAGTGTGGGAATATTCAGAGTAGCAACTGACACCCAGTGAAATGCAATAAATGGGAGGCCAGAATAGTTCAGACTTCTTAGAAAAGGAGATATGCTTCTTTTAAAGACTGAAAGTAGTAATTTAACTGATTGTCCTAAAGAAACATGTTTTTATAGTTAAAGTAATAATGGTGAATTTTTGTAGATTTTTTTTTTGCATTAAATAGTTGGGTAGTGTGGAAGAAGATTCAACATAATCAAAATCCATCCTATGGGATTTTGTTTTCCTGCCATCAAAGCTTTATTTTTTTATGCTTTATTGGTACATTATAGTCTCACACCATAATGTTAGTCATAGTGGTGTGCATTGCCAAACATGTACCCAGCACTTAATTGGTGGACTTTCCTTTGGATCCCTCCCCACTGCCCTCCTTCCCCATACAGTGCATTGAGATCAGCCTTGGTATTCTCACACATGAACATAATGTTGATAGAAGAAGTGATTCCTTCATTGCTTCCCCCTCCTTCCTTCTGCTAGATCACCTTCGTAGCTCCACTGGAGTTTCTCCTCCATTATATGAAAACCCTCTAGTATCCAAATTACTCCTTAGCTTCCCCATATGAGAGAAGACATATGACCCTTCAATTTCTGTCACTGGTTAATCTCTCTTAGCATAATATTCTCCATTTTCATCCATTTTCTTGCAATGAGATTATTTTGTTTTTCTTGATTACTGAGTAGAATTCCATTGTGTGTGTGTGTGTGTGTGTGTGTGTATGTGTGTGTGTGTGTATCATAATTTTGTAATCCATTCATCTGTTGATAAACACCTAGGTTGGTTTCCAGTTTGGCTTTTGTCAATTGTTCTGCTACAAACATGGATATGCATTAATTGCTATAATATCCTGAATTCGTTTCCTTTAGAACGATACCCAGGAGAAGTATAGCTGGGTCATATGATGGATCCATTCTCAGTTTTCTGAAGAATCTCCACACTGATTTTCCACAACTTAACAAGGAAGGGCACCAGTATTGAGCTGCAGGAAATGCCAGAAGGCAAATTCAGAATTTTGATTTTCAGTATGATCAAAGGCCTCAGAAATGAGATTAGGGAAAGTGTATCTGATTAAGTAATGAAATTAGGGAATACAGGAATTTCAGGCCCTAAGTATGAACCAAAAGGAGCATTTCAGTAAGATGAAGGGGAGTGAGTAAATGAATTAAAGACCTCAGTAGAAACCACCTCTGGCAGGCTAGACCACATGGAAAATTGAGCCTCACTTTTTTTTGTGGTTCTAGGAATGGAACCTAGTGATGTTCTTCCTCCGAGCAACACCCCCAGCCCTATTTTTTTATTCTTTATTTTGAAACAGGGTCTCACTGAGTTGCAAAGGACCTCACTAAGTAGCTGTCATGTCCATGAATCGTGATCCTCCTGTCTTAGCCTCCCAGTTGCTGGGATTACATGCGTGGGCCACCAAGCCCAGTGAGCCTCACTTTTAGAAGACAGTGCATTCAAAATTGACCACACAGTCCACAATATACAGAAGACAATACAACAACATGACTAGAACATCCAAGAAATATGGGATAATATGAAATTACCTAACTTACAGATAATAGGCATTGAAGAAGGACTAGAAACACAAACCAAGTGTATTAGAAACCTCTTCATAGGAATAGTATAAGAGAATTTTTCAAACATAGAAAAAGACTTGTACATACACTTGTTCATACAAAGGAGGCATTCAGAATATCAAGAAGACAAGATCAAAGCAGAACTTCTCCATGCTACATAGTAATCAAAATGACTAACTTAGAGGCCAAGGAAAGAGTCTTAGAAACATGGAGAACGTGGCCAGGCGTGATGGCGCGTGCTTGGGAGGCTGAGACATGAGGATCGCACAGGTTCGAAGCCAGCCTCAGCTATTTAATGAGGCTCTCAGCAACTTAGTGAGACCCTGTTTCCAAATAAAGTATAAAATAGGTCTGGGAGTATAGCCCGGAGGTAGAAAGCCTCTGGGTTCCACCCCAGTACCACCAAAACAAAAAACAAACAAAAAAACATGGAGAACAAAAGAACAGGCAATATTTAAGAACAGGCAATATTTAAAGGCAAAGCAATAAAGAATCACTTCATACCTCTCAACCCAAGTCATGAAAGCCAGGAGGAGCTGGTGTGATATACTCCAGACCATGAAAGAAAACAACTTCCAGCCAAGTTGGCTATATCCTGCAAAGATATTAAAAATTGATGGATAAATAAAAACTTTCCAAGACAAGCAGAAACTGAAAGGATTCATGACATTCAAGCCAGCACTAGAGAAAATACTTAAGAAAATAAAACAGAGAGGAAAAAAAAAAAAAAGAAAGAAATACCAGGACCAGAGGAAAGATGAATTCTACCAAATGGGCAGTTAAGTGAAGAAGAAATAACACTACAACAAGCAGAAAATACAACTCAAAATGACAGGAAACAAAATCTCTCAGTAATAACACTGAATGTCAAAGGTATAAACTCCCCAAATTAAAAGGCATAGACTGGAAGTGTAGATTAAAGAATAAAATCAAATATATGGTGCTCACAAGAAACTCACTTTACAGCAAAGATATTCACAGTCTGAAGGTGAAAGGATGGAAAGAGATGTACCATGCAAATGGAGACCAAAAATAGGTAAGGATAGCAATGCTTATATCCAACAAAGCAGACTTTAAGCTAAAACTTAAAAGACAAAGTGGGTCACTTCTTACTAATACAAGGAAAAATCCAGCAAGAAGATGTAATGCTTTGTTGTTTTCTCTTTTCCACTTCTGATAAAAATGTTTCACCACTGTTATTATTGTCCTTAAGCCATGAAGTGCTAATGGAGAAAATATCAAGACCATGCATGTTAAATTTTCTGCAGGTTTGTGCTATCCAGAGTTGACTGGAACCACATTACTGTTAGGCTGGCTCTTTTCCTCATGACTTTCTATCTTTACATTCTCAAGTATCACTCCAACTCTTTTCAGTGTGGGTATAGTAGAATCAACTTTGATGCTTTCCTAGCATACACATTGTATTTTAATTATTTTCCAATACCTCCCTGTATTGAGTTAAAGAATGGGAATTCTAGAGCTGATTTGACTAATATGAACCGCTGTCAAATTGACCCTTTAAAATGCATTCTGGCCAGGTGTGGTGCGCATGCTTGTAATCCCCGCGCTTGAGGCAGAGACAGGAGGATCGCACAGGTTTGAAGCCAGCCGCGTGTGTTGGCTTAGGAGACCCTGTTTCCAAATAAAAATGTAAAAATAGGTCTGGGAGTGTAGCCCGGAGGTAGAAGGGCTTCCAGAAACCCCAGTACCACACACACACAAAATGCATTCAGTATCTTCCCTCTGCATATAAGGTGTCTGCCTATTAAATGAAGTATAAAATCGTCTACTCTTTTTTAGATGTCATGAATTTTATTCTTTTAACCCTTCCACTTTGCTGTTGATTCTAGGCAGCCTTCTCATTTCAGAGCTTGCTTCTTTCTTTCTTTCTTTCTTTCTTTCTTTCTTTCTTTCTTTCTTTCTTTCTGTACTGGGAATGGAACCCAGGGGGCATTCTGCCTCCGAGCTATACCCTCAGCCCTATTTTTTATTCTTTATTTTGAAACAGGGTCTCACTGAGTTGCCAAGGGCCTCACTAAGTAGCTGAGGCTGGCCCCACCGCCATCCTCCCGTCTCAGCCTCCCAAATGCTGTGATGACAAGCGTGCGCCGCCACTCCTGGCTTTGTTTTTCTTGTTTTTGAATCATATAGTTTCACTGTCTCTCAGTATTTGTTTTAAAAGAAAACTTTAATGATTCCTTTTATTCTTCTACCTTATCTTACTGTGATGTCTACTCTACATCCTGTAATTATAGTTATTTTATTTACCATATTATGCCTTATAGTTAATATGTACTTCTTTGGTTCTTAAGTATACATTTCTTGAAGCAGGAACTATGTTTTTAATTTCTTCTGGCATTCTCATCAGGAATTGGCAATTGCTCATCTAAAATACCTCATCCACAGCTGGGGATATTAACTTCTTTAGTACACAGTTTAGGGGAAGTAATCATAAAGCAGCAGAGAGAAGGGCAGTCCTTACTCTGTACCCTGTAAGTAGGCGTCCTGTGTGTGTATATAGCCAGATCATTTCTGAGACTGGATTTTTCTCATATTTTTCTGTCCAAAAGCCTTAGGTCTTGAAAGTAGAGAGTCTTCATTGAAGTGAAATTGGTTGTGATCCTTTTATATTTTGGGGCTCAGGTTGATTCTTGAGCACTGGCTTACCACTTTTAATATTAGTTTTAAACCAAGCTTTTAAACTAGAATCATCTGAAGGTGAGGATATAGTAACATGATTTTATAATATTCTTCATGCAAACCCAACCTTTCAATTATTTTATTTTAGGGGGGAAAAAACTGGCTATTCATTGTTTATAAGGTTGTTTCTAGGTCGCAAAACTATCTTCTTTTCTCCATGTTTTTGCAATTGTTATATCCGCCATTCAATTTGGCTGCCACCAACAGACAGAAATCATGAGGCCATTTCTTTTTTCTTCCATTTGTAGCATAAAATCACTATTAGCAGAAAATAATGACTCTGGCTTTATCAAATAGATACACTGGATCTTCCTTTAAAAAAAAAAGCAAATATAATTTTCATAGTAAACTTGAAAGCCTCAAGAGAGGTGTTTTAGTTAGAATGATTTTCAAAAGTTTTTGTTTGTAAGTGTTCCAAGAAGTCCATTTTAGAATCTTCTAAAGATGTCTATAGCTATAATTAGGACTGTCTCATCTCCTTAAACTTTTTTTTAAGCAGTACATATTAACTACAGATAACCACAGAAAGTACAAATAAAAATAAAAAATAAAAATTACTCAAAATTGTATCTGCACTTTTAAGTTTTTAGCCCCCACCTTTGGTCTTTTTGTTCTCAGACACTTTAAAATTAAAAATGAGAACTATGAAAATCTTATCTGCAGCAAATAGGAGCTGTTATTTTTGCCCTGTAGCTACTAAACTAGTGATGGGGAAGCACACGTGCCATTTCATAGTAGAACAGGCTGTGTTCTATTTGTCATTGGTGGCATCAGTGAATCTATTCGGTATTCTGAATATTTATAGTCGTTATCTCATTTTATCTTTATAAAAACCGTATGAGATTCTTAACATAGACAAAGTCACTGCAACTTAGAGAGATTAAGTAAATGGTTAAAAAACACCTGGGAGAGAGACTTCCGGGAAGATGGCGACCGAGAAAAGCGGGGTTTAAGAGCCCCGCTAACAACAAATATCCATTACCACAAAATCAGCGCCTTTCAAAGCCAGAAAACAACATCACCAGAGAAACAAAAAAATCACCAGGCTCCAGAGAGAAAGCGGACTGAGAACAGAGCCACAGAGGAGATCCTCAAGCCCGAGGACGCGGCAGACGCGGCAGCAGCGCCATACTGCCGGCGAATTCACGGGACGGCCACAGCAAGCCGAGGGGAGCCGCTGCGGAACAGCCAGGCGGGATTTCTCGGCGCAGAGGACATCTAAAGCTCCCAGTGTCTGAGCTCAGCACACGCTGCAGGGATTCAGAGTGGAAATCAAAACCAAGGGAAAAAAAAAAAAAAAAACGCCAGCCCAACAGCCGAGGGCGTAGCAGCGGCGCCATATTGCCACCAGCGGCAGCAGCACCGAATTCACTACAGCTACATCTGCGTACTCAAGAACAGTGAGTCAAATTGCGGGCCACAGCGGAGAAATTCCAGTACTATACTCACTGGGACTTGACCCAGTGGGAGAGGTCGGTGGCAGTGATATTACACCATAGGAGAACATGCAACTTGGCACCCCCCACAGTCTAAAGCAGCCTCTATCGACTCTCTGGGTCGGAGACTCTGTGATACAACCCAGTAAAGGAGTAGTGGGGTCTGAGATACTACTGACTCAAGTTCCAGAGCACCTTAAGTGAAGTCATAGTGATCCAAGGGAAGAACCCAGAGAAGGCACAAACTTCCAAAATCATGGGAAAGAGGAATAATACTGGAGCAATGAATGCTCACAACCTCACAACATCAGAACCCGATAAAACAGAAAATCAGAGATTTCTAGAAGATCAAATCAGGAAAATAACTGTATAAATAATAGAGGTGCTTCGAAAAGAACTCAGAGAGAGCCAAAAAGAGATAAAGGATGCAATTAATGAAGTAAAGGCCTCAATTCAAAGTACAAACAACCGATTAGAACACATGGAGAACAGAATCTCGCTCTTAGAAGATGATCATTCCAAAAATGAACGCATAGTTTCTAATCTAGGAAAAAATATCCGACAGCAGGAATCTGACATTGAAGAAATATGGGCCCATTTTAAGAGAGCTAACCTAAGAATAATTGGAATAGAGGAGGGAAAAGAAAGTGAAACCAAAGGTATCAACAATCTCTTCAAGGAAGTAATAGCAGAAAATTTTCCAGACATAGAGCAAGAGGTCGATACGCAGGTCCAGGAAACTTATAGAACTCCCTTTAGACAGGATCGGAGAAGAGGATCCCCACGCCACATAATTGTCAAAATGACCAATGTGGAAGCCAAGCAGAGAATCTTAAAGGCAACAAAAGCAAAGGGCCAAGTGACATTCAGAGGCAAACCAATTAGATTCACTCCAGACTTCCCAAACCAAGTTATGAGAGCCAGAAGGGCTTGGAGTAACATATTCCCAATTTTGAAAGAAAACAAGTTCCAGCCAAAAATTTCCTACCCAGCAAAACTTTCTATCAAATTAGATGGAGAAATAAGAAGCTTCCATGACAAACAGAAACTGAAGGAATTTATGTCTTCAAAACCAGCACTAGAGAAAATACTCAAAGAGATTAACTACAAAGAAGAAATAGGTAACACACATCAGAACTAGAGAAACAAGATTTTCCATCCAACAGACAACTAAGATTGGTTATCTGTGGAGATTCATTATTTATGTTAGTCTTTTACCTATCTCTAAAGGGTATTGTTTGCCTTTATTGTTGTTAATTTTTAGGATTTCTAGTTGGAATATTAATATACCTTCAGATATAGCATTTGGAAATATTTTATCCCATTCTATTAGTAACTGTTAACTCTGTTTACATTGTCTTTGGATATACAATATGTTTTTTATTTTTTAGGGAGTTTGTATACTCTTCTGTTGCCTGTGCCATTGAAATCATAACCAAGAAATCACTGCCAATTTCAATGTTGTGAGGTTTTATGACCCAGATTTTCTCCTAAAAGTTTATAGTCTTAAGATTTATATTTAGGTCTTTTATCTATTTTGAGTTAATATTTGTATATGGGATTAGGTAAGGGTCCAATTTTATTCTTTTCCATGTAATTATTATTTTTCAACAATATTTAGTTAAAAGATTATTATTTCTACCACCAAATGTTCGTGGAAACCTTGTCAAAAATAACGACAATATAGGGAAGAATTTAGCTCTAGGCTTTTATTTAACTCCAATGGTTTATATATCTGCCTTTAGAATAGTACTACACTGTTTCAATTATTGTAGCTTTATATGGTTTGAAATCAGAAAATATATATCTTCTAGCTTTGTTCTTTTTCAAGATCGATGGGGGTACCTAGAGTCCATATTCCATATTAGGATAGATTTTTTTTTCTGAAAAATAAATATATAAATATATGATAGTTTCACCTAAAAAATAGAAAAAATAGATTCTCTGGTAAGAAAGAAAGCAAAAAGAAATATTGAAATGTTATCTTTAAGTCATCAAAAGCTTGGTATCAGACAAATGAAACTGTTATGTGAGATTATCATTTTTAATTTTGGATAAATTGCTATAATACTAGATGTTAACTACTAAGCCAAGCATAGGAGGGGGGGATAGGGAGAGAACGGGGTGGGGATCGGGTGGGGGCTGACTGGGCAATGTGTGCATGTATGTCTACAAAAGTATGTATCCCACTATGATGTATGAATACAGTGCACCAATTAAAAATAAATATGAAAAAAAATTAAGAGAATATAGAATAATTTAATTAAAAAAAAAAACACCTGGGACTTTGCTCAGTTTGTGGACATCTGCATTGTGTTCCTAACCTTGCTCTGTACAGTGTGATAATGAATAGCTACTATTATACCTGCCTGTTTGCTCATGTATCTATTCATCTGTATTGACTAGAGGAGAAGGAGCTGGAGAATAAGGGGATCTACAGAGATGCTGAGGGAGATTATAATAGAATAACTCAGAGACATCCTCAGAGGAAGATCAATGGAAACCAGCTTTCCTAATAGCAGCACTTTACTGTGGTGCTTTATAACATGACCGCTAATGAATTTACAGGTACGGTGTAGACGTTTGGCATGAATGAGACTATTGCCTCTTAATGCTTTCTCTGTAAATTAAGTTACATCAGAGACCACAAGCTGGTGGTTCCCAGCCCTTGTGTTACGAGCCAGTAACTGCTCTATCTATCCAAGCCGTTTAAACTAAATTCAGGCATATGGACTAGAGTATCTAGCCAAAATCTTCTTTATTCAAAGTTTTATAGATACTATGCAGATAACGATAATGATCTGTTGAATTTATTGAACAGTTTAGCGTTGCGCCAACACCGGGCAGTCCCAAAATGAAAGCAGACGTTCTCTACTAACATGTTCACAGCTCAAGTTCTGAATGACTGCAGGTGCTCGGAAAGTAGAGTGGAGAGCAGTTTGGCATTATCGAAAGTGAAGCAATAGACATTTTTTTCTCATATTCAGAAAGCATCTTATGGCTGTGTTGTGTAACTTCTTGTTTGTTTGAATGAATGACTGCTTTATTCTGGGTTTGTTTTTTCATTTAGTTATCTCATGTAAACACTGCCAGTTTAAATGTTTAAGTAAATATTTAACTGTTTTTTACTAGTTGGCATATACCTTTTGGCTTGTGTTTATACTTGTGCTTTTATAGAAAAATTCTTAAAACTTTTTGTCATGGTCTGAGTCAAGCATCAATAATGGCTATGTGGCTTGCTTTCTCTATGAAGTTAAGAAACATTCAAAATTTGATTTGTTCTCAGACTAAGTGAAGGTTTGGAATGCTATAAATAAATACAGAAGAGGGAACATCAGAGCAGCTTTTAACAATCTTGTTACCTTTATCTTTTATTTCACTATAGTTTACAACGTTATCATTTTGCTTGGAGATAATCTGCTAATTGAGATTACAAGTGTGTGCTACACAGCAGGGTTTAGCCCTTAAACTTTTTTGGGGTTTGTTCTGGAAAAGGATCTTGCTAGGCTGCTGAGAATCTTGCTGAGGCTGGCCTCAAATTTATGATCCTGCTGTTTCAGCTTCCCAAGTACTGGGATTACAGGCCTGCACCACCACACTCAGCAGAAGTTTCTAGTTTGTTTTGTTATTTATTTATTTATTTATTTATTTATTTATTTATTTATTTATTTATTTATTTATTTATTTATTGTGCTACCGGGAACGGAACCCAGGGGCCTTCTACCTCCAGGCTACACTCCCAGACCTATTTTATATTTTATTTTGAAACAGGGTCTCAAACCAGCTGAGGCTGGCTTTGAACCTGCACCATCCTTCTGTCTCAGCCTCCCAAGCGCTGGGATTACGCCCGGCAAGTTTCTAGTTTTAACATTAGAGCCACCCTAATACCTTACTCCCGTTTCTCTTTTTATTTTCGTATTGCTTTCCAGTGCGTTGTTTTCAGCATTCTACACAGATTAAGGGAATTGTTACTGTAGCCTCATCACTTAGTACAGGCGGGAGATGTAAGCTATTATACTTGTTATTTAGTTCACCCTTTGCACTGTAACTCTTTTCATATAAAGTTAGTATATCAAAATGCTTCAAATTTCAAAATGCCTTAAAACGACAAATGATATAACCTATTAATATAATAGGCTTTGTAATTAAAATTTGATTAAGCAGTTTTCATTCTGGGCTTTATTTTCTTTGTATCCATACTGATGTTTTCAAGTACTAAGCTTAAATATTAAAATTTGTAACTGCAAATATGAATTTGTCACTCTCTTACTTTAGTTCTGCTTATTAAAGATATGCACATCACACATTTTGAATTGTTACAGCCCTGAGCAATTTAGTGAAATCCTGTCATAAAAATTAAGGGATGGGTCATATAAATTCAGGTTTGACTTTAAAAATTTTTAAATAATTTCTGTTTATTAATTAGTGTTTAATTCATTCATATATGGATAATTTTTAACTCTTTGATTGTCCTGGAGACTGAGTCTGTTCATTTCCATTTATTCACTTTGTCTTTATTCAGCTTCATTTCCACTCAGGTACATTGACTTCCATTTTTTCTTTGTTCAAGTCCTCTGGTGAATTTTGTATTTCAGTTACTGTACTTTACAGTTATAGGATTTCTAAGGGGTGGGGGTTCTAGGGATTGAACCCAGGGCCATTCTACCTCTGAACTACACTCCAGCCTTATTTTATTTTTTAATTTTTATTTTGAAACAGGGCCTGAGTTGTGGAAGGCCTCACAGCTTCCCAAGTACTGAAAATACAAGCATGCGCCACCACACCTGGCTTCTAATGGTTTTAATATTTTCATTTCTCTGTTGGTATTTTCTTCAGTTAACTCATTGAGACTCATATCTCTAAACTGTTTCTAGGAGGTATTTTGAATTACTTGTATTTATAGGAGTATTTAAAAGCTAACCCAGCATCTTTGGGGTCAGTTTCCATGACTGCTTTTTCATGATGCTGAGTTGCATTTCCCTTTCGCCTTTGTAGTGGTTTTGAGAGTCTACACTGAACCTGTGGATATGTGGTGGCCGCGCTGGGTTTGGTTGCTTCCCTTTGAAGTGTGCTTTGCCTTTCATTCTAATAGGCCTGCCTGCTACCGATGGTCACCTTTGACTTGTGCAGGCTTGGATTCACACTGTGTAAATGGCTGTGTGTGGAAAGATGAAGGCGTGTCCCAAATCCTTTAATTCTGTAGTACTCAACCTCCAATTGTACTTCCTTTTGATCTGTCAGAATTTGCTCTTGACCTTGTTAGTTGGTGCTAGAGCAGGCCTTGCTTTAGCGCTTAGTTCTTTCTTCTAAGGCCTGTGAGTTAGAAGCACATGAAACTCGCAGTTTCTTCAGTTTTGCCTGACTGGAAGTCCAGTCCTGCATTGCTGCTTAACTTCTTGTATTTCGATTTCGCTGTCAGCCCCAGAGGCTGGGATTTCCTCTTGCAGCGCTTTCTTTCTCTGGATATAGCTCAGCGCTTAGCCAGGCACCTTCATGTGCCGTCTAGGGACCTACCCCCACAGCTCCTTACTTCCCAGTTCCCTGTCCTGCTTCCTCCAGCTTCCTCGTTGGCCTCAGCTCCAGTCTCTGCCTCTTTAACTCAGCAGGGTCACTGTACTTTGTTTAGACAGTCACTTGTTTGGATATTTTTAAAATTTGAAACAGGTTCATACTAAGTTGCAGAGGACCTCACTAAGAAGCTGAGGCTTGCTGTGAACTTGGGATCCTCCTCTCCCAGCCTTCCAAGTACTGGGATTACAAGCATGTACTACCGTGCCCGGATAAAATTCCCTTTTATTAGTTAGTTAAGGATCTTTTTTTTTTTTGCTACAGAAGTCTTTAAAAGCAGCATTGTAGTATGATCTGTTTACTCATAAAATTATTATAATTTTTGTGTTTTAAAAAATCCACAGGTTCGTCATAAGGCATCACAGAAAGTTTATGCTATGAAGCTTCTTAGTAAGTTTGAAATGATAAAAAGATCGGATTCTGCTTTTTTCTGGGAAGAGAGAGATATTATGGCCTTTGCCAATAGTCCTTGGGTTGTTCAGGTAAGCATACTAATTTTGTAAGTTTATTTCCTTTTTATAAGTGCTTATTATTTATAAAGGTTTCCCTGTATACTAAAAGTCCTGTATGCTGAAATTGTTTATATAATGCTTCTGAATAGCGTGTCTGTGTATGTATGCCGTGATAACTACTCAAGTCGGCGTGTGGAAGTGTTACTCACAGCTTTTTTCTTCTTACTCCCTTTATAACAAGCTGGCTTGACCACCAGTGTCCTGTGATTCCTTGCCTACCCTTGCTTATGATTTACATAGCAGGCATAGAGTAAATTCATCGAGTCATTTGGAAGGATATAAACATAGCAATATTAGTTACAAGTTGATGCTACATTAATTAGCTTATCTCAAAAAGAAAAAAATGTGTCTTACAATAACATTTGGAAGTTTCATACAGTTCTTTGTAAGGTGGAGTGGAACAGTATTAGCACTCCTGCTTCTGCATCAGCCAAATGGGAATTTATGGCTCTCTTTTATCTACTTTTCCATTATATTCCTCACCAGATTTGCTTCTCTAAAAGTTTTTTAAATACTAATATCTAAACCTATACACATTTTTGAACAAGTGTCATGAGTAAAATTAGATATATGCCCATGCATATTCAGGTGTCTAAATGAGATGGGAGTGTCATAGCATGCATATAGAAGGCAGTTCGGAGGTTTAAAAAGACTGCCATATGGATGATTAGTCATCTAAAAGCTCATAACTCTTGCTTTTTTTTAAAAAAAAGGCTGAGTCTTAATCCTCCTTTCCCTTTATTGTTGATTTTAGCCAGTGATTAGAAATTTTAATAGGTACAGCTAAAATTAACATTTTTGTAGCAAATTATTTAGCATGATACTTTACTTGATTAAAGAATCACAAAGTATGTGTTCTTTGGTTAGCTTTAAATTTCTCCCACAATAACAAATTTATAGCCATATCTTGCTAAGTATCTCACATATTGGTGTCTTTTGACCTTTAATTTTGCTAAGTAAACCCTTGTAAAGTGTTATTGAGAAAGAAAACATCTGATTATCGAAATAAATTGATAGGACAATCAAGAACAAAAACTTAGGACAATTTAAAAGTAACTAAAATTATAATCGTGGCTTTTTCTTACCTTTATTTCTCTTGGTAAAGAACATGCCATACACCATTATTCTTATGGTGTATGAAATGCTTAACTTTTAGAGAATGCCTGTCAATGGCAATGACTTATTTTTACCATTCAGTGACTTTTAATATATTCAGAGTTGTATAACCACCCCTGCCTAATTTTAGAATTTTGTTATTGCTCTCAAAGGAAACCCTGAACCATTTAGCAGTTAATCTCCAATTCTTTCTGACCTTAGCCCCTGGCAACTAAACCTTCTTTCTGTCTTGGTGGATTTGCCCATCCTGGACACTTGGTGTGTGATAGCTGTCCATTGCTGCGACAGAATGTGTGTGTGTGTGTGTGTGTGTGTGTGTGTGTGTGTGTGTGTGAGAGAGAGAGAGAGAGAGAGAGAGAGAGAGAGAGAGAGAGAGAGAGAGAGAGAGAGAGAGAGACACGGACGGACGGACGGACGGACACACAGACGGACACCTTTCTAGAACATCCCCAGTGACAGTGACCTGCTTTCTCTAGCTAGCTCTGCCTCCTGAAGTCTGCACCGCCTCAGCCTCCCCACAGCCTGTTAAAGTTATGAATCTGTCAGTGAGCCTTTGGGGGATTGAGTTCCAGACCACAGCATCAGGCACTATATAGTCTTTGGGACATCTTCACCTAGCAGGTTTTCAACATTCCGTGCTATTACAATGTGTGTAATTGTATTGGCGCTTCACTCCTTCCTGTGGCCCAGCAGTATTCTGTTGTATTGCTGTACTGCATTTTCTTTATTCATCATTATTAAATGATCATTTGGATTATTTCTACTTTGGAACATTTTGAATAATGCTGCTATGGATATTTTTTTATGTGGATTCTGGTGCAAACACTCACACCTTCCTTTAGGGATCTCCCTAGCTGAGAAACTAAGGAGTCACAGAGTGAGCCTCTAGTCAGTTTATTTATGTACTTATTTATTTTGGTATTGGGAGTTGAACCTAGGGAATTCTACCTCCAAGTTATACCCCCAGACCTTTTTGTCTTTTACTTTGGAACAGTCTCACTAGGGTGCTTAGAGTCCCGCTAACTTGCTCATATTGTGGCCCCTGCAGCTGGTGGAGTCATTCCGTTTGGTCACTGGGTCCCTTTCCTAGGCTTCTGCTTCTTCAGTAGCTCACTTGCTATCTGGTATGACAGGGTGTTCCACACCTGGCTTACATAATTTCTGCCCTTGACATGGAATTAACTGTGCTTGTTCTTTTTTTTTTTTTTTTTTTTTTTTTTTGGTGGTACTGGGGGTGGAACCCAGAGGCCTTCTACCTTCGGGCTATACTCTCAGACCTATTTTATGTTTTTTATTTGGAAACCGGGTCTCACTAAGTTGCTGAGAGCCTCACTAAGTAGCTGAGGCTGGCTTTGAACTTGTGCAATCCTCCTGTCTCAGCCTCCCAAGTGCAGGGATTACAAGCGTGCGCCACCACTCCCGGCTGTGCTTGTTCTTTTGACTTTTGTACATAAGTATTTCTTTAGATTAGATTCCTAGCATTGGAATTTCTAGGTCACATGATATACATCTTTGAAAAGTGCCAAATTGCTTTGTTCAGAAAGAAACTTTTTACAAGTGTCTGTTATCTCTAATTGTGCAATAGGGTTTCTTTTTAGCAACAGTAGATTAGAAATTTATTTTTTGTTGTGGTGGTGGTGGTGGTACTGAGGATTGAACCCAAGGGACATTCTCCCTGTGATCTACAGCCCCAGGTCTCTTTTATTTTTTTAGTTTGAAACAAGATCTCACTAAGTTGCGGAGGGCCTTACTTAATTTAATGTTTTAAACAATGGGCTCTCAGTTTTCAAATTGTGGCCAAACTGCTTTCCTGGACATAGTTTGGAAGCACACCATTTTTTCCCCCTGTGCTTTGACACAGTTTAAAATATGAACTGCTTGTTTCAGGAGGCTTGATTGAACTTGCATTCAAATCTCTCCAAGAAAAAAATGCCAATATATTAATGACATAGGTGTTAGTTTCAAAACTTTATTATGACAGGGCTGAGACACAGCTGAGTGACAGGTTGTCGGCCTTGCATGCACGAGGCCCTGGCTCAATCCCAGGGCCATGACAGTGCCATCAGCGTGGCTGGTAATTGGCAGACATTTTTGTAAAGGGCCAGTTGGCAAATATTTTGGCCCTTACAGCCAAGAGGCAAGACTGAAGATTATGTAGGTACTTATATAATAATGAGAAAACCAAGTTTCAAGACATAATAATAAATACAAGTTTTAAAAATTGAGGTGTACTGATGACAAGAATGAACTTCTTTTCTGGGAATGGTAATATCTTGCTTAGTTGAGGATCCACAACCAGTGTTTTCAGTCATCAAAACTGAGTACAGACATTCATCTGTAAGCCGGGTGTAGTGACACACGCTTGTAATCCCAGTACTTGGGAAGCTGAGACAGAAGGATTGCAGGTTCGCAGCCAGCTTCAGCTACTTAGTGAGGCCCTCTGCAACTTAGACCCTGTTTCAAAAATAAAGAATAAAGTAGGACTAGGGGTGTAGCTTAAAGGTAAAATGCCCCTGTGTTCAATCTCTGGCGCCACACACACTCAAAAAAGTTAATGCTGATGTGTAAGAAGATTTTATTCATCTTTGATAATATATTTTCACATGGCTAGATACAAACACACTATTTCCATCCACCAGCATGTGATTATTTTTATTAATAGATTTCATTTTCAAAGACTGTTTTAGATTTATGGAAAATACTGAGCAAATAGTATAGAGAGTTCATATCTATTCCATATAGAGTTTTCCTCAGTGTCTTACCACTGTATGGTTGAGCCAGTATTGATACATTATTATCTATATAACTATAGCCTGCAATTTATTCACATTTTTGTAGTTTTTACCTCCTGCCCCTTTTCTGTTCCAGGATCACCTCCAGAATAACTATATTCCACTTAGTTATATCTTAGACTGTTCTCGGCTGTGACTGATTTTTACACTTTCTTTGTTTTTAAAGATCTTGACAGTTTGGAGAAGTATATTTCAGGTCTGTTGTAGTCTGTGGATGCTCCTCTGTTGAGAGTTGGCCAGTGTTTGTATTATTATTTGGGCTAGGTTTATGGTTTCTGAGAGAGAATAGAGATGAAGTGCCATTTTGATGAGGTCATAGCCAGAGAATAGGTCAGCACATCACCTGTGACTGTCCATACTGGCCTTGAGCGTGTGATTTTGATTGGGCATATCACTTGGGAAGGCATTTTTAGAATTCTTTTAAATCCCTCTTTTGATCTTTGCAATTTAGCAAGGTCATTGCAGAACAAGCACTTCCACTGGAAGGTTAGTCTATATAGAAGCTCCTCAGTTGCAAGGTTTAAATGGATTTTGAAATCTGGAGTTTTTTTTGCATTTACATTTGGGTTCAAAAATGCTACTGGAAGCCGGGCGTGGTGGTGCACACTTGTAATCCCCGCGTTTGGGGGGGTGGAGGCAGGAGGATCGTGCAGGTTCGAAGCCAGCCGCGCTGGGTTAAGAGACCCTATTTCCAAATAAAAAGTATAAAATAAGTCTGGGAGTGTAGCCCAGTGGTAGAAGGGTTTCCAGGAACCCCAGTACCACCAAAGAAAAAGAGAAAAAATGCTACTGGAAGCCAGGTGTGGTGGTGCACGCTCGTAATCCCAGTACTTGGGAGGCTGAGACAAGGAGGATTGCAGGTTTGCAGCCAGCCTCAGCTACTTATGCTCTCAGAAATCTAGTGAGACCCTGTTTTCAAATAAAACATAAAAAATAGGTCTGGGAGTGTAGGCTAGGGGTAGAAGGCCCCTGGGTTCCATCCCCAGTACCACACACACACGTGCGTGCACACACACACGCACGCACGCACTCACGCACACGCGTGTGCTACTGGAACTATGGTAATAGTTTGAGCTCCAAAAATATATATCCAGGAACAGAGATCTTTTTTTTTTTTTTTTTTTTTTTTTGTGGTACTGGGGATTGAACCCAAGCGCATTCTACCTGTGAGCTACACCCAAACTCTTTTTATTGTTTATTTTGAAAGAGAGTCTTTCTTGCTGGGTTGCTGAGACTGTGATCCTCCTGACTCTAGCTTCAGGTACTGGGATTACAGGTGTGTGCCAGCATGCCCAGCTGAGATCTTGTTCTTAACTTTGATAGCAAAAGCACAGGAAGCAGCTTGATGTTGTCATCAGAATGACTGTATGTAGTACAAGTATTGCAATTGGAAATTTAGGTTTTTGCCTTGGAATTTTAGATTGTATTAGTTATGAAACATGATCAAATCTATAGCAGAGATTAATTTCCAAAGATTTTTAGTGTTTGATAAAGTGGTTGAGAGCAGTATTTCCAATCCATATTTTAGTCTCAGCTTGGAGCTGAATTAATCACAATACTATTTTGCCACTGTGGAGCCATTGAACTTCTGGGTGGTAGAGTGGGGATATTCAGTGTCTATTTCTGACAGAAATTCACAAGTGGATGATGATGGATAAGTAATTGACACTGTTGACGAGAATTTATTTTCCAGAGGCACCTGTCGATAATTTTTAGAATGAATAACCATTCTTTTAACAATCTTTGTAAATTTGTCCACCTAAATATTTTTTTTTGTTTCACATATAATCTTATCCCCCTGTGTTAATATACATCTTACTAGATTCTACTTCAGTGCTTTCCCCCCATTCTTTGAAATTATTCTTTCCATGTAGATCATTAAGAGAGGCTAATTCTTCACTTCAGAGTTGGTACTGACTGACCACTATAATACTTAGCATCTGTTGACTTCTCAAGAACCACGGAATATCACTCAGTTATTTACCTTGTTTTAAAATTGACTGTTGATCACCACTGGCCATGTCTGTAACTCTTAAGTAACTGTTGTTATTGAAAGATTATCACTTGATTTCCTCTAGATGTTTTTCTTTGGCTGCTGCAAACACAATTTACATCCTTCATATTGGTAAATGGCTTTCCTTACTTACCTAACAATTCCGCCATCTGGAAGCTTTCTTCAGTTTCACCTGGATTTGGCAGAGTTTACCGTTTTCCCGTAGTTAACTTAAAATGGTGTGTATGGGGTTACTAGGAGTTGGATTGGGGTGTTCTACCTTTGTGACCCCTCCCCTCGTCCTTTTTAATCTTTTGTTATTTTTAGATAGGTCCTGAGTAAGTTGCTGAGGGTATCACCAGGTGGTGAGACTGGCCTCTGACCCGCGGTCCTCACAAGTGCTGGGTACTTCTTAATCTTCACCCAGTCTCCCCCTCCCTTCTTTCTGAGGGATGGCTCTGTCCTAAGATTAGTGCTCCTCTTCTGCCGTCTTTCTAAGTTCTGATTAGTAAGAATGATTGTTGCTTGAGTCAGATTTTCACTTCCTGAGTCAGCTTACACCTTCTGGGACCACAGCTTTCACTTTTCTCTTGACTAGACTTGCCAATTATATACATTCTTAACTTTTATCAGTTATGTTTATAAAGCATATCCTTTCTTGTTTTTTATTTTATTTTTCTGTTTTTTAAACCCTTTTTAAAATTCCTACCTCCCATTTTCCTTAGGTTTCTGATTTTTTAGTTGAGTCTAACTTATTGACAGTCCTTAGTTTCTAGTTCAAATACCTCTTTTTGTTTAAATATTGGACAGTGAGAGGATAATGAGATATGTAAGGTCATTTGAAGTTATGAATTTCCCTTTGAGCTCTGTTTTATTCTTATCAGGCTCTTTTTTTGAGGTAGTCTTTAAAATAAGCAGAATGGCTCATAACATTGGTGTTAGTGTTTTTGTTAGGTATGGTCCTAGAGTGGCATCTCTGGATACTTAGAGTTAGGCTTCGTTGGTGGTACCAAGTCCCTCCCTCCCCTCCCCGTGGTTGTAGCAGTTTCAAGTACAACCCTTTGCCTCACTCTCTTGCCAGGACTCGGGAGGCGGTGTGAGAAGTGCTCACACACTGGTTTACATTCCCTTTCTCTAATGAAATGGAACACCTTTGCTGTTTGAATGTCCTTTTTTGTGAAACGCCTTTTGAAGTCTCTCCTGCTTGTTTTCCCATTAGGATATCTTGTCAACCCAAAAATGGGTTAGTAAGAATTCTTGTTATTTATTTTGGATACGAACCCTTTATTTTGTATATGTGTTATAATAAGTATCTTCTCCCAAACTGTGACTTTCCCTTTTGGGGGGGGGCACAAGTTTACAGAAAGGTTGGAAGTGGGAAATGCCTTTTCTTTGAAGCATTTGAGGCTGAGTTGCTGGCTCGATGCCCATGGAGCTCTGCCTCGGGCTGCTAGAAGAAATGGCCACAGACTGGGCGGCTTAAACAGTCAGTTGTCACAGTTCTGCAGGTTGGACGTTGGCTCTTGGTGAAGGCCCTCTTGCTAATTATAGACAGCCACCTTCTCACTGGCTCACTGAGTCCTCACAGGACAGAGGGAGAAGCAGAGTGTGTGTGTGTGTGTGTGTGTGTCCTATAAATCAGACTGTAGAACTAACTTATATGTAGATCAGTTTGATTCTCTAAAGGACAGAGGGAGAAGCAGACTGTGTGTGTGTGTGTGTGTGTGTGTGTGTGTGTGTGTGTGTGTGTCCTATAAATCAGACTGTAGAACTAACTTATATGTAGATCAGTTTGATTCTCTAAAGGCTTACTTAATCTGTGTTGGGGTGGATTTAGAGTTGTTTTTACTCTGATGGAATATATAGTTCATTTCTATTGTAGTGGCACTGTTTGCCATTTTTACATGCACATTTAGGTTATTAAAAGTTAATTGTTTATTAACTTTAATAAAATAGGGTTTGCCAACCATAAAATCCACTGAGGTAAACAGTTCAGTGATTTTGAGGAAACTCAGTTGTCTGACCGTCACTGCGGTCTAGTTCTAGAACATCTCCAGAGTGATCTCACACCCGCTCCCAGACCTTCCTGTTCCTGCACCGCCAGGATGCTTTGTCTCTCTAGACTTGGCTTTTCTAGACATTTCATGTATGTGGAATCATGTAATGTGTTGTCTTGCATTTTGTCTCATTAGTGTGCTATTTTTGAAGTTCATTCACATTAACAGCTATTGTATTTAATTCCCTTTTGGTGCTGAATAATATTCTACTTACACTGAGGTATAATAACACATTTGGACAGCTCTAGAGGCCCTTGGGATTTTCTGAGTGATGTGATGTCTCTGCTAGGAAGGTGACCTCCCTGGAGTTCTGCTAGCCCACTATGGAGGCCAGTCAGCAGAAATGCAAGTGTATGGCCAGAGGTTGGGCTCCCGCTGCCAGACCTCAGGGATCAGAGGGGCTGGAGCCTGGGTTTAGTCCTTGGTCAAGAGTTTAAGTAGCCATGCCTGTATTTTGAGGCCCCAGTAAAAATCCCAGACATTGGCACTCAGTGCAGCTTCCTGGGTGTGGACACAGTGACCTGCTGCTGCTGACTGTGCAGTCCCATAGACTTTGCCCTGCATGAATCCTTTTTAATAAAACTGTTAGAATTAGCATAGTGCTTTTCTGGACTCTGTGAGTCGTCTCGGTGAGCTGCTGAGCCAGGTGCAAGGGCTGCGAGAGCCCTATTTGTACGCTCAGAACTGCGAGTGGCCTGGCGATTATTGAAGTATGGCTGATGGCCAAAGTGAGGCAGTCTTGTGGGAGACTGAAGCACAGGAGGAGTCCAGCGCCGACTGGAGGGTTGCATCACAAGCATATCCGCACGTCTGCCAGAGGATGATAACCCCATTTGGGCCCTCCATGTATCAGCTTAGGAGCATTTGAGTTTCCACTGTGGGCTGTTACAATGAATGCTGCTGTGAACATTGCTTCTAAGTTTTGGTGAGCATATTTCTTTTGGGTAGATAAATATTGAATACTAGAATCCTTGATTATAAGCTGGGCATGGTGGCACACACCTGTAATCGCAGTACTTGGGGGGCTGAGGACAGGATTGCAGATTTAAGAACAGCCTCAGCAAGTAGTGAGACTATCATAAACCTAGCAAGATCCTTTTTCAAAGTAAAACAGGGCTGGGGGTGGAGCTTGGAGGTAGAATGCTCCTGGAATCAATCCCCAGTAAAACACACACACACACACACACACACACACACACACACACACACACACAATCTCCCCCCATCTCTCTCCTTGATTATATAGTAAATTTATGTGAAACTTTTAAAGAAATTACCAAATTGTTTTCCAGAGTAGTTGTGCTGTTTTACATCCTCACCAGTACTTACCATTTTCTGTCTTCCTTATTAGCTCTTCTGGTGCATATGAACTAGTATCTCACGGTTTAATTTGCATTTGCCTAATGACTAAAGGTGGTGGTATGTCTCTTCATGAGCTTATTGTACACTTATATCTTCTTTGGCAAAATCTCTATTCAGAGGCCAGGCATGGTGGTGCACGCTTGTAATCCCCGCGCTTGGGAGGCAGAGACAGGAGGATCGCTCAGGTTTGAAGCCAGCTGCGCTGGCTTAAGAGACCCTGTTTCCAAATAAAAATACATAATAGGTCTGGGAGTGTAACCTGGAGGTAGAAGGGTTTCCAGAAACCCCAGTACTCTATTCAGATTTTTTATTCTATTTTAAAAATTGCACGCTTGTAATCTCAGCATTTGAGAGGCTGAGACTGGAGGATCATGGTTCGAGGACGGCCTCAGCTACTTAGTGAGGCTCTTTGCAACTCAGTGAGACCCTGTTTCAAAGTAAAGAATAAAAAAATATAGGGCTGGGGGTGTAGCTCAGTGCTAGAATGCCCTGGGTTCCATTCACACTACTGAAGAAAAAAAAAAAAAAGAGTTGTCTTTTTATTGAGTTTGTAGTTCTTTATATGTTCTACACATAAACTTTTATCATACGCAGTCCCAGACAGGGGTCTTTGCTTGTTTGTTCAATGGTAGGTCTTATTACTGCCCAGGCACTCTCTAGTTGCTGGGTTCTAGGGACCTTCTGCCTCCGCCTCCCCTGTAGCTGGGACTCCCAGTGTGTGTCCCTGTGCCTGGCTGACTATTTTTGTTTTACTATATGGTGTGAAAGCAATATGTATTCAAGAGAAAGGTGTGCTTCGGATGCTGAGTTTTGTTCTTTTCCCAGCGCGTGACGAGTTGCGCTTAAGGTCGATGTTGGGCAGAGCCCCAGGGTCACTGGGGAACGACCACAGCCTGCGTGCTGAGTTTGCCGTGAGTAGGGAAAGGGCGCCAGCGGCCTCCACTCAGCCACGCTTTCACTGCAGTGGGCCGCGGGGACACAGTCTTAGCACACACCACGGCATCTGCATAGCACTTGTAATTATCCCCTCCCAGTATGTGGCCTTTTTGTCTTAGTAATGATGATTTTGAAGACAGAAAATATTTGATGAAATTTGAAAATACTTGAGAAAATTTGATGACATTCTTTGTATCAGTTTTTTTATTTTGTCACTTGTGGTTTGGTGTTATATCTGAAAAAATCTTTGCCTAATCCAAGGTCATAGATTTTCTTTTTTTCCCCCTCTAAGATTTTTTAAATTTATTTACTTATTTTTATGTGGCTCTCCTCTAAGATTTTTATAGTTTTAACTCAAATTTAAGCCTATGACCCATTTTGAGGCAATCTGTGAGTAAAGTGTAAAGTAAGGATCTGCCAGGCGTGGTGGCGCACACTTGTAATCTCAGCACTTGGGAGGCTGAGACAGGAGGATCACACAGGTTTGAGGCCAGCCTCAGCTACATAGTGAAGCTCTCAGCAACTTAGTGAGACCCTGTTTCCAGATAAAATATAAAATAGGTCTGGGAGTGTAGCCTTGGGGTAGAAAGCCCCTGGGTTCCACCCCAGTACCCCCCCCACACACACACACACACAAAGTAAGGGTCTAAATATCATCTTTTTGTTTGTAGATATCTAACTATTTAAAGCACCTTATCATTTCCACAATTACCTCTGGTACTTTTGTTAAAAACTTTTATTAAGCATAGAGTTTATTGCTGACTCTTCCATTCTATTGATCCACGTGTTGATTCTTAATGCCAGTTTTCATACTGTCTTAATTACTGTAGTTTCCATGGTTACATTTTGAGATTGGGTAAGCTCTCCTATTTAGTCCTGGTTCAGATTGTTTTGTACCCCTGGGTTCTGTACATTTCCAAACAAATTTTAAGGTTAGCTTTCTGGGGTAGGGGGAGCAACTCTGGGATTTAGATAGAGAAAGTATTCAACATATTTGGCAAGCTTGCTATTTTGCTAATATTGAATCTTCAATGCATGAGTGTAGGAAATCTCTCCATTTATTTTCATCTTTTAATAATTTAAATACATCATACATAAAGTTATGCATGTGTGCATACACACACAGTCAAAATTATTTTCCTTCAAAACTTTGAAAATAAAGCTGTGTTTTGTTTGTATTCAGTATATTGGCTGAGAGATTTGTTGTCAGTGGGTTTGGGGGTTTATGGGGTTTTTGATATATAAGTTACCTTTTGGGTAATTTAGAATTTTTCTCTTAGATATCTAAGAATTTAGTACTGACTGTCATTTCAATCTTAGATTTTTTTTTGTACTGGAAATTAAACCCAGTGACATTCTCTTTCTGAGCTACATCCCAGCCCTGTTGTATTTTTTATTTTGAAAATGGGTCTCACTAAGTTTATGAGGCTGGCCTCGAACCTGTGATCCTGTTTCAGCCTGCCAAGTACTGGGATTACAGGTGGACTCTACCACGCCTGTCTCAATCTTAGATTTTCAAATTAACTTGCTTCCAGAAGTGTTAATTTCCTTCTCTGGTCAGTTTCTCTTTTTAGCATACATGTTGATAGACATTAGAGTTTTGCTAGCCTTGTTGTTCATTGCATCTCTGTATATTTCAGGGTATTCAGAGAAAATGTTTTTGAATCTGTGATCTTTCTGTCTCAGCTTCCCAAGTGTGGAGATTATGGGTGTATACCTCTGAGCCAGCTGAGAAAATGTCTTTGCTCAGTTTTCTAGCAATTGGGGGGGGGGGTTCTTTTCACATCGGCTTACTGTTGAGTTGGTGCAGCCAATCTGTTCCCTTTTGTGGGTTTTGTTCTTAATGGTCAAAGCGTCCTCAGCTGCTCTCATTAAGCATTTCCTCGAGTGTCCGTTGTTTTGACGTTTTGCCCATATTTCATGATACTGGTTTTCCTCAAATGTTGGTTCTTGGATTTGTCCCGTCTCTTCTCTCAGTCTGTGGAAATCTGTTTGCATGCGTGCCTTCCGGCCAGGTCGGGCATGCAGATCCATTTGGTGGGGTATACAGATACGTTTTCTGTTGAGCTTGTGGAGTCTCTGTCTCTTGGGCTCCATAGTAGCCCAGCACCACTGCTGCAGTCTGCACGTGGCACTGCTGCTACTGCTCTCCTGAGCAAGAGGAGGCCGGGGGTGGGAGGCAGCTCTGTGCCAAGGATGGCTGCCAGCTCCTTGTCCTGTCGCTGGAGTGGGGCTTGCTCCTTGCGCCTGTCCAGTCTGGTATCTTTAGGTATTTCTGAACTCCGATCTCCTTAGCTTTCTTCTCTGTAGGGTAGGTGCAGCAGTTTTCTTTTCAGAAAGTTCTTTTAAACTACAGTGAATTATTCTGTCATTCTTTCACCTTTATGTGCCTCATTCCTGTTGTTTTTCTATTAAATGGTTTCTAGTTAGTTTTCTCTATTGTTTTCCAAAAGAGAAATACATTTATTTATGCATATTTTATAGTACGTTTAAAGAAATACCTAGCCGGGCATAGTGGCGCACACCTGTAATCCCAGCGCTTGGGAGGCTGAGACAGGAGGATCGCACAGGTTCGAAGCCAGCCTCAGCTACTGAGTGAGGCTCTCAGCAACTTAGTGAGACCCTGTCTCCAAAAGGTCTGGGAGTATAGCCCGGAGGTAGAAAGCCTTTGGATTCCACCCTCAGTACCCCCAAAAAATAAATAAAGAAAGAAATACCTATATTAAAATTTTGTAACAGGGCTTTTTTTTAAATTAAACATGCCAAAGTAGAGTAGAGATTTTGTGTCTGACTCCATTTTAGTTATGAGAGTTCATCTTTTTTAATAATACCAATAGTTTTGGATTTTGCTTAATGTCTGGTTTTGATTTAAGATTTTTACTTTGCTTTTCCTTCTGTTCTGTAGCTCTTCTGCGCCTTTCAGGACGACCGCTATCTGTATATGGTAATGGAGTACATGCCTGGTGGGGACCTCGTAAACCTTATGAGTAATTATGATGTCCCCGAAAAATGGGCCAAGTTCTATACTGCGGAAGTCGTTCTTGCCCTGGATGCGATCCACTCCATGGGCTTGATCCACAGGGATGTGAAGCCCGACAACATGCTCTTGGATAAGCACGGACATCTGAAGTTAGCAGATTTCGGCACGTGCATGAAGATGGACGAAGTAAGTAACCACGTGGAAACTGCTAGTTCTTTGAAAGACAAAAGGAGCTGCAACACCTCAAATCATGCTGCTCTGCACCCAGCAGGACTTCATATTTTTAAATACAGAGAAATTTAGTTTTGCTGATTGTGTAATAACGCAAATAAGAGAAAGCCCAATGAAGACATTTCCTTCAGTGCTAATACATGATTCATGCAGCTGTAGAATACTTTGTTAGTAGATTTGGTGAATGCAAGAGAAATGAAAACTCACCTAATTAGTTATCTTCCCCATGGATGGTATTCAAGGACTGGCCAGTCAGAAGCGGCTCGTGTGTAGTGATCAAGGTACAGAATTAGGATACAAAACCTAAAACCTAAATCAGGGCGCATGGCTATTTCTCCCACCATTGTCATCTCTATACTTTTTTTCCCCCAGTACTGGGGATGGACCCAGGGGGCACTGTACCTCCAAGCGACACCCCAGCTCTATCTCTCAGTCTTTTTATTTTTGAAACAGGTTCTCACTGAGTTGAGAAGGGCCTCACTAAGGAGCTGAGGCTGTCTGTGAACTGCCATCCTCCTGTCTCAGCCTCCCAAATGCTGGGATTGCAAGCGTGCACCACCACACCGGATGTTTATTTTGAATTAAATTTCTTTTTCTTCTACTTAAGTTGTTCATGCCACCTGTGTGACATTCATTTTTATTATCTTACCGTTATCTGCAATCTATCTTTTCTCAAAATCAGTTACGATTTGAACTTCATCTAGAAAGTTCTTCCTGATAATCCTAACCTGATGACTCTTCTAATGCCATATTGTCTTTGCTTACTTAGAATTCATGCTTATTTAGAATTTATGCTATACTTTATGGGTCATACTTGTCCAATGTGTGAGGTAAAACTTAATACCGTTTGCTTTTTAAAGTTCTTAGGAGTTTGTTACTGTGTTGTGCAACCATTTAATGTGCAATAAGTGAAATCTTTTGCTGTTCCTACAGCTCCCTCTTGTGGTAGGTACCATAATATAGTAGGAAATGAGTCCCAGTGGTGGAATGCTAAACTTTGCTATGCCTGGGGTATTAATCTCTCATGGTTATACACTGCACTTCCATGAGTGTATTCTGGTTTTAATTAAACCAAAAACTTTTGGGGATGACATGGGGCAGGTACAGAGAAAAAATTACATGTTCAGAAGGAGGTCAAAGCAGTTAGCAAGATGGAAAGGCATCACTGCGGCTGGTGCAGTAGGACCACAAGTCCAAGAGCAACCTGTGCGGTCTGGGGAGACCCTGGCACGATACAGAGTGGAGAGGTCTGAGCTGGGCGCGGTGGAGCACGCTTGTTAATCCCAGTGCTTGGGCGGCTGAGACAGGAGGAGCATAGGTTCGAAGCTAGCCTCAGCAACTTATGAGGCACTCCTTCAAAATAAGGAATGAAAAATAGGGCTGGGGTATAGCTCGGAGGTAGAGTACCCCTGGGTTCAGTTCCCAGTACTGGAGAAAAAAAGCAAAATTATGGTTTATTTAATTTTGTTTAGGGTTTTATGTTTCAAGAGAGTTAACTATTTGCCTTGTTAGAGTTTACTGTCAAGAGTAGTCTACACCATAGCCCCATCTGACTGATGGTTTTTCTCCTTTTAGTTTCTAGTGCTTTATTCTTTCTATAAAGAGCCAATGGGGTGTGTTGACCATACTTAGTTTAAGTAGTATATTAGCATCAATGTCATTTTGTTTTCTTTCATTCAGTTTTTATGTCTATCCTTGGTAAATAGAAACTAGTTTATTGCATTTTACTGCTGCTTAGGATTCCATAGTATCTATCACCTTACCTTATTTCTGCCAGTATCGTGCTGCACCAGAGGGTCCGTCGGTAAAGTCGTGCCTGCCCTCCACAGTGGCTGCACACGTTTGTCACCCCTCCTCAGTGTGTGAGAGATCTGGCCTTCCATATCCTCGCTAGCCCTCATTATTCAGCTCTCTAAGTGCGACCAGTTCCATTGGTATAAAGTAGTATCTTTTAAAAATTGTTTCTTACAACTAATAATGATAAAGCTCTCTTCATATACTTGGTAGTCATTTCTCTTTTGTGAATTATCTGTGCATCTTTTGACTATTTATTTTTTATCTTTTTGTGGTACTAGGGATGGAGCCCAGGGCTGTTCTACCTCTGAGCTGCATCCCCAGTCCTAATTTTTATTCTTTATTTTGAAACTGGGTTTCACTAAATTGCAGAGGCCTCACTAAATAGCTGAATCTGTCTTCAAACCTGTGACCCCCCTCTCTCAACCTCCCAAATGTTTGGATTACAGGGTGTGCCACCACTCCCGGCTAATTTTTTTATTTATTTAAATCTAAGCCAGGTGCAAGATGGCTCATGCATGTAATGTGTGTACCTTATAATCTGGCTCTTTATTATAAATGGAAAAGTTTATAATCCCCTTATTTATGATACGGACCAGATGCTTAAATCATTTTTTTTTAGCTATTTTGGCTTCCTATAAACTGATATGTCACAGATAAAATATGACTATAACAAAAATAAAATATATTGAATTATAACTTAGCCACAGTTGAGAATAATGTTATCTAATGTCTGTCATTGATAAATTAGAGGTTTTATAATTTTTCTGGGTGCTGTTGTTTCTTTAAAAAAAAAACCCTTATTTGTATATGAGTGAGAGTCGTATGTTTACATCTATCTGGCTGTGTCCATGACAGCTGAGCGCTGTTCTTATTGGTGCCCTGTAGCCTCACATCATGGTGCAGATCAGGTTGACGGTGGCGTACACGCACACGGCACTATGTAGGATGACTTCTGTTCGTTAGCCTTGTTGGACTCACTCCTCCTTGTCATACATTTCACAGCAGCCGTTACGACCTTTTATGTCAAGTTTACATCAGTATGTTAAGCTATGTGTGAAGATAGGGTGAGATTTGATCCATTAATAATCTAGTGTATACCACTTGATTAAATTGAAGCTATAATTTTTTAAAGTTGGGATAAATTATTATTGTCCTTAATCCTTCTACAAGTGGCATCAGTGTTTAAAATATAAGTTTCTACAAAACCTTTTCTGCAAAATTGTACCTGAAAAAGAACCAAAAGGGGAGTGGTTGTTGCATGGTAGAAACCGTGTGGGTAGGGCAGGGAGGCCATGCAGAAGCTGGACATCCTCGTAACCAGAGCTCTGCTGAGCGTAATGCCGGCACCGTGCGAGCAGAGTGCGGGCAGGCTGCTTCACTGTGCCAGGGCAGGGATTCTAACCACTGGGGCTGTTTTTTAATTAGGCTGCAGGAAGAGCCATAGGCCTAGCCACGGACCTCTCAAGGCAAAGGGTGTACCTGTCTGAAAAGAATGATAGTGTTCATTTTTAATTTTCAAAATATAGTGAAAAGCCCCTGCCTCTGCAGTTGTCAAGCTGAGGCTCCTTGTGTTTCTGATAATTCTAAAGAATTCTGCTTAAAATTTTTATTTTTCATCTTCATAGGAAGCTTTTTTTCCCCTCTTGGTACTGAGGACTAAACCCAGGGGCATTTTACCTCTGAGCTAGACCCTGCTCCCTACCCTATTTATTTTATTTTATTTTATTTTATTTTATTTTATTTTTTTGGTGGTACTGGCGTTCCTGGAAGCCCTTCTACCTCCGGGCTACACTCCCATGGCTACACTCCCAGACCTATTTTTTAATTTTATGTGGAAACAGGGTCTCTTAAGCCAGCGAGGCTGGCTCTGAACCAGCGTGATCCTCCTGTCTGCCTCCCAAGCACGGGGATTACAAGCGTGCGCCATCACGCCTGCTACCCTATTTTATTTTTTACTTTGAAACAGGATCTCACTAAATTTGCTGAGGGTATTTCTGAGTTGCTGAGACTGGCCTTAAACCTGCAATCCTCCTGTCTCAGTCTCCCAAGTACTGGGATCACAGGCATGCTCCAACATCCCTGGCTCATAGAGAAGTGTTTTGAACTAACTCCAAGATTTATTTATTTATTTATTTCTCTTTTTTTTCTTTTTTCTTTCTTTTTTTTTTCAGAACTGATGGTTGAACCCAGGGGCATTCTACCTCTGAGGTACACCCCCAGCCCTATTTTTTTATTCTTTATTTTGAAACAGGGTCTCAGAAAGCTGTGGAGGGCCTCACTAAGTAGCTGAGGCTGGCCACAAACCTGTGATCCTCCTGTCTCAGCCTCCCAAGCACTGGGATTACAAACGTGGGCCACCACGCCTGGCTAACTCACAAGATTCATTTCTAAAAATTCCAATTTCTATGGATGCAAGTAAAATTAAGATTTTCTTTACCCTAATAAGTCTCTGTTAATTTTTCTGCCAATAGCAGTATAAACTCTCGGATAGTTGTTGGTAAATCGAATTGCAGTGGCTCCCTTATCCCATAATTTAGACATTTTCATGTATTTCATAATGCACTTATCGCCTGTATCCCAAAGCCATATCAGATTGAAGTTCTGTGGTGGCAGTGTGTAATCACTGTGTGTAATAATGCATGAATGAATTGTACTGGTGTTTGTGTTTTCACCTAGACAGGCATGGTGCACTGTGATACAGCTGTTGGGACACCTGATTACATCTCCCCCGAGGTTCTGAAGTCACAAGGGGGTGATGGTTACTATGGGAGAGAATGTGATTGGTGGTCTGTCGGTGTTTTCCTTTTTGAGATGCTAGTCGGTAAGTACACCTTTTAAATTGCTCTTTTTTCAAAATACTTTTTTTGGTACTAGAGGCAAGAATTTCAGAACCTGAGGAAATTGCTTATGTCCTAGGGAAGTATTAGATTTCTGGAAACTGATTAGTAGTATCTAGCACTGCGATTGAGTAGGATAAATAGACCATGAAGGGAGTGAATATATTACTAGGACATAGTTTTTTCAGTATATCACCTGTGTCCCAAAACCATGTAAGAAATGGAGTTCAGTTGTAGTCACTGTGTGTGTACTAATAAATGAACGAGTTGTCAAATTAAGAAAGTATTAGGCTGGGCGCATGCTTGAAATCCCAGCATTCGGGAGGCTGAGACAGGAGGATCGTGGTGCACGGGCAGCCTCAGCTACTTAGTGAGGCCCTCTGCAAAATAAAGAATAAACAGTAGGGCTGGGGGTGCAGCTCGGAGGTAGAATGCCCCTGGGTTCCACCTCCAGTACTGCAAAAAAGAAAGTTTTAGAAGGGCAGGTTTACAGCTTTAATGGTAAAATATGAAAATAATGGTTGTTTTTATAACCATATTTGTTATATTTTAAAGAGAATAATAGAACAAGAAGTGTGTGTGTTACTGGGGATGGAACCCAGGACCTTGAGCTCACAAGACAATGCTCTACCACTGAGCTATGTCCCTAATTCTAGAAGTGGTTTTTAGTTTATGTAATTTTGTCATGTAATTGAGTTTGTACACTATATTTTTTACTACTTTTATTTTTTTTGGTTCATAATTTTAATGAAGAATTATACATGTAATTATTGACCATTTGATTATCAAGATAAATATATTTTTATGGTATTTCAGGTTTAGAAAACTCAGAACCAAATTTAATAATTATTTTATTTAGGTCAAATCAAAATTTGAAAAGCTGAAGTATTACAAAACTTGTCTTTATGTCATAGATTTCATTCCTAAGGTTTCTGCTTCCTAAGCACTAGGGTCACTAAAATGTCTTGGGTCATAAAGTATCTTCTGGGTAAGGAAGCCAATGACTGAATTGCCTGGCTTGGGGATGAGAGGAAATGTAGCTAATTCTACTTTCTAAGGCAAGTATGATAATGCTAATATTATGTGGAATTACGTTAGTGTTGAACATATACTTTTGGAATTACATAATTTATTTTCTAAAAGATGACCCTAAGAGAAATTGATATAAGATCCATATTATAGATTGTGGTTATTGCTAAAAAATCAACTTTTCGGTAAATTCCTGATGTTAGTAGGCGCTGTGGCACTTTATTGTGGTATAAAATGCCTCTTGGGTGGTGGTCCAGTCTGTGTAGCATTGGTCTTGTTTAGTCTCATGATGGCATGACCTACTTTGCTTGAGGCTCCGTCTTTATAGTGGGTGTCTGTGTATGTAGCATGTGGTCCCAGTAGCTGGCTCCCCATCCCAGCCTCTGGTATGTGAGCTGATGATGCATTAGGATATGTCTTGTGGTCTTCTGAAAACAGAATGTACTCTCTTGTTTGCCTAGCCTTTTCTAGGGAATTAGAATAGTCACTTTGAAGGAAGATTTTGCTCATTTACAGAGACCACTTAAATTCCCACTACTGTTTTCAAGCCTGAGCTAAGTGCAAGTTTAATGGCAATGATTTGTAGTATTCTTTGCCTGCGGGGATGCTTGCTCATGTGATTGGCACGGAACTTCATTTAAAGGATTCTATTGCACTAGAAAAGTCTGGAATTCATGTCCTCCACCTCTCTGTGAATGAAAACAACAAGTGCCTGACTGTACTTTTGGAGTTTGGGTGGTATCTTTATACTTGCTTCAGCGCCTCTTTATCAGTCACCAGTCCACCAAAACAGGGGCGTTCTGCCCTTTTCCACCTTGTCGTCATCCTCGGCAGGTCACATAGGGTCACTCCGGGCCCACGCCCTCTCCTCCTGTGTGCAGTGAAGTAGAGACGCTCTGACTCTCAGAGCAGATGGCTCTCTCACGATGGGAATGGTTCCTACCTGCCGCCCAGCGTGGGGGCGGACACTTGACTAAGGCTCGCACGTGTAGCTGGGAGCTGCAGTTTTTATGTTATTTTATGTCAGCTTAATTTAACCTGCCACAGCGTTCCTGAGGCTCCTGTGGTGTGTGACATGTCCTCACCTCCAGGTGATGCAGCTCCAGCATCAAGGGACCTCACCAGGGCCTCTTGAAATACTAAGTCCTTTCCTTTATTAAAGGAAAAAAACAGTGTTAGTGGTGATTTTATTTTGCTTTTAAGGGTGGTGGTTAAAATTTAAATCTGTTGTTTGTATGTGTCTATTTGTTTTAATTGAGACTCCTGACCCATACATTATTTGTCTTTCCTGCATGTGCAGATTTAAGCTTAACATACTTAAACATTAGAGGAACCTATGTAATTTGCATTGTTACGCTCAGTGTCTTACTTCTTGGAATTTTAGGGGATACTCCATTTTATGCAGATTCACTTGTAGGAACTTACAGCAAAATTATGGATCATAAAAACTCACTATGTTTCCCAGAGGACGCAGAGATTTCTAAGCATGCAAAGAATCTCATCTGTGCCTTCTTGACAGACAGGTAATGTGCACTGAATTTATTTGTAAAGAAACCCTTTTACGTTTAAATTTGTAGAAATGAAAGCATACCTGATTTGTATACATATGAAATAAATCTCTCATTATCCAAGTTGCATTAATTCTGAATTAGCCTTTTCCTACTGCTAGCCTGGTATTGGGTTACCCTCAGTTTGTGTGCAGCGAATGGTAATCTAATTCTAACCTTAATCCTCATGTCTACAAAAAACAACTTAGTATAATAATGCATTTGAGAAAATTTTTGTGTTACGGGTGGTTATTTTCATATTACCCCTGATTACATAGTTTTTGAGAGGAGAGCGTTTGTGTAGATAAATACTCAACAGTTTATAATCCTAAAGACTATGTGTTTAGCTTGGGAGTGCCTCCTTCCCAATCCTTTTTTATTTGCATTTGAATATGAACACGCCTATCTTGGATTTTTTTTTTTTTTTTTTTTTTTTTTTTTTTTTTGGTGGTATGGGGTTCCTGGAAGCCCTTCTACCTCCGGGCTACACTCCCAGACCTATTTTATACTTTTAATTTGGAAACGGGGTCTCTTAAGCCAGCATAGCAGGCTTTGAACCTGCTCAGTCCTCCTGTCTCCGCCTCCCAAGCACAGGGATTACAAGTGTGCGTCACCACACCCAGCGTGGAAATTCTATATTTTTAAAAACAAAATAAGTGAATGAAAGTATGAAAGTCTGCTGCAAAAAGAAAGGCCGGGAAGCTATCTGATTTTCTTCCTTAGCTTCTCTATTCAGTCTTCTTCTCACAATCTGCTTTATGCACATGATAGAAGTTCTCCTAGCAGAAGACCAGGGCACCTAAGAGGGTGCTTGCACCCCAGTCCAAACTTACTCAAGTTTTGTGATCTTGGGGAAATTTTGTTATTGTATTGGGGAATAATATTCCTTACCCATAAAATGATGGGGTCAGATTAGAGAACTAGTACTGTTAGCATTTCTAGCTCTAACATTACGATTCCTTGGCTTACCTTGTTGACCGTTGGCTACTTCCTGGTAGTACTGCACTGAGTACCTCAGTATACTCATCTTTTCATACTTTCTGTAGGATAAAATCTTAAGGATGGAATGCTGGGATGTACATTTCAAATGGAGTGATTTTGCAAAATTGACTCTCCCATAAGTTACATCAGTGTATATTTTCATTAACAATAACTGGTTTTCCATCAGCAAACTAAATATTATGCTCTTTTCTTTTGTGGTCCTGGGGGTTGAACCGAGGGCTTTGAGCATGCTAAGCTATTGCTCTGCCACTGAGCTACAGCCTGTCCTAGCCCATCCTCATTGAAGAAGAACCAGAAGATCAAAGAATGAACTCCATATGTTTTTACATAGTAATTTTAGTATAAATGTAGAAAGTAACTTCTCAGGGTAAATATGGATAGCTAACTAAATATGAAATTCTTTTTAAGAGGGGGAGAAAATTTTAAAATAATGCTAATGTTAGAGAGGTTTGGAATAACGCCTCTGTTCCCAGGGTTAGACCTGTGTCTGTTACAGTCTGAGGTTGATAATGTGGCTTGGAGTTTTTTACTTGAAAGTCTTGTATACTTTCATTGGATGCAAACTACAGATGGAAATATATTTTGCTTTCCATATTGCTTGATATCCATTAAGTCTTTTTAATCTGTCCAAAGAGATCACATCCTATAAAATCGAGATTACTTATTTTTGAGAAACATTTGAGTGAAGCTTTTAGTAAAAAGTATTTCAGATTCATTTGTGATCTTTATTTTTATTAAATTGTTGAGATAAATTTTATATTTTTTCTTAATTTTACTTTTTATAATACAGTCTCTAACTACATTGTTTAGGGAGGTACGACTTGGGAGAAATGGGGTAGAAGAAATCAAACAGCATCCTTTCTTTAAGAATGATCAATGGAATTGGGATAACATAAGAGAGAGTAAGTCAATAAGTCTTAAGTATTCATTCCATTCCATTTTCAATCTCATAAATTGGTTCCTCTTTTGAAATAATAGGCGTATTTTATGTACTTTATACTAACTCATTTTTAAATTGAGAAATTTTGTTTCAAATTTCTCTGGCAATATTTATATCTTAGCAAAGTAATATGTACTTATTCACAGTATTTTTCAATTCTATTATAATAAATATTATATATTTTCTAATTTGCCAAAGGAAAGTTTATGAATCTCAATTTTCAGAATGTTAGAAATAATAACCTTTTATTTGAATTGCTAAATCAGCAATCATTTATGGAGACCATATTCTGGGTAGAGCATAGTATGGTACTTTATTTTTATTTATTTCTATATGTCATTGATTAATTTTAAGGGCAAGAAATATTTCTACTTAAAGAATATAGAAAACTGAGGACCCTAAAGAATAAAGGCTCAGGTCATTGCTACTTGCAATTTTTAGCACGTAGAATACTATTGTGTACTTTTCCTTATTTAATTGATTAATCTATATTTAAAGCTGATTTAATATAGTAATAAATTACTCATAAAATTTTAATTTTCCTGAAATGATAAAATAGAAGATATATCACTAAAATTTTATATATGGTATGGTCATATTGCTGTTAATATAAAATCAAGGTTGTTTGTATCTTGTATTCTGGTTATGAGTGAAATAACTTTTCTTTCATTAGCGGCAGCCCCCGTGGTCCCTGAACTCAGCAGTGACGTAGACAGCAGCAACTTTGATGACATTGAGGACGATAAAGGAGATGTTGAGACCTTTCCAATCCCTAAAGCCTTTGTGGGAAACCAGCTGCCCTTTATAGGATTCACCTACTATAGAGAGAATTTGTAAGTTATTTTTTCATTAAATTGTATTGTTTTCATAGCCTAGTATAAGATAATGTCTTATTTGGAGACTGAATTATGGAATATTAAATGTTAATTTGTTTTAAACTTTGAGCTTCTCAAAAGAACTATCAGTTTTTACATTTTTATTTTATTATTTGACTTTTAAATGTTGTATTCATTTACAAATCACTACAAGGCACCATTCTGTATTGTTTTGAGGATATAGAATAAGAAGAAATACCTCATTTGGAAGGAGCTTGCCATCTCATGAAAGACACAAGAGAATTACATAGAAAGAATGTAGACTATGATTTTACTTTTAAAAAGATCCAAGAGAATCTGAGATGGTTTGGGGGAAAGGTCCTGTTTCTTTTGAGTGGGTGTAGTGAGTAGGGAAAGTCAGGTGAGACCTCCAGGAAGCGGTGGTACTTTAGCCACTCGACGTGTGAAGGTGGGAGGTGGTACTTTAGCCACTCGACGTGTGAAGAAGCCTGTGGGGTGATGGGGAGCGAGGTGTGGCACAGGCACGGGCACGCCCTGAGCAGGCCGAGGGCCTGTGCGCTAGTTGTGAGCAGAGGCTGGGCCAGACCAGATCATCTTGCTGGCATGGTAATCTGCATCTCGCAGGAGCCTGGCAGAAGACGATCCAGTAAATCATTGTTGATGGAGGTGAGTAATTGGAGCTTCAGGCAAGAACCATGCAGCAGAGGATTGTGTGCTTTGTGCTCTGCTGGGGGACTTAACTGACTGGAGACAGGAAAGACTGTTAAATAGTTGACTGAGGTATTAAGGAGAAACTTTTTGATATGCCTGTGCATGTAGCATCCTGTCTGCATGGTGGATCAGAATGACCAGCCATCACGATTTGCCCATATCTGAGGATTTTCCTTAGATGTGGCATGGAACCTTTATGTTAAAACCAGGAAAATCCCAGGCAAAGTACAATGGGTTGGTCACCCTCAATACTCTTCTACAAACTATCATAATGCTGAACAAAATAAGGATACCAGTGCCAGGAGAAACCCAGGTATGAAGAAATCCAGTGGAAGGTGACACGAGGGGATGACAGTGACATGCCTGTGGTGGTTGGTTTATTACGGCCAGGAGATCATCAGAATTTAGCTTAAAAATGTTTCTTTCTACAAGATGGGGCAGAAGAAGAGTATAACAGTTAAACTCAGATGAGATGAAGAGACAAGTGTCGTCTCATAGTGACTCCAGTCCCAAGCACGTTAGGTCATCTGGTGAAAAGGAGAGGCAGGAAAAGTTTACATGAAAAGTTACTGAAAATGGTATAAATATCGAGACACAAAAATACGCCTTTAAACAAAATAACATATTAAAGTGAAAAGAGAAATCTTTGTGGCTGATACTTTAATTCTGAGACTTTCTTGGTTGAATAGGACAAAATGTCTTCAAGTGAAATGTTAAAAGATTTTATTTTCTCCTCTCTTTCTTCTAGGTTATTAAGTGACTCTCCGGCTTGTAGAGAAAATGATTTAGTACAATCAAGGAAAAATGAAGTATGTATACATTTTTACCAACCTCGTTACTTTAGTCACATGTTCAGATATATTAGTGACACTTTGTTTTTTTGCATTTGATGCTACTTTTTACATCATGAGATGGCATTTCTTGTCTAATACAGTTCAGCATAACACTGAAATGATTATGTGAAGAGTATCATTGTTCCAGATATGATGGCTAGTAAAAGGTGAATTTTACGTGGCTTTAGGCGTAGTGACAAAATAGATTTGTAAACAGCTGTAATACCAATTACAGCTGTAAAAGAGTGCAGGTGTTAAGCTAGAAGGTATAAAAGGAGGAGAAAGATTCAAATTTTGAGTTCCTATTTAAGGAAGGTATTTACCAAAAAGATAATTTTTATTAAACTGTTATGGCATTTGGGGACTGCTATAATATGTAACTGCATTCAAAACTAAATTATACATGTCCCCATACACAAAAATGACAGTACTGAATATTTTTTTTCTTCAAATTTATAAAAAGCAAAAAAGTAGGTTAAATAATTTTGGTTTGACTTGTGTTGTAGGGATTTTACAAGCATAATAAGCATTTACTGTTTGTGTGTTTTTTTTTTAATAGGAAAGTCAAGAGGTATGTTGTCAAGTACATTGAAAAACTGAGAAAAACTCATCACTCTAGCAATGTTCTAATGTAGTCACAGTCCACTTCCCATTCGGAGCACTTCATCTACCCAAGAGAGAAGTTCCCAACTTTTTTCTACCAAGTATCCCTTTTACTCTTGTTCCTATGAATCTGTCATTTAATATATGTCATGTAATTTTGTAATTTATCAAGGATATATAACTGGCAACAAGAACTTCCGATTAACATGTAGTAATAGCTGTTATGCTCAAATAAATGCAGTAGCAGCCAAAAGCAGTTAAACCTGACTAGTTCGTTCTCGTGGACAGTAGAGATTTTTTTAAAAGATAACTGAAATAGCTAAGAAACCATAGCGAACAGAGTCACTAGGAAGAGCAGAGAAAGCAACACTGGTGCTGAAGTCAGTAGGCCTGGATTAGCGCTTGCATGCCCACCTGTCAGTTCTGCGGGCCTGGCCTGGTACTCACCTGTTTTCAGTTTTGGTTTATCAAGTAGCTATAGGGCTACCATCTTCTTAGAGTTTTTGTTAGGATTAATGAGACAGCACTTATTAAGTATCAGACATTGTACCTAAGGTAGCACAAGAACTCAAAAAGTGTATCCTTTAAAAAGGAAATATTATTCCATAAGGGATACTTAATAGTTTCTGTAATTTTGGTTTGTTTAAAGACCAGCATAGCTAAGGAAACTACGAAAGAGAGGACCTGTAATTAATTAGCTATCATTAATCAAGAGTCTGTGGTGACAGCTCTTCTCAGTACCATGCCCAGAACTCTGGAAGATACAGAAGACAAGCTTAGGTTCTCACTTAACAGTGACATAGTTTTTAAGTATATTCAGTTGAAATACTCCAAACTTGCTGTAAACCTTTTATCTTTTAAAAGCATGAATAGAGATATTTTCAAATAATCTATGGAGAAGCATTAAGAAATACCAAAAATGAATTCAAAACTTGGTGTCTTTGAAGAATTCTTCCAGAATGAGAGTGTCCCATTCACATTTGCATAGATGTGTTCATGCAGACACGTATAGTGTGATCGAATCAGAAGATGCAGGAGTTTTCTATCAGGAAAAGTCACACTGTACTGTTATAGGGATTAAGTGGAAAGACAGGATAAGCTTATCATTGTTTTCTTCAAGCCTCTCATCTTGAAATATGACCAAAACTTAAGTTTCTTGTTTTTTGGCAGATCCAGAAAAAACTGTATACATTAGAAGAACACCTTAACACTGAGATACAAGCCAAAGAGGAGTTGGAACAGAAGTGCAAGTATGTTTTGTAGATAAATTATATTTAGAACTTAGACATTTTATTAGCAAATGAGTTACAAAGTAATTATACAATTATTCTTAGATTTATAAACTATGCATTTATTATAATTAGGAGAAATGTTATTTACTTTTTTTGAAATTCTTTAGATCTATCAATACTCGTCTAGAGAAGACAGCAAAGGAGCTAGAAGAAGAGGTAAAGTTTCCTATACTTTTATTTTTAGGGTGCTGGGGATTGAATCCAGAGCCCTAGTCATGCTGGGCAAGCAATCTATCCAAGACACATCCCCAACCCTTATTAGCATTTCTTAGTATTATAGCATTGGAGAAAAAGATGCAAATTTGGGGGTAATTCTGTTGCTTAGGATTATTCTATTATGGTCTTTGCAAACAAATCATTTAGTATGTATAGTTGTTTTTTTTTTCTTTTTTTTTTTCTGGTGGTACTGGGGTTCCTGGAAACCCTTCTACCTCCGGGCTATACTCCCAGACCTATTTTACATTTTATTTGGAAATAGGGTCTTTAAGCCAGTGAGGCTAGCTTGGAACCTGTGCAATCCTCCTGTCTCCACCTCCCAAGCCGCAGGGATTACAAGCGTGCGCCACCACGCCTGGCTATGTATAGATATTTTAAACTTAAAAATGCATTTGTATTGTGAATGGCATGGTTTAAAAACAAAGTGACTGTTGTATTTAACTGCTATTCATAACATGTTAAACCCACAGTATTAAGTAATGATGGTTAAGTAGTGATCACATGTTTTAGCAAATTTTTCAATAGTAAAAACATTTATGGTCTTAATTTTTTAAGAGTAATGTGCTATTTTACAAACATGTAAAAGAAACTGTAGTTTTAACAAAATAGCAATAGCTTTTTTTGTTGTCTCTTATCTGCTTGAAATAACTCAAGTATTTTGATTTGATTTCATGCGTACTTCCTTTCAATAATGTTAAGTATTATTTCAGATTGCCTTAAGGAAAAATGTGGAATCATCATTAAGACAGTTAGAAAGAGAAAAGGCGCTTCTTCAGCACAAAAACGCAGAATATCAGCGGAAAGCTGATCATGAAGCGGACAAGAAACGAAATTTGGAAAATGATGGTTTGTAGTATAGAATATTAAATACTTATGAGAAGAATATTGAATCTGTATAAATATGTGTGTTATGTTGCCACTGAAATCCCTTTATTATAGTTAACAGCTTAAAAGATCAACTTGAAGACTTGAAAAAAAGAAATCACAACTCTCAGATATCCACTGAGAAAGTGAATCAACTCCAGAGACAAGTAGGTTGACCTCTGTAAAAGAATAGTAAGATTTATTTATAACTGCTTGTTGATACTAATTTCATTTAGCAATGTTTCAAAACATTTTTGCTTCTAATTTTAGAAGGAAATTAAAAATATATATGCAGGTTTCTATTTTAAGTAGTTTGCAATCAGGTTACAAATGGGTGGATTTTCATCATATACACCTGTGTGTTTGTTTGCCTTTGAATTCAATAACAGCTGGATGAAACCAGTGCTTTGCTCAGAACAGAATCTGATACTGCAGCCCGGTTAAGAAAAACCCAAGCAGAAAGTTCAAAACAGATTCAGCAGCTGGAATCTAACAATAGAGATCTACAAGATAAAAACTGCCTGTTGGAGACTGCCAAGTTAAAACTTGAAAAGGAATTTATCAATCTTCAGTCAGCCCTGGAATCTGAAAGGAGGGACCGGAGCCAGGGATCAGAGATAATTAATGATTTACAAGGTAAAAAGTATACATTGGGCTTGAGGATTTATATTTTGAAAATAATTTTAAATGATGGATAATGTGCTGGAATAGCACATTTCTGAAGGTGGTTCTGTGTTATATAAAGTTAGAACATTAGAAGTGCATCGATACAAAATTTCATGAATGAAAGATAGACTTTCAGTATGATTTTAAGCTGGGTGTGATTACACACACCTATCCACGTCTCTTAGGAGAATCTCAGGTTGAGGACAGGCAGCCTCAGCAAATTAGTGAGAGCCTTAGCAACCTAGCGAGACCTTGTTTAAACATCAAAAATAAAAATGGCTGGGGGGGGGTCTGTCTCAGAGGTAGAACATCCTGGGTTCAACCCCTAGTACCACCCTCTCCCCCTCCAAAAAAAGATTAACAGTAAAGCATTATTCCAACAATGTAAAACTCTAGTTCATAAACAACAGCTCCAAAATATGAAACAGATTCCAAATTGTCTTTACCCTTAACTGAATGCATATAACTTTGTGTGTATATTGTTTTTTAAAATGTTAAATTTTTAGGTAGAATATTGGGCCTAGAAGAAGATTTAAAGAATGGCAAACTCTTACAAGCAAAAATAGAGCTGGAGAAGAGGCAGCTGCAGGAGAAGTTTACTGATTTGGAAAAGGTAAAATATGTTTGTACTTTCTGTGTAAGATAATCCCTACATAGTTTCAGAGGAGAAAAATTATTCTAAAATAAGGGATATCGCCACTCACAATATTTTCACGTATTAATGGACTCTTAAAGTTAGACATGGTTGTGTAGATGAGAAAGATGTTTTTCAGGCTTACTGTAACACTACATGAGCAGCTTTTAGTGTGTTGGATGCTGGGTATCCAAGGAAAACTTAAACTTAGACTCACAATGTGTCTTACAAATTATAAAAATCTCATCACATAACTTGACATTAGAAGTTTTTCTTTAAAAACACTGTAAAACGGATGATTTCTAGGGTCTTGCAGTTAGTATTTTATTTCCATTTATTCATTAATTCAGTTAAATATTTATTGTGTCTTCTGTGGTAGAACTATCAAGATGCAATTCTTACCCTTAATAATACCACAGTCTGATAGGTAATTTAAACAGTAATAATAAAGCACGCAGTGTGATAGAGTGATAGAGATATGGCAGGTGTATATTGGGTGTGTAGGTGAGTCTGTAATGACAGGGCCAGATGGGCTGGCAAGGTTAAGGCACACTCAGGCATGGCAGAAGCAAAGGCAGGAGACAGAGAATAAAGAAGGCGCTTCTGTCCATTTAAGTCAGACTACTTAAGACTTTTGGAGTGTAGAGTTGGATCAGCAGACTCTTAATTTTTTTTTTAATTTTTTATTGGTGCAGTGTATTCATACATCATAGTGGGATACAAACTTTTGTAGACATACATGCACACATCGCCCAGTCAGCCCCCACCTGATCCTCACCCCATTCCCTCCCCATCCCTCCTTCCCATGCTTGGCTTAGTGGTTGACATCTAGTATTATAGCAATTTATCCAAAATTAAAAATGATAATCTCACATAACAGTTTCATTTGTCTGATACCAAGCTTTTGATAACTTAAAGATAACATTTCAATATTTCTTTTTGCTTTCTTTCTTACCAGAGAATATTTTTTTCTTTTCTTTTTTTTTAGGTGAAACTATCATATATTTATATATTTATTTTTCAGAAAAAAAAAATCTACCCTAATATAGAATATGGACTCTAGATACCCAAAACAATCTCAAAAAAGATCAAAGCTAGAAGATATATATTTTCTAATTTCAAACCATATAAAGCTACAATAATTGAAACCGTGTAGTACTGTTCTAAAGGCAGATATATAAACCATTGGAGTTACTGTTCTAAAGGCAGATATATAAACCATTGGAGTTAAATAAAAGCCTAGAGCTAAATTCTTTCATATATTGTCAAGTTATTTTTGACAAGGTTTCCACGAACATTTGGTGGGGGAAATAATAATCTTTTAACTAAATATTGTTGAAAATAATAATTACATGAAAAAGAATAAAATTGAACCCTTACCTAACACCATATACAAATATTAACTCAAAATAGATAAAAGACCTAAATATAAATCTTAAGACTATAAACTTTTAGGAGAAAATCTGGGTCATAAAACCTCACAACATTGAAATTGGCAGTGATTTCTTGGATATGATTTCAGTGGCACAGGCAACAGAAGAGTATACAAACTCCCTAAAAAATAAAAAAAAAAATATTGTATATCCAAAGACAATGTAAACAGAGTTAAAAGTTACTGATAGAATGGGATAAAATATTTCCAAATGCTATATCTGAAGGTATATTAATATTCCAACTAGAAATCCTAAAAATTAGCAACAATAAAAACAAACAATACAATTTAGAGATAGGTAAAAGACTAACATAAATAATGAATCTCCACAGATAACCAATCTTAGTTGTCTGTTGGATGGAAAATCTTGTTTCTCTAGTTCTGATGTGTGTTACCTATTTCTTCTTTGTAGTTAATCTCTTTGAGTATTTTCTCTAGTGCTGGTTTTGAAGACATAAATTCCTTCAGTTTCTGTTTGTCATGGAAGCTTCTTATTTCTCCATCTAATTTGATAGAAAGTTTTGCTGGGTAGGAAATTTTTGGCTGGAAGTTTTTTTCTTTCAGAGTTTGGAATATGTTACTCCAAGCCCTTCTGGCTCTCATGACTTGGTTTGGGAAGTCTGGAGTGATTCTAATTGGTTTGCCTCTGAATGTCACTTGGCCCTTTGTTTTTGTTGCCTTTAAGATTCTCTGCTTGGCTTCCACATTGGTCATTTTGACAATTATGTGGCATGGGGATCCTCTTCTCCGATCCTGTCTAAAGGGAGTTCTATAAGTTTCCTGGACCTGTGTATCAACCTCTTGCTCTATGTTTGGAAAATTTTCTGCTATTACTTCCTTGAAGAGATTGTTGATCCCTTTGGTTTCACCTTCTTTTCCCTCCTCTATTCCAATTATTCTTAGATTAGCTCTCTTAAAATAGGCCCATATTTCTTCAATGTCAGATTCCTGCTGTCGGATATTTTTTTCTAGATTAGAAACTATGCCTTCATTTTTGGATTGATCATCTTCTAAGAGCGAGATTCTGGTCTCCATGTGGTCTAATCGGTTGTTTGTACTTTGAATTGAGGCCTTTACTTCATTAATTGCATCCTTTATCTCTTTTTGGTTCTCTCTGAGTTCTTTTCGAAACACCTCTATTATTTCTACAGTTATTTTCCTGATTTGATCTTCTAGAAATCCCTGAATTTCTGTTTTATCGGGTTCTGATGTTGTGGGGTTGTGGGCATTCATTACTCCATTGTTATTCTTCTTTCCCATGATTTCGGAAGTTTGTGCCTTCTCTGGGTTCTTCCCTTGGGTCACTACGACTTCACGTAAGGTGCTCTGGATCTCGAGTCTGTGCTATCTCAGACCCCACTACTCCTTTACTGGGTTGTATCACAGAGTCTCTGACCCAGGGAGTCAATAGAGGCTGCTTTAGACTATGGGGGGTGCCAGGTTGGGCGTTCTCCTGTGGTGTGATATCTCTGCCACCGCCACTCCCCCACTGGGTCAAGTCCCTGGGAGTGTAGTACTGGGATTTCTCCTCTGGGGCCCGCAATTTGACTCACTGTTGTTGAATACGCAGATCAAGCTGTAGTGGACTCAGTGAATTTGCTGCTGCTGCCGCCGGTGGCAATATGGTGCCGCTGCCACACCTCGACCGTGAGGCTGGCGTATTTGTTCTCTGTTTTTGAGCTCTGCTCTGAGTTCCTGCAGCGTGTGCTGAGCTCAGCCACTGGGAGCTTTAGATGCTCCCCGCGCCGAAAAATCCCGCCCAGCTGTTCTGCAGTGGCTCACCTCGGCTCGCTGTAGCCGTCCGGTGTACTCGCTGCTGCTGCTGCCGGCAGTAAGGCGCTGCTGCCGCGTCCTCAGGCGTGAGGCCAGTGTATCTCCTCTGTGGCTCTGAGCTTTGTTCTGAGTCCCCTTCCTCTCTGGAGCCTGGTGATTTTTTTGTTTCTCTGGTGATGGTGTTTTCTGGCTATGAAAGGCGCTGATTTTGTGGTAATGGAGATTAGTTGTTAGTGGGGCTCTTAAGCCCCGCTTTTCTCGGTCGCCATCTTCCAGACTCTTAATTTTTTAAGGGAAAGATAGTAAATAGTTGAGGTTTTGTGGCCATGTGGTCTCTCTGCAAGTGCTCAGCCGTGCTGCAGTTTGTCAAGAAGGAATGTGGCCCTGTTCCATAAAACTTAAAAAGAAGCCATCAGGCCAGGCGTGGCCTCAGGGTCACAGTGTGGTCCTCCTTCAGGAGCTAGGAATTCAGTGCCAGGGTGAGGCTGCAGAGCTGGCAGGAACTGCATCATGTAAGAGCCGGGAGGCTCTGGAGAAGCTGGAGTGCATGGCTGAGCCCTGGGCCACCGAGGCGCAGACGGCTCACCTCGAGTGCTGCGCCACTGGAGGATCGTTTTTAGGAGATTTGAGGAGCAGGTTCATCATATAAGAGATAATGGAGACTTAACCAGGGCAGTGGTTTAAAGGATGGAAATAGGGATTACTGTCCTGGCGTGGTGGCACACGCTGTAATCCCCGTGCTTGGGAGGCAGAGACAGGAGGGTCGCGCAGGTTCGAAACCAGCCGCGCGCGCTGGCTTAGGAGACCGTATTTCCAAATAAAAAAATGTAAAAATAGGTCTGGGAGTGTACCCCGGAGGTAGAAGGGCTTCCAGGAACCCCAGTACCACCAAAAATAAAAATTTTTAAAAATTTAAAAAAGGAAGTAGGGGTTACTGAGAAATGTTTGAGGGAGGAATAAGGACTCTTTGTTATGACAGTACAGTCAAGGATGAATCCTGGGTTTGCAAGACATGTACTGATGCCATTAATTTATAAAAATAAAATCAGCTCATTTAGAGGATAAAATCAGCTCATTTAGAGGATAAAATCAGCTCATTTAGAGGAGGCAGGCGATAAGTCATTTTATTCCTCTTCAATCTGAGGTAGGTTTGGGGCAAGCGGATGAGACCGTCTAGAAGCTGTGGACCCTGGGAGTAGAGTGAGGGTGGGAGTCTTCAGGGCACGTTGCCGAGCCAGCGCAAGTGGAGGCCCGTCTGGGAAGAGCTGGTGTCGGGTTGTGATTACTCAGGGCAGAGTGGGTTACTCTGGCGGTGGATTATGTCATTTGAAAAGATATTTTGAGTATTAAAGATTTTATTTGAAAAAAATGAAATACATATGTCATGCTTATGATCTGAGCTATAGAAACAAAACATAGAAAATCTTGGGGACATATGTAGAAAACAGACTGACTTCTGTTTTCAGAGGTTCAGTTGAAGTCTCCTGTGGGGATTACAGGTGAATGGTAGGGAATTTGCTTTTTTTTTTTTTTAATGTAGCAAAGGGAAACGTTAGGTGTGAGGTATGTTTTAAAAGTTTGAGAAATCGTGCTGTGGAAAGAGGAGAAGCATTCTAGCTCCAGAGCATGTGAAGGGCGGCCGGGGAATGTGAGGAGGAGCAGGAGGGAAGGCAGAGGCAGGTGAGGGCAGGGTTGGCGATGGCAAGGGTGGGGTTGCGGGATGCGGGGGTCAAGTGGGCCCAGCTGAAGGACCTGGAGTTTGCACTCAGAACAGCTGGGCCCTTGCTGAGGCTCACCAGTCTTGTGCAGACCTTGGAACCGCAGAGTGGAGGCAAGCTGAGGCGGCAGACGGTGAAGAAGTGAGCGCGCGGATTGCTCATGGAGAAGTTTGGATGGAGAGGGGAGACTGAATACTGAACATTTTTATTAAACCTGCTTAAAACTGTTTTGGAGGTTTTGGAAATTGTGAGCCAGCCTTTTTTGTTGATAAGCTGCCATTTTAAATCCTTAATAGGAAAAGAGTAACATGGAAATAGATATGACCTACCAACTAAAAGTTATCCAGCAGAGCCTAGAGCAGGAAGAGGCCGAGCACAAGACCACGAAGGCACGGCTGGCAGATAAGAACAAGATCTATGAATCCATTGAAGAGGCTAAGTCGGAGGCCATGAAAGGTATAGTTTTTAGTTTTCCTGCAGCATTTTCCCAAGAATTAGTTTGATACCTGTTTATTTTATTGCTAAATATTTGAAGAGTGGAAGGGGAAATGTTGGGGAATCTTATATACATATGTATTTTCTCCTTTGCCTCATTACAGTATTCATTTCTGAGACAGTAAGCCCCAAACAAAACTATTAATTCTGCCAGAATGTGTTGCAAAATTGTTGCCAGTTGATGCAAGATAAAGAGTTGAAAGTAATAGCTGGTCTAGCTAGAATATAAATTTACTTAATGTTTTGGAATCTGGTTATTCTAAAGGTAGTACCCAGAACTGGTCCAATCCATACAATATTCATAGGTAATAAAATTAACTTTTCTACAAACGAACATTTGTTGTGGAATTGTCTTAGAATAATTTTGTTTCAAAATAATCATTTATAAATAATTACAGTTTTTTGAAATTCCAAAAGAAATCAGTATGTTATTCATGGGAAAGTCTTAAGACTCTTGAAAAGAGGTTTTGATTCATATTGAAGCATACCATTTGTAAAGAACTTAGCAAAAAATAGCCTCTTGATTATTATGTGTAATTATAGATTTTCTGATTAAGACCAATTTAATTTAACAACTCAGGAAGATAAGAAATGAAATGAGTGCTTTATTTTGAAATATCTAATTGGAAGAGAGGAAGTTAGGCCAGGTTTCCTTGTCCATTGCCTAGAAAAGGAAGTTGTTCTTTTGAAATAGTTAATGTGCAATAAAATGTAAATGCTTTAGACATTTGTAATGTGTTCCTGTATCTACCACTGAAAACAAGACACAGTGTATTTTCATCACCTTAGTATGTTTCTTTTGCCTCTTTCTGTTCTGTATTCCAACATTATGTTATTCTTTTATGCCAAACAAGTACATTTATTTACTGGGTATTTTCTGAACTGATGAAAATGAATCAATTCATTGTAGTATAACTATTATTTTTCATATTGTTATAACACTAGTAGAAGATATAGGATGACTTTCATATTTTCACTTGAGTGTACAGAAACATCGTACAAGATTCAAATCGGAATCTGAAGTGTTGGGTCTTCCGCCTCCTTGGATTAAAATGGCTTGCCTGATGATTACTAGTTGTTGTGAAAATCAAGTGCAGTTGAATATGGGAAGTACACAGAAATGCTGTCTATTACTAGTACAGGAAGACTTTCGTTTTTCTACACTTGAATACTGTTCTTTAAAAACAGAAAACTCATTGGTTTAATTTTGACCTAATAAAAGCTTATAATAGATAATGATTAGATATCCAGCCTTAGGTGTGAAGAAATGAAGGAAATGTAAAAGTACTAATTAGTATATCAAAGGTAATACTTTAACAGTGATCATTTAATGTTGAAATCACTTGGTCAGGCATAAACTTTGGATTGCCTTTTAGGTTTTTTTTTTTCTGATTAATGAAACAAGTTCGGTGGAAATGATTTAGAAAAATGCAAGAAAATATTAAGAAATAATTGGGATTAACCCAAACCCTACTATTCAGGATTTTATTTTATGTATTTTCCCTATTTCCTGTACTCTGCTTTTTTCTTTTAAGAAACATTGTGAACGTTAATGAGTGCTTGCATGTAGTTGTCCAAAATCCCCAGGAGGGTTAGTTCTGTTACTGCCCTGGAAGTAAGGAAACTGAGGCCCAGAGGTTAACTCTCATGAGCCCAGAACCTCCCTGGAATGTTGAAAAGTAAAGTAGTGACCCTGAGACAACGAGTGGCAGGAAATGGATGTTCACTTAAAGGTGCGAGCCTGTAATAGAGCCGTTGGTAAAGGTAAAGCCCGGCACAGCGGTGCGCAGCCGTGATCCCAGTGCTCAGGAGGCAGACACCAGAGGATTGCGGGCTCCACACTAACCTCAGCAGCCAGGCGAGACCCCGTTTCAAAACAAAAAGTAAAAAGGGATGGGGCGTAGCTTGAAGTTAGAAGGCCTCTGGGTTCAGCCCCAGCACTGAAGGAATGAATGAGGGAATGAATGAATATAGAAGTATCTTTTTTTTTTTCATTAGAAAAGATGTAATATTGGAGAGGATGATACATTTTGTAACCTGAAAACAAAACTACAAGTTTTCAAGCATAAAATTTTTGATATCTCAAATATATTGGGAAGAATGATAAACACAGCAAATTAGAAATTAATACAAATAAAATACTAGAGCAGTATCATTTATTGTCATTTTTATTTGCACTGTGTCATATACTTGATAAGCTTCTCTTATTTGTAAAAGCATTATTCTATCCATTTTTATTATAATAGAAATGGAGAAGAAACTCTTAGAGGAAAGGACTTTAAAACAGAAAGTGGAGAACCTATTGCTGGAAGCTGAGAAAAGATGCTCTATACTGGACTGTGACCTTAAACAGTCCCAGCAGAAACTGAACGAGCTCCTTAAACAGAAAGACGTGTTAAATGAGGATGTAAGTATGAATCTCACTAATAAACAGTAGATGAGCTAATGGATCAGTAACTAACTAGGTTTATTTGTAAAGCGCTAATGATTGCTTCATAATTTTTAAAATGTCTCTTATTGCTGGGCAGGGCTCTACACACCTGTAATCCCTGCTGCTCAGGAGGCTGAGGCAGGAGGATCACAAGTTCAAGTCCAGTGTCAGTGTCAGAAATTCAGTGAGACCCAGGGCGAGTGGACCTCGCTCTCAAAATAAGGTGGCTAGGGCTGTAGCTCAGTGGTAACGTGCCCCTGGGTTTAACCCTTAGCACCTCTCTCCTTTTTTTTTTTTTCCGCTTATAATATTCTCTGTAACCTGTAGAACATAGGCACTTACACACACACAGATGCACATGTACATACATATGTGTATATGTATTACCCTCCCTCCCTTCTTCACCCAGAGGCATCTACCTCGGAGCTATACGCCCAGCCCTATTTTATTTTGAAACAGGGTCTTGCTGAGTTGCTGAGGGCCTTGCTAAATTGTTGAGGCTGGCCTCAAGTCTGCAGTTCCGGCTCAGCCTTCCAAGTCCTGGGATGCCAGGTGTGTGCCACCGCACCTAGCTCACAGTTTTTACCATTCTCAGCAGTACCACACATATTTTAATGCAAAATGTGTGGACTGCTTACTTAGGAACAAAATTCTGTTTTTTTAAATTACTATATTGTTGCTAGCTTCACTTATAGGAAAAATCAAAATAATTTTGCTTCTATATCAAGTATACAACTTATTTTTTTAGGTTAGAAACTTGACATTAAAAATCGAGCAGGAAACTCAGAAGCGCTGCCTTACGCAGAATGACCTGAAGATGCAAACACAACAAGTTAACACCTTAAAAATGTCAGAGAAGCAGCTGAAACAAGAGAATGACCATCTCCTGGAAATGAGAACGAACCTGGAGAAGCAGAATGCTGAGCTTCGGAAGTAGGTTCACTGATGAGACGGTTCGCACACGCGTGGCGTCTGCTCGTAAATTGTCTTAATTTTGCTCTCGCTGGGGATTTTCTCTTGGCCATTTTACTTTCTTGCCACATTTACTCTTTCTGTACAAACACATGTTGTGTGCCACTGTGGTCCTTTGAGAAGACTGTGACACACACACACACACACACACACACACACACACACACACACACACACACCTGGTCCTGGTGTGGGGGACCTGGGCTTCACTCCCTGCCCTGGGCTCTTCCTGACTGCCCCCAGCTCCTGGCCACCTTCTTGTTGCTGGTAGCTTTAGTTTCTAGCACTTGCACAAGTAGGTTAAGCTGACACCATATTGTGTGTGTGTGGGGGGGGGTTACCAGGGATTGAATCCAGGGGCATTCAACCTCCAAGCCACACCTCCAGCCCTATTTTTTATTCTTTATTTTGAAACAGGGTCTCACCAAGTTGCGGAGGGCCTCACTAAGTAGCTGAGGCTGGCCGCGAACCTGCGATCCTCCTGTCTCAGCCTCCTAAGTACTGGGATTACAAACATGCGCCACCATGCCCAGCTCCACAGATCAGCTTTTCAAACCATTTTATAGACTGTTCCCCACTGCTATACTTAATTTACTGGAGATGGAAAACTTAACTGTTTAAATACTTCAAACTACACTTTAAAGTTTAGTTTGAAGTCCAATTATTTTGAAGAAAGCCCCATTCTTTTTGTTAGTAGACTTATTTCTTCCCAGTCATGATCAAAGTCACATTGGATCGCAGCTATTTGATTGGGTGGTGGGTGGGGTGGAAAGACCTTTGGAGCCAGCCAGCCAGGGGTGTGAGCGTCAGTTCCGCTGTGTACTAGCAGACCAGCAGTGTCTACTTCTCTGAGCCCTTTTATGATAGGCGCATAGAAGCTAAAGGGGACAGTAATAGCTTGCTTGGTAGGGTTCTTTAAAAGAAATTTTATGATTTATTTAAAGCATCTAGCACAGCCAGGCGTGGTGGCGCACGCTTGTAATTCCTGCGCTGGGAGGCTGAGACAGGAGGATCGCACGGGTTCGAAGCCAGCCTCAGCTACTTAGTGAGGCTTTCAGCAACTTAGTGAGACCCTGTTTCCAAATAAAATATATTTAAAAAAAGGTCTGGGAGTATAGTCCAGAGGTGGAAAGCCTCTGGGTTCCACCCCCAGTACCACCAAAAAAATAAAATAAAAATAAAGCATCTAGCACAATAAATAGTAGGAACGTTACTGCTGCTAGGGTCAGGGTACAAGGATGCCGTCTGTCCAGGATGTCATCACTGCTAATTGCCTGCTTACATACCTGTGACAGGTCAGTAAGATCTGACACTATTTAGGAAAGGGTGCTCAAAATATTCAAGTAGACTTTGTTCTTTAATCTTAGAGCTCATAAGATTTCAACTTTTAAAATTAGAGCTAGAATTTGAAAACTTATTTGAACATCTTTGTCTCCCCCCTCCTCCCTGCATATTAGCTTTATTCTTTATCTTTCATTTTTTCTAGCTCTAGATAAAGGTTTTATAACTTTGTTTACTTGGAGAGAGATACTTGATTTGGCCTCATTGGCTCCCAAGTTCAGAAGCACCCCAAGTCCTGCCATGGAACTCCTTGGCCTGGGCCTCAGACAGGGATCTTAGGCTCTGGGGAGCACAGTATTAAAACCATCCGACCAAGCTGGCACAGTGGCACATGTTTGTAATCCCGGTACTTGGTAGTCAAAGGGCATGGTCTTCTGGAGACCATACTTCTAGAGCGACTGCTTTAAGACACCTATAACTTATTAAGACTTTGACTCAATGTCTTCACAGAGAACGTCAAGATGCTGATGGACAAATGAAGGAACTCCAAGATCAACTTGAAGCAGAACAGTATTTTTCAGTAAGTTTCAGGCACATTAACTTGAACGTTGCTGAATTTGTACAATATTTTTTTTAATTATTTTCACAGAAGCAGGAGAATGATTTTCTTTGAAATAGATTCTCATAGCAAACTCTGGACAGTTTTGGATGAGGTGTTTTATATATAACTCAAAAAGTACTGAGCAAGAAATGCAGATAATTTAATAGAAATCCATTGTCATTGTTAGGAAAATAAGTTTTTCATACCTAGGAAGCTGATGAAAAACATTGCCTTTTGAGGACATAGGTAATTTCATAGTGAAAGAAATAAAATATATTGTCATCTCAATAGTTTTACTTTTGAGATCAATATAGGATGTGAAATAGAAATTGTCTCACTGTTCCATTGTTTTAAGTCAACAGAATTTTATTTTACAAATTAGTAGTTTTTCCTTGTCTCCTCATTCATCCTAACAATCTATGCCATTCATCAAGAAATATTACTCTAATAGCCAGTTGAAAATCAGGCTTTTTAACTTATCTATCACTGAGCTCTACCCCAGCTCCTAAGTGAACTTTTCTTATATTATTAATTGACGACTAGTAAATAGGAAGGCTCACTGAACTACTCCCTGCTTGGGATTCAAGCTCACTCGGCATTGAGGAGACTGGCACACGCCCGCCTCTTTGCTGGCCAGGTTTTGACTGTGGGATGATGTCACTGATGGAAGTGATTCACAGTTTTGTATTTTGCTGTTTAGACCCTCTATAAAACGCAAGTTAGGGAGCTTAAAGAAGAATCTGAAGAAAAGACCAAACTTTGTAAAGAATTACAGCAGAAGAAACAGGAATTGCAGGATGAAAGGTAAGGACGAGACCTGCCCCTTGTTTCCGGGTATATGCCCTGCTCCTAGAACAGTGTCTGCTCCTCACCAATTAAAACCCAGCTGATGAAGTCAGACAAAAACTGACACCCAAGTGGAAATTGAACATTAAAAAGATGTATCTCCTGCCGGGCGTGGTGGCGCACACTTGTGATCCCCACACTTGGGACACTGAGACAAGAGGATCACACAGGTTGAAAGCCAGCCTCAGGTACTTAGTGAGGCTCTCAGCAACTTAGACCCTGTTTCCAAATAAAGTATAAAATAGGTCTGGGAGAATAGCCCGGAGGTAGAAAGCCCCTGGGTTCCACCCCTAGTACCACACACACACACACAAAAAAAAAAAGATACTTCTCCTAGCCAGGTATGGTGGCACAGGCCTGTAATCTCAGCTCTTGGAGGCTAAGAGGGAGGAGGATGGGTTCACAACCTTTGCAACATAGGGAGGCTCTCACCAACTTAGTGAGACCTTGTTTCCAAATAAAAAATAAAATAGGGCTGGGGGTGTACCCTGGAGGTAGAAGGGCCCTGGTTTCTATCCCTAGTACCACCCAAAAAAAAAAAGAAGAAAAGAAAGAAAGAAAGAAAGAAAGAAAGAAAGAAAGAAAAAAAGAAAAATGACTTCTCTCTTAAGGGGCTGGCAGTGTGTCTCAGTCTCAGTGGTAGAGTGCACACTTAGCATGCACAGGGCTCTAGGCTCAATTCCCAGCCCCCTCCCCCAAGTTTTTTAAATGATATATCTCTGAACCATAGGGACTCCTTGGCTGCCCAACTGGAGATAACGTTAACCAAAGCAGATTCTGAGCAGCTGGCTCGTTCAATTGCTGAAGAGCAATATTCTGATTTGGAAAAAGAGAAAATTATGAAAGAGCTGGAGATCAAAGAGATGATGGCTAGACACAAGCAGGAGCTTACTGAAAAAGATGCTACAATTGCATCTGTAAGTAAAATGTTTTGGTTTTTATTAAATTAAATTGCTAATATCATAAATCATCTTTAAGCACTAAGATAGTATGAGATCTAAATGAAAAATTGTATGCACTAACTATAAGATTTTTAATCCAACTGACCACCAACTTTGTAGTGTTTGCTAGCGAGAGAAAAATTTCGAAGGAAAGTAAATATTCAGTAGTTGGATTTTACCCTATCAATTATGCAGACCTATGGGAGGCTGAGACAGGAGGATCACAGTTCAAGGCCAGCTTCAGCAATTAAGTGAAACCCTCAGCAACTTAGCGAGAGTCTGTTTCAAAAGCAAAAACAAGGGCTGGGGTGTATGTCAGAAATAGAATGCCTCTGGATTCAATCCCCCCAGTACCATAAAAAAAATTCTTGTATGTACAGTAGGAACTTAGTGTATGCTAGGTATTGCAGTATACATGCCAGTGTGGAAGAACATGGCTTTGCTAAATGATTTTTGAATAACTATTTTTATGTGGAAAGGGATAAAATTAGGTCCTTACCATTTTACACACAAAAGTAAATTCTGTCTTAAGTACCTAAATGTGGAAAATAAAAAATTGTAAGATATTAGAGCAGAATCCAAAATTTACATCTGGCAAAGACAGCCATAAATAAATGACAAAGAGAAGATATTTGTAATATATGTATTAAATAAGGGATTTGTGTCTAGAATATATGTAGAATTCAAGCAGCTCTCAGGTTAAACTGTTCAGAAGAAAAATTGGCCAAAAGAGAAAACCTACATGGATAAGCAGGTACTTTGCCCTACTGCTCTTCAGGAAAAGGCCAAGGCTGGAGAAAACAGTTTTGAGATACTATTTCACACCTATCTCATGGCAGAAATTCAGTATCCGACCATTTTAAGTATTTGAAAGATGTCTGGAAAGCAGCTGTCTTCCTTACCGTTCTGGGGAGCGGCGCTCATCCTGGCGTAGTGTAGTGTAGTGAGTGTGGTGGTGTCCACTGCGTGTTACGCAACGCAGTCCAGAGAAAACTTGCATTAAGGTAGACATTGCTACAGAAACTCAGGCACAGTTTTCATAGCAGCATAGCATAAGTGTTTGCAAATGTTTTATAAATTGAATGAATAGATACATTAAATATCATAGAAAATGGGATGATTATATCTGTTAAAATGAATTAGATCTTTATATACATATCAGTGATTCTTTTATATGATGCTATTACATTAAAAAACAATTGTGGAGCCGGGTATGGTGGCGCACGCTTGTAATTCCCTCGCTCTCGGCAACTTAGTGAGACCCTGTTTCCAAATAAAGTACAAAATAGGTCTGGGAGTATAGCCCAGAGGTAGAAAGCCTCTGGGTTCCACCCCCATTACCACCAAAAAAAAAAAAAAAAATCAGGAATTAAAAGTGGGAGGGGGGCTGGGGGTATAGCTCAGAGGTAGAAAGCCTCTGGGTTCCACCCCAGTACCACCAAAAAAATAAAAAATTGTGGAAAGATCAGTACAGCATGATTTAAAAAATCACATAATTAGTGAGGCCCCGCGTAACTTAGTGAGACCCTGTTTCAAAATAAAAAGTAAAATGGGCTGAGGTGTAGCTCAGATGTAGAATGTCTCTGGGTTCAATCTCTTAAAGTATACAATCATGGGTGGGAAGGAAGAGTATATTTTTTTTTATTTTATTTTTTTTTTAGTATTAGGGATTGAACCCAGGGCATTCTATCTGTGAGCCCTATTTTTATACCCAGCCCTATTTTTTATTCTTTATTATGAAACAAGCTCTCACTAAATTGGGCTGGGGGTGTAGCTTAGAGGTAGAATGCCCCAGTATTCAATCCCCAGTACCATAAATAAATAAGTATATATATATATATATAAGTAAGTAAGTAAATAAAACTTTCTACAAGAAGGAAGAATAGGAGTAGGATTTGGAAGGAATACAAAAGAATGAATTTCACTACAATTTTATCTTCCATTTTAAAATAATGTTCTGAAACAAATATTACAGTTTTTAAATGTGTTTATTCTACATAATGAGAATGTGGGGCTTTTTATTTCCTTTCTTTAGTTTGTTAAGATTTTTCTCTCATTTAAAAAACCGGCTAAGCATTTGTGAAAGAAAGACAACTTTTAACTTCTGGAGTGCATATGAAGTCTATTATACTTAGCAAATTTGTCATCAAGGGTAAAGTTGGGTAATGTAGCCCACGGGAAGGAAATATAGAGGTGGATAACTTAGAGAAAGAAGAGGCTTAGCAACATTCTGGAGGTTTTAATTTGAATTGCATGATGACTTTTTGTTCAGTTTGTGATTTTTATCTCCTCCCACTTTGGTTTTTAGCTTGAAGAAACTAATAGGACACTCACTAGTGATGTTGCCAATCTTGCAAATGAAAAAGAAGAATTAAATAACAAACTGAAAGATGCCCAGGAGCGTACGTATTGGCTCTTTAGCATGCCTCTTGTGTGCCCCCGCTGGGGCTCTGCGGGTAACTTTGTCTCTCGTCTTTAGAGCTCGCGAGGCTGAGGGATGAAGAGGTGAGTGCCGCGGCCATCAAAGCGCAGTTTGAGAAGCAGCTGTTGACAGAGCGGACACTCAAGACTCAGGTGCGTCCCTGGCCCGTCAGAGGTGGAGTCTCGTTTTTATTTATCTCTTTTACATTTTCCTTCTAGAATAATAGGTTGGAAGCAGTAGTCATTGGATGTATCAGGATTTGTGAACAATTACCTGATTTTTGCTAGGTTGGGAGAAGCTAGATTTGATTTACGTTGTCCAGTTCGACATCTAGTAAAGTTTTTCATAATTTTTCTCTATGGAATCACATTCCATTCCAATTTGTTATTATAATCCAGAAGTTTTTCTGCTTGTAAGGAACTATAAAAAAATGACCGTTTGCTGACAGCCTGCAAAGAGTAATTTGTTTTAGAAGGGTGCCTGTGAATAGCGACCACCCAGCATCCCTCTACCATCATTTTGTATGTATGCGAGAATTGTGTGAGTACCAGAGTCCCTCCTGTGCTGTTGGGTTGGTTATATTTTATTGTTACTAATGCACATACATCTGCCTATTAATGTCTCTTAGATCAAAGTTAAAATGGTAGCAAATGACATTGCATCAAAATGGATGTTTTCTGGAGGGGTGGGGCATTAATGCTGGGCTTGGAGCCCAGAGCCCACACATCTAGGCAGTTGCTCTGCCACTGGGCTATGTCCAGCCCCGATACAGTTTTAAGTTACAATTCTCAAAAATCATGAGAATAAAAAACTAATAGAGAGAAAGAACATGAGTTATAAAGGAGCTATAGTATTTAAATAATGTAAAAGTATTTCTTTGTAGCCTTTTATATAAGGAGACTACTAGTAGCTAATGTAACTTGGAATTAATGAATTCTGAGAAACCATCAACATTTTATTTAATTTGCAATCTTATTTTTACCTTTTTAAGGCTGTGAATAAATTGGCTGAGATCATGAATCGAAAAGAACCCGTGAAGCGTGGTAGTGACACAGATGTGCGAAGGAAAGAGAAGGAGAATCGAAAGCTGCATATGGAGCTTAAGTCTGAGCGTGAGAAACTGACCCAGCAGATGATCAAGTACCAGAAAGAGCTGAATGAGATGCAGGCTGTAAGGACACGTTCTGGACTCTAGGCTGAGGGCTTGATTTTTAGAAACAGTTCTTTTTATGTCTACATTTGGCTGCATATAGAACGTTTTTATTAATAGTCACTATTGAGCTACAGAACTGAGAGATCTGTTGCATCCAGTTAATCTAAGTTAATTTAATTTCCTATAGCAAATAGCTGAAGAGAGCCAGATCCGAATTGAACTGCAGATGACACTGGACAGTAAGGACAGCGACATTGAGCAGCTGCGGTCACAGCTCCAAGCCTTGCACATGGGTCTGGACAGCTCCAGCATAGGCAGCGGGCCAGGGGACGCTGAGGCGGATGATGCCTTTCCAGGTACAGATCTGCTCTCCTCCCTTACGTGTCTTAGCTATAAACCAGTTGATCGTCTTGTCCTGTGCGTGACCTTTCCTGGAGGAAAAGTATTTGTACTCCTTGGAGTGAAGGTTCAGATAACATTTTATACCTGTTTTCTTTTATTTTTGACAATATTTTTCATTTAAAAAAACTTGCAGATGAAACATCCACATGTGTAGAGATGTGTCTCTCTGTGAAGCGTTTGTTTCATTCTCTCCTTTCTGCTTCCTACTCCCACACCTGGCGCGTAGTTCACTTCACTCGGGCCCACACTGTGCAGTCCATGTCCTTCTTCTACAAGCGCGCCTCCGCCTCTCTCAGTGTTGCCTCTCAGCCCGCCCGCTCGCACATGCTCCCTGACTCTGACTCTGACTCAGAAGAAGAATCTTTGCCTTACTTACCCATTTCGTCGGAGGCTGATGGTGCAGGTGATAGCCTGGAAATCTTCCTGTCTTTGGATTTTCCTGCTTCCCTTAATTTTAGTTCTTTTGACATAATTTTATAACCATCACTAATACTCACTAACCCTAACATATTGCTGTAGACTCAGTTAAAAATAAACTGCTGCATGAGCAAGGAATTTATTTTTAAGTATTTTCCCATGGTGTTGCAATTATAATAGAGTTTTATTTTGCCAGTTTACAAGAAGTAGAGCAGTCCATGGGGAAGTGTGTGGTTTTACTGTGTGTTTCATCCATTTTCAACTAAGAAGTTCTCTCTAAAGTTTCATATCAAGAGGGGTAGTCCAGAAAACACACATGGACCATTTCAAAGGATGTGTTAGGTGTGCACTGGTTACTGGTGTCATGCACGTTGTGGGGGACCTTAAAGAGAACGTGGGACAGGCCTGATCCTTACCCTGGAGAGAGTTTGTGCATTTGTAGTCAAAGAGGCGTCCCTGTTCATCTCTCAAGAACACAGTTTCCTCAGCTTAAGTAGAAATTTAATTCCTATTCTTTGGAGTTATGAGGATAACAGAGAATATATGTAAAGTGGACAGCAAGTGGACATATAATAAATGGTGAAAACTTGATAGTTTCTCTTACTGTTAGAATGACCTCCCAAAATGCTGTTTTATTTATTCTATTAAAAGATAATGATCAAGCCAGGTGTGGTGGTTCAAGCGTGTAATCCCAGTATTTGGGAATTGAGACAAGAGGATCGCAGGTTCAAGGCCAGCCTCAACAACTTAGCAATACACTGTTTCAAAATAAAATCTAAAATAGGGCTGGTGATGTAGCCCCAAGGTTAGAAGGCCTCTGGGTTCAATCTCCAGTACCAAAATGTGTGTGTGTGTGGGGGGGGGGGGTACTAATCAATTCAAATTCCAAAGAAGTGGACACTTTACTTTGTAAAAGTAGAATTTTGCTGATTTTGATATTTTGGAATTTATAAATTTTTGGTTCTATTTTTGGTTCATTAACCAGATTTGATCTACACAATTTTATTTTATTTTAGCCATTCATTCTAAAAGTCTGCATTACTCAGATTGCTCATTAAGATGTTTTCTCCTCAAAGATGTGCATTATATCTACAGCTAGGCCTTTCTTCGAAGAAAACATAAAGGATTCTAATGCAGATTGATATACCAGTGAGAACAGAGCTGCTGGGCTTGGGAGGGGTTGTTTGCTTTGAAGGTTTTTTGCAACTTTTCTCCTGACTTTTGGCGATGCATGAATATAAGAAACAGATATTTGGCTTTATAAAACTGTAGAATATCTAGTCCAGTGTTGAAACCTGGATTTTGTTTTGTGTTGCATAACGTGCTTCTACTGATCCTGCATTATTATTGTGTTCTAGATAATATACAGTGATAAATTCTGGAAAGCATACTTGATGGGTTTTGTGGTTTCCATATTAAATTTTCATTAAATGCCTCATCGTCTAAGGAAATCCATTAATTTATGCTCATACCTTCCATTCACTCACAGAATCAAGACTAGAAGGATGGCTTTCTTTGCCTGTGCGAAACAACACTAAGAAATTCGGATGGGTCAGAAAGGTAAGTGGCACTTTGAAATGTGGTTCTGTTTCTTTGCTTCTGGTTTAACTACGGCCGTTTCACTTTTGTAGTTATAGGATATACATGACTGAACTTTTATTTTTTTTATTTGAAATTACATAACTTTAAAATTTTTTATTTTTCATGTGTTAATAATAGAATGGGTTTTGACATTAAAAAATAAGCCTGTAGCCGGGCGTGGTGGCGCACGCTTGTAATCCCCGCGCTTGGGAGGCAGAGACAGGAGAATCGCGCAGGTTCGAAGCCAGCCATGCTGGCTTAAGAGACCCTGTTTCCAAATTTTAAAAAAGTATAAAATAGGTCTGGGAGAGGAACCCTGGTACCACCAAAATAAATAAATAAATAAGCCTGTTAACCTTGGTGCTTTTGCTTTTCAGTGGAAAACAACTCTATATGAGACTCATTTATTTCTTTTCTTCTGTTACTATGATTTTGATTTTTTTTTTTTTTTTTTTTTTTTTGGTGGTACTAGGGTTCCTGGAAACCCTTCTACTTCCGGGTTACACTCCCAGACCTGTTTTTTTTATATATATACTTTTTATTTGGAAACAGGGTCTCTTAAACCAGAGCGGCTGGCTTTGAACCTGCATGGTCCTCCTGTCTCCGCCTCCCAAGCACGAGGATTACAAGCATGTGCCACCATGCCCGGCTTATTTTCATTTTTTATAAGCTTACTAATGCTCTTGGATCCCAAGACTAAATCAGTCCCAAAATATTTTACTTCATGTCCCCCCTCATTTGCTTATTTAAGATATCTGCAAAAGAAGAGTTAAGAAAGAAAACATCTACAAATAAATTTAGTGTGTGTGTGTGTGTGTGTGTGTGTGTGTGTGTGTGTGTCACTGGGGTTGGAACCCAGGGGCTTTTCTACCTCCGGGCTACACTCCCAGACCTATTTTATATTTTATTTGGAAACAGGGTCTCACTCAGTAACTGAGGCTGGCTTTGAACCTGTGCGATCCTCCTGTCTCAGTCTCCCAAGCGCGGGGATTACAAGCGTGCGCCACCACGCCCAGCAAATTTATTGTTTTTTTATAAGTATGTACTGGTAGTTTTTAGTTACAGCTTAGGTATTTTGCAAATTTTATTGCTAATATAGGACTTATTTTCAAAGTAAATCAGTAAATACTGTACATAATTTCACTGCTTCCTTTCTTCCCTCTTTTTATAGTATGTGATTGTAAGCAGTAAGAAGATTCTTTTCTATGACAGTGAACAAGATAAAGAACAATCGAACCCTTACATGGTTTTAGATATAGAGTAAGTATTTTACTGGACTACCAGAGACGGCATCAGGAGACCAGCAAGGACCTTTCCCTCAAGTCAGCATATTTATCATCAGTCATGTAAAAGCCCAGAGGATCATCCCGGTGTGCTCGGCTCCACTTCTTATCATTTCCTTCTTACACACGACACTTTGGGATACGGTTTATCTAAAACATTTTTATTTTATGGATTTTTAATATATTTTTCAAAAACTAATAGGAAAATTGGCTAATTGAACATTTTTGAAAGTCTTAATGACCCAGATAATAGAACAAGATAGTGTGTGAGCGCCTACCATAGATAAAAGTAATCAGATTTTAACTTAATAAATATAATCAGATTTTAACTTCTGACATACGTATAGGATAACTACTGTAATTTGGTCCTTGAGTAATACTTACTTTTAAAATTTTTTATAGCAAGTTATTCCATGTGCGGCCAGTTACACAGACCGATGTGTATAGAGCCGATGCTAAAGAAATCCCGAGGATATTCCAGGTAAGCATGCTTTCCTGTGCTCTCCCTCTGAGGGCCCCACGGGGCAGGGTCGCCACCTTCCCTTCATTGTTGGCCTTCCTCGTGCCGCCTTTCTGTTTCATCTCATTTGAAGATGGTCTGTTGTTCCGTGCCTTTTGTGCTATTTCTGTTTAGGGACATCTTCGTTCCTTTTTCAGCACTTGTACTTATTAAAGTTAATTGTCAGCAGGCTGTGGTGGTGCACGCTTGTAATCCCAGTTACTTGGAAGGCTGAGACAGGAGGATCCCGGTTCACAGCCAGCCTCAGAAACTTGTTGAGGCCTTCTGCAACTTAGTGAGACCCTGTTTCAAAATAATAAAAACAGAGCTGGGAGTGTAGCTCAGAGGTAGGATGCTGCTGGGTTCAATCCCCAGCAACAGGAGCGCACACACCCAGAAATCAGTTGTCTGTATTACATTTCTGGCCATTGTCTTCTTTTCAAAGTTGGTTGTGTTTTTTGTTTTGTTTTTGTTTTAAGCACGAACCTTTTCCTGTGTTTGGTTTTATGCTCAGCTCTCTATAAATTTAAAAAGGTCTCATGAAGTTAAATTGTACCCGGTGTCCTTTTTATTTCCTATTTAACCTTTACTACTTCCATTTTTAAATTACTCAAACCAGCAATTAGTTATTGAGCTCTTTGTATGTCAAAGCCACTGTGTTTTGTTGTCCTATGGGACAGTGGTCCCCTCATCTTCTGGAGCTTAGACTGTTTATTTGAGGCATATTACACATCCTTTCTTCTTTTTTTTTTTTCTTTTTTCTTTCTCAACTCTATAAAACACATCACTTTTAAAGGAAGCTGTGCAAATTGCTGTCACGCAGTTTGTAATCCCAGCATTCGGGAAGCTGAGACAGGAGGATCGTGAGTCACGGACAGCCCCAGCTACTACTTAGTGAGGCCCTTTGCAACTCAGTGAGACCCTGTTTCAAAATAAAAAAAATAAAATATAGGGTTGTGGGTGCAGCTCAGAGGTAGAATGTTCCTGGGTTATATCTCCAGTACCACACACACAAAAAGAACCAAAATATATATTCTTTTTCTTTTCTTTTTTTCTGTTTTTTTTTTTTTTTTTTAAGTGCTGGCATTTAAGCCTTGTGCCTCGTGCACACAAGGCGAATACTTAACCACCGCCAGCTATACTCCCTCGTGTTCTGCTTCAGAAGTATAAAGTACTGGTTAGTATAATTGCAACGTTTGTTAAGGTGACTTAAGCTTTGTGGTTTTGGAGCAGGTATGGTGGAGACTGAAACTAGGGCCCTACCCTACCCCAAGGTGACTGTTTAGAATAGTCTCTCCCAGGAAGGGGGGGCTCCTAAGACGGTGTCACTAAAGTGTGGTAGGAGACTACAGAGAGAAGGAGGAGGCAGCCCTTGATAGGCTCAGTCCTCGTGAAGTCTGAGGAAGCGACTGTCTGGTGACTTTCTCACATTAGCTCCTGATGGGGCAGAACCTGCTTAGGTTTGAGCTTCAAATGCACTTTCTTCTTATTGAATAAGTAAATTTTATTTTATTTATACCATCAGAATTGTTGCTACATAGGAAATAAGTCATGTCTGGGAGTCTTTCATTGCTCGTTTTGGTATTTGCAGATCCTGTACGCCAATGAAGGAGAGAGTAAGAAAGAACCCGAGTTCCCCGCGGAGCCAGTGGGAGAGAAGTCCAACTACATCTGCCACAAGGGGCACGAGTTCATTCCGACTCTCTATCACTTTCCCACCAACTGCGAGGCTTGTACGAAGCCGCTCTGGCACATGTTCAAGCCCCCGCCTGCCTTGGAGTGCCGTCGCTGCCATATTAAATGCCATAAAGATCACATGGATAAGAAGGAGGAGATCATAGCTCCTTGCAAAGGTGAGTAGGGGTTTCTTGCTCCATGAATACCATGTATGTTCAGATCACTTAGGCAATTGACTTATTCAAATATTTCTTTATAGTGTATTATGATATATCAACGGCAAAGAACCTATTGTTATTAGCAAATTCTACAGAAGACCAGCAGAAGTGGGTTAGTCGGCTGGTGAAAAAGATACCTAAAAAGCCCCCAGCCCCCGACCCTTTTGCACGCTCATCTCCTAGAACTTCAATGAAGATACAACAGAACCAGTCAATCAGACGGCCAAGTCGACAACTTGCCCCCAACAAACCAAGGTAATAAAGAAAGATGGTAAAAATTAAATTTTCTCTATTCAAACTATACATTTTCCTAATAACAGTTTTCCTTTGTTTGGTTTTGGGTGTTTTTTAATTTGATTTTTCATTAAACTCAGATATTTGCTAGGCTAGACAAGAGTTCTACCACTGAGCTGCATCCCCAGCCCTGGAGTGATATTTTAATGAACCATGGGATACAAACTATTCTAAACTATTTTAATGTGCTTTTCTCTTCTCGTTCATTGATTTGGGTGAAAGTAATAAAAATTTGTTTTATAAATCACACATACATTAAATTCAACCCCAAATGTATAAAGTGCTTGTTTTTTGTCACCTGTTTGCATATGACCATACTGTGTTCAGCTTTAATAAATGTACTGAGTAATCTGGCAGATGGCATTAGCATCGCGCTCAGATCTTGAGTGTCAGGGGAAGGTGCAGACCTGGGTTTTACAGTGAAAACTTCTTTATATGGTGACTTCAGAGGCAGAGCTAACATGAACTTAAGACTCAATCTGCATCTATCAAGTCAAAACAGTCACCTGTTTGACTTAGAAAGCACTATAGTATAAAAAACAGCCTTAAAAGTATAATGACACTGGGCGTGGTGGTGCACGCTTGTAATCCCGCGCTTGGGAGGCAGAGACAGGAGGATCGCGCAGGTTCGAAGCCAGCCGCGCTGACCTAAGACCCTGTTTCCAAATACAAATATAAAAAATAGGTCTGGGAGTGTAGGCCAGAGGTAGAAGGGTTCCATCTCCAGTACCACCAAAAAAAAAAAAAAAAAAAAAAAAAAAAGAAAGTATAATGACTGCCTCACGTGGGCGTCCTGCTACTCGAGGCAGAGTTGAGAGTATGGGGGAGGCTGCGGACGATCGTCACCCACAGAAGCGCTTGACGGAGCTCTGTCCATAGGACTGCACTGAAGTCACTTAATTAGATCCATTTCTTGGCTTACCAGCTACTGCAACATTTATGAGCATTGTTATTGAGCATGAGGAGTTTTGGTTAGCCAAAGGAAAAAGTCTGTATGTAGATGAGGCGTCTGACTTCAGGAATCCTTTTTGTTCCCTAACATAGGACCGTCGGTCTGTGAACAATGATGTACAGTGGCTGTGTTGTCAGAGATCATATCTAAACTAATATCTCAAAAAATTTAGAATGACAAAGGTAGAAAATATTGAATATTTTGTGTGAGGTATGATAAAACTAAATACTATATAATAGTGATCACATGATAGTAATTAAGCTGGAGAAAAAATTTATTGACACAGAAGGCCATGTCGTGTGCTTTGCATAAGACATCTAAAATTAAGCTTATGTGATTACTGTTATAGGTCTATAATGCATACATGCTACTTTAATACTTTGTCTTAGTCTATTTTCTTTTGCTTTAACTCAGTGCCACACACAGACTGTATAATTAAAAATAGAAGTTTATATAAGTTAGAGGTTTCTAAACTTATTTGGCTCTCTACCTTCTTTAAGCAAATGGAAAGATGCAGTGACACATTTGTGTTCTTCTATGTATCTGTATTTTGTTCCAGTGCCCCCCAGGGGAGTGCTCTTGCCACTTGGGCACCTGTGAAGTTTTAGGTCATGGTTCTGCAGGCAGGCTGGCAAGCCCAGGAGCAGGGCACCGCTTAGTGAGGACCTCCTGCCCCACGTGCCTGACTGAGGCCTCCCGTGGTGAGACAGGGCAGGAGTGCCGGAGAGCGCTCCCTTCCTAACAGAGCCACCCCATAACAGCCCGCTGACCGCGAAGGCCCCGTGGCCTGGCACCACCACCTCTCGGTTTGTCTTATGAAGAAATTGTTTGAAACGGTGGAAGATCATAAATAGCACCAAATATTTAAAGACTTTTCCTTGGAAAGTGTTATTAGAACACAAATCATATAATAATAGTGCACAAATTTAAAAAACCAATTATATATATTATATATGTATCAATTCAGAGAGGGAAAACTGTCAGGCAGAGATTTGCAAAACTAGAAGAACATAATTAACTTGTTCTAGAGTAGTGACTCCCTGCCACCGTAGGTATTCTGTGACTTAATGCCTGCGTGGCAAGCCTGTGATAGAACCGTGTGCCTCTGTTTTCTGTCGATGGTCACATCGGGGGTGTTGGGGAGCAGGGTTCTAAGGCAGAGCCCAGCGTCTGACTAGAGAACGTTCACACTCTGCCGGTCATAATGTGCTCATACGGGTGGAGATGTTTGAGGATCATCCAGGAAAGCATAGAGACGGGATCTCTGGCATACGTCAGCAGTGATTTACTGTCTGTCTTTCCGTTTACGTTTGTCTGTCACTGGTCTGAGCACTAGTCAGTGTAGCTTTAGTTAAACTAATCCACATGAGCTCCATCTTAAAACAGTTGTTTGGCTGTGCTAGGCACATCACATATACTTATGTGTACACTTACACATACTCATGAGTACTTACCTTATCTTTTGGGCTCACTTTTCCTTGGTGGCTCCAGTAGCATTTGTACCATTTACCTGTTTCCTTTAGCATTTGTGACACTCTGGGTTCTGACTGTCACTCTCTCTTCTGTAATGGTGAAGTATCTCAAGTATAGACAAGTGTTAGCTGTTTTCGATATGGAAAACAACACTTGGGAGCGCTTGTTCTCTGCCAGGTCCTCTTCTGAGGGCTTTAATGGACTAGCTTAGAGTCCTCAGAACTGCTCATCAGGCAGCAGTTCCTGTCCCCACTTAGCAGACGAGCAAATCAAGGCACAGAGAAGCGCCTCGGGCCACATGCCCTGGTAGCACTTACTGCCCCCCAGTGGTGTGAGCAGAAATGGCTAACAGTTGATACAACGCATAGAAATGCTGTTTGAAGGGAGTGTTGTGTTCGTGGTTTTGTAGGAAATGTATGAATAAAATATTGTTGGTTTTGTTTTACAATAGTGGGAATTGACTGTAGGAGTACTCTACCATAGAGCTATGCCTCCAGCTCTTTTAATTTTTAATTTTTTTTTTTTTTTTGCAATACTGGAGATTGAACCCAGGGCATTCTGCCTTCGAGCCACACCATCCCCAGCCCTATTTTTAAAATTTTATTTTGACACAGAGTCTCACTAAGTTGCAGAGGGCCTGACAAAATAGCTGAAGCTGGCTGTGATCCTCCTGTCTCAGCCTTCCAGGTACAGCGTGCACCTGAATTCTAACCTTTGATGATGAAAGTTTGAAGAGATCCTAATTTTTTTCAGTTCAAGACATAAAATACTGGTCTGGCTAAGGGGCATTTCTCTTTTTTTCTAAACATCCTTCTTAAAAATAATAGTATTTAAGTTATGAAAAAAGTTTAAAGCAAAAATGTAACTAGTGCCCACTTCTCTAGTTTTAAGGGAAAAATGCCAACAGTAATAACTTAAGGGTGGGGAACGTATCATATCATAATTATATTTGTTTTCCTGCTGGACACAGTGTTAACATACCTGTAATCCCAATACTTGGGAGGCTGAGACAGGGGGATCACAGTTTTGAGGCAAGCTTCAGTAACTTAGACTCTGTTTCAGAATTTTCAAAAAAGGGCTAGGGGTATAGCTGGGTGTGTTGGCATGAACTTGTCATCTCAGTTCCTGGGAGGCTGAGACAGGAGGATCACAAGTTCATGCCAGCTCCAGTATTGAGGTCCTTCGCAACCTAGTGAGACCCGATTTCAAAATAAAGAATAAAACAATAGTGCTGGAGAGGTGTAGCTCAGAGGTAAAATGCCCCTGGGTTTCATCCCTAGTACTGGGGGATGAAGCCAAGCCATAATCTCAGCTACTTGTGAAGCCAAGGCAGGAGGAGGATGCCAAGTTTAGGCCAGCCTAAGCAATTTAATGAGGCCCTGTCTCATTAAAGGGGACCAGATAAATTCCATAGCGCCAAGTTGATTCATGACTGTCACAAGTATAAATTTTTAGAAAAATAAGAATGATTTCAGTATTAGAGTATAGATGGATTGGAAAGAAAAGGCCACATGGGCCTAGCTCTAGTCTGACTTAGCCAAGATGAGTAGCCGGTGCCGCTTATATACAGGCGGCTTTTCGGTTGTGTGGAGCCTTTCACAGAGCTGCTGCCGACCCCGAGCAGGCGGGGTCTCCCGGATCCACAGGCTGGCTCCTCCTGCAGTGCTCCCTGTTCTTGCGGAAAGATGTGAGCTGCTGATGCTGGCCCACATGTGGAGGGAACGTGGACAGCTGTGAAGCACCCAGCCTTGGCACACTGAGGGCCAGGACCGCTGCTGCGTCTCTATCTGGGCAGAAGGGACAAGGAAGGATTGCGTCTTCTTAGCCATCGTTAGCAGTCTGCAGTTCTCCGCTCCTCTGGACAGCGCATCTGGCCGCCTGTTGACACGTCTGTGCCAGGGACTGGTGGTCTCTGTGCCCGTTTTCACTCTCACCATGCTGCTGCCCGGGGAGAGTTCACTCACAGCACGTCCAGAGCATGACTTGTAGGTGGCAGCGGTGAGCTGCCGCTGGCAGTGTCCAAAGTGTAAACTTGCACACCTCCTATTGCAGGTTACTTGATTTGGCATTTAAAGACTGGGATTGGTCGTTTGATGATGTTGATGGTGGTGATGATGATGACGATGTTTTTGATTTCTGAAGAAATAAATGGGGTAAATAATAAAGAGAAAATATCGTAGTTCTCCGATGTAGTGCATGTGGTTTGCACTTGGGCTTTGGTTATTTTTGAGTAGCTTTGAGATTTTACAAACTTGTTTCTTAGTAAGCATTTAAAAGGTAGTTTCCATAAAAGTGTCTAACTTAAATCTCCATGTCAAGAATACAAGTAAAATGCTATGTTCAGATTCTTTACTGTGTACAAATTTTCAGTAGTCATAACTGCAATTTTTTGGCCTAGAAATGAGATGTAGAAATCACAAAAGGAGCTAATTTTGGTTCCTTCTGTTAGTTGTAACAAAGTTGTATGCTATGCTAGTTTGTGAACATAGCATGGGGTTCCTTTCTCCCTTTCTCCTCTTTCCTTCTTTCTAGTGTGCAAGATTTAAGACTGTAAACACTCGCTGAGTCTGATAAGTGCTGTGAAGCACCTCCGTCTGACTTGGCTTTCTTTGTGATGCAGTGAAGTGTTGCGAGAATGTAATGTTACCTTTGCTGAAGAATGCTAATGATGTGCTGTGGAAAGCCCTGGGTGGTTTTGTCTTGTGTTGTTTGTGGGGCTGGGGTTGAACCCAGTAGCATTCTACCTCCGAGCTACACTCCCAGCCCAATTTTTTATTCTTTATTTTGAAACAGGGTCTCATTAAGTTGCGGAGGGCCTAAGTAGCTGAGGCTGGCCGCGAACCCAGATCTTCTTGTCTCAGCCTCCCAAGTACTGGGATTACAAGCGTGCACCACCACGCCTGGCTCAAGTCCCGAACCCAGTAGCTACGTCTGAGTAGATTTAAAAATTGTAAAGTAATTTGGTTAATAGTGACTGAAGGAGACTGAATGAAAGTTGAGCCTCGTGACTTTTAAATCTTCTACACAGAATGGATTTAAGAGAAGTAGTATCTGTCTCAAACTAAGTAGGCATGTTCCACAACATGTACTTAAAGCACATAAAGTAGGGATCTGTTCATATCCAGGTTTTACTGAGTAGCTTTTACATATATTTATTACAACAATGTATCTGTTTCTATTTCACAGATAAGAAAAATGTGGCTCAGGGTCCAGTAGCCAGGTGCAGCCTGGCCCCGAGTCTGACGCTGATCTATCTGGGCTGCATGAGGCAGCCCACCCTTAACCTCAGCCGCCTGTACATCCGCGTGCGCCATTCTGCGGCCTCTCGTTTAACCCTCGCAGCCTGTTAACTGCCTTGAAATGCCTGTGTTATCTTTATAGCCAATATGCGACTCCAAAGTCTGCTGTATTGAGAAAAATATAATTGCATGTACCTAAAAATTAGAGAAGTAATACAGTTCAGTATGCTCATGCATGATCTAGGTGTTAGAGGACAGCACCGTATCGTCATATGACTGGTGCCTTCCGAGGGATTGAACAGTCTCAGCTAACTCTGTTTTCCCTTTCTTTACAGCTAACTGCCTTCTGTGAAAGCAGTCATTCAGGGGGGTCATATTCTTCCAGTTGAAACAAAACTGAAATATGATGGCCCATGTATATTAAAAGCTGCAAATCCTGGGAGACTGATACACACACGTGCGCGCGCGCGCACACACACACACACACACACGTTCCCATCTTTCCTGTAATATAAATTATAAATCTGGGAGAAGTTTTCTGGGCTCCTTTGGAACCACAAGGTGAACCAGCAGTGAATGGTCAGTAGAGTAAAATCCTCTGCCTGTCTTCCCAACTCGCATCGTCAAGTTCTCTCGGTGGCCACTCACACTACATTGCACAAAAGGACTGCGAAGATTTAAATTTTAAGGAGATCATCTTTTCAACTTCAAGAGAGATTTCACCAGCACATTTACCAAAAGAATCTGGGAACGGATTCCACTACAGTGATACTTGACTGCATTTTTAAGACATGGCACACACACACACATAGTACTGTAATACTGCAAGGTGGTTTTTTTAATCTCCCCATTTTATTTTTTTATATACATTGGTCAGATTCATTAATTCAGTTGCAACTATGCACTTGTACAAAGCCATAATGTTGGCGTCCCCGCCGCCCCTGCGGACCTGGAAGCTGCATGTTCCTGTTGAAGTGGTCACTGTAACAGGAGGCTTGAAGTCGACGCCCTCAGTTCCTATTGCTTCATGGTAGGCAGTGTTATCCATTTTGAATGCCTTAATTTAAGTTTTTTTCAAAGTCTCAACCCTTTTCTGTATTTAAGGAAAAGAAGAAAAGAAAAAAAAAAAAAAAAACAAGTGTTTACCAGCTCTTAGGATGCAAACTTGCTCTGTGGAAGAAAATTAGTGCACTATTTTTACAAATCATAGTTATCAATGTCAGCCTATTTTGATTGTGTAACAGTTTTTAGTGTATTGGTGTTAGAAGCAGTAATGGGCAGTACTGGGCTGATAGACCCTGGTGTGTAGTACCACTCGTCCATCCTGTTGTGCAGACCTCAGTATTAGTCTGTGACTGCGAAATGCTCGCTTGGCTTGGAGCTTGCTCACGAGACTCAGTATGTTTTTATTTCTCATAAAGACATTTGTGACTATTTTTACATTTTCACACTCAAGATTAAAAGATTGTTTCAAATATAAAGGAAACTAAGATATACTGTAGATAAATATTTTAAGTATTTAAATGTGATCCTCAAAACACACAACTGTGTGTGGCAATATTTCCGTAGTGGATTAAGAAAATTGGTAACTGGGAAGAAGTGGCCTCAATTTGATTTTTTTAAAAAAATTATGTTAAGGTGAAATGCTTATACAGGACCGTCCCTGCTGTATTTCTCATTATCCCAGAAAGTATGCCTGTACTGCGGCAGTGTGCGGCAGCGGTGGGCCTCAAGTGTTTTCGCGATGTCGTCTTCTTCCAGTCTCTGGAGACACACACAGAGCTTGGTGTGATCCTGGAGGGCATCGTCCAGGGCTGCAATGAAGGAAGGAGACACTTCTCATTGCTCCCCTCTGGGGTCAGTGTGGAGATGTTTGAAGCCAGGTATGGCAGCGCATGCCTGTAATCCCAGTACTTGAGAGGCTGAGATAGGAGGATCACAGGTTCAAGGGTAGGCTCAGCAACTTAGCGAGACCCTCAGGAACTTATTGAGACCTTGTTTCAAAATAAAACATAAAATAGGGCTGGGAGTAGAGCTGGAAGGTAGAATGCCTCTGAGTTCAACCTCCAGTAGGGAAAAAAAAAAGTTTGATCCCCGTTATAGATACTGTGTGGACACTGAGTTCCCTCTGGCCTGCTGACGGACTGCAGCTGAGTTCTGGCGTTCTTAGGTCATCCCGTCTGCACTTTCTCATGCTGTCTGTGCTAAGACTAGCTGAGCACGCTGTTCCCTGCAATGTGTGCCACAGTTCTGGTTTGGGGCACAGATTTCTTTTTATTTTTTTTTAAGTAAGATTAAAAATGAAAAATATATAAAATTTATATAGAAGAAATATTTCCATTCATTAGAGTTGTTAAAAGGAGACTGAATTAATATTTTATATAAAGATTTTGTTACACTATGGGAGGTTCTATCCTATTATTCTGAATTGGAGAGTATATATATATATTTTTAATAAACTTTATTAAGGTGAAATAATTTCAGGTTTACACATGAGTAACTGAAGTATTTGACTAAAGGCAAAAGTTTAAATTTCGAATGCTGTATGTGTGTATATACATATATTATATGAACAAGGAGAATCATGGTGTGATACGACTGCACAGGAAAGTTCATGTGAAGCATTTAGGGGAAATAGGAAAAAGGGGGCGATGGACCCTCCGGGCGTCTGCACGTTGCACGGCTCCACGTGAGGATCTCATAGACTGTTTGTCTGACTAGAGATGTGCTCAGCAACCAGCTGACCTTGAGCAAGACCTGCTCCCGCCGCCACCTTCCCGTATGCGTATGCGTGCTGCACCCGCCCCGTGCTTCCCCAACACTCATTAAATATGAAGCAACCTGATTTTGTGCCAGTTTCTCTTTTTCTTGAGGCCCCCAAGTTCCCGAGTATTTATGAGACCAAATTTTGTTAATTTCCTCACACCTGATTTCTCCTAGAGCCATGAATACCTCCTTTTGAGAAATAAATAGTGAATACTGGGATTATCATAGATTGTTTTTCCACTTTCGTGGGGACACAGACGTAGGAGGAAAATTAGTGCTGGGATTACTGTGGAAAATTAATGACTAATGAATTTTTTTAAAGTATTTTTAGAACATCCTATCTAGAAACAAGATTTAAAATATATATATATATATATATACCCAAAAGTTTAAAATGCTCTAGCTAACCACTAGATGGTAAACTATTAAGTCTTAAAAAGGTTAGTGCTTTTAAAACTAAACGGGGCTGGGGTCCTGTGAACCTGTGAGGGGCTGCTCTGCCTCCGGGGTAGATCGGTCTTAACGGAGGAACACTCAAGGGTGCCCAACCACAGTTGGAGCTGTGCCGCTGCTGATCATAGAGGATCCTGAGGGTGGAATGGAGAAACCCAGACACTATGTTACCTTCCCGAGAATGCTTTAAGTACCCTGTCCCAACCACGAGGGGAGCGGGTGCCCCACTCCCCTGGCTTCCTGGGCCCCTCGCTGCAGGAGGCTCCGGGCCCTGGCTCGGGCTCCCTGGCCGGCGCCAGGGAGAGCACTTTGAAGAAGAGCACGGCGGCAGTGCGGTGTCACGCCCAGGCCCTTGGCCCCCTTCCCCACCATGACTGTGTTTGGAATTGTAATGAGTTATGAGCTGCATGGTTTAGATAATCGTACGTATTTGATCAACTGTCCCCATGAACAAAAATCATAACCCTTGATTTAAAAAAGATTTGTTGCATCTTTGTAGTAATGTAATTGTATTTTATGCCTGCTTTTTGTAAAAAAAAAATAAATAAAAAATTAAGATGTAAGCATCTTTATACTTTTCCTGTGAAATAGCCCTGGAATGCTGCAACCTTCTAAAGTTCCCCCCAAAAAGAAAAGTTTGTTTTCCCTAAGAGTTGGAGATATAAAAGGCACAGCAGGTGCCGTCTCAACAAGGAAGATAGACTTGTGATTCTGTCACTTAGTTCAAGGAGAAATGTAAAGTCAGACTCCAGCTAGGGCCTGTGTCTGGCTTGATCTGGGTATTTAGCAGCCAAACGAACCCAAGAGTTTCACTGAGTCGGTGAGAATGCGGCAAGAGGCGGAGGCCGGCGCGCCGGAGACCCTGGCGGTGGTGCTTCTGGAAACGTCTCTGCGACTGGTCGGTTCTTTTCTGGGACGCTGGCTGCCTGATCTTGGTCAGCACGTTCACGCCAGGGCTCAGCGTATCATCTGTAAAACGCAGATGACGGAGACCTGAGAGGATTACTGTGGGGTGAAAAAGTATGAAATATCTGGAGTAACTCAAATGTTTGTTTCCTCCCAAAGGAGAGAATAAAGGTGAACTCTTCACCTAAGGTCACTTTTCTTAAAAGAATCGCTTTAAGCAATGATAAAGTGCTGACATAGTACATCTCAGAAATTTTTTGATGGGTGAAAATCATAATTTGTATTTACACTAAAGGTCAGGTTGTAAATGCATAATGAGAAAAGACTAACGGGTTTTTCTTAAATGACTCCTGTGATTCAAACAACAACAGGAGAAATTTATTTCTAGATACAGTATTTCTCTTGTTGGTTAGAACCCAAGCAGTAGTTCTAAAAGGATTAACTGGTTTCTTGAAAAACTACTTTATACAATTGAAAACTAGTTAGATTTAAAACAAAAGACGACTTTTAAGACTCAGCAGAGTTCAAAATGTGCAAGTTTATTTTACATAGAAAGCTAAATATTTTCTAGTAAACATTGGTTACTTAATGCATATAACAATAATGGTATTCACTTGGAAGGGAAAAATAAGTTTTTAAGTGTTAGGATTTTTTTAAGTTTAGAGGAAAATTTTAGTATATAACTTCATACCATGTTTAGGATAAGATACTGTATAATAATAAAATCCATAAGAATTGGGTAGAACCAAGCAGTATTCTTTACTGCAGTAGCAAGAACCTGGTACTGTATACCAGATCCCCAAATGGTAATTATAATACCTTCTGCTGGGAATGAGCGGCACCGTGTGACGCACAGGCGACCTCGGCGCCCATCATTTGCTTTGATGTCCTGACTGCACAAGGCCCCGCTGCCGCCCCCGTGGCCATGAGCGCTCGTCCCAGAAGGCGAAGCCACGCATCCCAGCCAGCTCTACTCTGACTGAGCACACGCCTGCGTTGTTCATACCCATTTTAGCTGTGGAGAAAAGTTCTTAAGACCCTGAAAGCTGACAAACAGATGTAGTTGGCTCTTCAGGAAGAATGTAATCATAAGTTGTCCGCATCCTACCACAACCCAAGGGAGAGGCCTGCGGGAGAGGAAGGCTACCCCACCCCCGGCTCCCACGCTGGAGCTGCATCCCAGTCCTTTGCATTTTGAGGCAGGGTCTCACCAAGTTGCCAAGGCTGGCCTCAAACCTGCGGTTCTGCCCGCCTCCCAGGTGGCTGGGATCAAAGGCGCGCGCCGCTGCACCCAGTAAAATGGCATTGCATGCAAGCATTTAAGTTACTCGTTCAAGTCCAAAGTGTCCTCTGGCTTTCAAAGTTTCTGAAAAGATTGGCTATAAATTTATAAAGACCTTAATAGAGCAACGGGCTGTTTCTTCCTTGGGTTCAGTGGCTGGAAATCCACTTTGCCTGTAGGAATAATGTCGGGTCACTCGGCCTTCGCGCTGGTCTTCCGGTAGCGGAGTACTGTAGCCGTGACCCATATGTTCAAAGCCAGCATGACCACAAACCGTGTAAGAACTGAAATCAGAAGGAAATTGTGAGTGCCCACGGGAGACCAAGATCGCCGCCTGCTCTAAGTAGAAGCCTAACAAGGTTTCACCCCTGGCCCCCAAGTGGAAGTTAACTACAGAGGGAGTACTCCTGGGAAAGTGATCTCCTTAGCGTAATGTCTGCCTGGGGCACCCGGCCTGACTTCGTGACTGTGTGCGCTCATCTTTTTTAGTTTTATTTTGTGTGGCACTGTGGGTGAACCCAGGAATGTTCTACCTCTAAGCTACTTTTAAGGAACAGAGTTTTGCTAAGTTACATGCTGTGTTTTGTCATCTTAAACGCTCAATTTAGGACACTCGGTCTCTGGCTAAAAAGGGCACAATGTTTTAAAGTCCCCTTACTCGTTTTATTTATTTATTTATTTATTTTTATTCACTCATTTATTTATTTTGCGGGTCAGGAGATGGAACCCAGGGGCATTCGACCTCTGAGCTACACCCCCTGCCCTATTTTTCATTCTTTATTTTGAAACAGGGTCTCACTAAGATCCAGAGGGCCTCACTAAGTAGCTGAGGCTGGCATCGAACCACGATCCTCCTGTCTCAGCCTCCCGAATGCTGGGATTACAAGCGTGCACCACCACGCCCGGCTCACATCACTCTCTCGAGCCATGAGACAGTTTCCAAATGAAGGAGGCACAGATAGCGCAAAACACAGACAGGAAGTGGGAAGAAATGTATTTCTGCTTACTTGTAAAATCACTGCTGGTCAATAAAGTTGTGATTATTCTCGCTGTGAAGAGAATTTGCAGCAATAAGTAACTTGCTTTTAAGACATTTTGGTGTTTAGCTAATAATCTCTTTGTCCTTACACACACACACACACACACACACACACACACACACACACACACACACTGGTTTTGAAAGGTTTGCGTAGGTCAGAACACCTAATTACCACTATATTTCAGAGCCAGATATCTAAAAGACCAGTCATGCATCCTAGCTCAGGGGTTTAGAAACTGCTCCTAAGAGCAAAGGATCCTTACAGAAAGTAACTCAGTGCTGCCCAGGGCAGCAGGAGGAAGGCTGAACTCCCTTCACACTATCTATCTCTGGGCTTACCTGCAACATCCCACCCTCAGAAAACAACTTTAAAATTGCATTTTCATTTCCAGATAGTTTCATTAAAGAATGGCTCCCACCAACTAAAAATGATGTTTTTTAAAAATATTCATTTATTTATGGTGGTACTAGGGTTCCTGGAAGCCCTTCTACCTCCAGGCTACACTCCCAGACACCTACTCTATACTTTATTTGGAAACAGGGTCTCTTAAGCCAGCGCGGCTGGCTTCAAACCTGCATGATCTGTCTCTGCCTCCCAAGCGCGGTGATTACAAGTGTGCGCCACCACGCCCAGCAAATGATGTTTTTTTTAAATCACTGAATTCTGCTTTGTATTTCTCAGGTAAGGAAACTGATGGGTGTTTTCTCTCTGCCTCCCAAATTTTGCATTCAGCATATACTGATATAGTACCTTTGGGGTCTCATCCTCCAACTAAACTATAATCAGAAACTAAATCCTATAAAGATGATTTGCTGAAGTGTGTGTGTGTGGTACTAGGGATTGAATCCAGAGGCATTTTACTGGGTTTACAAGCATGCACTACCATGCCCAGCAGATTTGCTGCAAATTTGATAACCCAGTGCTTTATACAGACATCATACAAGTAGTTGTTATCTAAACAGCCATTTGAATGGAAGAAATGGATCTTTAATGGGTAGAAAGAAGACTCCATCTAGTCAGGAAGGTGGCCAACTAAGGATTCTCAAACAAATTCTTAAGACAACGAGGATACATTAGACGAAGGGTTAATATTCACAATATATAAGGGTCTCAATAGTAAGATCACAACATAATATAAGAATAGGCATAGGACGCCAGGCGTGGTGGTGCACGCTTGTAATCCCTGCACTTGGGAGGCGGAGACAGGAGGATCGCGCAGGTTCGAAGCCAGCTGTGCTGGCTTAAGAGACCCCGTTTCCAAATAAAAATATAAAATAGGTCTGGGAGTGTAGCCCAGAGGTAGAAGGGCTTCCAGGAACCCCAGTACCACCAAAAAAAAAAAAAAAAAAAGAATGGGCATAGGCTTTGAATAGATGTTCCTTAAAAGAAGACACACGCAGCCAGCAGGTTCTTGGAAAAATGCTAGCCACTAAACATAAGAGTAATGGAAATTAAAACCACATGAAAGCCAGGTAGGCACACAGACACTTGTGAGGCTGAGGCAAGAGGAGGGCAAATTGGAGGAAGAGAGACGAGCGGACACGCGGTGGTCAAGGACAACACAATTTCAGTCTGGAGGAATGCATTCAAGAGGACCAACCTCCACGTGGTGACTACAGAGTAAAGGAAAAGAACTCTCCTGTGTGGCGGTGACCAGCTCCAAGGTGAGCTGGCTTACAGGAGCCACTGGAAGGAAATGGGACAGATGCCGAAAACAGGTTTCATTCCCAAAGTGGCATTCGTCAGAAAAGATTGTTGGAAGCTGGGTGTGGTGGTGCACGCTTAGAATCCCGGTACTTGGGAGGCTGAGACAGGAGGACTGCAGGTTCGCAGCCAGCCTCAGCTACTTAGTGAGAGAGACCCTTTTGCAAAATAAATTTTAAAAATAGGGCTGGGGGTGTAACATGGAGGTAGAATGTCCCTGGGTTCCAAACCCAGTACCGGAAAAAAAAAAAAAATAGGCCAGATATTTGGAGAAAATGTTCTTTCAGTTTATTTAGACAACTGGAATACAGATTTTGCAGAAAATGGGAGAGCAAATATGGACACTTAGCAGGATTTATCTGAATAGTTGCTTGCAAAGTAGCCCAAGGGACCACGACGCTTGGAAGCCAGGTTAACGGCTTCAAGGGGGACACAGGCGTGGACAAAGGCTGCCTACCGGGAGATTAACGGCTTCAAGGGGGACACAGGCGTGGACAAAGGCTGGGAGAGGCCATCTTACTTGCACAGGTGTATGCAGAGAGGCCCCAGGTGAGCGCGCTCACGGCCCCCGAGTCCTGCACCTTCCACAGGTACTGCAGCTGAGCGAACTTGCTGGCCGCGCTGATGAGCGTGCTTAAGTTCTGTTGGCAAAACGTGAGAAAGTCAGGGGCCTGTTTGTTACAACAGCCAAACAGCGCCAGATACACATGGACTTCTGAAGCCAAACCTTCAGGTCAGGGGGTAACAACCTGCACAAAGTCGAGACCTAAGTTGGCTGAAAAAGAATGCCATGGTGAGATGATCATGCGCTGGTCTAACTACGGAAGAATCACAGTACACAGCCGCCCGGGCTCCTCTCTCCACCCCCTGCTCCCCCAGAGACGTGGTACTGCTGCGCTTTGGTGTCTGCGGGCCGGGAGGACCATGCTGCTCTGGACTGTTAGCACATCAGCTCTTGGCCTCCGGCTACCCTAAGCAGATAACCAGAGTCTGTGTGATGATGTACTCAGAGCCTCTGCTGAAATAGGACAGCTGCATAAATTGGCTTGCGGCTGCCCAGGCCCGGTCTCTACAGCAGCTACAACAACCAAGGGATGCTGTGAGCACAGACCCAGGAAAGCAGGGGCCACTCACCGGTCAGGAGGTTCCTGCGGTCAACAGCTGGCATGGGGTCAGAAGAGGTAAGATGCGGGCAGGGGCCAGACATCTTTTTTCTTTGGGTACTGGGGACGGAACCCAGGGGCTCTACCTCCAAGCTATACTCTCGGCCCTTGTTATTTTTGTTTTGGCTGGCTTTGAACCTGCCACCCTCCTGTCTCAGCCTCCCAAGGATGGGGGGTCATGGCTTGTGCCACTGTATCTGGTTTCTGGATAGATTCTGAAGGTCAAGCTGCCAAGGTTGGCAGCGGGAGGTGAGAAAAAGAGGAGCTGAGGGTGATTTCAAGTTCCTGTGTTCTGGCTGGGGCAAGCGGAAGCTGGGCGGTGCCATTAAAATTGAGAAACAGCTGCGGGAGGTTTGCTTGGGGGTGGGGGACAGATCAGAAATTTGGTGTTGGGTGTGTGAGGGTGGAGATGCTGATGAGCAGATGGGGTGGCTGTGCGCTGGAGCCCAAGACTTGGGAGATAAGAAGACGGGGAGATAGGGAGGATCCTTTAAGGACTCAAGCACCTGCAGACTTGCTGTTTCCTGCCAGGTCCGGGTCCGCAGTGCCTGGATGGTGCAGACACCCGGCTGGCCTCAGTAAATCCTTGCAGAGAACTGAACGGGCTCCCTGAACTAGGAGAGAAGTGGGGAGGGGGTGACAGGGAGTGCTCCCGGCAGGGGAGTGGGAAGGCCCGGGCAGGCTGTGCAGAGACTAAGGTCACGTCAGGGCAGCTGGCCGGTGGATGGACCCTAGGCAGGGAAAGCTCAGGACAGGCTGCTGCCAATCGGGGAGCTGGACAGAGCAGCCCAGGAGGACTGCAGAGGAAGACTGTCAAGGTCGGCTCAGTGGCCAGGGAGGAGGGAGATCGGGAGAAGCGCGAGATGGCACTTTGTTCCAGGACGGATGCTCTATAGAACTCACCTGTACGTGGTGTACTGGGCTCATCTTTCAGAAGAAAAGCCACCTTGGAGACCTGGAAGCGCTTTTGGTTGGGCTCACCACCAAGATGTGGACAGCCGTACAACAAATACTCAGCAAAAGTGTGTAGAGTGTGTTTCCATAAAACACAGGCTAACTGGAACGGGGACCGCCGGACTGTTGTGAGGATCACTTGTGTGTGTGAGCTACTGAGGCTTGGAGCCAAGGGCATCCCACCTCTGAGCCACATCCCCGGCCCTTTCTAGTTTTACATTTCTTTCTTTCTTTCTTTTATTTATTTATTAATTTATTAATTTATTTATTTATTTGTAGTACTGGGAATGGAACCCAGGAGCATTCTACCTCCGAGTGACACCCCCAGCCCTATTTCTCATTCTTTATTTTGAAACAGGGTCTCACTAAGTTGCAGAGGGCCTCACTAAGTAACTGAGGCTGGCCGTGAACCTGTGATCCTCCTGTCTCAGCCTCCCAAGTACTGGGATTACAGGCGTGCGCCACCACACCCAGCTCTAGTTTTTATTTTGAAACCGGCGCTCGCTAAGTTGCAGAGAGGCTCGCTAAGTTGCTAAGGCCGGCCTCCAGCCTGAGATCCTTCCCTCTCAGCGTCCCATGTACCGAGGTTACAGGCATGTACCACCATGCCCAGAGTCTTTTAATATTTGGATAGCACTACGCTTGCCTTCTTAGTACAGCTGAAAACTTAGCAGGTAAGCGAGATGAGATGCTCACAAAAAAATGACGGGTTGGATGGGCTCCCTCATCTGTGGAAGCTAGGGAGAAACTGGGACACAGGGGGGACTCTAGACAAAGGAGGAGAAGCCTTGGGGGAGGGAAGGAGGGGACCTCACTGCGGGAGGTGGGATGGGGAGGAAGACCTGAAGAGGAAAACACCTCAGTGGACACGATGTACGTACCCGAACTCATCAACCCAGGCGCTGCGGAGCCTGGGGATGTGGGGAGGGGGAGGAGTGGGTGGGAGCAGGGGAGGGCTCAGCGAGCCTGTGTGCAGGCATGCCTCCACCACCCTGAGCTGTACCACACTGTATGATGAGAGTGCACCAATAAGAAATTAAAATCTAAAATTCAAAGAGGAAGGGAGGGAGGGAAGGAAGGAAGGGTGGGTAGCGGGTTCTGCGCTCTGAACATGAGCCAACACTCACCATGGCCAGGTCCACGAGCCACGTGCGCAGGCTGAGGAGGAACCAGGAGGACACAAACCTTAGGAGTGCTAAGGGCGTGGCAGCGTTGGCGGCTCTGCCCCCACCGCCTCGTGCAGACAAACCACAGCAGACCACGGGGGGTACCACTCATCACTTTTGGAAGAGACGAGAGGGCCCGCCAGTGAGCATCTCTTCCAAGTTCAAAAGAACAGAAGATTACGGCAGAAAAGGACCCAGGAGGGGACCATTCCTGACGAGTGCAGCGCCTGCCTGCTTAATCCCCGACCGGGCAGACATAGCCAGCGCATTGCCAAAAGTCTACCCACCAGGGCGATTCAACCTCACAAAGGAGTGTTCTGCAAAGCTGGCGTGATGGGAGCATCTTACTGATTTCCCACTAACTTATAAAAGTGAGCATCTGGGTGCCATGCTGGGGTCTGAGGGGGGACACCAGGTGTTCACTGCGGCCTGTGTGTGGAGCTCAGCCATGGTGCAGGACTCAGGGCCCAGCTGGAGCCCAGGCCAGGGAAGGAGGGGCGGCCAGGAGTCCTGGAGGCCCCTGGGCCGTCGCTGTCCCCCTCCTGGCCTTAGTTTGCTCATCTGTGCAATGGACTTAACATCCCTGCACCTGTCTACTTCCTAAGTGCTATGGGCACACAGGGATGCCCAGGAGATGGCTGTTCTTACAATGAATTACATGAACTAAACAAAGGCTGAGATCAAGGTTGCCTCCTGCTGCAAGGTAGCAGAGCCAAGCACTGCAGCTCTGGCCCTGGGACGGCAGCCTGAGTCCACACGGACGAAGCCCTATTTTCCTTTTATTTTCTGACTGAGGATTGAACTTGGGGGGTATTCTAGTTCCAAGCTCCACCTGCAACCCCTCCATCCCATTTCTGACTCTCAGATGCCAAAAGGATACACAGCCATGTACGGTATGGCCTGCTTCATGTTCCCGTTAAAATGGAAGACACAGAGGAGGAGGATGATATCTGAAAGGGAAGGATCCACGTTAGGGGGCTGGGGGAGCCCCGAGGGCAGGCCTGGGGACGGGGATGGCAGGACCCTTACCTTGAGCGATGAGGATGGGGTACTCCAGGTAGGTGAGCAGCGGGTTCCCATAGTAACACTGATAGCGGAGGAAGACCAGGAACCTGGGACGGGGAGCATAGTTCACAGGCCGCCCTCCACCCCGCCAGACCCCAAACACAGAGCTTGGAGCCTGCAGTGTGGAGGCAGCAGCGTTGGAATAAAAGGGTTGAGATGTTGGTTTAATAATCTGCATGATTTGAGGTATCCGATCCTTGCTGGGCTTCAGGCTGCAGTGTGATACATGGGGTCTGATTTATTTATTTACTTACTATTTATTTTTTGAACCCAAGGGCGTCTTACCTCTAAGCTGAGGGTGTACCTCAGCCACTTTTATTTTTTTATTTAGAAACAGGATCTCACTGAGATCCTGCTGAGGCTGGTCTGGAACCTAGATTCCTCCTGCCTCAACTTCCCAAGTACTGGGGTTACAGGTGTGCACCACCATGCCCCATGCTAAACGTTTCTTTAACTTTAAAAGTGGTAGTGTGCAGACTCATTGTAATACACCCAAGCCTGCCATCTGACCCCAGTATCTGGTTAGTTTCTATCCCTTGTCTGCTCTGAGGAGTCATCTGAGTTTTCTCCCTCAACACACATGCTCTCGCCCACAAATACTCTCGCCCACAGGGACACAAGTAACCCAGAGGGAGGGACTGGCCGAATCAAGGACTCTTCCAAAGGGATCCGCCCAGATGCAGAAGCTCTGGGGCTACAGGATAGCAGCTGCCGGCAGTGAGCCCCTCATAGGGTCTGAGGCTGCAGCCAGCTCCCACACCCTCCCAGAGACCTCCCCCAGTCTAGCAGGTGTCACCTGTGGCCCTGGGAACAATGTCAAGAAGGCAGAGGACTGCCGGGGCGTGGTGGCGCGCTTGTAATCCCAGCATATGGGAGGCTGAGACAGGAGGATCGCATTTCGTGGACAGCCTCAGCTACTTAGGCCCATTGCAACTCAGTGAGACCCCATTTCAAAATAAAGAATAAAAAATAGGGCTGGGAATGTAGCTCAGAGGTAGAATGCCCCTGGGTTGCATCCCCAGTACCAAATACACACACACACACACACACACACACACACACACACACACACACTAAGAGGAGGGGCCAGGGCGCGAGGGAGGTGTCCAAACTGGCTCCCTATCCGCTCCGAGCATCGGTGTCTCCATCTGCAAATGGGGATGCTGGTGGGGCGCATCTTAAATCCGCCCCCTGTGGCTGTTGGACAAGCAGATAGCTGGTGTTTTTCTTTTCTTTTGGTACTGGAGATTGAACCCAGGGGCATTCTACCTCCAATTCACATCTGCAGCCCTGTTTGATTAAAAAAAAAAAATAGGGTTTTTCTAAGTTGCTAAGGGTCTCACTAAGTTGCTATGGCTGCCCTCAAACCTGTGATCCTCCTTTCTCAGATTCCCAAGTACTGGGATTACAGGCCTGGGCCACCAGCCGTCACACGCAGCTGGCCTATGCTTTTAAAAGCATTTGCCCCCCAACCACCCAAGCCTTTACCCTCTTCCTTAGGCTTGAACATGCCTTCCAGCCTCTCAGCCCCAAGCTCTGCTCAAAAGCCCCTGCCTGGAGAATCATCATCTGCAGAGCCACCTCCTGCCTCTCTCTGAAGACTCAGCCCAGGTCGCTCCCCTCCTTGGGTGCGAGCCTCCAGCAATCCCAGGTACTGTGAAGACAGCTCATGCTCGGGTCCCTTCAATTCTCTCTAACATGTTTTTGGAGTTCATTTGCTCAGATCGGCGTGCAGAGAGGGCCCATGTCCCTAGGAGGCTGTCCTGTCCGAGCCTGGAGAATCAGATGGCCTGTTGGTGGGCCTGGCCCAGGGGGGCTGGCCTGCAGGGTCACCCAGCTCAGCCTCAGCGGCTTCCTCAGGGCTGGAGGGGAAGGGAGGAGCCAGATGGGCACAGAATCCTGCTGAGCTGCCCAGCCTTTCCTACTGTCTGGGGAGAAAAACAATTCCTACTTCCCAAGACCTGTGGAAATCCAGTAAGGGGATGCCTACGGTGTGCTGAGAGTCACACCGAGAGCGCTCAGGAAAGTAACCACAGTAAGTTGCTGGCAGCGGAAGCAAGCTACGATCTTGGTGGTGGTTGGCACTGGAGCACCTCCATGCGCCTGGGGAGAGAGGGTAACTCTGGCAGTGGACCTTAACGCAGCCAGGCCCACTTAGAGAAGGCCTGGAGGGTGGGCAGGTGGAAGGCAGTCCGCAAAGGGTCTTCTTTATCGCTCCGACATGCAGGACCCTCCCGCAAACACGCCACCCCTCCCTCACCTTCCTGTGCCCAGCCCCACCGGGAGACCATTCCGTTGATACGGTGATAGCTGACACTGGATTTAAGATGAGCCCCCCCCCCCCCCAGTGGGTTCACCTTATGTAAAGAAAGGCAGCCCTGGTGCAAATACAGGCACGGCAGGTGATGCGGGCTGGAACCGCAGGCATGAGTTTTCCATTTGGGACTCAGGCCAAAACCCCACGCCCCGGTGCCCACGCCTTCATCCCTGGCCCCGCCCGAGCAGTGGCTGGGCCACTTCCAGAACCTGTCCAGCGGTCTACAGCTCCTCCCGCCAGCCGCTCCCGTGCCAACTTTCTTTCTTTCTTTCTTTCTTTCTTTCTTTCTTTCTTTCTTTCTTTCTTTTTGCGGGTTTGAGGATGGAACCCAGGGACATTTGACCTCTGAGCTACACCCCCTGCTCTATTTTTTATTCTTTATTTTGAAACCGGGTCTCACTGAGTTGCAGAGGGCCTCTCTAAGTAGCCGAGGCTGTCCGCGAACCGCGATCCTCCGGTCTCTGCCTCCCCAGTGCTGGGATGACGAGCGTGCGCCACCGCGCCCGGCTCCAGTGCCAACTTTAAATGCACCGCCGGCGGGGCGGCCTCCCACACTCCGGGCCTCCTTTCCTCTCCCCGGACCCGCCATCCAGCCCGGGGCCCCCCAGTGCAGCGCCACTCACTGTCGCGCCACGGATCTCAAGCCCCGAGCCTCTCCCGAAAGGCTGGACCAGAAGCCCGGTGGATGCTCGGCCGGGCAGGACCCGCCCTGAGTCGCTCGGTGGCCGCGGGGCGGAGCGGGGCAGAGCGAGTGGACACTGTCCCGCCGGGGAGGGGTCCAGACCCCGCGTTTCGGGGGCCTGTTGCCCTATCAGGTACTTTCAAAACTCTGCTTCCCACGTTTGGAGAGCTTAGCGACCCAGCCGGCCCCGCCCTGGGCTTCCCGCGGGCGGGCGCTCCCGCCGGTCGGATCCCAGCCCAGAGCTGGGTCCTGTTCCTTTCCTCCCGAAGTTCTCCCCACTGTCGGAATCCCCCAAACGCAGCGCTCAGATCACTCGGACCGGAGTCCAGGCCCTCGCTCACAGTTGAGGGAGGGGATGCTGAAGTCGATGGAGCCGGAGAGTTTGGGGAGAAGGCAGGCTTTGGGGTTAAGGGCCGAGCTGACTTGCGGCGCATCAACTTTCTCTTCTAAGGGGGCGTGAGCAGTCGGGCTTAGGGAGGGGCCGTGAAGGAGGCTGGGGCGGCCCGCCCGGCCCCAAGGTTCCGACAAGCTACCCCTGGCCGTGACTCGGCCCGGGATCGTCCGCCCCCTCGAGTGGCGAGGCTCCGCCAGCCCTCCCCGCCTTACCCCGCCAGCTCCAGCAGTAAGCTCGGGAGGCTGATGCCCCGCGCACTGCGCGCCGCCAGCTGGGCGTAGATCTGCGGCAGCTTGAGCGCGGCGCACACGGCCAGCGTGCTCCAGTTGCAGAACCACAGCAGCCCGGCCTCCATGGCGCTGCGGGGCGAGCAGAGTCCTTCCGCCTTCCCTCCGCCCGCCGCCCAGTGTGGCCGCGCCCCGCCCTGCCTCGCCCGCCAGGGCCCGCCTCAAACCAAGCCTCCCCCCTGGTGCTCGGGGCGGTCCCCACCAACGCCCTGCTCCTAACCCAGACCCGCTCCGAACCCGCCCCAGCGCGCCCCGCCCCGCCCCTATGCGCCCGCCCCGCCCCCTTAGCCCCGCCCCCTTAGCCCCGCCCCGCCTCTGAGCGCCCCGCCCCTCTGCGCCGCGCCCCGCCCCTCTGAGCTCTGCCCCGGGTAGTCCCGCCCCTTATGTGCTCCGCCCTCCAATCACTCCGCCCCTGTGTACTGAGCCCCTCCCTCGGGTTGCCCCGCCCTCTTGTGTTTCACCCTCTCGTCGCCCCGCCCCCTTGTGCTCCCCCCACTCGCCCCGCCCCTTGTGCCCCGCCCTCTTATCGCCCTCCCCTGTGCACTCCATCCCTCATGCGCTCGCGCATCCCCTGTGGCCCAGCCCCGGGCAGCAGACCAGGATTCACAGCAGTAATTGTTCCTCAGTATTTTAATAAAGGCGAGGTCCCGCCCGCTCTGCGGAGCTCGGTGGGCTGCGGATTCACTTTTCTGGGTTCTGAGGTCCCGCACCCTCCGAGCGGCAGGGAGACGCGCAAACAGTGCTGCTTCCCCTGGGGCTGGGTGGCACTTGGCAAACGGGCACACTTTGAGGGAGGAAGGACCGTTCTGTAGGGAATTTTCATTCTCTACGGGTGTTTTTCTCTTTAAATATTTCTGAGAAAAGGACTTTTTTCAGGACGCGTAACAACCTCTTCGTCTTCGTGCATCCTCTCCTTTTTACAGGTGGGGCACCAGACCCCGAGTGGCCCCAGGACTCGCCCAGGGACCAGCACCTCTCAGTAGGACCTCGGCTCCAGCTGGGGAGGGAGGCTCTGTCTGCCCCTGCGGGTTTGCTCCTAGACCTCGCGTCTCCCCCGGTCCTTGCACTAAAGCACTTGAGAGCGCTTTTTAAAGGCTAGAGAGCTATTGATAAAATAAAACATAAACGTGGCCCTTGAGTCCCGAGAGGAGGAGGGGAGGTTTCCAACCTCCGGAAATCACGTAGGAATTAGGGCCAAGTTAAGAGTTAGGGAAAAAAAAATACGAGGCCAGAGGAGCCTGAGCTGCGGGCTGGAGCGGCCTGAGCTGGGTCAGCATAGAGCTCCGGGGTGCTCTCTCCTGGACCTCACCAGGTGCACCCTGCCGTAGAAGACTCCAGGAGCCCCATCCCTCCTCCCGAGGTGAGGATGCTTAGAAGGAAAGGGTTGTTTGTTTGTTTGTTTGTTACAGATCTGGGGATGGAACCCAGGGGCATTCGACCTCCGAACTACACCCCTTGTTCTATTTTTTATTCTTTATTTTGAAACAGGACCTCACTAAGTTGCGGAGGGCCTCACTAAGTAGCTGAGGCTGTCAGTGAACCATGATCCTCTGGTCTCAGCCTCCTGGATGCTGGGATCACAAGCGTGCGCCACTGTGCCGGCAGAAGGAAACCTTTAAAGGGAGGTACTTGCCCCTGCCTCGGCTAGATTGCTGATCTGTGGACAGTTACTGCGCTCCAGACGTGAAGAGTGTTCCTACAAGCATTGAAGGCCCACAGCCCGGCTTCCCAGCGCTCCCCCTGGGGACTGAAGCAAGGATGGCTTGAGCCCAGGAGCTTGACATGCGCTTGGGCAACAGGGCCAGTGCCTGACTCAAAATAAAAAGAAAGGAAAGGAAATCTTATTAGCAGCAGCAGTGCCAACTCGAGAAACATCTAGAATCTATGGAGCGCTTCCTGTGTGCCGAGGTTTTACTTCATTGCTGCTCGACACACTCATTGGAGCTGGAAGTGGTTGAAAGTGCTGGGTCCTGCTTTATGGGCTGCTTCCCACTCCTGCAGGCTCCTCTCCCCCTTTGCCTTATCTCAGTTAATTCTAAGGGTGACGATGGCTATACTCCCCAGAAGCAGCCAGGTGAGACCTGGCCCTCCTGCCGTGAAGAGAACCTCCAGAAAAGGGTCCCAGGGATTGAGGGGCCTGCGAGGGGCTTGGCAGAAACTGACTTAGGGCTCACTGGGTCCTCAGCTTGCGTGATAGAAAAGAATTTCACCATAAAACGGAAGAGGTTTAGCTGGTACTTGGGAGGCTAAGACAGGAACCAAGGCCAGACCCAGTGATTTACTGAGGCTTTCAGCAATGTAGTGAGACCTTGCTTCCAAAGAAGAAATAAAATAGGTCTGAGAGTGTAGCCTGGAGGTAGAAGGCCCCCGGTTTCCATCCTCGGTACCACACACACACACACAGAGGTTTCTTCATTTTAAAATGGGGAAAACAGCCAGGTGTGGTGGCACACGCTTGTAATCTCAACATTTGGGAGGCTGAGTCAGGAGGATCGCGGTTCATGGGCAGCCTCAGCTACTTGGTGAGGCCCTTTGCAACTCAGTGAGACCTTGTTTTAAAATAAAGGATAAAAAATTAGGGCTGGGGGTGTAGTCCCATCCCCAATACTGCAAAAATAAATAAATAAATAAATAAATAAATAAATAAATAAATAAATAAAATGGGGAACCCATTCTCATCTCAGGAGGTTACAAGAGGTGCTTAAGACACAGTAGTCCTTGTATATGGGGTACAAACTACTGGAATGTTTTGGGGAGTTGTGAGCATGTGTTGTGATCCTCCAGCTCTGGAAGCCAGTGGCCTTCAGTGGAATCAGGCTGGAGTCTCCCCTGTGAGAAGCTGCTGGGATCCCGGCTCCCTCTGTGCCTCAGCTGGGACGTCCCAAGAGTGCGCTGCTCTTCAGATGCCTGAGTCAAAGCAGCTAGGCCTCCACACGAGGATGCATCTTTGAGAGGTTGGGGAGCTCCTGGGTAGGGAGGGGTCCCTAGCACACACCCCCACTGGGACATCTCCCAGCATGCACTCATGTCCCCATGTCAGAGAGCCCTGCCACCTCTACGCTCACAAGATCACACTGGACACAGCCTGACCCCGGTCCTCAGCCACCGCCAGATGGAGCGGGCCAGGTCCCTGCATAAAGCACACCAAGGAACTCATGCACGAGGACTCAGCCGAGCCTGACTTAACATCAGCACCGGCTCTTCTCTTCAGCCGAGCCCCCCATCCTAACTTTTCATTTCCAGTCCTAAGCCTATAGAGGCCGCTAGGATAATAAAATGAAGACTCGTAGACTCTTCATCCTCATTAACCAATTGTTGACTTTTTATTCCAACCCCACCTTTGTTTATCAAGGTGTATTCCCACACATCGGTTGTTACTTGTGAGTGTGTAACAGACACACTGGTGCTCGGATAAGTACATCCACAGGGGCCTCTCAAGAACGAGGGGGCTCTTCGGCGTAACCTCAGGATAATCAGCCCACTCTGCAGACAACACTGATACGCCGCTCTCTCCACACCGAGGCCGTCATCTGCTGTTTCCTCCAGTGTCCTTCACACATGCTTTGGCTGGACCCCGAGCCAGCCGCAGATCGGTCTGTACTGTCTCTTCTGAATCGCGTCCACAGCCTCCCTTTCTCTTTGCTGACACTGAAATTGTTGAAGAATCAAGGCCAGCTCTTTGGCAGCCCTCCCTCCCTCTGAGTTGGCCTGGAGTTCTCTGCTGATTGCACGCAGGGTACGCGTGCTTGTTTGCTTGTTTACACATTTAGCAAGAGAGGTCCCTACTTCTTGAGGCGCCTGGTGCCAGCTTGCTGTTGGTGGGGTTGACTTTAACCAGGTGGTCGGTCAGGCAGTGTCTCCTAGAGTTCAGTATTAATGTTTCCTAAGAACGTCTAACCCCGTGGTTTTTTGTTTTTGTTTTTTTTTGTCTTTTATTCTTGCATACACCAGTTATCATTATGACAGGTACAAAATGTGATTTTCTGTTATTGTTTAGTCTATAGGTTCAATAGCAAACAGTTCCTCCTCACTACTTGAAATTTTAAAAATATTGGGACTCTTTATTATTATTACTATTTTTACCTTTTTTTTTTTTTTGCAGTACTGAGGATGGAACCTAGGGGACTTCCACCTCCGAACTATACCCCCAGCCCTTTTTAGTTTTTATTTTGAAACAGGGTCTTGCTAAGTTGCTGAGGATCTAAGTTATGAGGCTGGCCTCAAACCGGTATTTCTCCTGTCTCAGCCTCAGTCTCCCAAGTACTGGGATTACAGGCTGCACCAGTGAGCCTGGTTTATTACTGGCTTTAAACAGTCTGTGGGCTGTGCTCGTAGGAAGTGGTCTGTCTAGGTCTAGGCGCGGTGTCTTTTTGTCATTGTTGCAGAGCTGGGGATGGAACCAACCCTCCACACGTGATGCTTGGAAGCGCTCTACCACGAACTACACCCCTTAAGAGAGCCGCCTTAGGTTGCCCAGGCTGTCCTTGAACTTGTGATCCTCCTGCCTCAGCCTCCTAAGGAGCTGGGGTGACAGGCATGCCTCACACCCTTGTAATCTCAGCATTTGGGAGGCTGAGGCAGGGGGATCGTGGTTCTTGGACAATCAGCTACTTAGTGAGGCCCTTTGTAACTCAGAGACCCTGTTTCAAAATAAAGAATAAAAAATAGGGCTGGGGGTATAACTCAGAGGTAGAATGCCCAGTACCCCCCCACACACATACACACACACACACACACACACACACACACACACACAAGCAGTAAAGGAAGAACCCCCCCCCCCCAACAGACTTGGCTATGAGTCTATCAATCTTCAGCTCCTAATTCCAGGCCCTTCCCGAGCCCTGCATCTGCCCAACACCGGCTCCGAGGCCACCTGCCCACCTCTCCACTGACAATGCCAGCTCTGCTTTTGGTAGTGCCAACCTGCAGCCTGGCACCCTGTTCTACATCCCCATCGGCCTCCAGAGCGAGGCAAGAGGCTGATCCAGGTTCCCTTGGCCCCGTGGGTGGGCGGGAGGGCCAGGGGCAGGTGTCCCCTCCTTAAGATGTGCAGGGGGAGGGCTGGTGGCCAGGAGGGTCCAGGACCGCAGAGGTAGCTGCAGGGTGCAGACAGAAGCTCTGCACACGAGGCTGCCCACAGGTCTCCTGGTTCCCATGGGTTCTGCTGCTCCGGTGATGGCTGGGAGAAGACCGTGTCCCGGGAGGCTCCTGGTCTGAGAGCCTGGGAGATGTATAATGCAGGATCTGGACCCTGCTCAAAGCTTGCAGCTGAAGTCAGCTGCCACATGGAGACCTGGGAGCCAGAAATGGGTGCTGTGTCTCTGCAGTGGATGAGGGCTCTCTGCAAAAGGACCCAGCCCAGTGGTGCTCAGTACTGCCTGCACACTCAGGCTCTGGAACCCTGAGCTGTCTCCTCCCGTAGCCCATTTTACAGCTGGGGGCGGGATGAGCCCATGAGACTTTGAGATGGATAATGGCTCTTGGCGACCTGGGCAAGCCTGACCCATCGACCCACATCCACCCAGGCTTAGCTTCCAGCCATACAAAAATAGCTACAAATAAGATACTATGGGCCAAATGCCAAATGCAGTACTGCTCTTTCTGTCTGTCTGTCTTTGTCTGTGCTTCTGGGAGCAGCAGAGCCAGCCCCTGGCCCCGGCCCTATCCTCCCTCCTGGGGCAGGTGGCAGGTAGAGAAGCTCTGGACCCAGGTGCAGCCACCTGCAATCCGGATTAGTCTCAACTTCTTCCGAACCTCCCGCTCCTGCTCTCTCGAATGGAAACCGCTCTTGTTTATGAAGAGGATAAAAATAACATAGAAATCTCTCTGAGTTCTGGCAAGAACACAGATTGGTCTTTAAGGAGCTCCAGGGCCGGCTTGACCCTCATGTGATGCTGTCGTGGTGTGACTTTGACCCCTGACTCCCTGGCCACTCTAGCCCACGTGTGTGAGCTCAGCGTGGACAGGCGCCCAGCTCCCATCTCAGACTCCGAGAAGGAAGGCTGGGTTCTCTGGAGGAAGTCTGGGGCTGCCTGCTGCCTCTGCTTGCTCCTCCTGCCCAGTCCACTGCCCTGTGTGTCCCCCGCCCCAAACAGGCAGGGGCAGGGCGGCCAGTGGGGTGCGGGCTTTCTTTTGGGGAAACAGTGTGTCTTGTCTGAATTTTTTTTTTTTTTTTTTTTTTTTGCAGAACTAGGGTTTGAACTGAGGGCCATTCTACCTCCAAGCTACACTCCAGCCCTATTTTTTATTCTTAATTTTGAAACAAGTTCTCACTAAGTTGCAGATGGCCTCACTAAGTAGCTGAGGCTGGCCATGAACCTACAATCCTCCTGTCTCAGCCTCCCAAATCCTGGGATTATAAGTGTGCGCCACCATGCCTGGCTCTGTGTGAATCCTCTGACAATGATCTATTCTTGCTGATAGTGAGATCCTGGAGACTGTTTTTGCTTTTTTCAAGGACCTTCTTTAAGCAGAACACCCCTCTAATTTGCCCCCTACTTGAAGGACTCTGTTAGCTGAGGGCTAAGGGGTCATCTATTGCCTAGTGCAGAATAAATGCTACCCCAACACTGGACCAAACTGCAATCTCACCGTTAACACTTGCCAGCTCTGTGGCCTCGGGCCAGTGACTAACCTCTCTGCCTCTCTGCGCCTACATTTCCTCACCCAGAGGGCACAGTCGTGTCCATTCCCATAAAGTCGCTGAGAGGATTAAATACATTGACACACAGAAATGACGGGACATTCAAGGTTAGCTGTAGGGCTGAAAACAACTCAAGCAAGTGTCACCCAAAACCTGAAGGGTGAAAACAGATTCCTCTCTCCAGTCTCCTAAAGGAGCCTTTTCTCTAATTAACTGGAAAAAACGCATCTCTGTGACCTTTTTCTTTCTTTCTTTTTATTTTGGTTATTGTTTGTTTTCTGTGGTATTGACCCAGGGCCATTCGACCTCCAAGCCATACCCCAGCCTAATTTTTCATTCTTTATTTTGAAACAGGGTCTCACCAAGTTGCAGATGGCCTCACTAAGTAGCTGAGGCTGCCCGTGAACCCCGATCCTCTTATCTCAGCTTCCCAAGTACTGGGATGAGAAGCGTGCGCCACCATGCCAGCCCGCTGTGGCTCGGCCATGACACCCTTCCAGACTTCCCACCTTAAGAATTGTTGTAAGGCTATGTGGTTGTGTTGTGTTGTAAGAGCAGCCAGAGGGAGCCAGACACCATCGTGCAGACGGCGAGAGCGGCACAGGGGTGCCAGCAGCCGTTATGATTACAGTGGGACTCAGGCCTGGCTGTCGGGGGTCCTGGCCAGATGCAGGGCTCCCTTTCAGAGTCCAGACTCCTGCTCTGGACGGTGGGAGTTATGTGGGTGACCAGGTGCCTGGAGTCCTTTTGTGTGTATGTGTGTGGTACTTTATATGAAACCCAGGGGCATTTTACCTCGGAGCTCCACCCCACCCCTATTTTTTTATTGCTTATTTTGAAACAGGGTCTCACTGAGTTGCGGAGGGCCTCACTAAGTAGCTGAGGCTGTCCGCGAACCGTGATCCTCCTGTCTCAGTCCTCTCAATCTACTGAGTAAAAACCAAGCCAAGAGAGACCCCCACCCCCGCCAGAGGCTGCAGAGAGGCTCCGCCGGCCACAAGGCTGGGGCCCCAGCACAGTCTCCTGAGCAGCCCCGCCGTCCTCCGAGCTCCTACACCGGCTGCAGCTCTTCCTCAAGTTTCTTCTTCCGAGTCCCCTCCATGAAAAAGAAGTCCATGCAGCTGAGGACTCTCCCCAGGGCCGTGTCCACCCTGCTGCCCACCACCTGGTTTGTGGAGTTGGGGACTGTGTCGGAGAAGAGAGGCACGTAGTCAGGCAGCATCTCGGGTTCTTTCTTATTACCCTGAAGTGAGGGGACAGCGCAGGTCACATGCCTGTGGATAAAAGCGGACACCTGCATACCACTGGGACCCTCGTGATGGACGGGGACCCAGCACAGATGGCTCCTGTGTTTCAAGCAGTCTCTGGACGCTTACGTCCCACTTTGGACCTGGGACTCCCCCAAGAGTAGTGGGCCTCTGCAGCCTTTGCGGGTGGGTGGGTCCCTTCCAGACCTCAGGACTGGGCTTTGACCTGCGGTGATGAGGGATGGACTTGATCCTGTTCCTATTTGATTCCTCACGACCTACGATGCTGCTTCTCGTATGGTGGGAAGCCTTCATTTTCATTTATTTAAAAAAAAAATTGTATTTAAGCCGGGCGTGGTGGCGCACGCTTGTAATCCCCGCGCTTGGGAGGCGGAGACAGGAGGATCGTGCAGGTTCGAAGCCAGCCGCGCTGGCTTAGGAGACACAGTTTCCAAATAAAATATAAAATAGGTCTGGGAGTGTAGCCCGGAGGTAGAAAAGGGTTTCCAGGAACCCCAGTACCACCAAAAAAATAAAAAAAAATTTTTTTTTACTTAAAAGTTTAACATTCATGCAGAAAGTACAAAAGTCCAAATTGTATAGCTCAAAAATGTTCTTACAAATTAGACGTGCTTGTGTAACTCCATCTAGATTAAAAAGGAAAATAAATCAGTTCCCTCGGCCCCTTGTATTTAGCTGCAGTTAGTCACTCCGCCCCTCAGGGCAGCCCGATCTTACCTCTAACAGCAGCCTTGGTTTTGCCGTCCTGAGGTTCTAACCCAGGAGCATTCCACCCCTGAGTGACACCCCCACCCTGATTTTATTATTTTATTTTGCAACAGGAGCTCACTAAATTATAGAGGCTGGCCTCGAAACTTCGAAACTTTGATCCTCCTGTCTCAGCCTCCCAAGTACTGGGATTACAGGCAGACACTATCATACCCGGCAATCGGCCTTGCTTTTGCTCGGTTGCACACTTTGTATTCATAGGCTGTTCTGTCTGGCCTCTTTCTTCAACACCGTGTTGGTGAGATTCACGCCCGGTGTGTGTGTGGCTGCGGCTCACCCGTTCTCAGTACTGGTGCTCAGTGGTGTGCCGATTCCACAACCCACTGATCTAGCTGACCACAGACAGCGCTCGGGTTGAGTCCAGTTCTGGGCTCTGGGGAGCGGTGCTCTCTGAGCGTCCTGCACGGACCTCTTGGTGAACCCTGATGGAGTCGTGAATCATGTGATGAGCTGCCCCTGCCTTCCTAGGCGTAACTGGGTGCCACCCTGTGTCTAACAGAAGCCACACGGCCAGTCGGATGAGACGCCCTGGCTTTTGCCTGGGAAAGTGCTTGCCCCATGGCTTCCTGTTTGCGTTCAGTGGTCGGTTGCTAACGCCTGGGGCTCGGCGGGGCAGACTCGGGCTCAAAGTCCAGTGTGGAATTTTGGGTCCAATGAGCCAAATTCTCCCTCTGAACACACATGGTGCAAGGCCCATGTGGCCACACTGTGGACCTCAAACCTCTCTCGGCCTCACAGGAGCCATGGTGCTGTGGCCACCACCTCGTAGGGCCTTCCAAGCTGCCTGGTTTCTGGGTTGGGTTCAGAATGTCCAAAGACATTCTGAAATGTCTTTGGACATTCTCTCCACAGATAGATTCATGTACTAACTATCTTATTAGGTACCTGAAGAGGACGTCCATGCTGGTGGTGGGCACGGTAATGAATTCATCTCTCTACTTTTTGGAAGGCTACTGGGGATTGAACCCCGGGGCATTCTACCTCTGAGGGATGCCCCCAGCCCTGTTTATTTTTTACTTTGAAACAGGTTCTTGCTACCTTGCTGAGGCTGGTCTCCAACCTGCAATCCTCCTGTCTCAGCCTCCCAAGTACTGAGATAAAGTCATGTACCACCAAGCCCGGCTTCTGTGCTACTTTATGTGTGTGTGTGTGTGTGTGTGTGTGTGTGTGTGTGTGTGTGTGTGTTACTAGGGATGGAACCCAGGGGCATTCTACCTCTGAGCTACACCCCCAGCCTGATTTTTTTGTATTCTTTATTTTGAAACAGAGTCTCACTGAGTTGCAAAGGGCCTCACTAAGTAGCTGAGGCTGTCCTCAAACCGCGATTCTCCTGTCTCAGCCTCCCAAATGTTGGGCTTGCAAGCGTGCGCCACCACGCCTGGCTTCTGTGCTACTTTTAAGGAGCTGGCAGCCTGGTGACGTTGGTCACTCAGGGTTACATTCCACACTGAGCCTAAGGACTGAGACAGAGAGGGAGGAAAGAGAGCGTGTGTCCAGGCTGCTCAGAAAAGGGACTTCTCAGGAAAGGGGGCAATAGAGCAGGCTCCTGAGGCACGAACAGGCGCCCACCGGGCCAGCTGGCAGGTGGGAGGGATCTCATACAGGGCTGCTGCAGCACAAAGGTGTGGACCCCAGAGGCGCCCCTGTGCCCACCGCAGTGCGCTCCTGGTTACAGAGATGGGCGGATAGGTCACTTGAAATTTCAGACTTAATAAGCTGGGTGTGGTGGCACGCACTTGTAATCTCAGCATTTGAGAGGCTGAGAATGGAGGATCATGGTTCGAGGACAGCCTCAGATACTTAGTGAGGCCCTTTGCAACTCAATGAGACCCTGTTTCAAAGTAAAGAATAAAAAATTGGGCTGAGGGTATAGCTCAGAGGTAGAATGCCCCTGGGTTTCATGCCCAGTACCAAAAAAAAAATCAGATTTACTGAAGGCTCTCTTCTCTTTTTACTCCTTTCTTCTTTCCTGGAAATACTGGAGATTAAACCCGGGGCGTCATGCATGCTAGGCAAGGGCTCTATCATGGAGCTCCACTCCTAACCTCTTTTTATTTATTTTATTTATTTTATTTGAAACCAGTCTCGCCAGGCTGCTGTGGCTCTCACTAAGTTGCTGGGGCTGGCCTCCAACCTTAGCTCCTCCTGTCTCAGCTTCCCAAATCCTGGGATTACGGGCGGGCGCCACCACACCTCGTTGACCCTGAGTTTCTTAAAACAAGACTATTTTGCTCATCATTGTAGCGTCGAGTAAATTCTCAAAAGCACAGAGTAGATGCTCAGAAATGCTAACTGGATGAAGGAAAAGATGGTAAATATTCACAGTATCTTCGACAGGGGGGCGTTTTGTCTTACCATGGGGTCATAATCTTTCAGGAAACTCCAGTTCTCCATCCTGAAAAGGAAAAGCATGTTGGTGGTGTGAATGCTTTCTGGGATTTCTTTTAACTCACGCATTGTACATTTTACATCATACTGGGGAGTAGAGTGTCAGACAGATGCACGCACATGGTTCCTTGCGCCCTCCCCACACGTGTCTTTGATGCTGGAGTTGGCAGTTTTGTGTACATTCATAACGTTATTTCTACTATGACATTCTTGGTGGCCTTGGATTCCATCCCTGGTCCCCTCAGTCTCTCCTGGAGTCTCTGCTCGTGTATCCGATGTTGTCCTTATTTTCAAATATGTCTAGCTTCCACATAGAGGAGCAAGCGTGCACCTGCTCATTCTTTGGGACGGGTCTGCTCACTTACTATGACATTCCTGAGTTTCATCCATTTTCCTGCAAAAGGGGAGATTTTTGTTCTTCGTTATGGCTGAGTGAAATTCCATCGTGTGTCTATGCCAACGTTTTGTGATCCACTCATCTATTGATGGACACCTAGGCTGGTTCCATAATTTGCCTATTGTGAACTGTGCTGCTCTGAGCATGGGTGTGTGGGCATTATTATAATATTGTGATTTTATTTCCTGTAGGAAAATGGATGGAACTCATTATCAAAACAAAGCAAAAAAAAAAAAAAGACGAACAAAAAACAAAACCCAAAAGATAACCGGTGATTGTTAAGCAAGGTTGTAGAGAATCGGAACCTTTGTACACTGTTAGAAATGCACAACAGTGCAGCTGCTATGTAAAACAGTGTGGAGGGGCCTCAGAACGCCCTAAGTGGAACCACCATACAATCCAGCAACCCTTCTCCAGGAAGGAAAGAACCGAAATTAGGATCTTAAGAGGAGACGTGCGTACCCAAGTTCACTGCAGCACCATTTACCTTAGCCAAAATGAAGAAGTGACCTAAATATACATTGATGGATGGATAGGTTAAAAAAGTGATCTATCCATACCAAAGAATATTATTCAGCCTTCACAAAAGAAGGCAGATAAGCCGGGCGCGGTGGCGCACGCTTGTCATCCCAGCATTCGGGAGGCTGAGACAGGAGTGTCCCGGTTCACAGACAGTCTCAGCTACTTAGTGAGGCCCTCTGCAACTCAGTGAGACCCTGTTTCAAAATAAAGAATAAAAATAATTGGGCTGGGGGTGTGGATTGGAGGTAGAGGTCACACACACACACACACACACACACACACACACACACGCAGTTCTGCCTTGAGGCTGATGAACCTGAAGTGTGGTAAGAGAGGTGCCGGATTCCACCAGTAGGGGGCAGCAAAACCATCAGACCAAGCCAAGAGAAGGTGGTTGTCGGGGCCAGGGGAGAGGAAACAGGTGCTGACTGAGAGGTATCGAGTTTCAGTTTTAAAGATTTGATTTGATTCCAGACTCCACTAAGCTATTCATTTAAAAATGTTAACTGGACCATGCTCAAACTCCTGGCTGGTGGCTCCTTAGATCTGAGAAAATGTCACGGTGCTTTCCCAGGTGCTTGGGTACCCCGCACCCCACCTCCTGGCCTCCCGCGGTTCTCCTGTATCCCCATCTTAGCCTTAAGGATGCTCTGTGCTGTGTTTTGTTTTTCTTCAATACACCCAACTCATGCTCAGCCCCTTCTCGTGTTCAGGTCTTACTGGTCACCCTGCAGAGAGGAGGCCTTGGGCGAGCGCTGGCCAGAGGAGAGGCTGCCCCCCACCTCCGGCAGTCACACTGCTGGTTTCTGGCTGCCCAGGGAGCCGTGGCCTCCTGACCGCCTCGGCCTGGTTCCCAAGGCCGTATGGAGAAGCTTGTGTGTGTCTGTTTTTATTTTTTAAGTATATTTTTTATTGGTGCATTGTAATGATACATCAAACGCGGTTCCGAGTGGTAGAAACTCATGCGCACAGTAGGTGTGTTTCCTCCTGACCCGCGCCGCCCCTCCACGTCCCCATACTTGTGATTGAGATTAGTGTTGACGACTTTGTGTAGAGAGCATTGTTTAAACTGTCCATCACATTTCCTTCTCCCCCGCCCTCTGTGCTCAATCCCCCTTTTACTCTTTTACTAGCATCTCTCTTCATTTACTAAAGTCTCTTTGGTGCCCGGTTTCTCTCTAGCTTCCGCATATGAGAGAAAGCATGCAACCTTTCGTTTTTTCTTTTTTCTTTCTTTCTTTCTTTTTTTTTTTTTGCGGTACTGGGGATGGAACCCAGGCGCATTCTACCTCCGAGCTACACCCTCAGCCCTACTTTTTATTCTTTATTTTGAGTCTCACTGAGTTGCAGAGGGCCTCACTAAGTAGCTGAGGCTGTCTGTGAACCGCCATCCTCCTGTCTCAGCCTCCTGAATGCTGGGATGACAAGTGCCCGCCACCACCCTGGCCCTGAGTGTGTTTCATCAGCTGAAGGCTGGAAGGAGGCGGTTCCTGGACCCCACTGCCCGCGCCCCTCAGCGGTACAGCTGCTTCCCTCTGGTCTCCTTTCAGTCTATCCCAGCTGCAAGGACCCCATCCTGCCTCCCCCCTCCCGCCCCCGGGGCAGTTAGGAAGAGAGTGGGCCCGCTGGCCTCCCTCCTCCCCCCCAGCCTCCTGTGGCCCTGGGCTGCCCCCTTCAGGCCCCATACGCTCCCCTTTGGCTCCCATTACTTTACCACCCAAGGTTTTTTCTTTCTCTAGAAGCTTCCTGGATGTCTTTGGGGGGGTCTGGGGAGAAGGGAGGCAGGCGAGGGCACTCACCAGCGCTGCCGACTGCGCCCCTCGGCGGCCACCAGCTCTCGCCACAGCTGGTCCTGCTGCGCACCCAGGGCCTCCCTTGGGGCCCGTGGGGGCTGGCTGCCCCCAGCCAGACCCTTGCCCGCTGCAGGGCCCCCGCGGGCAGCCAGGGAGACTGAGGCTGGCAACCTGGTGAGGGGCAGGCGGTATCCCGCTGATGTAGTTCTCTGGAGCTCAGGATTGGGGCGGCTTGCCATGGGGTGGAGAATGAGGTTGTAGAGGGGCCCTCCTCGCTGCTGCCCCAGATCCCAAGCTCGGAGAGGCCACGGGAACAGAAGCCCTCCAAGCTGGGGAGAGCACTTGAGCCGGCTGGGCTTGGGCTCCTGCCTGTGTTGACTGTTGCCCTGGGAACAGGCAGCTCCCCGAGAGCCCAGGGAGGGGCGGGCCTATGTGTGTGACATTTGAGCCCAGGTGGGGTGCTGTGAGTTCCAGAGTGTGTGTGCTGCCCAGCACAGCAGCCCCCACCTGCCCCAGGCAGGTGGTGTCACACAGTGTGGGGAGGAGGGGCAGAGCCCAGACTCCTGGGGCTCCCAGCTGGCCACTGGGGTCCCCCAGGTCAAGCTTCAAGCTCTGGGCGGCTCTGCCTCTTAGCGAGAGGTTCTGTCCCTGGCTGATGCTGGGATGCTGGGATGCTGGGATGCTGGGATGCTGGGATGCTGGGATGCTGAGATGCTGGGATGCTGGGATGCTGAGATGCTGGGATGCTGAGATGCTGGGATGCTGGGATGCTGGGATGCTGCGGGCTCCCTAAGACGGTGCGCTTCCCAGGTGGTGATGCTTTCCAGGTGGTAAATCAGATACTGCTGGGAAGCTTCCTGCTTCTTGTTTGGAAAGATGAAGGAGGTTATGGTGTGTGGGAGTCCAGGGAAAGTGAGTCATGATGTCTTATTAATATCTGCTTTTCTGTAAACCCGGAGAGCTCACGGAGGACTGTCTTTTATCTTGCTGAGCCTCCCCCGAACCAAGGCAGGCGTTTCTCACCCCATTCTACAGAGGAGGAAATGGAGGGTCTCGCCAGCAAGACCCAGTGACTGCCCAAGGCCACGCCGCCCAGGCTCTTGGGCTGTGAGATTTGATCTTGGCAGGGAGCCAGGAGAAGCCGAGGGTGGGAACTCTGCCCTTACCCGGTGCGGGTGGCAGCCCTGGTCTCTCCTGGCCTGGCTCAGGTGACCGCCTCAGGCACCCCATTGCTTTGGGGCCCCTGAGCTCCACGCCATGCTCAGCTGGTGCCAACAGATTCCTAGTCCCCTCCGTGAAACTTCCGGGGCAGATTGAGCTGGAAATGGTGTCCTCTCTCTCTGTACAGCTGGGGAAGAGACTCAGGTGACCAACCTCATCCAGATGTGTAAATTAAAAAAAAAAAAGAGGAAACAAATGCCTATCGATAGACTACTACTACTGTGCAGATGTCACTGTGGCGGTGGCACACACACCTGCAGTTCTGAGACTTGGGCTGCTGAGGCAGGGGCATTACAAGTTTGAGGCCAGTATCAGCAATTCAGCGAGAGCCTGTTTCAAAATTAATAAAAGAAAAAGGGCTGGGTGTGTGTGACCTCAGTTCATCTACAATGACCCTATTTTCCAATAAGGTCACATCTTGGGGTGCTGGGGGTCAGGGCTTCAATATATGAATTTGGAGGGAACACATTTCAACCTGAAACATTGTATGGATCCAATTTCCTCATGGGATCTCTGATGGACAAAGCCCCTACTATGTGTCAGGCATATATAATGTTACCTTCAATTCCAACCTCATCCTGGGTCAGCAGTATTAGTGCCATTTTATGGGTGAGAAAACAGAACCTCTAGGGGTTGGAGCAAGTTGTCTAAGGTCATGGGTAGAAGGAAGGCTTGGCAGAGGAAGCCACCCCTAACTGCCTCCACTTTTTTCTTTATGATACTTGGGATTATACCCAGGGGCATTCTACCTCTGACCTACACCCCAACCCTATTTTATTTTTTTTTATTTTTTTTTTGTGGTATTGGGGATGGAACCCAGGGGCATTTTACCTCCAAGATACATCCCCAGCCCTATTTCTTATTCTTTATTTTGAAGCAGGGTCTCACTGAGTTGCAAGGGGCCTCACTAAGTACCTGAGGCCGTCTGCAAACCGCGATCCTCCTGTCTCAGCCTCCCAAATGCTGGGATGACAAGCGTGCGCCACCACACCCGGATCCTTTTTATTTTTTATTGTGAAATAGAATCTTGCTAAATTTCTGAGGCTGGCTTTGAACCTGCAGCCCTCCTATCTCAGCCTCCCGAGTACTGGGATGGTGGGTGTGATCCTCCACGCCTGGCTCTTGGGTTGCCTGACTTCTAGAGTCTGTGTTTCGTCACGGCTGCAGGTTTGGGCTAGTGCTCCTCGGTGCCGAGCATTTCCCCAGGTGCCTCCCTGATCATTTTCGACAATTAGACATCACATTTTCAATCCAGTCGAGCCACTTGCAAGCTGGTTTAAAAATTCCTTGATAATGATATTAAAAATAGCAGTTGTACTTGAAATTCAAGTCGCGCTTGAATTTCCTGGTTTTTTTTCACTGAAGCGGGGTGACCACAAGTAGACTTAGGGGCTCAGTAAGACTGGGACCTGCTCTGATCACCCAGGAGGCAGCATCTATTTGGACCAATCCTCCTTCTCGCTGGGCTTCTTGCTGTGTGTGTGTGAGGTGTGCTGAGGATTGAAGCCCGAGAGGCTCTATCGCTGAGCTGCATCCCCAGCCCTTCTATTTTCTAGAGTCTTGCTAGGTTTCCCAGACTGGCCTCTAACTTGTGACCCTCCTGTCTCCATCTTCCGAGTAGCTGGCGTTACAGAGGTGGCCACTGTGCCCGCTCTTCCGTTGCTATTTGCAGAGGAAAAGCATCCTGTAGAGATGGTTTTCCTTTGGTGTCTCCTGCGCCAGGGCAGTGGGGGAGGTTTTGGACAGGTCAAAAGAAAGTGTCAAGGGTTCAGTGGTGGCCAGCTGGCCCCCACACTCGTGCCCTCAGTGTCATGCCTCCTGACTCAGAGAAGGATTTTATTGTATTTTTGTGTGGCACTGGGGATTGAGCCCAAGGGCATTCTACCTCTAAGCCACACCCTCAGCCCTATTTTATTTTTATTTTGAAACAGGATCTCACTAGATTGATGAGAGTCTCACTATCTGCTGACGCTAGCCTTGAACCCGCAATCCTCCTGTCTCAGCCTCCTAAGTACTGGGATTACAAGTGTGTGCCGCCACCCCAGGCTCAGAGAAGGGTTTTATGCGTCAGGGTGCAGTCAGTGGCCATCATTAGCATAGTCTGGCTTGATCTGCTTGAATGACCAGCATCCCAAAGAGGAACTGTCCTGATGTATGTCTAAGAAAGTATCCTTCCTCAGTTACAGTTATAGCAGGCCCTGGCTCCCAGTATACAAGAGGGAAAACCAGGGTCCTTCAAGATAATATGTGTTTGTGCTTTTTGGATTGGGATTGTTCTCATGTTTCCTTGACCTGGCTAGGTTTTTTTTTTGGGACAGAAAGGGGGCATTCAGGGACCTGGTGTTTTACGGTCCCCCCTTTTCTTTAACGATGCTACATTTGGCTACTAGAAATATAAAACTCAATGGTTTATATTTAGAAGTTCTAGATTCCTGATAATTAAGAAAAGGTTAAGCATATAAAAATATTCTAGGGTATGGTCTTTATGTTATTTATTTTGCAACATTCTCCTGGGTTATGTTTCTGAGAGTGGCCACAGTGGTTGCAATACACTCTAGAGGCAGCAGGGGGCAGCCTCTAGCCACGAATCTTCCACCAGGTTTGTGGAATCCCTGGTTCCCGCAGCCCACCAAGGTTCCTGCAGCCTACCATGGTTCGCAGTGACCATTTCTGGTCCAAGGCAGAAAAATGAGTGCAACATCCAGAGAAGATGTTTGAAAAGAAGCTAGCAGCAGTTCTGGGGAAACAGGTGCTCACAAAGAGCCCCCGTAGCAGTGGCTCGTGGTAGGTTGACTCATTTGCCAACAGGCAGGCTCCCTGTGGCTCTGGAACCAGGAGCCTGTGGCCACAGAGTGCCTGAGTCTGGGGGATGTGAGGATTAGGTTGATTCATCCTCCCCAGGTTCCCAGCACAGCGCCAGCCACCCGGCTAATTGGGCGCGAGGCCACATTGCTGTGCAAGCATCCTGCCTGGCGGTGCTGCCTTCTGTGTTCAGAGAGCGCTGCAATGGACCAGAGGTGCCCCCGGCCCCGCAGGATCCCTCGTCAACGACAGGGCTTCTTTAGGCCTGGACAGGTGGCGTGCCACGTGGTGTGATTGGCGCCTCGGCTGAGTCTCTGCTGCTGTGTCTTCTTAATCGCAGCTTCCCAGAGAAGGGAAGGCTTGAGCCGGGCACTCGGGCAGTTCGCCAGGTACCTGCATCCGGGCTGGGGAGCAGAGGAGGGGGACAGTGTTCCAGGTCGAGGGAAGAGCCTAGGCAAAGAGGGGGAGTAAAGGCGAGGTGACATAATTTGGAAGTAGTGCGCAGGAGCGGAGGTCATGGGAAAGCTTGCAAAGGAGGGAAGGAACTTGGACTTTGGGGGGGTGAGGCGACTGGGGCTGGGGCAGCGAGTGGTTGGAGCCCCTGGTAGGTTTGGTAAAAGTGGGCTCACCTCTTAGAGCTGGGCACACCTTAAGGACCCCAGGGGGTGGGATGAGGATGGACTGGGGTGGAGGGCTGGGCTCTATCAGAGACAAATAAGGCTGATGGCTCTGCCCCACCCAGGAAGGCAGAAGGCTGCCCCCTGTGGGTGCATGGGGGTCCTGATGGGTCAAGAAGCAGCAGTGTAGCCAGGGAGGGCTGCTGCTGGAGGAGAGCCCCTGGCCAGGCACACAGTGAGGGCAGAGCTCTGTGCTAGACCTGCTTCTCCAGGACAACCCGGGCAAGCCACAGCCCCACTCTTCCTTCCTTGGGGAATGGAGGGCATCGCCCTGAGCTGCTGGGCCAGGGCTGGACCAGGAGGTGGGTGCGATGGGCTCTGCAGACTCTGAGGTGCAGGGCCCACCCTATTGCTGATTCATACTGGAACCGCACGTCAGCCCTTCTAGCCCCAGGTGCTATTTATTATTATGAAAGGGACTCCTCACCTTTAATAATAATGTAAGCTGATTCCTCTTCCAGTCTCTCTCTTCTCTCTCTCTCTGTAGCATGGAATGAACCTCAGAACTTGGGCATCCTATTTCTTCTATTTTTGGGGGGCTTGACTAATACAGGTGGGGGTTATTGTAACTATTTTAGGGCTGAGGAACCTAAAGTCCAGAGAGGTCAGATGGAGGGCTGGGACCCCGGCACAGCCTGGTGCTCCTGAGCCCTTGGCCGCTGGGTTCTGGTTGTTCCAGGAGGCCTGGGTGTGTTCCCCCTCTGCCATCTTCTAGAGAGGCGGCCGAGCCTGCTTCTGGAAGCAGGAGGAGCTGGTGCCAAGGATCTGCAGTGACCACAGACCAGGGCTGGAGAGTGGAGACGGAGGAAAGGCTTCAGGGGGCCCCAGCCTGGGTTTGCAGAGGCTGTGGGAGCAGAGGTCTAGTGGGTGGGGAGGCTGGGAAAGGACGTGGGCCCTGGCTCCAAAGGCTTCTTGGCAAGTGCAGGTCTCTCCAGCTGCCTGTCAACACCGTGCCCGGTGGTTCAGTGTGTCTTTGTCATAGCCCTGTGAAACACGCACCATCATGCCCCAGTTGACAGATGAGGAGACAGAGGCCCTGAGAGCTAGAGAGCCCCGCCTGAGAGCCCTGGCTGGGAAGTTGTGCAGTGTGAGCTCCACCCCACCTCCATGGTTCTAGGACCACATTTCCTCTCCTATTCTTCAAAGGAGAGTCTCTCTCTCTCTCTCTCTCTCTCTCTCTCTCTCTCTCTCTCTCTCTCTCGTCATACTGGGGAAGGAATCCAGGGCATTCTACCTCTGAGTTACACCCCAGCCCTATTTTTATTCTTTATTTTGAGTCAGGGTCTCACTGAGTTGCAAAGGGCCTCACTAAGTAGTAGCCGAGGCTGTCCGCAAACCTGTGATCCTCCTGTCTCAGACTCCCTCATGCTGGGATTACAAGCATGTGCCTCCATGCCCGGCGCATCTTCTCTTCTTTACTAACCAAAGGAGGCAGGGAAGCCTGGGTACAGGAAAATACCTGAGGGTGATTTTGAGGAGGAAGTGATCTTCGAAACAAATGATGGGGACACAAGAGTTGGCGCTGGGGCTGCAGACTGGAAAAGCATCTTGTTCGCCGATGGAGCCTTCACATTTCTTGCTTCTTACCTTGCCCGTACTAGCCTTGCTTTGATGACTGCAAAGTCCCACAGCTGCCTCCCAAGCTGTGAGGATTCTACAAACTGACGAGAGACCTGTCAATCAGGAGGGCGCCCAGGAGACTCCCCACACCAGCCGGGCTCCGGGGCGGCCTTCCACAACTCAGGGGAGATGTTTGCTGCAGACGCTATATAATCATGTGCCGGAATGACGAGTCCCTGCTCTTGTTAGAGAGATTCTGCCTGTTGGGAATGAGCCTGCGTTTGCACTTAGAGCTCCCGCACGTCCTCCTGGGAGCGAATGTTCTGGAATGGGGGGCCTCTTGTGTTCTGCACTGGGGCAGAAATTCACTTAGTGACCATCTCTGATAAAGTGCAAGCATTTGGGAGTCAGGCCTGAATGAGAAGGCTTCTTCTATCCCTAGCGCTCGAAATACCCCGAGCGCGGGCTGTGGACGGGTGCAGAGCAGGTTGAGTACAGAGGCTCCTCTGCAGGTGCCCTGGGCGGGAACCCACGCCTCTCTCGCCCTCAGTGGCTCTGACAGAAATGCACGCCACGGGTTGTGGTAAAGCTTTTAGCCAGTCCTGGCGTCTTGTCAAGACCACGCTGGTTCACACTACGATGAGGGTGCTGGAGTCACAGACAGAGACCCTGGGAGCGTGTCCGCAGCCCTCCATGTTGGGTTCCTTGCTTCCTGGTGCAAATGGCAACCAGCTTGGAGTTGGCCAGGCGCAGGGTGAGTCTCAGGAGCTCCCCAGGTGCCCCCCTAGCCCCTGCCAACCACTATCCTATTCTCTGCATCTATGAATTTCACTATTGTTACATAGTGAAATTATTGCTGCCCCGTGCAAGTGGAGTCATGCACGATTACCTCTCCTGTGAGTGGCTTCCTTCACTTAGCATAGCGTCTTCCAGCTTTATCTAGTATCCTTGTTGTAGCTCTAGCAAATTTTCCTTTTCTGAAGGCCGAGTAGTATCTCACTGCCCGTGTATACCACATTTTCTTTATTCGTCATCAGTGGACCCTAAGGTTGCTTTCACATCTTGGCATCTTGTGGATGATGCTGTAACAAACACAGACAGCAGATACTGCTTCGAGATTCCAGTCCCAATTCTTTTGGATAAATACCCCTGAGTGGAATGGCTGGATCACATGGTAGTGCTATTATAATTTTTTGAGTAAACTCAACATTGTGCTTAATACTGGCTGCACCACTTTACATTACTACCAACAGAGCATAGGGGTTAAATATCTCCACACCCTTGCTGTAACTTACCTGTGTTTTACATATTAAATAAAAATTTTTGTAATAGCCATCCTCACAGGTGTGAACTTCTGCATCTCTTTGGGGCTGGGGTTTGCTTTTCTTTGATGATTAGTGGTGTCAAGCATCTCCTCATGCATCTGTTGGTCATTTATATGTCTTCTCTGGAGAAATGTCCATTCGAATCCTTTCCCTGTTTTGCACTTAGGCTGTTTGCCTCTTTTCTAGAGCGTTGTAGAGTCCCTTGGGTACTTGGGATGCTAATCCATCAGATATATATAGATTGCAAGCATTTTCCTTTATTTCATATGCTACCATTTCTTTCTAGAGTTTTCTGTGCTCTGCAGAAGCTCTTTACGTGCAAAAGAACTAAATTGGAACCTTTTTGTACACTTCACACAGCCATGAACCCAAAATGGATTAAAGACTTAAATGTTAGACCTGCAACTATAAAAATCCTAGAAGCTAGCACAGGGGAAAGTGTCATGACACTGGCCTTGGCAGTGGTTTCCTGGATACAATCCCAGGAAGACTGGCAGTAAGAGCGTAAATCGGCAGGTGGACGATATCACGTCCTTGGGTCTCACGTAAGCCGAGACGTGATCTTTCTTCCCAGGAGAAACTGAACTTTCTCCAAGCTCATGATGGCACTGTTTTTGGTCTGTGCTTCCACTCACCAAACTAGCCCTATCTTTTCTCTTTGTGAGGGTCTCCTGGAGCTCTTTCTCTGTTAGCCCCTGCTCCGTGCTCAACTCAAACACCAGCCATCACCACCACCACCACCACCACCACCACCACCACCATCATTATTATTTATTATTGTTTTTGTGTGTAGTACTGGAATTGAACCCAAGAGTATTCTACTACCTCTGAGGGACACCCCTGGCCTGTATTTTATTTTTTATTTAGAAACAAGGTCTCACTAACTTGCTGAGGCTAAGACAGACACTTCCCTGAGCTCCACTCTCCAGCCTCAACAACAACCCCTAGAACTGCTTGGAACAACCCTCGCTCAAGAGGGCTCCCCAAGTCACCGAGGATGTCTCTCAGACTCCACCAGGCAGCTGTTATCCAAAATGAGCCTGTCTCCTTAAACATTGTCCCACAACGTACTTGGGACAGTTTTTTAGATGGTTTGCCTTCAGCTCTCTGTATCAGGGGTCCGAGGAACCTGGAGAGTTTCAAGAGACCTTCAGGGTGTGATCTTTCTGCGAACCCCTGATACTGTGTGTAACCTTCTTGGTCTGTGTGCAGTTTAAGGGCGGGGGCAGAGGATCTGAAGGTGTCACTAGCCTCTCAGAGCGTACAGTTCTGGTCAGCCCTAAAGACCTGACCGCGTAACTTAGAGGAAAGAAGACTAATTTTGTTACGGTTTCAGGTTCAGTCCCTGTGAGGCTGGGGAACACAGATCTCAGGGCATGGTGGCGGGAGGTGAAGAAAGGGGAGCTCATGGCTGTGCTCCTCACATCATGGACGCCGGAAGTGAGAAAGAGGGCTGGGAGAAGAGAAGCCATATAGGTAATCTCCAAGGGACCACCTCCAGCCATATCCTACTGGCCTACCAGGTACCACCCAGGTAAATCCATACAATGGATTCATCCGCTGCTGAGATTATGATTCTCGAGACTCCACTGTATCAGCCCTGAAGATTTATAAAGGAGCTCTTGAGGAAACATTTTATAGCTAACTAATAGATGCATAACCTCAGGTAGAATCTCCACTGTGCCAAGGTCCTGTCCACACTCTCTTCCAGGCCAGATTTGCTTTCCACAGTGTACAGAGGCGTTTGCTTCTTAATAACGACCACTTTCCATAGGTAGCACTTCCTGGATTTTTTTTTTCTTCTGTACTGAGGCTTGAACTCAGAGACATTCCACCTCCAAGCTACACCCCAGTCTTTTTATTTTTGAGACATAATCTCACTAAATTGCTGAGGATTCCACCACGTTGCTGAGCCTGGCCTTGAATCTGTGCTCCTCCTGTCTCAGCCTCCCACGTACTGGGATCACCACTCCCAGCTGGCACTTTCTGTCTTCATGAACACTTTTATATTCATTGTTTCACTGGGTCTCCACAACTCTGTCCAGTATGTCCAGTTCTGCTGTGAGTAAGAGAAGAGGGTCCTGGAAGGTTAGGTTTGGTATGTTTGGAGGCTGCGCTGGTAGATGTGTTAGGTTCAAGACAGTGAGTTACACCTTTCTGGTGTGCCTTTCATTAGTTAATAGGAAGGAAATTTGCTGTCTTATGAAGTACATGGTTCCCCTCTCTTATTAGTAAAGCTATACCAGTTTTCTTTTGGTAAATATTTGCCTGCCGTTTTCTCCATCAGTTTATTTTAAATATGAATCCTTATGTTGAAGGCGTCTCTTGTAAACAGCATAAGGTTGTTCTAAAAAATTCAATTTGGCAACTTCTGTTTTTCAATGAGCAAGTTTTAGTTCATTTATATTTATTATAATTACCAATACCATGCGTTTTCTGCAATCTTATTCTGTACTTTGTGTTTGCACTGCCTCTTGAAAATTCCACTTGCTTGTTCTATTATTTTGAAAGTTGTATTTTCCTCCCTGAACTCTGTGAAAATTGCTAATACTCTTAGTGGCTTTTCTTAAAATTCCAGCATACCTGCTCAACACAAATTCTGAAGTCCTACAGTTTTTCTATCCTTTTCTTCCCCACATTGTCTAACATACAAAAATTTCAAAATGCCTGTACTATAATCATCTAGTCCAATGTTGCATTATTTTTAGTCAATATTTTGGTTATACATGATTTTTAGTAATCCTCAAATTAATTATACTTGTTTTAACTAGTTCATGCTTTTTAAGCTTATTATCATATTTTCTTTCTTTACTTTCTTGGGCCTTTATTATAGGTTCCTTATGGGCTCATTTTTATTTTTTTGAAGTACTTCCTTTAAAATTTCTTTTATTAAAGATCTGTTTGTAAATTTGCTTAGCTATTCTTTGTCTGTGAATAACTATTTTATCTATCATCCTCAGATGATAATTTCACTAGTTACACAGCCCTACTTTGACAATAATTTTTACTTAGCATTTATTTTTAGTTTTGGTTTTTGGTGCTGGGGATTGAACCCAGGAGTGTTCTACTTCTGAGCTACACTCTCAGCCCTATTTCATTTTTTATTTTGAAACAGGGTCTCACTAAGTTGTGGAGTGCCGCACACCAGCTCAGTCGAGATGGGCGTGATTCCACTTGGGATCGAAAATCTCAGAAAAGATGGGGGAGGATAGGGTGCCGTACTGCAGCCTCTTATCTGCAGCAATTCTTTCCCTTCTAGGAAATAAATTTCTTTAAGTTCCTATTCGCGGCGCTTCTGGAAAGAATCTGACATGGACAAGAGCTTCTTGAGCTAATGACACTTTATTACAAGAACCCAGAAAAATTTATACCCTTCACCAGTAAAGTTAATAATAAGAGAAAAAGAGGTGAATGCAATCACTGTAAAACAATAGTGAATAACATGTAAACAAAGGTAAAAAAAAAACTAGTCCGGCTTTGGCTGGCTTTCGGCTTTCAAGAGATTAGCTCCCAATCTCCCAGATCTTGCAGATAGGCAGTTCCAAAGGGCAATCTCCCAGAAGAAACGGGCACGCCCAAGGCTTGGAGGCCTCTCAGGAAATCTTCTTTAACTTTTTTTGGAACTTTCCATCTTTAGGGCTCAGTCCATATGGCAGGCATGGGGAGATGTGGCGATTCAGGTGGATGTGATAAAATTCTCTCAGGTCTCGTTCGCCTTGCCTTCTAAAATCTGAAAGTTTAAGCAAACTCACAACACAGTTTGGCAGACAAACACCAAAATACCATGTAGTTTTTAGATTTAGTTGTCAGATATACTTCCTTAGCTGTGAAACACTTTTACTCAAATGATAGGCTTATTAGAAACCTATTCATCTTATAAATAATCCATATTCCTGTCCCAGACCCTTTGCAATATCCTTTCCTTAGCCACATGGCGCCTCCCCCATCTGGGGCAGGGCTCATACTGGGTGTAAAGGTCGAGAATCTTCCTAGCCTTCAGCTCCATTGTATTGGGCAGTATCAGTTGCTCATAAACTAGGTTGCTTTGATGTCACACCCAATGTTTGTCTTCCTGTATCTGGGCAGGATCACAAAGAGAGGGGTAAATAGAGGCAGCGGGTCGCCTCCCCCTCTAGGGCCTTTTTTGTTGTAAGTTAGTGATTAGGTTGAAGGTCAGAGATTGAGGGGAAATCTGCATTTGTAATTACTGGCTGGAATGCTGCCATTGCATCTAAATTCTAACTAGGTTTTATTACCATTTGAACAAAGCTGAGGACGTTTAGAGGCTTGGACAAATTACCAGAAACTTTATTTTCCACGAACCCAGTTTCTCTCACAGTCCTGATCTTACACCACCGGAGCAATTTGTGTAGAGAGTTAAAAGAATCATTACTAAAAGAATAATAGTTATGAAAGAATATCTAAAAGTGGAGGAGTTTTTGGCCAGAGACGACGCCCTCTCTCAATCGCCAATATGACTATGTGGGGAATTGTCACACACGCAGATGCCGAGAGGAAGTGGGCGGTCTCAGCAGTGGAGGGCCTCACTAAGTTGCCAAGGCTGGCCACAAACCTGAGATCCTCCCATCTCAGCCTCTCAAGTATTGGGATTATAAGCATGTGCCACTATGCTCGGCTTTTACTTATCATTTTGAAAACAAACCTGGTATGGTAGCACATGCCTGTAATTCCAGTACTTGGGGGTTTGAGATAAAAGGATTACAGGTTGCAGGACAGCCTTAGCTACTTTGCAAGACCCCCTTTCCAATAAAAAAGCAAAAAAGGAGGGGAGCTGGGGTTGTAGCTCAGAGGTAGAAAAAAATAGAAAAGAAAATAATATTCTATTGTGATCAGCTGTCTGTCTAACACTCAGTGTTCAGAGGGTTTCCTTTCCTTGTGGCTTTGCAAAGTAGCCTTTTGTCTTTGATCTGTTGTAGTTTCACTGTTTAGGTATGAGATCTTGTTTTAGATTTCATTCTTGAATCTGAGGACTCTTTAGTTAGCCCTTGGTATGTGGCCTCTTTGTCAGTTCTCTCATTTACTGATAGTATCCAGAACTTACCAGCTATACGTATGTTAGTCCTTCTGATCCTTTCCTATCCTTTGTCTCTCTCATCTTTTCTATTTTTTCCAAGTCTCTCTCTTTCTATGACTCATCCTGTGTAGTTTCTTTGGATACCTCATCCAGTTCACCAATTCTCTTTCTACCTTCACCTATCCAATTTGTTCTTTAATTATCCATTGAGTTTTTATTTTTCACTTCTAACAATTTTTCTTACTTTGTCTTTTTCTTCTCTTTTGTTTGTTTGCATTTTTAATTGTAATTCTTTTCAGCATTTAAAAATTTTCTATTTGTATCCTGTACCCAATAATTCCACTGTCTGGGAAACCTGGAGACTGATTCCTGGGGACTTGTGCTCATGCTGGCTTCTTTCTGGGAATATCGATTCAGAGAATAGATGGGAGCCCGCTTCCTGAGCTTGCAGTGAACCTCTTATTTGTTGTGATTTCTTGAGTAAGTTACTCATTCTCTCTATGCCTTCATTCTTTCCTATTCTTAACTTAGGAATAGAAATGATATTAATAAGGTGAATAAGAATATATACCATTGAATTGAGATTTTGAGAATTAAGTGGGACAATATAGGTAAAGTTTGTGTGTGTGTGTGTGTGGTACTGGGGATTGAACCCAGGGACATTATACCTCTGAGCTATGCCCCTGGCCCTGTTTTACTTTTACTTGGAAACAGGGTCTCACTAATTGCTGAATCTAGCCTTGAACCTGTGATCCTCCTGTCTCAGCATCCCAAGTACTAGAATTACAAGCACGTGCCACTACATCTGGATAGGAAAAGGTTTTATTTTTTATTTTTGCAGGTCTGGGTATGGAACCCAGGGGCATTCGACCTCCGAGCTACACCCCCTGCCCTATTTTTTATTTTTTATTTTATTTTATTTTTTATTTTTTGGTGGTGCTGGGGTTCCTGGAAGCCCTTCTACCTCCGGGCTACACTCCCAGACCTATTCTAACATTTTTTATTTGGAAACAGGGTCTCCTAAGCCGCGCGCGCGGCTGGCTTCGAACCTGCGCGATCCTCCTGTCTCTGCCTCCCAAGCGCGGGGATTACAAGCGTGCGCCACCACGCCCGGCTTTATTCTTTATTTTGAAACTGGGTCTCACTGAGTTGCAGAGGGCCTCACTAAGTAGCTGAGGCTGTCCGCGAACCGCGATCCTCCAGTATCAGCATCCTGAATGTTGGGATTACAAGCGTGCACCACCATGCCCAGCTAGGTAAAGGTTTTAAAACAAAATTAGGTAAGTGTTAAGTCCTCAGTAGGGTTACTTTTCTAATGCATGGCTAGTTTTATCTTGGAAATACTACATACCTTGAGTTGAGAACATGTTGCTCCAGAGAAATTTTGCATTTGCTTTTGCCAAGTACCTGGGGGACTACAAACACCAGACAAGTCTTAACTCATTTCTTGACTTTGTTTTCCCAACCCATATAGTATTAATTAAAACTCCAAACCCAGGAAGGCAGGTGTGTGGTATGGATTGTCCAGGAAGATTCTCTTTCTCAATTAGAGCCCAGGAACAAGTTTCCATTCCTCTTCCTCCTCCTCTTCCTTTTTCATCTTCTTTTGTACTTTTTATTTGGTCTTACATCATCCTATCACCAAGGGCATGACCTCTGTCTTAGTCTGCTTTTCACTGCTATAATTTCACTGAGGCTGGATATTTTATAAAGAAAAGAGGTGTGTTTATTTGGCTAGCAGTTTTGGTGGCTTTAAGACCAAACAGGACATTGCTAGCTCTTGTGAGGGCCCTGCAGGCTGACGGCCTCCTGGTAGGGGGGCATGTGGAAAGATCACGGGGCAAGACAGGAAGCCAGAGAGCCCTCGGTCCTTCTCTACTTCCCAGGCTGGCCACAAACTCCTGGGCTGGAGTGATCCTCCTGCCTCAACCTCCAAGGTCACTGAGACTACAGGTGCTTACCTCTGTGCCCAGCTCAGGCTTGCTCTTCTAGACCAACCCTCTCATGAGAACTAACCAAGGTCCCGGGAGAACTACATTAATCCCTTCTGAGGACATTCACAAGAGCTAGCAACAGGCAGCTTGATCTTATAGCCACTGAAACTGTGAGCCAACTAAACATACCTCTTTTCTTTATAAAATATCCAGCCTCTATTATTTAATTATAGTACCGAAAAGCAGAAAGACAGAGGTCATGTCCTTGGAGATAGGACGATGTAAGAAAACAAACAACAAACAAACAAACAAAGATAGACACTTAAGTTTCAATCCTTGGCTCCAATGACCCAAGGACCCCAGGATCTCCTGCTAGGATAAACTTCTTCAAGGTCTTCCTGTCCCTTAACATTGCCATTTTGGGGACCAAGTTCTCAACATATGAACTCTTGGGGGACAAACCATAGCAGCCTCCAAGGACCCTGAATTTAGGGAGTCAAAATTTTATGTCTCCACCTAAGGTTCCGTGTCTAGTTTCAGCACAGCCATGGAAACCAGGCTTCTTTATTCCTGAGCTTGGCAAATGTCTCCGAGAACAGCAGCTCGGGTTTTCAGCTTCCTCTTTGCTCTTGGCCCTGGGGAATTCTCTCTTGCTGTTTGTGGGCTCAGCTATGCGTGCGAGAGGATGCTCATTATACATTACCCAGTGTTTCTAGGTATTCCCTGGCAATAGCATCTTTCAGATTATGTAGATTTCTCCATTGCTGGAAACAAAAATGTCCAGACAGATGTTACAACACAGTGTAACCCATATATCTGGGACAGAGGAGGACCCCACGCCTCTTCTGTTGGGCCATGCTGAAATGGTGTGCTAGCCAGCCAGAGGGCTCAAGTATGATCTTCATTAAGGCTTTTGAAATACCGTGTCTACCTCACATACTGTTAGGACCAAACCCTGCAAAAGTCTCTCCCAGGCGGTTGGAGATTTTTTTCCATCTGTTCAGTTACAGATGCTATACTGTGCTGAAGATTACTCCCTCCTGTTTCAGCTGAGAGAAGTCCAGCTCCCTACCATTTGGGTCCTGAGAGCCCAGCTCCCTTCTGCTCCATGATGCACTGAAGATAAATCCCTGTTGTCTAGAGCTTGAGAAGCCAGCACCCTCCCATCCCAGGCTGTGCTGAACACTTCACAAGCTCGCAGATCCTCTGTGTGGCATGCGGACCCCTCCCCTATAAATAATGTGTTCTCCTTGTCTTCCAGTGCTGACTCCACTCTTGGTATGAGCCTTCCTGTTTGCAGCTGTTTTTGTCCCACCTGGCTCCTCTCAGCCCTCAACTTGATGCAGACCCCACAGGCGCCTTCATGGGGCTGAGGATTCTTGGGGGACTCAGGCAGGAGAGTGTGGTTTAAAGATCTCTTCTGGGGCAACATCTGCCTTCTCTGTTATCACCTTGAGAACAGCAGCTGTCAGTTGTGACTCTCCCACTCTGGCTTCTTCTCCTTGTTTTCCTCCTCCTCCTTCTCTTCCTATTTATGCAAATAACTGTGAAAAGAAGTGGACAATTTTCTGACTAAAATATAGAGAACTGATCTCCTTGCTTGACCTGGGGGTGTCCACCTGACCCCCTTGCCAAAGCAAAGTGTGGCCAGTCCTCAGTGACCACACACTTTTAAAAAATTTCCCCTAATCACTTAAAAATTGTTCCATATTGAAAATTTGCTCAAAATTGGCCAGCCTTGCTGGTATGTTTCTAGAACTCTCCTTTTTGCCATTTCTGGAAACCAAGGTGGAGTTTCCAGTCTTCAGCACCAGGGCCCGTTTCCTATTCTATTCTCCCGATGTCTCCGTGGGTTGGTGTTTGGCCGGCCGCGTGTGATCTTTTTCTTGCCTGGTTATCAGTGGTTGAGTTCCGAGAGTAGTGGAAGTGGCCAGTGTTTGTCTTGTTCTCCCTTTATTGGGGGATTGCAATTCCTAAGACGTGAGAAATCTGGCCATAGAATTCATGGCTCAAAGGGGCAGTAATATCAAGAGACCAGGCAGATCAGCCAGTGAAGGGCGAGGGCTGATCTCATTTGAAATAAGTCAGTACAGCCGAGCGTGGTGGCGCACGCTTTTAATCCCCGCACTTGGGAGGCGGAGACAGGAGGATTGCACAGGTTCGAAACCAGCCGCGCGCGCTGGCTTAGGAGACCCTGTTTCCAAAAAAAAATGTAAAAATAGGTCTGGGAGTGTAGCCCGGAGGTAGAAGGGCTTCCAGGAACCCCAGTACCACCAAAATAATAAATAATAATAATAATAATAATAATAATAATAATAAATAAATAAAATAAGTCAGTAAGTCGCGGCTCTGCAGACCACGAGAGGTCGAGGGGAGGGCGAGGGTCCTGGAAGCGGCATGACGCCTTTTCCCAGACCACAGTCTGGACACTCAAACCCCATGCCACCCAAAAGGATCAGGCATTAAAGTGTGGTCTGAGGAGGCTGGGGAGAGCTGCCTCTGTCCTCAGCCCTCAGACCCCCTCCATCCTTTGACCTTCTCCTCTAGTCCTGAGACCCTCACGTCCAACATCCTAGGAGTTCCATCTCTCAAACCTCAGAGCCCCCACAAGGTCCTGGGACTCTCTCCTCCCCCAACCCTGGGTCCTTTCTCTCCCCTAGTCCTGGGATACCCCTTTCCCCTTTAGTTCTGGGATCCCTACTTTCACTATCCTGGGACCCTCTACCTCCTCATTCCTGGGACCCCCACCCTTCGAGTCCTGGATCCCACCTCCACTGTCCTAGGACCCTCCACTCCCCCAGTCCTGGGACCCAACCTCTACCATCTTGGGCCCCTCCATCCCCATTTTTGAGACCCCCACACCCCACCAGTCCTAGCAACCCCCATACCTTGGCTGGATCAGCCAGTGAATATGAAGCCTCAGTGATAGCTCAGAGGGGCCTCTCGGGCCCCTCGTGACAGAGCGGACCCCTAGGTACGGGGCCAGGATCAGCTGAAAGCCTGGCTTGGGGACTTAGAGAAAGTCACCTCAGTGGTGGCAAAGTGACCATAAGCCAGGGGCACAGTTCCGAGAGGAGTCGCGGTGGGCCACAGGCACCAGGGTGGGGGCCCAAGAGAGCCTCTGGGCTCCGTCCCAAGTATTGCAAAAGCCCCACAAAAAAAACCCCACAAAGTCAGGGAGAATACCAACAACGTCTACCCCTACAACATCTACCATCTCATTTAATCCTCCTGTCCAGTGACCACCCGCAGTGGACATCACTGTAGCCCACTTGACAGGAGGCAAACCGAGGCCATGGGAGGCTTGGTGATTTGCGTGCGATCGTGCAGCTGGACCTCAGACCCGGGGTGCAGGATTTGAACCCTGTGGCTCTCCAACAGGCAGGTCATCACTGCGAGACACAGAAGGAAGAGACCTGCTGCTGGGAATAAAAACTCACAGGGAGCCGACGTGCTTTGCATGAACTGATTTGTTTACCGGCACACTTCATTTATTTGATAAGTATATAGGAGCCTGCTATTGACTAAGCTGGAAAGATTCACAGGGGAGGTGGCTGGAGCCCCTTGGCCAGACGGGAATGGCTTCTCTGGGGTCACCAGCTGGGGTGTGGGGCTGAAGGGCATGCCTGCCCTCCGTGGTAGCGGGGCCAGGACCAGCAGCGAGGAATATGGATGCTCCCTTTCCTGCTTCCCAGGGCCATGTGCTTCCATGGAAGAATCTGCGCCCTTCCCCTGTGATATAGACTGGCAGGCTGCATTCATGTGACTCTCATGTCCTGGCTGTGTACATTAAATGTAACAGGACAACATAATTACAGCAGGATCACACACACCGCAAGGTTATTCAACAACCTGCTCCAATCAGATACCGCCCAGCACACACTGTAACCATTTGTTACCCTGTTCTAAGGTAGGACGCACTGACTCTTAATTACACGCCAAGGCTGGAGAGGAGCAAATAAATATGCACGCTAGTCTAATGCTATAATTAGAACTACCATTTGGCTGAAGAAAAGTAGAGACGTTTTAATTCCAGGCCTCGGTGTGAATGTTAAGTCGCTGCTAGGGAACGGTCCGCGAGTGTTAACACCTTCCGTTCTGACGAAGCGGGATGTCTGATTCTGATTCCTTTTTTTTTTTAACTTTTCTGTAAGAAGAGCTGAGGTCGACTCCCAATACCTCTAGATATGCCCATTCTGTGTTTATTTCCCAGAACCGAGTTAACATGATAATTAGTATTTTTTTTGACATTTCCGACAGCTACTCAGTAGGATGATTCTGCATTAAATTGCCAACTGTATTTGAATAACAGGTTGGCATCATTTGCTGGCACCGATGGGTTGGGTGGTGATGGGCAGGCACACAGATCGACTCATTCACTCATAAATAGTAGGACGGGTATGCCTGGTATTTCCAACGAGGCCATGACATGTGTTTTCTTCACCGTTTTCAAAAACACCCTCCAGCCTCACTTTTTATTTTTATATATTTTTTGGTGGTCCTGGGGTTCCTGAAAATGCTGCTACCTCCAGGCTACACTCCAAGACCTATTTTATATTTTTGAAACAGGGTCTCTTACACCAGCGTGGCTGGCTTCGAACCTGCGCGATCCTCCTGTCTCCACCTCCCAAGCGCGGGGATTACAAGCGTGCACCACCACGCCCGGCTCTCCCCCAAAATATTTAATCCCATGTATCTTATGTATGTATGTATTTACTTAGTGGTACTGGGGATTGAACCCAGGAATGTTATTACCTCTGAGCTATGCCTCTAGCTCTATTTTATTTTTTATTTTGAGATAGGATCTAAGTTGCTGAGGGCCTCATTAAATTGCCGAGGCTGTCCTTGAACCTGCAATCCTCCTTTCTCAACCTCCTAGGTACTGAGATTAATAGGCATCTGCCACCATGCCAAGCATTTTAGTGTGGTGCTATTGCAAGTGAAATTGATTTCTTAATTTCATTTCTGGGTTATTTATTGCGAGTGCATAGAGATTCAATTGACTCTGTATATTGATCTTGTTGTATAACATTGCTGAACTTATTTACTATTTCTTTTTTCTTTCTTTCTTTTCATTTATTTATTTATTTATTTATTTATTTATTTATTTATTTGGTACTGGAAATTGAACCCAGGGGCATTCTACCTCTGAGCAACACACCCAGCACTATTTTATTTTTTAAATTTGAAACATGGCCTAGCTAAATTGCTGACAGCCTCACTAAGTTTCTGAGACTTACCATGAACCTGTGATCCTTGTGTCTCAGCCTCCCAAGTACTGGGATTATAGACATGTGCCATCATGCCCGGCTCTTGTTTACTACTTCTAATAGTTTCTTTTTTGGGTTTTTCTATATACAATCATGTCATCTGCTCATAAAGGTCACTTGAAACTCTTCTATCTCTGGGCTACACTCCCAGACTTTATTTGGAAATAGGGTCTCTTAAGCCAGTGCGGCTGGCTTTGAACCTGCGCGATCCTCCTGTCTCCGCCTCCCAAGCGCGGGGATTACAAGCGTGCACCACCACACCCGGCCACTTCTTCCTTTCTAATCTTCATATATTTTATTTTATATTATTTATTTTTTTCTGGACTAATTTAACCTGAGTCAACCCTTCAGTACATAGCTGGTCAGAGTGGCACACACTTATAATCCTAGTACTTGGGAGGTTGAACTAGGAGGATTGAAAGTTTGAAGAAAGCCTCAGTAAATAGTGAGACTCTGATCAACCTAGAAAGACCCTGTTTCAAAAATAAAATAGGGTTTGGGGTATAGCTTAGAGGTAGAATGCTTCTGGGTTCAATCTTGAGTGCCAAAACAAACAAACAAACAAACAAACCAAGCCTCCAGTACATTGCTGAATAGACATACTATTAGACAAGAGGCTTCTAGTTTGTTTATTCTAATTCACTTTTTAAAAAGTCATACAGGGCCCAATGTGGTGGTGCAGGCTTGTAATTTCCAGGAACCCCAGTACCACACACAAAAAAAAGTCATACAGGGAAAAAATGAGAGTAAAGTTCCTTAAAAATGTCAGGAGGTTCCAAGGGGGAGAGAGAGAGAGAGAGAGAGAGAGAGAGAGAGAGAGAGAGAGAGAGAGAGAGAGAGAGAGAAGGAAGGGAGAGGAGAGAGAGGAGAGAAACAACCAGTAAAAAGAAAAATTAATGTTAAGTAGGGTGTACAAAATAAGACAGTAAACCTAACAACAAATAGATCAGAAATGGCAATAAAAGTAAACATTAAAATTTATAGTTAAGCCAGAAACTCTAAGATTGGCTAAGAAAACAAATGTAACAGAAATGTCAAAATTTTTTTTAAAAAAAGAAAATGTATAACAGATAAGAAAAAAGATTAAAAGAACCCAGGCATGGTGGCGCACACCTGTAACCCCAGCACTTGGGAGGCTGAGACAGGAGGATCACACAGGTTCGAAGCCAGCCTCAGCTACTTAGTGAGGCTCTCAGCAACTTAGTGAGACCCTGTTTCCAAAAAAGTATAAAACAGGTCTGGGAGTGTAGTCTGGAGATAGAAAGTTCCTGGGTCCTATCCCCAATACTACAAAAGAAAAAGAAAAGATAAAAGGATATCCTAAAGGAAGCTATTCATTATATTAATGATAAACATAATGGATTCGCATTAAAGAAATGTTTATCAGCATTCTCATTGCTATGACCAAAAACAAAACAAAACAAAACAAAACCTGACAATAACAACTTAGGGGAGGGAAGACTTATTTGCTCACAGTCCTGGAAATTTCAGAGGTTCAGTCCATGTTAGGCTGGGTCATGTGAAGCTTAGAGCATGGCAGAGAGACAGACAGACAGACAGACAGACAGAGTGAGTGTGATTCCTCACAATACAGAGGCTGGAAGCAAGAGAGAAAGCACAAAGGGATTCAAGGACATAAGAAGAGTCCCCAAGCACATACTCCACTGCCTAGGTTACCACCCAATGAATCCATTAAAAGGTGTTTTATCCACCAATAAGATTATAACTCTCAGAATTTAATTATATCAACTCTGAACATCACTATATGAGCTCTTTCAGGGGACGTTCTATATCTAAACCATAGCAAGTACTGAGGATGAAAGGAATTATTAAATAGGGTAAAAGAGCCGGGCGTGGTGGTGCATGCTTGTAATCCCCGCGCTTGGGAGGCAGAGACAGGAGGATCACACAGGTTCGAAGCCAGCCCCGCGCTGGCTTATGAGACCTTGTTTCTAAATAAAAATGTAAAAAATAGGTCTGGGAGTGTAGCCGGGAGGTAGAAGGGCTTCCAGGAACCCCAGTACCACCAAAAAAAAAAAAAAAAAAAAAAAAAAGGTAAAAGAAAACAAAATTTCACGGTAAAGACAAAAAATAGTACACTTGTATGCTCTTAAAATATATCCTCAAAACAGATACAACAAAATACAACAGACTTCTGGGGAGATTTGACAAATCCCTAATCACAGAAGAGATTCTAACACAGAAATCCTGGAACTGATCATTCGAGCAGATGACGAACACGGTAAAGTTGACCAATCCATACACCAAGGTGCACAGAACCTACACTCAATAGTCAGGAGTCTTGAATCTTAATTTTCAAACGAACTATATAATATTTACAACATAGGGCTCAAAGCAAACATGAATAAGAATAAGATAAATTAGTATGATGAAAATCTTTCTGTGGTCAGAGAAATAAAATTCAAAAAGATTGGGAAAAAAGTATGTTTAAAAGGTTGAGGGGAAGTTGTCAAAGTTTCTACCACTCGAGCAAAGAACAGCCTTAGTAACACTGGACTTGTTGGAATTTGCAGTATTACTGGTTTTTGCTTCATTTTGGCGAAGCTATTACTTTGTTTTCAGAGAGGCAGAAAGGGGGGCATGGTGAAATTTTGTTTTCCGGGTTATTTCTGTTATGAAAATAAAAATGTGTCCATAGGGCTAACTTGTTGCAGGCTCGATTTTCCAATCACTTTCCTAGGTGAGACATTTACGCTGTAGAATTTGGGGAGATGCGCTTTAAAACTCATTACTACTGAGCAATTTTATCCTGCCCCCGCAAAGCAACAGCTTACTCATGCCAGTGTGCCCTTTGTGCCTGAAGCCAGAGACCCTGCAGCATTTGCAACAGAGTGGCTGCCTCTCTGTACACAGTGCTGAAGAATGCCAGGGCACACTGGGTTCATTTTTATGGTGATTGTTGAAACGATGCCCTGGGATTGCTGAATTTATTAAAAATGCCTTACATTTCTACAGATGTGAAAATCCATTACAGAAAAAAAAAATACCAGCTTGTAATTTCCTAATTACCCATTGGAAAGGTTCTTCCTTGTCTGCACAGTTTGCTAAAAAAAAAATTAAAAAAAAATGAACAAACAAAAAACCCCACAATAGCACTGAGATACTGACGCTCCGCGGCAGGCAAGTTTACCAAGTAATGATCCAGAGAAGAGCAGGCGAGGCAGAAGAAGAGAAACAAGGAATATGGTAGAAACATCCCTCTAAGAACTGACGTGCGCAGCCCAGTCTGGGAGCCTGTTGCATAGTTAGATACATTTTTAAGATTGTGGAATCTGTAAAATCCTATAGAAAACAAACGTGCGGGAAGGATCTTTGTTGCTGAGGTCTGTCAACAGCAAAATGCCTCCCATTCATGGTGCATTTCACGTGAGTTGCACGGAAGGGGAAACCCAGTTTGAACCTTTGCCCCCTTTCTCTTAGGGATTCGGCGTTCCCTCTTGTACAAGGTTCATAATCGTGAGCACGCACGTTGCAATTGATGCTAATACTCTGCAAGGTGGTGGTGTTGGAGGCTATCTTGAGGACATGAAATTGCACTGAGATAAAGTTCTTTGCTGACCGCACGATGTGATGGACCTCAGATTCCTTGTGTGTGTGTTGGGGGGGGGAGTTTTAGGGATTAAAAGAAGAGCTGAGCCGGGCGTGGTGGTGCACGCTTGTAATCCCCGCGCTTGGGAGGCAGAGACAGGAGGATCGCGCAGGTTCGAAGCCAGCCGCGCGCGCTGGCTTATGAGACCCTGTTTCCAAATAAAAAAGTATAAAAAATAGGTCTGGGATGCCGGGCGTGGTGGCGCACGCTTGTAATCCCCGCGCTTGGGAGGCAGAGACAGGAGGATCGCGCAGGTTCGAAGCCAGCCGCGCGCGCTGGCTTAGGAGACCCTGTTTCCAAATAAAAATGTAAAAATAGGTCTGGGAGTGTAGCCCGGAGGTAGAAGGGCTTCCAGGAACCCCAGTACCACCAAAAAAAAAAAAAAAAAGAAGAGCTGACATAGATTTGAGCGTATGCATTTAGCAAAACGATCCCAAAGACCAGTGGCTTTAGTCTGTGCAAACAACCGGCACAGAAAGACCCCAGAGGCGGATACAGTGGCTGGCTTGGGTGCTGTGTGCCTGTAGGTAGAGATGCAGGTAGAGAAAGCTGCCCTTGTCACAGCGACTGCCGGTTAAGTGTTGAGTCAGGTGGAAGAGTAATTAATGCAAAAACCCACTTGTACTTTTCTTATCCATAAAACGTAATGTCTCAGGAATCCCAGGAACTGCTAATGCATTCTGAGTAATGAAATGCTATCATCTTATTTGGTGAGCTACGGTTCACTTCCATACCACTTGGATCTGTCCCCGGAAAGGCGGACACAGGGTCACCAGAAGTCCAGGCGGGATGATGGGAAATACTGAAGCAATGAGGCTTGTTGAAGGACCCCAGGGTCACAAATGCTCACGCCTAAGGTTAGATGCTACCACTTGCCCACCGCAGACCTGGGGCAATTTACAAGCTTTCTGAGCTAGTTTCCTTATCAGTTAAAACAAAAACAAATTTGAAGGCTGTGCCTTTTAATGTTCCTGTAAGGATTCAAAGAGAAGAGGGGTGTAAACTAATTGGTGCCATCCCTGGGACTTAGTAGATGCTCCTCAGCACATCTTAGTTCCCCACCTTGCTTAGCTGGGTCAAAGAAACTGTAACAACAGCTACAAATAGTGGTCAGACACTGACAGGTAAAGGCTATTTATATAAGTTTACTCATCGATATAAGATGATAATTAGGATCATGAGGATTTCTTACATTTGTCAAACTCATTTTGACCAATTGATGGAGAAAGAATCTGAGTGTGTATGTGTGTGTGTGTGTGTGTGTGTGTGTGTGTGTGTGTGTGTGTGTGTTATTGGGGATTAAACCCAGGGGCATTCTACCTCTGAGCTACACCCCAGCCCTCTTTATTTTATTTTTATTATTTATTTTTATTTTTATTTATTATTATTTTTTTTGTGTGTGTGTTATTGGGGATTAAACCCAGGGGCATTTTACCTCTGAGCTATACCCCAGCCCTCTTTATTTTATTTTTATTTTAGTGTGTGTGTGTGTGTGTGTGTGTGTGTGTGTGTGTGTGTGTGTGTTATTGGGGATTAAACCCAGGGACATTCTACCTCTGAGCTACACCCCAGCCCTCTTTATTTTTATTTTTAAATTAAATTAAATTAAATTTAATTATTTTTGCAGTACTGGAGATGGAACCCAGGCACATTCTACCTCCAAGCAATACCCCCAGCCCTATTTTTTATTCTTTATTTTGAAACAGGGTCTCACTGAGTTGCAAAGAGCCTCACTAAGTAGCTGAGGCTGTCCTGGAACCGCGATCCTCCTGTCTCAGCCTCCCAAATGCTGGATTACAAGCGTGCGCCACCACGCCCGGCTTTTTTTTTTTGGCTTTGAATCAGGGTCTTGCTGGGTTGCTGAGAGTCTTGTTACTTGCGGAAGCTGTTCTCAAACCTGTGATGTTCCTGTCTCAGCCTCCCACATACTGGGATTACAGGTGTGGGCCACCACACCCAGCCCAAGGTGTGTTTAAGGTGGCCAGACTACAATGCAGGTTGCATTATATTTGCAAATGGGCGCAGCTCCCTGAGGCTTCCCTCACCCCTTCCCCGTCCCCATGCCAACTCTGGACCTGGGGCCCCTCTTGCTTTGGACCTTTGGTTCTGCCCCTATAGCTGTGTTTTCTGGGGTCAGGCTGAGACCTGAGTTCGTCTTGCTGGAAAAGCCCTGATCTAGGTAGGACTCCTGTTGAGGTCTAGGCAGGTTTGCAAGACCCATATGCAAATGGTCCAGCATAGCTATAACTCGCTGTCACAGAGCAGGGGCTTTCTGAGAGATACCTCGGGCCAATGAAGCTCCTGCCCTGCAATCCCAGACTTGTGTCTTGCTAGTGTTCACTGTCCGTTCCCCATCTCGGGTACCGCCCTGGCTACACACATCAGGGGCTCTCCTATCTTGGTGACAAGTGCTCGTAGTTCAGCGTCCCAGCTCCTTTTTGACCATGGCTAGGAATGGGCTGTCTCGTTGGAAGCAGCTGGTCTACCATGCCCCGGGTTCTCCTCGCCTGTGCAGTTCTGTCCTGCCTTCCATGGGGCACAGAGATGTCCTGCAAAGTCCTGCATCAGGCGAGGATGTCATGTACACGCAATGGGGATTGTGATGGTTGGCTGTGAAATGTTCCCCAGAAATAACGCAGACATGTCCAGAGGTGAAATCACTAAATCGGGGCTCTGACCTCATCAGGGATGAATTCGTTGATTAGTCAACCATTTGGATGGACTTACTGGATAGTAACTAAGGCAGGAGAGGGTGGCAGGAAGAGCGAGGTCACTGGGGTGTGGCGCTGGGGACTGCACCTGTCCCTGGTCTCTTCTTTCTCTCCTTCCCTTCTGCCATGAGTTTCCTCCTTCAAGCCCTGCTACCATGATGTTTCTGCCTTGGTGCCTGCTGACCATAGACTGAACCTCTGAAGCTATGAACTACATAAATGTTTCCTCTGCTATGTTGTGCTTGTCAGCAGTTTGGTCACGGTGATAATAAAGCGGACTAAAACAGGGGTTAAGGGGACATGATCTTGCTTTTGGATTGAGCACTCTTCTAGGAACAGAAGAAAGGTGCTTCTATGTGCTTTATTTTTTGGTACTGGAGATCGAACCCCAGTGGGTTCTACCTACAACCCTGGCCCTTAACTTTTATTTTATTTTATTTTATTTTATTTTATTTTATTTTATTTATTTTTGCAGATCTCGGTAAGTTGCTGAGGGTCTAACAGAAACTTTGGTGTTGAGATCCCCAAGTGGCAGCGGGGAACGTGGCCCCTGCAGTCGTGAAGGGATGGAGGGGACATCAGCATGGCCAGCTGCCGTCACTCACGCTGAGCCCAGAGCTCAGCTGCAGCGGCCGGGCGGCGGCTGCGTGTGCACACGCGGGTTTGTTTGCTATTTTCAATATTGATTGCCTAATGAAATGACAAATTGCACCGGAGGCAGCTGTCTTGTCAACAAGGAAGCAAAGTAATTATGTGTTAAAATCATATTGCTTCAAGGCCCCAAGCTGTGCTTGCTTTGTGTAAACTGAATGACAATGGAAGGTGCTGGCTTTGCCACGGGCCCCTCACATCCTGCAGGAAGGGGAAGCAGAGGTCACCGGGGCCTTCCGGACTCCAAATGCCAGGAGTACCACATGGGCCTTGCCTTCCTCCTTAATAATGACCATCTGTCACCACGGGCGCAGAGGGACAGCCAGGGATGCTCACTTGTCTAATCAGCTCCAGGGACTCCATGGGGGAGCTGTGAGCTCTCCAGTGGTGCCAGGATGCCTGGAGGTCGAGGTTGGGGAACACTGGCTCCTTGGGGGGCTTCTCCAGGCCTCCCCAGCACCCAGGCCTGCCCATCGCTCCCCTACCCACCTCTCCTCCCTGCGGATGCGAAGGTCAGGTGCCCAGTCCTGCTCCACTAAGCTGTGGTTTAAAAAAAAATTTTTTTTAGTAGTGTTGGGGATTGAACCAGGCGTGTTCTGCCTCCCAGCTATACTTCTAGCCTTATTTTTTATTTGAAAACAGGGTCTCATTAAGTTGCTGAGCTTGGCCACGAACCTGCGATCCTCCTGTCTCAGTCTCCCAAGTACTGGGATTACAGGCTTGAGCCATCACACCTGGATGGTTATTGTTTTAACTGTGAAGGGGTAAGGAAATATATGTAACATAATATTTATCATTTTAACCACTCAAAAGTGTACAGTTCCACGGCATTACCCACATTCACAATGTCACGTAACCACTACCATTTGATGTTTTAGTCATCTCCAACGTGAACTCTGTGCCCAGTCAACAATAACCCCCAGCCCCCGCGAACCCCTGGTATCCTGTGTTCATTTTTCTCTCTCTATGGATTTACCTATTCTTGGTGCCTCATCTAAGTAGAACTGTACAGTATTTTTCTTCTTATGTGGCTTATTTCACTAAGCACAATGTTTCCAAAGGTGGTCTTTGTTGTAACATATATCAAAATGTTGTTACTTTTCGCCACTGTATGCTATTCCCTTGTATGGGCCACTGGCAGTCTGTGGTGTGAGGCCAGGGCTCTCGGTTCTCTCCACCCCAAGGGACCCGCTGACGGCTTCGCTTGTCTGTCCTCTCTGGTTCTGTGTTCACGAGTGCAGGGATGCTCTGGATCTGGGATCTGGACAGTATGGAAGAGACCAAGAACAAGTTCTTTCCTGGCTTTTGAGAAACACTTATAAGGTGCCAACAAACAATAACTAGAAATCTGTTTGCCCTTGGACACCCTGCCCCCAGACCCATGGCCTCCACTGCCCACCCCTGCTCTTAAATACAAACACCTGGCATTCTCCGCCCTGCTGGACTTTACTGCCGTTGAAGCCACACTTCCAGGGACACCGGCACCACTCCTTGTGCCATGTGCAATTTTATTCTGGGTGAGTGGGAGGCAGACAGAAAGGGACTCAGCCGGAGCGCTCACTGGAGGGGGCCGGGGCTGGCCGCAGGTGCTAGCCCTGATGCTCGCCGCCCATCAAAAGCCAGCGGCCAGGCACATGGCTGAGGGGCTCAGCGGTGCTGTGATCACGCCTGCCCCTGGGCTGCATGCTCCTTCTGCATGGGTTGTTTCTTTAGTTTTTCTTTTTTTAGTGTGTGTGTGGGGTGCTGGTGAGCGGGTCAAGCGCAGCAGAGTAGTGCCGGGGGTGCCAGGGCGCTGGACTCCCGCTCAGCGCTCTCCGTGCACACTTGGCCTGCATCCTGAGCCCAACTCAAATCTTCTTTTCTGCAATAGGAAAATAAAAATTGGCTGCTTTTTCCCCTCTCTGGAACATAAGGACAGCTATTTATTGACATAAAAGCTTTAATCCTGGATTTTAAATACTCAAGTGATTTTTCTGTAAGGATATGAAAATTCTCCAGCAGGACTCATTTTTCAGTGTGAGATTTTCTGGCTTGCCTGCCTGCCAGCCCCTCCTCTTTCTTTCTTTCTTTCTTTCTTTCTTTCTTTCTTTCTTTCTTTCTGCCTCTCTTTCTTTCTTTCCTTCCTTCTCCTTCCTTTCTCTCTTTCTTTTTCTTTCTTCCTTCTTTTCTTCCTTCCTTCCCTTTCTCTTTCCTTTCTCCTCCCTCCCTCCCTCTCTTCCTCACCTCTGCAGGGCTAGTTTCCCCTGTGGTTGTACCCCCACTCCTGGCCCAGCATGGCCACCTGCTCTGTGCACTCCCCTCTGTGAAAAACGCCTAGGGAAAGGCAGCAAGGGCCTGGGCAATCCCCTGCCTCAGGGCCCTCAGGATTCCCTACTCCATCCTATCCCAGGCTTCTCAGACCTGCCCACCCAGTGTGGCGCCGCTGCCCAGCCACGTGTCCCACCCCTGCTGTCCCCCCAGCTGAGCACTGCCCACGCCATCCCAAGGCCCTCGAGGAGGCACCTCGGCGCCCTGGCAGCCTTGGTGAGGCGGCATGGGACAGATCTAAGATGGATCACCGCTGACCAACTGTGGGGAGCCATTTAGGCTTCCCCCTAGATTGGCGTCTCTGACTTAGCTGACTGTCCTTCACCCAGAGTCAACAAGGTTTGGGGTTATGGAAAGTTCAAAGAGGTCTGAGAGAGGATCAGATGGTGATGACACGAGGGTACTGATAGGCCTATCTGTAATGATGTGTTTTGTATTGGTCTTCATTGTATTCTGGTGGTGATAGCACGAGAATGTTGATTGACCGGTAGCTGTGTATAAATACCTCTGGAGAAACAAACCTGTCGTCGGCGCAATAAAGATGAGATTGACCCAGACGTAGTCGTCGACCCGTAGGAAATATTGACCCAGGAACAGGGGTCGGCCAGTAGAGATAGTAGGCTGGTGGCTCCCCCACGTTAGAATTAAAAGTTCTTCATCCTCACGCCTCTCTTCAGAACCCGTACTCTTGCTGGCTGGCTCCAGCAACCACGCAGAGGCCATGATTGATAGATGGATACGCAGAAAAAAAACCCTCAAGTTTCTTCACCTAAGAAACTACCGGAACTAATTTTAACTAGTTGGCGTTAATGGGAGCTAGTTATTTCAATGAGTAGTTTGCTACCTAGCAACGCTCAGGATGACCCTACACAGGAGGCACAGGCCGATCCTGTTCTTACTGACCAACGCAAGCGCAGGAGGGTGAGATGGAAGGAGGAGCCCCCCATGGCCGTCCTCGGCGCCCCGGGCTGGCTGTCCTGCTGTGAGAAGCCAGGCCGGGGGAGCCCCTCGGAAGGACAACGCGCCCTGGCCGGTGACATTGAAGTCGTGACTTTTTCCTTGTGGGAAGTAACTGGGACTCACCAGCGTAGCGTAACTGTCTATTGTCATGAAGTGAGATGAATTACATATTTGGGAGAGCTACAACGTGCTGCTTACAAAATTCCTCTGAGATCTGTCTGCCCAGAATTTGCCCGAGCGGCTTTGCACGTTCTTATGGAAGAGCCCAGAGGGAGCTCTCTGCCGGTTCTTACAGTGCATGCGATCTCTGATGCAGTTTGGTGTTGCCTTGGGCAAACGAGGAAGGGACGGGACAGTGACCTCTGCTTGCAGATGAGTCCCGTCACTGTCTCAGGGCCATAGGAAGTCCTGGTTAATCTTCCTTCACTAGTCTCCATCTTGCTTGTTTAGAAAACCTGCGTGGGCTTGGGAGAAGGGGAGATTCTCCCGGCTGTACCGGCCGAGTGCCACTCTGGCGGGTGGAGGAGAGAAAGCAGGGTCCTGGCAGGCGCAGGCGATGGCCGGGTAGCCAGCAGGATCACGGCGTTTTCGGGTGGGAAGAAGGAGAGGCGAGGCTGAAAGGCAGTTGGTGCTTTAGGTCTTGGTCAGTGGGCAGCTGGGGGGTATTGGGGTGGGGGTCCACCTCCCAAGTGTGTCACGCTCAAACTGGGGATGTGGCCACCGAGTGACCCGGGACCAGTGAGACCTTGAGGAGCGGCTGGTGTCAGGGTCGCAGGCCTTGTCCACCGAGGGTGGCGCGGATGCTCTGAGCCTTTCAGGATCCACATCACCTCGGACCTGGTGACCAGAAGTTCTCAAAGCGTCTGGTTGTTGTCGTTTGTGGGGTGTACAGTCATCAAAGTGACTCGTTGCAGACTCCCCGGGGGAAGGCTGGAAGAGGGGGCTGTCATGGCGTCAGCGTGTCATGCTTCGAGTACCCCCTGAAGAGCTCATGTATTAATGTTCAGAGCTGATGCAGTAAGTCACGAGGGTTATAATCTCATCAGTGGATAAATCCACTGCGATGGTTTACTGGGCGGTAACCTAAACACTGCCTGTGGCTGGAGAAGATGGGTCCCTGAGATAGGGCCTTGGGGACTGTGCCTTGTCTTTGAATCCCTTTGCTTGCTTGCTAGTTCTCGGTGCTTCTGGCTCCATGATGCCAGAGCAGAGCCTTGACTCCCTCCCTCTCTCTCTGCTTTTCACTGCCACACCCCAAGCTTCGCAGATGTAACCCAGGCCTTCAGGGACCAAAGCTCTGAGCTCCCCCGCACACATGATTGGAGCAAATAAACCTCCCTCCAAGTTGTGTGGCCAATTGCATTGAATTATAACAGAGAGCGTTGATCAGACACAACAGGTCCTTCCCACCCACCCCTTAGCTGGAAGCTGGCTCAGGCCCGGGAACACAGCCGGGAATCCTGACTTGACCTGCATTCATTGGCCTCCCTCAGCTTCTGGCTCCCCGTCCTCACTTTTTACTGCCCCACAGCACCCTTGTGGGCTGCCGGTCCTCTTTGCCCCGCAGCTATTAGCCATCTTGACAGCTCTGTACATGCAAAGGCCAGCTCCACGAATCTAGGGCTGGTCACTTGAGGGGCTCTAGGGCCCATTAGGCAGGGGCAGGGGTTCTTCCCAGAAGAAGATCAACTACTTTCATCCGGTCCACTGAGGAGGAGGGAGGCTGCCCGTGGGCCTTCTCTGACCTGCTGGGTGTGGCGGCAACTGTGGCGTTCTGGCTTATGATGGCTGGATGCCCCCGGGTGGCTCCTGACACTGAGGTCTCACCGTCCCCAAGGGTCACAGCAAGCTGGGCTCTGTGCCCATGTCTTACTCTCATCCTGATGGCAGAGGGACCCTTGGACAAGCTTAGTGTTGCCAGAGCCCCTCATGACAAGTTCCAGAAGGCGTTGGTACATGGTCTGATCTCTGGTCCCATCCAGGAAAGAGCCTTCTGGCCTTACCTCAGAATCCACCCCGGTGCACCTGCTTCCTCGGCCCTCCTTGGCCCTCCCCAGGCCAGTTCGGCCCCCCACCTTGCTGGGAGGTGACCATAATTCTTTCTCGGCTTCTCTGAGTCATTCTGACATCGAGCCTGCCCCTGCCTGGGCTCCTTCCTAGCACGTTAAACCCTGCGTCCCCAGCGTGAGCCACATTTACGGCTAGCCACTGCTTCGGACCAGCCTCCTCCTGCCTTAGGCCCCACAGTCCAGGTCCAACCAGCAAGGGGTCGCTGTGCTAAGTGCACGCAGCCGAAGGGAACTTTGAAATGGAGTCGCTCATGCTAAATGCACGCAACCTAACAAAACCACAAAACGGGAGAGTGCTTCAAAGGCGAAATAGTGTGATTCTAACCCACCGGAGTTGGTGTATTATGTTCTCTCTGCTTTAACAGCTCAATGAAAGTGACTCTGAAGCGACCCATCTTCTGCGTGTGGCCCTTCTGCATGCTTCAGTCCTTCTCTGCCAGTAAAACTAACCTCCTCTGCTTGGCTCATGGGAACACTCGCTCTCTTGTAAAGAACGAGGTCCTGCCCCATTCTAGAATGGCAAATAAAGCCAATGAGATCTTTCAACTAAGTGTGCTGTGACCCTGTCTATCGGCACAAGGTAATGCACCGAGGCAGTGAGTTCTTGCTTATAATTCTAAGCACCCACCCATTTGAGTCCAATCAAGGGGCACCTCCTCCTTCTGCTCCCCTGGCTCCTGCTGGCAAAGCCAGGTAGTTTGCGCAGTCCGTTAAGTAGACAGTCTTCTGCCTTATCAGCCCATGACAAGCCAGGACCACTATGCTGAGATTTAACTGTAGCTCTTGATTGACAGCCAGGAGAGACACAAGACAGATCCAGGGGCCTCTGTGGCCTTGTGGCACCTGTAGCATCTCTGCACCACGACAGAAGTGAGAGCTCTTATCAGCAAGCCCAGAGGGTCCTGGGGGCTGCAGCAGCACATGGGGGCAGCCACTCTCCATTCAGGCCCTCGGGCCTCCTTGCTAGAGTCCACCTTCGCATGCAGAGCTGGCTTGGACGACAGACCTCTCAGTTGTCCCCAGAGCTCTACAGCCATGCAGCCTGGCCCTCCTGTCCTGAGCAGCCAGAAAGGCCCTCCTCCTCCTCTGCGGATGGCCATCCTGGGTCACCACCTCAGCTGCCCAGGATTCTGGGAGTTATCAGATGCCCAGGGTGGCATCCTGGGTCTGACTCCCAGGAATGGGCTTGCCTGGGAGCGGCTGGTGGGAACGGCATTCTCAGCACAGACATAGGAAAGGATTTTGTGGTGCTGTGAGAAGTCCCTCACAGGTCACAGGCCTCAAACGTGCATTCTTGAGCCAGTCACATTGACAGTGGACTTCAGCATTGGCTCCTAAATTGAATGGGCTTCTTGACCCTTTCCGAGAAGCGTGTCCTTCTCATGACCACCACGGCCCTCTTTTCTCAGCCCTGTCAGAGGTACTGTCCTGGTCTCTGGGTTCTGGGTGATCACAACCTCCTCTGGGGATTGTATCAGCCAGCAGGGCTACAGCTTCAGACAGGAGGTGCAAGGTTATGTCCTTTATCCATATTTCTAGGCACCTATGCAGGGGCCTCACCAAGAAGCACTGTCCCAGTGCGCGGTCACCAGAGGGCTGGTTTATTTGACGATCCGATCTTTCTGCAGTTCCAACCTTTGTCTCACTGGAATCACACGTTGCTTTTGCTAGAAAAGCCCCCGCAGGGAGGTTGAATACCTTTCTCTAGTTATGGAAGGGATGCTGGGGTCAGGGAAGCCTGGTGGCTCTGGGAGTCTGTGGCAGAGCCGGGACTGGCCTCTGGGCTCCTGCTTCTCACCCCTCCTTCCCTCCCTGGCTCCTCGTCTTCCTTCCTTTCCTCTTCCTGTTCACCTCCCCTTGTCTTGCTGCCTCTGTTTCAGTCTCTCCGGTCCCTTTTCCTCACTCCCTGGCTCATAGGGTCCTGTCCCAAATAAGTCACCTTCACTTAATTTCTTGTCTCAGGGTCCACGAGGTGTCAAACCCTGAAATGCTCAAGAGTCCCGTCCATCCCTGAGACCCCAGCCTGGCACACACCTCGACCTCAGCCTTTTGAGACTCTGAGCAGAGAACCCAGAGATGCGGTGCCTGCACTTCTGACCATCACAACCCGTGGGGCTCTCAGGGCTCTTAAGCCACTGCATTTGCGGTACTTTATCATGTGGCCGCCTGAATCAAGCACAGCACACTTTTTGTGAAACCCAAAGGAAGATGCCTTCAAACTCTAGCCTCATCCGTCAATGTCCGTGAAGCAAATATCGCAAAACAGAAACACATTAATAGCAGAAGATATTTGTGTGTGTGTGTGTGTGGTGCTGGGGATTGAACCCAGGAGCATTCTACTTCTGAGCTACACTCCCAGCCCTATTGTTGTTGTTGTTGTTGTTGTTGTTATTATTATTATTATTATCATTATTATTATTTTGGTGGTCCTGGGGTTCCTGGAAGCCCTTCTACCTCTGGGCTACACTCCCAGACCTATTTTTTTTTTTTTTTTTATATTTGGAAACCGGGTCTCCTAAGCCAGCACACGGCTGGCTTTGAACCTGCGCGATCCTCCTGTCTCTGCCTCCCAAGCGTGGGGATTACAAGCGTGCGCCACCACGCCCGGCTATTATTTTATTTTGAAACAGGGTCTCACTAAGTTGTGAAGGTCCTCACTAAGTCGCTGAGGCTGGCTGCAAACCCGGATCCTCCTGTTTCAGCCTCCCAAATACTGGGATTACAAGTGTGCACCAACCATGCCCAGCTATAGCAGAAGATATTAATTCATCTTTTTTGATAGTGACAAATCAAGTAGACAAAAAAAATTAAGGATGCAGAACTTAATTATGCAGTTAGTACACTTTTAATGTGAACCAAGACGGGCTAAACTCACTACTGAAGCGTTTCCCTCCTACCGATTGCAACTAAAATCTCTGGACAAAATACACTGAAAAGTTAAAAATAGCACGCAGATTGGGAAAGGAAAGTACAATGAGAAGAATGATGTACTTGAATAAATTTCTGTGATATAGCTAAATAAGTGCTTAAGAAACATTTTACAATATTATATGTTTATTTTAGAAAAGGGAAATGTCTTAAGTCAAAATTCTAAGCTTACCTCTTAAAGAATTAAAAAGTAAAGTCAGTTTGAACAAGTAAAAATATTAGCATAAATCAATAAGAAGAAAAATAGAAAAATAATAGAGAAAAAGCAATGAAGCCTAAATCTGATATTTTGGAAAGAGCAATGAAATTGATAAACTTCTGGCTAAATTTTTCAGAAAAAAAGGAGTCAGGTCAGCTATAACACACGATGATATTGCTGTAGTTATGTATCACGTACTTGACAATTGCTAAAACAGTATATACTAAACTTTCTCCCCCCAAAAAGATAAGTATGTGAGCTCATGAGTATGTTAATTAGGTGATTTAGTCATTTTATAATGCATACATATATCAAAACATCATGTGCCTATCATAAACACATAAAATTTATGTCAATTAAAAATTAAAAAATACACAAATTTCTAAAATTAGAAATGCAAGTAAAGAGCCAGGTGTAGTCACGCATATCTGTATTCCCAGTATTTGGGAGGCTGCGATATAGGGGGATTCTGAGTTTGAGGCTAACCTCAGCAATTTAGTGAGATCCTGTTTCAAAATAAAAAATAAAAAGGACTGGAAGTGTATCTCAGATGTAGAGTACTTCTGGATTCAATCCCCAGAACAAAACAAAACAAAACAAAAAAAGAAATGAAAAGACATCATACAGACCCTATAGACATTCAAATAATTAAAGAATACTTTGAACAACTCTATGCCTGTAAATTTGACAATTTGTATAAAATTGACCAAATCTTTGAAAGATTAAAAACTACCAAAACTCATTAAAAAAGAAACAAGTAACCTGATTATACTACATCTATTAAAACCTGAATTAATAGCTAAACTTTCTAAAAAAAAAATAAAGTTTGGGATCAGATGGTTTCACTGGCAAAATCTACCAATCGTTTGAGGTAGAATGATGTCAATTCTATACAATCTCTTACAAAAAATTAAAGAGGAAGAAATATTAACTCATGAGTCCAGCATTAGTTTGATATCAAAACCAAGCAAAGCCATTGGAAGAAAAATAAAACCAAAAACCAATATCCCCCATTGACCTAGATGCAAAAATCCTTTAAAAATAATAGCAAATTGAATCTGGCAGTATATAAAAAGGACAAGACAGCAAGATTATATGAGGTTTATCCTAGGAATGTAAGGCCGATTCAACATTTGAAGTCAATTAATATAATTTGCCACACTAACACACTAAGAAGATAAATTATATGATCTCAAAAGACACAGAAAAAACATCTGATTAATTATTCATTTGTTTATATAATATTAGCTAAATAGGAATAGGAGGAAAATTTCTTAACATCACCCTACTTAATGGTGAAAAACTAAATGCTTTTTTCCCCTATGATCAGGAAGAAGGCAAGGATGTTCATTCTCACCATTACTATTCAACACTGACCTAGAAATTCTAGCCAATACAGTAAGGCAAGATAAAGACTTAAAAAGAAGGAAATAGCCAGGCGTGGTGGCGCACGCTTGTAACCCTGGAGCTTGGGAGGCGGAGACAGGAGGATCGTGCTGGTTTGAAGCCAGTCGTGCTGGCTTAAGAGCCCCTGTTTCCAAATAAAATGTAAAATAGGTCTGGGAGTGTACTCTGGAGATAGAAGGGTTTCCAGGAACCCCATTACCACCAAAAAAAAAAAAAAAAAAAAAAAAAAGAAGAAGGAAATAAAGCCTTTTCTGTTTGTAGATGTCATGACTATTTCCATAGACAATTCCATGGAATCTATGCAACATTTCCTAGAGCTAATCCTTGAGTTTATCAGCATCATAGGCTACAAGATCACTTTGCAAGTAGCTCGCGGGATTCCAGGCGCATGCCGCCATGCGGGGCCAGTTCCTTGAGCATCTTCGCAGTTGTTTTAAACATCTTTATCTAATTGGCTGCCATCAGGGCTATTTTGGAGTTAGTTTCTGTTTATGTTTTTCCCTTTGAATGGATCATAATTCTGTTTTTGAATACCTTGTGATTTTTTTCCTTGTTGAAAACTGGACATTTGAATTGAATAAGTGGTAGTTTTGAAAACCAAATCTCTCTTCCCTAGAATTTACTGGGATCTATCTATCTATCTATCTATCTATCTATCTATCTATCTGTCTTTCTATCTATCTATCATCTATCTATCCATCCATATCATCTATCTATATATGAAATTAAATATATATTATATATAACATGGTAAATATCATCTATCTATATCATCTATCTCTCTATATATGATATTAAAATAAATTATATATAACAGATAGTAAATATATATAATTTTATAGTTTTCCATTATATATTTATAGCATATAATATACTTACATATATTTTATAAATACACATACATTATATATATATATATATATATATATATATATATATATATATATTCAATTATTGTATCCTGCCTCTGTGCCAAGGATCAGCCTGGGTCTTCTTGGGTCTTTAAGCCTGGGCCTTTTTCTGGACATGTGTGATCCTTTTCTAATCTTGCTGTTTTTTTTAATGTCCTAGCCATTAGTGTCTGGCTCCCAAAGGTGGAAAAGAGAAAAATAAAGAGAGAGAAAAAAAGCCCTTTAACCCTCCTGAAGGTCCCCTAGCTGGAAGACGAGGGCCTTCCAACATGGTCGGAGGTTTGCAGCTCAGGTGCAGCCTCCCATCTGAGCCCCCGTGATCGCCAGCTGAAGTCAAGTGGGCAGAACTCAAGCCCCCTGTATTTGGAGGACAGGGTCCTTTTTGCCCATTCTCTCCCGCACGCATGCTGTGCACGAGCTGCTCCAGGAATCAGCGCTCAGATACGTGCCAGGGGCCGGAGGTGGGAGGAGTAGCCACCATTGTGCCAGGAGCTAAAATTGATCAAAATCAACTGCATTTTTTTTTTTTTTTACCACCCAAGCTTTCCTGGGGAAGTTGCAGCCCTTCAGAAGACTCCAAAGTTCAGTTATATCAGACAGATTCTGCCAGCGTAATTGGTGTGTAGGTGGGGAGACGGATTCCTCTGCTTCCCACTCAGCCATCTTCCCAGTTGTTTTGTCTTGAGCATCATCGTTTACCGATCCGAGCACGTATGATGCGTTTCAATCCTTCGGAACGACCCGTCTTACCCTGATGCTCATAGAATCCCGCTTTCGGCCAATGTGAGCCTCTTCATGCTTGCTCCGAAGTCCACCAGACACGACCCTGGTTGTCTTTGACACTTCCTTACCTCTGCCATGGCAAGATGTTCCAGGCTCGCTTTTATGTATCCCGTGCCAGACTTGAAATCAGTTATTTCTCTAAGGCTCCCTGGCTCATTTAGGTGGGAATTTATGGTCACATTTAGGTACGAAAGGTGCTTATTATTTCTGGGTTAGTCATTGTTTTCAAGTTTGTTCAGTGGCGAGTGCTAGCAAATTATAGACCTACAAAGTTTTTGTTCAGCTCAAGGATCTTATATCTATACCTCTTTGTTCCACTTCAAAAAAAAAAATCCCAGTTTCACTGATTCCAACATAATTGTGTCTTTTCTTTGTGCTGTAAAACATGCACAGTAGTTTCATAATAATAGAAGCAAGACTTTGCTCAACAATATGAATAGCAAAAGAGCAATTTAAGGCCGCCCCCCAGGTAGAGCAGTTCTTTTGTTCAGGAGTCACATCCTCTTGGGTGGGTACATCAGATGACCGTCCTTCAAATTCACTTGGAACAGTGCCTCGCTATAGGAGCGTCCATGCCCAGGGTACACAGTGAGATCCATGTGATCCTTTTTGGCTTTTGCTTTTAGAGGGATTGTTTTTGAAAGTTTAATGTTGCTTTAACATGCATAAAATATTCATATCCATCTATAAAACAAGTATATTCAAGGATGTCTAACTTCTGAATATGTCTTCTCCACCCTATTCTCCTTCCTATGAGTAACAATTTTTAATATTTTATTGTTTATCCTTTCATTAAAAAAATAAACACACCTATTTCCTCCCTTTCTTAGATAATGGTAGCTCACTGTACAGTTTTCCTTGCTTGTTGTTGTTATTATTATTGTTGTTGTTGTTATTATTATTATTATTATTATTATTATTACTATTATTATTTGCAGTACTGGGGGTGTAATCCAGGGTCATTCTACCTCCGAGCTACACCCCCAGCCCTATTTTTAATTCTTTGTTTTGAAACAGGGTCTCACTGGGTTGCAAAGGGCCTCACTAGCTCCAGCTGGCTGCGAACCTCCATCCTCCTGTCTCAGCCTCCTGAATGCTGGGATGACAAGCGTGCGCCCCCATGCCCGGCTTATTTGCTTGTTATTAACACAGCACTGCACAGTGCGCCATTGTGTGTTTGATCTAATTCAACAGCCAGTTTCGTCTTATCAATATTTGAGCTATTTCTAGTCCTTTGCTATGACAGTCTGTGATGATAGCCTTCCTCATTTGTCCTTTAGGGATGGATTTCTGGATATGGGATTGCAGGATCACAGGGAAAAACACTGCTAATGGTGCATATATCACTAAAGTTCTATAATAAAGGTAGAACCGATGTGCATTCCCACAGAAAGTGGTTAAAAAATCATTTTCCCTCTCTTCTTGCCAACAGGACACATTGCCAAACCTTTAGAGTTTTGCCAACGCTGTGAGTGAGAAGCAGAATCTCAGGGCAATTTTAACCTGCTTTTGTCTTATTATGATCAAAGTTGAGAATCTTTTCAGATCGTTAAAAGTTATTCTCAGCTACTTTTCTGTGACCTATCCACTCATATCCCTAGACTACAGGGTTTGCTTTGTATTCTCCATTTCGTTTTCTAGAAGCTCTTTAGGTATTTTGCCTGGGAAATATTTTCCCAAATCGGTCATTTTTTGCTTCTAATTTTTATGTATAGAAGCTTTTAAAAAATTTTAATGTAATTAGTTTCTCCTTCATTTCCTTTGTTGTTTCTGGATTTTATGTCATTGTGAAGAAAGTTATTTGTGCTCTCAGATTTTGGAGTTTACCCATGTTTTCTTCTAGTACTTATGAATATTTTTATGTTTTGTATTTATATCTCTTATTCATTTAACATCTGTTCTGGGATATAGTATGAGAAATGGACCTAATTTCATCTTGCATTTTAAAGATGTGTATTCTGCTATACTGATCTTACTTATTAAATAGTCCATCTCTTCCCCATTGCTCTGAAATGCTGCCTTACTTCACACCACGTGGGACCTAGAGTTTAATTTTTCTGGGTTGTTCCGCCGGCCTGCCTCTTTTCTCTAGTATAGCACCCTGTTGTAACTAAACAGATGATGATAGATGTATAAAGCTCCTGTTCCTCCTCTTTTTTCAGAGTTTCCTGGCTATTTCTGCTTGTTTCTTCCTTCCAATGGACTTCATAATCAACTTCTTCAGCTCCACAAACAAACAAACAAACAAACAAACAAACAAGCTTGATGCTACTTTTCTTGGGATTGCCTTGCATCGTACCTCACCTTGGGGGGGGCAGCATTGTGCGTGTGCTCACGTCACAGAACACAGACTGGCTTACTGTTTGCTCAGATTTTCTTTTGTTCTCCCGGGGGTGCTTTCTAGTGGTTTTCTCAAAAAGGTTTAGGACATTGCAGAAGACATGGAAACGTGCTGCTCTGATCTCCCTTCTGGAAGACCACGGCCGGGTTGAACGATGGTGTTAGCCTCCAGCAGGCAGCTTCGGGGTCCCCTCAGCTCCCAGGACAAGGCCGTGCATTCTCAGTGTGCTATAGTTAGACGTGAAACGTTCCCTAAAGAGCTCATTTATTCATATTCAGGGCTGATATACTGGAGACATGAGGGTTGTAATCGCAGAAGTAGATTAATTCATTGTAGTCGATTTACCTGGGTGGCATCTGGTAGACCAGTAGGGTGTGGTTGGTGGGTCCCTGGGGGTGCAGCCTTGGAGATTATAGATATGGTTTCTCCTCCCCCTGCTTGCTGTCTCTCTCTGTTTGTCTCTCTGTCTGTCTTTCTCTGTCTATCTCTTCTCTCTCTCTCTCTCTCTCTCTCTCTCTCTCTCTCTCTCTCTCTCTCTCTGTATCTCTGCATCTCTCTCTGTATCTCTCTAGCTTCCAGTCTCCATGATGTGAGAAACGCAGCCCACGAGCTCTCCCTTTCTCTGTCTCCTACCTCCTGCCGTCATGCCCTGGGATCTGTGGTCCCCGGTCTCACATGGACTAAACCTGAAACTGTAAGAAAATACATTTTTTCCTTTAAATTACGTGGTCAGTCTTTTAGATTACAGCTGCAATAATTGTGATTGGGATGCAGAACATTCCGGGCTATAGACTGAGAAAGCCCAGTGTATGGGCCTGGCCATTTCTGCCAAACTCAGAACAATTTTCAGGTCCTAGAGACCCCCAAAATATCTTTCAGATGGGAACTAAAAATGTGTGTGTGTGTGTGTGTGTGTGTGTGTGTGTGTGTGTTAAGCTGGAAATTGAGCGCAGTGGCATTCTATCTCTAAGCTATATCCCCAGCCCTATTTTATTTTTTATTTGGAAATAGGGTCTGGCTATGTTGCTGAGGCTGGCTTTGAACCTATAACCCTCCTGTCTCAACCCCCCCCCAAGTAGTGGGATTAGAGGTGTGCACCACCATACCCAGTGAGAGCTGAAATTTAATAATGCCGATTCTTCCCTTGGCCCCCAAGAAACATTAGAGTGCCCAGGATAATAGGGTCTATGGACATAAAAGTGGTCTAAGAAGGAAAAGTGAATTTTAAGAAAGTGTGAAAAGACAGGGCCTCTATGTTTGGAACACAGAGCCACGAGGCTTGCAGGATGGCTGGGGTAGGATCTGCAGAACTCCAGAGGCCTTCGTGGCCCAGAGCAGGAGATGAGACGAGGAAGTTGTGTGTCTCTTGAGTTCTCTTGAGTTCTTTCCATCAGAAGGAAGAGGCCATTTTTAAGGGGTGGATTATAGCAATCCCTAAAAGCAGATTTTGTTTCTAAAGTTATCTTTGAACAGACGGTATTCATGTACTAGTTTTCCTGAAGGAATTATGGAAAACAAGCGGGTGCATTTATGTCTGCAGAATTAATGGCAAGAAAGGAAAAAAAAAAAAAAACCATCATTTGGGGACCATTCTGAGAGCTCAGCATTTGTTTGGGGACTTTTTTTTTTTTTTTTTTTCAAAAAGAAATCCGTGCATTTGCTCTTGAAGTTTTAAAAGCCTTTTTATGCTCTTGCATTAAACAGTGTTGTTAATGGAACCGGAGCCTTTCTCCTCCAGTAATGGTCTATTATTGCTTCAGAAACCGGCATCTTTAGAAATGCCAAGGGTTCTCGTTGCCAGCCCCATCCCGCCCTCGGCGGAGCCACCGAGTTTCTAAGTGCTCTGATTACAGTTTTTCTTTAAGGCAGCAATGGCATAGCCACTCCCAGTGATCACAACAAGCTGACAACTTGCAGAGGGAGCGAAGCTGTAGCTTCTCGCGAGCGCTCTGAGACCTCCGGCAGCTGCTCCCGCGGGGCCATTTGCAGGGGCTCCCCTCAAAGCCCGCTGGGCTTGGAGCCAGAAATCTTCAATTATGCCCCGCATTCACTGTTAACTTGCTCTGGGGCCTCAAGCGAATCACCGCACCCTCTTCCATCTCAACTTTTCATCTGCTGGAGAGGAGAATAAGCATCCCTGTCTCACAACATTCCTGGGAAGGTTGAAAATGGAATCACACATAAAAGCAAATAGCGCGGTGCCGGGTGTGTGCTGTCTACAGAATTAAAATCATTGCCTGTCTATGGCTTGGGGTGATGGGCTAAGTGCAGTGGTGCTCACTGTCTCTTAGGAATCGTCTGGAAAACTAGATAAAATAACACAAAATCCTAACCAACTCAGAGCCCTGTACCTGCCCAGGCTGGTTTGCACGCAGCCTGGCAGTGTCAGCATCGGACCCATAAGAGGACGGGAAGCCCCAATACTCTGACCACCAGCCAGGCCCTTAACTGGACACAGCCCCAAGGTCACACGCAGAACGTGGCTCACGGGGTCCTGTGGCCTCAGCACCGCAAGACAGTGCTGCTGAGAACGTCTCAGGTTCCACAAGCTTCATCTTATGACTCAGAAAGAGAAATCTCTGCCGGGCATGGAGGCACACGCCTGTATAATCCCAGTACTAGGGAGGCTGAGACAGGAGAATCCTAGGTTCGAGGATAACCTCAGCAACTTAGCGAGGCCCTCAGAAACATAGTGAGACCCCATTTCAAGATTAAAATAAAATAGGGCTGGAGTAGAGCTCAGAAGTAGAACATTCCTGGGTTCAATCCCCAGCACCCCTCCCCCAAATAAAATCTCAGTATAGTCAGGATGTCATTTTCAAACAAACGATTTACATTAAGTACCAGCTTGGCTAGAGTTTGTACTTTACTTTTCCATTGTCTTGTGCAACAGCTCTCAGCAAAGCTCCTAAGGACCTCAGTCCCCACCGCACCCCTGCCAAGCTCTCTGGCTGCCCCAAAGGTCCCCAAGCCCCCAATTCTGGAGGGTAACCCACACTAATCACTCCCTGGGAATCCAAGTTCAAATCCAGCTTCTCCAGGATGGACAGCCTTACTAGCACGGCTGTGATATCTCTGGGGGGCAGAACATCACAGAAACCCACCCCATCCATCTGCTTACACAAGGTTCCCAGCCAATCGCTAATGGAGCACGCTTATTCTCCCAGCTCTATATCAATGCAGGATTCTTGGGTTTTGGGGGTTTCCTGTGGAAAGCCGGCCCCATGACGACTGTGGGCCTGTGGCTTCCCAGAGAACCATGAGAGGCCCACAGCTTCACAAACGGCCCCTTGCTCTTCCTTGGACTAGGGGGCATGCCAGAGGGAGGCCCCACAGGCCCCGAAGCTGATTGAGGGCCATCCAGGAGGCCCAGAGCAGACAAAGGCCTATGCTCCAGTGGGCACGGTCGGTATCCCGGGAAGGGAGTGACCTTGGTCTAAGGCGAGGCTGACCCTCAGATAGAGATAGGGGCAGGAGGGGTCCCTCAGGGCACGGAGGACCCCACAGGCCATCAAAGAGTGGGAGCGGGGCTCAAGGACAGCACAGGCTTGCAACAGGATTTGCTGGGTTTCTTTTATTGTTGTTGTTTTTTTTTGTTTGTTTATTCGTTTGTGTTTTGTGGTGCTGGGAGTGGAACCCAGAGGCTTCCTACCTCCGGGCTATACTTCCAGACCTATTTTTATACTTTATTTGGAAACAGGGTCTCACTAAGTTGCTGAGAGCCTCACTAAGTAGCTGAGGCTGGCTTCGAACCTGCGCGATCCTCCTGTCTCAGCCTTCCAAGCCTGGGGATTACAAGCGTGCGCCACCACGCCCGGCTAGAAATGGGATTTGAAAAGGGGCTTCAAAGAGGAATAGCATCGCCCAGCCGAAGAAAGGAGAGGCGGTGAGCCGGGAATCTTAGACTATGGCTATCATAGACGCCGCTGAGCTTCACACGCAGGGTGTGGGTGGGGGAGGCGGGTAGCTCACGGGCAGCAGGGAGGCGGGGCCCACATTTGGAACATGCCTGAGGAATAGACACAGAAAAGGTTTTTCATCTCTACATTAAAAGCCACCTTTTTTTTTTTTTTTTTTTTTTTTGTATTGGAGATTGGACCCAGGGACATTCTGCCCCAAGCCTTCTCCCCAGCCCACCCTTTAACTAGAAGGAGCCCTCAGAGTGTCCTTGGTAAGCCTGCTCACACAGCCTCAAACGGCCTTGCCCAGTGGGCAGGCGCCGCTGCGTTTGCAGTGTCTGGACAGGAACTCAGGCCCGAGCACGGAGAACAAACCCAGCCGATGCTTCCACACGGGCTGGCGCGTGAATGTTTATCTGTGAGCTTCGTGTCTTTCAGTGATTGAACAGCAAGGAAACTCGGTGCTACCAGTTTGGTTTTTGAGAGCTGTGTTTATTAGACGTTTTTATAGGCCTGGGAGCTTTAACCAGCCACAAGAGCGCTCCACATGAATGCATCCAAGTCCTGCCCCCGGATATTAAGGACAAATAACACAGAAATCTCTCCTTCCCGTTTTCACTCCTGTTAGCTGACAGGCTCGTGGGAGTGTTCACTGGTGGAGACTCGGAACCGCTGAGGCGCCAGGAGGGGGAGGAAAATGTGAGTTTTGAATATTACTCTTCTAGCAAACAAAATGAGATGGGATTAAATCTATTCTGTCGACTCCACAGGACACACCTATTGTCCTGGTGCCGCACAAGTCCTTTGGGAAGCCTGTGCTGTTTGAACTCAGACTCCTCTCTGCTGGCGACTAAAAATAAAACAGTACAGAAGGAGGAGGAGAAGTGCTTGGATCGTAACGGGCAGGTGGTTCCTCATTCAAAACCCACCACCACCCCTTGACTGACTTGTCTGGATGTCCACTCGGCCCCCATAGGGCTCAGGACGGTCCAATCTAGCCTCGGAGCTCCCATCCTCCTTTGCTGTGATCGGCCAGCGAGAACCTCTTTGTCTAGCCATTGTTAAGTTTGGATGTGATGCCTAGATGTCTGCAGCCATCTTGCAACCATGAGGAACATTAGCTGAAAGACAGGACAGCCTGCTGAGTGCATGAAGGGGAAAGGTGTCATGAAACAGGGTCTTTGAAGATGTCCCTCAGTCACTGGGTTGACAAGGCTTAGACCCACCTTATCTAGACAAGTCTCATTTGGTAAGATAACACATGTTCCTTCTGCAGTGGACAAACACCCTCCCCCGTAGGGGGAGATGACCTTTCCTAAGCCTTCCAGGTCTCTTTTCTTCCTGAACCCCTATGCATGTGATGTCATCATTGGGTTAGAAGTAAGAGTGGGTGAGCGACCAGAGTCTCTAACCTGACATATGTTGTCTATACCCACACACAGGCTCTCTATGCCAGGAGCTAGGGTTGTGGTATACACAGCACTGGATTGAATATAAACAGAAAAATTCTAGCCAGGACTGTTGGCGCACACCTGTAACCCCAGTTCTTGGGAGGCTGAGTCAGGAGAATCTCAGTTTCAAGGCCAGCCTTAACAACTTAGCGAGGCTCTCAGCAACTTGGTGAGACCCTGTTTCTAAATAAAATAGGGCTGAGGGTGTAGCTCTGAGGTAGACTGTCACTGGATTCAATCCTCAGTAACCCCCCCCCCCCACACACACACACAATTCTAGATTCTGCTTTCTACCAACTCCCCAAGTGGGCCGGAGAGGATGTATTGCCTTCTCTGGGCCTCAGTCTCCCCATTTGTGGAAGCAGTGGTTTGGCCAAGGTCATCTGGCCCCTCTGGCTCTTCCAGTTGTTGGCTTGGCCCTCACCCTCTTGCTCTTCCTGCCTTGCTGGCCCCCTGCGTCCAGAGGCTTCTTTCTTCCTTCTGTGCTAAGGAAGGCGCCTGGCCTAAGATAAGCCCTCAGGAGAACTCTCCCTTGGAATTTTGATCTGTGTCTTTTGGGGGCTCAGGTAGCGCCTGTCTGAGGAACCCCCAGCACTGAGGAGTGTTGTGGGACCACGTCGTGTTATCCAAGATGTTGCCACATGAAAAATGCAGGTGTGCGCATCCTTCCTGTAGGAGTTATTTGTGCAAAACCTGTGCCCGCACCTTATGGGCGCATATTTTTTACTTGTTAGCCACGTGGAGGAAAGCGTGTTTCACAGGAAGGCAGAACTCTTGAGGTCAGCCTGAGTCCTGCTCATGTCTTTTGGTAGCTAGCATGAGTAACTGTGTGTGTGTATGGGGTGGGGGGTCTGGGGATTGAACCCAGGGGCATTCTACCTCTGAGCTATACCCTCAGACCTATTTTTAAATTTTTACTTTAAAACAGGGTCTCACTAGGTTGATGAGCGTCTCACTAGTTGCTGAGGCTGTCCTCGAACATGGGATTATCCTGTTTCAGCCTCCCAGGCACTGGGATAGCAATTGTGCACTACTGTGCCTGGCAATAAATAGGACTTTGAATGAATAATGAATTATGAATGAATGAATGAATGAATGATCGGAGAGATTTTGTTGTGATGTAGCCAGCCCGCAGGACACAGGCTTGTCCTTCAACAGGGATTTTGCAGGTAAAGAAAACCTTCCCTGCGCTGTCGACTCAAGGTCTGGGATGTGTGCCCAAGGATTTAGGCAGAGACCCTGCTCTGAAATAGCAGGGATTTGTATATTTTGAAATTCAAATTTCCTCCATCTTTACTTGGTATTTTGACCTTAAAACAAGCGGCTGCACAAATGTCAGGCTTTTGTTTGTTGGCGAGGCAGGGGCGGGGTGTCCACGCTTTGCCAACGAGCCTGTGCGTTTTCTCACTGGGTGGAGTGTGCGGTTGGTAGAGTGTTGTGGAAACTGTGCAGGAGACAGACAGGTGTTCCACGGAATATGGCATGGCTCTCCCCTGCCTAACATTTCACTTAGCAGGCCTGCAGCCAAACTTAAGAACGGCATTAGTCTGTGCTTTCCTTATGTTTAAACGATATTTATCAGGCACGAGTATCAATACGATATCGAAGCTTCATAAGAAGAGTCAGAATGTCCGATGCTTTGGAAAAATCACTCTATGTTAACCCTCAGGGGAAAAAAAGTTGAAGATGGAAAAATACTCAAACTTCAGACTTACTATAAGTTAAAAGAGAAAAAAAAGAATCCTTCAATCCAGCTATGAGGTTTCCCATGTTTCTGCTCCACCTCCCCATCCTGGCGGCTTTGAATCAAGCAAAGGCAGGCCGGGGAAACTGAGGGAGAAGAGGAGAGAGAAAGATGAAGTCTACCCTAGATCCCAAAGTACAGGACGTGCGCTTGGGTGTATCCGAACAGGAACCCCGCGGAAGGGACTTAAAATAAGTCCAGCTTGAAAGAATCGCTCTCAAATGCTGCAGCTTCTGGGCCGAGAGCACCGAAGCGGGTCCTTTGGAAATCGGGGACAAAGGAAGAAGAGGCAGGAGTTTCAGGACCAGACAAGACAAAGAAAAGCAAAACTTCGGAAGACACTCAACACGCCCCTCTGTCCACGGGAATCGATGCTGGGAAGCCTCCGAGCATATGGACTGCACACACTGAAGGATGGAGCGCCGCGGAGCCGGGCACCTGCAGAGACGCTCCAGTACCACCAAGAATAGTCAACAGCAGAAGATGACAGGTACCACGGGAGCACATGGCGCACCAGACCGGAGAGCCGTGTTGAACGCATTCCAGCTGAGATAAAGTCCGCCCAGGAAAGAAAATGGTCTGACAGTGTACTTCCAACAGAATTACATAGAAGGAAATCACTTTGACACAGACATTCAGAAAATAAGAAAATAAAGGCAAAGCCAGAAAGAAAGGAACAGTTGACCGAGGTCCAGGAAAAAAAAAAAGAAAGAAAAAGACAAAAATATCCTAGAAATGAATGGTAAATAATGTTTAGGCATGACGACGCACACCTGTGGCTTTAGGACTTGGGAGGCTGAAATAGGAGGATTGGAGGATTGAGACCAGCCTTTGAAACTTAGTAAGGCTCTGTTCCAAATAAAAAGAAAAAAATAGAAAGTAAGATTGGGGTTGTAGGGCAGAGGTAGAACGTCACAGGGCTTAATCTCCTGTAGCACCAAAAGAAAAAAAAAGAATAGTAAAATTACAAGATTCCCAAAGAGGAGAATATTCAGATGAAAATTGGATAAGGGACTTCAGAGAGAGGCAGGGAACAACCAGCTGGCTCTAGGATTTCTTTTTCAAAGCAGATGTAGAGCGTCAGTGACGCTACGCTAAACAAAGCTGTTAAGCCACGCAAGCCCGGCTTTTATAGCCAGCCACGCTGGCCGTCAGCGTCAGGAAACAGCTTCCATCTACCAGCCCTCAGGAATGCCACACACGTTGGTCCTTCTAGAGGAATCTCTGGGAGAAGGCCCTTCCCCAGCCACGGTGATGGAGAAAGCTCCAGAGAGAAGACGGACCGCAGCCCTTCCTCCACGTCAAGGAACGTCCGGCTGAGGCTGAGACCAGGGCAAGCAAGAGATCAGGGCAAGCAGTGTTCTAGAATCAGAGCCAACCCTGCTGAGTCGAGGGGCCTTCTGCGTGAGTGCATGCATGCGTGCGTGCGTGTGTGCGTGCGTGCGTGCGTGTGTGTGTGTGTGTGTGTGTGTGTGTGATGCCGGCCACTTCAAGAGGCCAGGCAGCAAGTGGCCGTGCTTGGAGCGCTGGGTCTTCCTGGGAGCGCGCGAGGTCCAGGGGCCTTGGCTCAGCCGGGGCCTGGTCTTCCTCCCACTGGCGGTGTCCAGCACCGTGCAGCCCTCCTGAGCCATCCCATCCCAGGACGGCCTCAGTGCCCAGGGGACGTGCCCGACTCCTCCCCGGTCCTCCTTCACCCTCCTCTGCACAGGTCATCTTTTAGGTTGAAGCCACTTCCCTGACTTTTAAATATTTGTAACAAAGTAATAGAGGACATTATTTTATGCACTTTATATAAATGACCTATTTGATTTAATGCCTCTTGTTGATTTAGTGTAGTTCTGATGACAACCCCACGAGGGGCTTCTGGTCCCCTCACAGATGAGGAAACCCAAATCGGGCCGAGTGAAATAGCTTGTCCAGGGTCCCGAGGTCCTTTCAGAGTGGTGGCCGCGTGAGCCCCAGCGTCTGGCTGGGTTTGCCTTTCCCGAAGCCTCTGCGCTCACGGACCCCCGCACCCTGCGGTGTCCTCAGTGACGTGTGCTGGGTATGGAGGAATTTATCAGTGCTAGCAACCCCGTGTCTTCGCCCTCTGCTGCGCCCCTTGATGCTCACGTGCGCCCACGGAGCAGATATCGCCAGCCCAGTTTTTAGAGGCGGAGACGAGTTCAGATGCTGGAGGGTGGGGAGTGGGTGGGCTCGGGCGCCAGGCTGGTGTCCAGGTCCTCATACCACCGCCAGCAGAGCCTCCTTCACGGCTGGCTGAGAGCAGGGCATGGAGGATATGAGGGATAAAGATAAAGTTAAATTTTTTTTAAAAAGTGAAAATAATCCCCAAACCAAATGGAGCTTTATTCTAAAAGTGACAAAAGAAAAGTGCCAGGACTCTAGATTCGGTTCGGATCAGGACCGTAAGCCCCGAACAAGACCTGAGAGCTGGGGGAGGCAACTGCCCCTTTCCCTCTGGAAAATTCCTCCTTTTCATCTCAGCTGTCAAAACAGACCTTATCCCCAGGGCCAAGCCTGTACCAACCCCCGCATCCCCTCCCCAGCTACCCCCCGTGCTGCCTGTCTTAATCCTCCAGCGAGAAGGTATTCTCTCTTCTTAATTTTGGAGCATTTCTAAGTTAGAATTGATTTATGAATCCATGGATTACTCTACTGATGAGACCAGAGCGCCTATGATCCGGTCACTTCCCCCAGGCCCACCTCTGGACACGGCGCAGGGGACCAAGTCTTCAGCACGTGAGCCTCCGGTGGACACCGGAGATCCAATCTATACTAGGCCGTCGGGGAGGGCTGGGAATGGCCATCAGAGAGCGCTGTGCCTCCTCGGAGCACCCGGTGTCTGTCTTCTCCTGCCCCTAGAGTCTTTCTGCACAAGTTTAAGTTCTTGAAGTGTTTAAGGCATTAAATGCTATGGACAGCTGATGTTACTAATTCCCTGGAAAATCTGAGTGTGATGGACTTCTAATCTTCCGTATTTCATGAAAGTTCAAAGTGTTTTTTGATAGCCAGGATCAAATGCTTTCTTGTTCCATCTAAATTTCAACTGCACATGGTAGAACCTCAAAGCCACACAGTGAGGACCAATATCGCTTCTTCCAGGTAACTAAGCAAATATTATGAAATCCGTTCACACAGGGCTGTACTCCACGGGCCTCGATAGCTCTCGGAGTGTTTGCTCATCACGTGGGGGGGTTGGGGGAAGTACCGTCTGGCATTTTTAATGCTTTCCCCTAAAGAACATCTCTAAGCAAGCAGAAGCAATCAGATCCCCCAGTTGGAATGATATAAGTGGAATTAAATATTTTAAAATGATGTCTTGATAGTTGTTGAAATTCCTGGGCCTCTGCTGTGACTTGACAGCTGGTAATTGCTAATTTGCTTTTATACTAATTTCGCTGGATCTTCCTTGACACTTTCCTGCTAAACTCTAAGACTTGTGGGTTAGGTCAGGCCGCTCTTACAGACTGCCCCGGTGCGTAGACCAGATAATAGACAGGTGGACCCCTGGGGGTCTAACTGCAGCCCCTGCGGCCCCAGAAATTTCAGGGAAGATGTTTAGTAAATATGTATCGAGAAAATCCCACAAAATGGGTCGGTGGCTTGCCAAAAGGGAATTAGTGATCGTTCCACGAGGCCAGCATCCATTCTCAGCTGTCACTGGTGGTGACTTAGTGGACGGAGCACACGTCTTAGAGTAAGACAGAACTGGGTTCAAATGTTTTCTTTGACATTTACGAGCTGAGTGGCCTTGGGGAAATTAGTTAACCTCTCTGGATGTGTTTCCTCAGCCATGCTATGCAAATAAGGTGCCCCCCTTAGCCGAGCGTGAGCTTGTGAAGAACTGGTATCCTTCAGCACCCGGGCCGAGGAAACCGTGGCGCGTGGTATCCGAGAAACGCGGGCTTCGTTTCTTCTTTTAGACATTCTTATTCCTGCTGTCTGATGTCTTCCTTCCTTTCTTCCCTCTCCCGAATACAGTCTGTAACAACATTCAGTTACGTTTGTCTCTACGATGAACTCTACCCCTCTGTGTAGGCAAGGAGGTCAGCAAGCACGGCCGGCCCTGGGGCCCACAGGCGAGGGGCGGGGGACAGGGCGGCACTGGCCAGGCAGAAGGTGGAGTCCAGGCTTCTGGTGGAGCTCCTGCCGGAGGCTCACAAATATATTTGGCTTGCTGCTGCCTTTTATAAAAAAAAATATTATTCAGTGCCCCCCGAAAATTTATCTTCTTTAAACAAATAAACCAAAAATGCTGTGACAAGTTTGCACTCTCCTATGCTTTGGTAAGTCCCAGCACCCCAGGGGCAGGATTGCCCACTCTGGGAACCTGGGCTAGACCCGAATGACTCATCGGAGTAACCAGGAAACATCAGCGCGCCTTCATTTCTACTCTTGCTTTTGATTATGATTATTCTAGAAGCAAATCCTCTCGTTAGCCCTGCCTCACCATTCCGGGACACTTCCTGGCAGGAGGCACAGCCGCGGGCAAGGGTCTCCGTGGTCACCTTCCTCCCTCAGACTCACTCCACCGCACAGCAGGGACTCAGATCACACTCAGCGCACGCCCAGACAATGGCTGCTGGCGCTGGTAATGGTCTCCAAGAACTGAGCCTTCCTTGTTACTCTCTTATTTGATTTATATTTAGATGTTGCGTTTGGTCTGCCATCCCCTGCAGCGGTCGAAACTTAACCCTGGTCACTTCAGGGCCTCCTCCCCTCCCCGGGTGGCATCTCGGTCCAGGGCCTTGTGCTGTGCTAGGGTATATCCGGGGCGACCACGCTTGCTATGATCGTCCATGGACACTGTCCACGGCCCTGCTGGATCACCTGGCTCTTTCTCATGGCTCCCTGAAGTTCCCCTTCCTGCCTGGAAGGGCCTAGGAGCCTGTGTCACTCTGCTCATCCTGTGTCATTTTGGGCCACGCTTCCCCAAGGGCTGTTCTGCAGGGCGGTTCCTGGCCCAGGCACCAGGGCTGCAGATATGGCCATTGCTCTGTGGGTCTTCCCGCCCCCTGGACACTGGTCACTCAGGACTCACATGTGTCTGCCAGGGCCCTGCCCAGACCCTGGGCTCTTGGACTGTGCTGGGCTACACTTTAGAGAACCTCTGATCTCAGAACAGGACCAGAGTCTACCAGGTTCCTTAAAGCCAGGCCTGGGGTAACTCTGCAGGCAAAAACGTGGAAGAGACACTCTCCAGTCCCCTCCTAAGAACCCATTGCCCCTGGAGACAGGTTCCTTGCAAGCACCAGTGAAGGGACTCGCTGTCCTCCTCACCCTCAGCCGAGCATGAGCGCTGTTTCTCTGGGTGAAGGTCTGGAACAAGAAGGGGAAACTCAGGGACATGCCTCACTTCCCTCTCTGTCCTAAAGTAGGACAGAAGGAGTGCCCATGTCTTCTCCAGCCCCTCATTTCTCATCTTGTGTTTAATGGTTTAAAAAGGCTCATGATGATAACAATGACGATGACGATGATGATAATTTTGTGCTACTGGGGACTGACCCAGGGGCAGTCAAGTTACACCCATATCCCTTTTCATTCACCTTTCTTTCTTTCTTTCTTTCTTTCTTTCTTTCTTTCTTTCTTTCTTTCTTTCTTTCTTTCTCTCTCTCTCTTTCTCTCTCTCTTTCTTTCTTTCTTTCTTTCTTTCTTTCTTTCTTTCTTTCTTTCTCTCTCTCTCTCTCCCCCTCCCTCCCTCCCTCTCTTTCTCTCTCCCCTTTCTCTCTCTCTCTCTCTCCTTCCTCCTCCTTCCTTTCTTTCTTTCTTTCTTTCTTTCTTTCTTTCTTTCTTTCTTTCTTTCTTTCTTTCTTTCTTTCTTTCTTTCTTTCGCAGTACTGGGGATGGAGTCCAGGGCATTCTACCTCCGAGCTACACCCCAGCCCTAGTTTTTAGTCTTTATTCTGAAACAGGGTCTTACTGAGTTGCAAAGGACCTCACTAAGTAGTTGAGGTTGTCCTGGAACCGCGACCTCCTGTCTCAGCCTCCCGAATGCTGGGATTACAAGTGTGTGCCACCAAGCCTGGCTCCTTTTCTTTTTGAAACAGGGTCTTGCTAAATTGTTGAGGGTCTCACTAAATTGCTGAAGGGGGCCTCAAAGCTGTCATCTTCCTGTCTCAGCCTCCCAGGGACAGTGTACACCACTGCACCCAACAATGATTTTTTTTTAAAGATGGAACTATAAATCTTGATGTGTTATGGAACAGGAGCCAAGGAGCAGCTAGGTCACCCCAAGAGGGTGCCTTTGCTCTTCCAATCACAGTCTTCCTGGAGAGCTCCCTCCAGCTCCCCCACTTCTCAGGCAAGAGCCTCCCCTCCAGAAGCCCTCTCCAGCTGTCCAGCCTGGGGAGGCGGAGTCTCCTGGGGGCGAGTCCGTGGTCACCTCCAGGTGACATCCTGTCCTCATTAGCTCAGGCGACATGACAAAGTCCAGCAGGCTGGGCACTCAAAGGACAGATGCTTCTCTCCACAGTTCTGGTCACGATCAGGTGCTCACTGGTCCACTTCCCGGGAGGCTCCCTTCCGGGGCGCAGGGGGCCGCCCTCTCTCTGTTACACGGCCTCTCCCCAGTGCCTACAGAGAGAGAATGGAGGATGACCTGTCTCCTCTTCTTCTGACGTGGCCACTGACACTATCAACCAAAATGTCCACCCTCTGACCTCAGCCAACCAAACTGCCAGCCCACCTGCCAGGAGTCACAACGGGTGCAGGTTCTAAAAATATGGCTCTGTGAACGCACCACTAAGCCCAGAGCAACACCGTAAAGGCTTCCACGCTGAGGATGATCCTGCCGCTCCCATGTGCCTTTCCTGCGAGCTGGAAGGTCCTGGGGTAGGAGGGACACAGTGTTTGACTTCTCCATTTGAACCTCCATCCTATCTTGGCCTTTCTGGTCGCCCTCAGCTCAGGGGAGGAGGGTGAGGGGGGCGTGCTGGGGACCAAGAAGTTGAGCGTGCAGAGAAGAGCAGAGCCCGTCTGTGCTCTACCCTCCGCGCCCCGTCTGCTGGAGTGGCTGAAGCTGGCGGTGCTGCAAGAGACACGGCTCCACACCGGCAGGTGGAGCCCTCGGGGAAGCTGAGGTTCTAGATACTTCCGGTGGCTAGAAATTCCTCTCTGGGGAGCTTCCTCCTCTTTGAGATTGGATCACACTCTCTCTAAGGCATCTGCATGCAAAATTTATGAAGTCGGGACAATGTTACACACCTGTATTCCCAGTACTTGGGAGGCAGGAATAGGAATAGGATGGTTGCAGGTTCGAAGCCAGCCTCAGCAACTTAGTAAGACCCTGTTTCCAAAATTTAAAAAAAAGGCATTTGGGAGACTGAGACAGGAGGACCACAGGTTCACAGCCAGCCTCAGAAACTTATCAAGACCCTTCGCAATTTAGGGAGACCCTATTTTAAAATAAAAAATAAGACTGGAGATGTAGCTCAGAGATTGAATGTACCTGGGCTCATTCCCCAGTATATTAAAAAAAGATAAGGGTATAGAATAGCCTATGTTCAATCCCTGGTACCCAACAGCAACAACAGAATGTAAAACATAGAGAAGACATGCACTGGAGGCGGGATGGGGTAGGTTTTGTTATAGGAATTGGTAAAGTTGAATATCATCATTGGATTGGCTATGTGTCTAAATCTACACGACCCTAGGGCTCTATAGAGGTTCCACGTGCATACATTTAGTTGGCTTAAGCCTTTAGAAATTCCTAATGCAGCTTTTAAAGTTCCTCATTACATCCAAGTTCCCCAGGGATATCATCTTTATTTTACAAGTCTGGTAGGAAAACATTTGATATTTGAAAGGCTTTTCCTTGGACTGAAAACCAGCTTCCAGTCCTGGGAGAGGATGCAGCCCCCTGGCAGCTCCCGCTCGAGTGCTACAGCGTGGTCTGTGTCGATTCTTCTCAGTGGGGCCGGCTGGAGCTCGCTCAGATTGCACTGCGGGGCTGAGATAAGAAAACAATCAATTTTGCATAATTAAAAATAGTCTCCATTTGAGTTTCAAATGAGGAAGGAAAAGAGAGGGTTTTGTCTAAAATTTTTACAGATCCATTCTTAAAACCTGAACATGACGTCCATAACAATTCATTTATTCAGTCATTCAATGAATTTTTTTTTTGAGTCCCATCCGTGCCCTGTGCTTGGTGTTGGGATAGAGAACTTAGCACCAGCACGCACGGGCGGATGGTCTCCAGGGGCAAGTGCTAGACAGGTGCAGGGGGAGAGAAGGGCGCAGGGAGACCCCTCGCTCTCTCTCTATGAGCTCTCTGGAGGCCTCACACATCAGGAGGTGATCCACTCCTGGTTCACAGTGGTGGACTGAGTACATGTGTTTATCTGCCTCCAGTGTCTCCACTGAAATGATATTTTAAAAACTATAAAAATCACATACAAAAAAAAGGCTGAGGAGTGTCCATCAGGACACGGAGCCAACAGAAGGTACTGATGGGAGGAAGAGTATGGAAGATGCTGTCGGGGGTGCTAGCCTAGAGGGAGCTGCTGTAGAAATGGTGGCTGTTCTTTCTCTTGGAACCTGGGGAGGGGCAGGGGAGGTACAGGACACACACAGGCCTGGGTGCCAGCTGCGATGTTGGCCCCAGATAAAGAAGAGAAACCACATAAGAAGCGGAGCCACCAACCAGGAACCACTGGGTCTTGGAGGTGAGTTCCAGCACGCCGGGGAGCATCCTGCCTGTGTGTGGTCCCAGGGCAGGGCACTGTGGACTCAACGTCTTCTCATCCCAGTATCAATATGCTTTGACCAGACCTCATCTGTCCAGGGCTCAGGCACCCCAGGAAAACAGTGCAACACGGAGAGGAGGTGCCTCGTGTTAATGATTTCTACTACTCAATCAAGGCTTCCTTTTTTAAGTATAAAAAGTAAGTCGATATTGTCGTACATTTAGAAATACGGTATTAGAGAAGCTATGCCAGTCAGCTTTTCCTGGCTGTGACCCAAGTAACTGACACCGCAGCTTAGATGAGGAGAGGTTTATTTGAGACCACAGCTCCAGAGTCCAGTGACCTTCTCCTCCAACAATGCCCAACTGTCTGTAGCTTCCACCACTTCCTAGCAGTTCATTCAAGTGATGAACCCATCAAATGGATTAATCCACCGACGAGGTTACAATCTTCACGATCCAATCACTTTCCCCAAGCCCCTGGGGGTTGCTGCACTGGGGACCAAGCCGATGCGTGAGCTTCTGGGGACACCCCAGATCACAATCATGACAGAAGGGCACCAACAAGGATGAGTGCTAGAGCAGACGGGGACAGAGAGAAGACAGAGTCAAGAAATTACAGCGGATATTCCAGGGCAATCTAATAAAACACAGCGGAGTTAGATCTTGGATAAGTAGTAAGGGAAGGGACCCCAGGGGTAAAGGGTTAAGAAACCAATGGCGTCCAGGCCTCCCTAGGAAGGAATGCAGCTCTGCTCTGCTTATCAGACCTGGACACAGACAAAGAAAGCGGGTAAGCCCAAGACTGTCAAAAGCAAGGATACCCGGGTACCAGCTGCGGGCTCAGGAACTGCCGCGTAGATAAGGGAGCAGGACCGCAGAACAAACAGCCTCCTGGCCTCGGGAGTTAATGGCCCTGAGGGGATAAGTTAACTGAATCCAAAAAAGTGGAATAAAACAGGCGCTTGCTTTCACAGGGCAGCCTGTGGACAAAGGGGCTTCTAACATATATGAATCCTATACCCGACGTCCATATGGGTCCCGGTCAGGACCTCTCCCCTGTATGGCAGAGCTATTCTGCGTCTCTAATCTCTCTCTTCCTTGACTTAAAATGAAAATTTTATACTCTTATACTTACCCTACTGTCTTGCGACTTCATTCATTGACTTTGTAGGACAAAGGCCTTGGGAAAGGATTTTGATTATATAGTGCTGTTTCCATAAAATAAGAGCCAGAGGCTAGGAAAAAGGGGAACAGAAAAGAGGCGGCTGAACTCCTGGGGAACCCAGGCCCTGACAGTTCTTTCTGTTCTCCTCTGTGGGAAAATTCCAGAAGAAAGTGTGAATCATATCAGACTATGTCAATTCGCCAAACTGTTATGCCCCGGCTAGTTCAACCTTGGCAATGCAGGGGTTGAAATTGGATAATAGGGACTTCAGTTTTCTTAAGAATTTTTAAGAATTTTTTACTGAGGTGAAATTGTGGATTGTAAACTTTACCCAGTGACCTGTGCAAGTCAGCAACTTTCAGTCTTATTCATGAAGAGATACAGTCAACACCACTAACTAGACCTTTTCATTCCCCTTAAAAGAAACCCTTCCCCCAGTGGCAATCATGACCCATTCTCCTGGCCCCAAGTCTCTGGCGACTGCTCCTGCTTCCTGTCTCCATGGGTTCGTCTCAACATTTCCTCTGAGCAACGCGTGACATTTGTGCCTGGTCTTCCTTCACGCAGCAGAGTGTTCTCCAGGTTCGTAACCTGAATCTGTGTTTCATTCTCCTTTATGATTGAACAATATTCCATTTTGTTTATTCACTTGCCAGCCGCTGGGATTTGGTGTCTACTCTTTGGTTGTTCTGAATGAAGTTGTTATAAACACATGTATACAAGTTTTCATACCAGCCCCAGTTTTCTGAGGCATATTTATACAGCTGCAAATGGAACTGCTGGTGTGATACCTGAGTGTTTACAAGACAATGCCAAATGCTTTCCCGACGTGGCTGAACCACGTCATTCTCCCACAGCCACGTGCGAGGGTTCCAGGTCTGCGCAGCTTTGCCAGTCCCTCCGACCATGGCCAGTCTAGGGGTTTGCAGTGGTGTCTCTTCATGCTTGGCTTGATGCATTCTCTGGATGCTCTTTTCTTTTTAATTTTATTAGTGTTATTTTTTTTATGAAACTAGGAATTGAATGCAGGGGCATTCTACCTCTGTGATACACCCCCAGTCCTGTTTTTTATTCTTTATTTTGAAAGAGGGTCTCACTAAGTCACGGAGGGCCTCACTAAGTTGTTGAGGCTGGCCACAAACCTGAGATCCTCCCATCTCAGCCTCCTGTCTCAGTGCTGGGATTTCAAGCATGCCCTGCCATGCCCGGCTATGGACTTTCTCTTCATGTCTCAGCATGCCAAGAGCTGGAGGGGAGGGTCTTTCCTGTTGCACAGGATGGAGTCTTAGAAACATGGCAGAGATTTGCTCTCAGCTGTCATCTCACGCCATCTTTTTCCCTCCCTTCCTTCCTTCCTTCCTTCCTTCCTTCCTTCCTTCGTATTAGAGATTGGTCCCAGGGGCATTCTACCACTGCCAACTAATCTTCTTAAGTTTGTTTTTTGGGGGGTCAACATCTTCTTTGTCCCCGTGGTATCCGTGATAACAGTAATATCACAGATGCAGGCAGTTGCGTTGCGAAACAAAGGCCCCTGATGGCTTTTGACGCACGTCCCAGGGAAGAGGCTGTTCCCCCGACAGAGCGCTGAGTCAAGCCTGGCCAAGACCAGTGCTGCTGGTACAGGGCTCTAGGCAACTGCAGGCAGGTCAAAGATGCAGACCCGTGGGCTGGGACGCCAGGGAGCGCCACATCTATTCCACCTTTTCCCAGGCTGTGAGGCTGCTGGTCTTCACTGGGTTGGGGGTCTTTGGGCTCTCTGGGATGCTGGGGGGGCAAGAGGGAAGGTTAGACCCACTGAGTCCACTGTTCTCCTCGACAATCTTTTTTATTTTTTATACTTTTGATTTTTTTTTTTTTTTTTGCAGTACTAGGGATGGAACCCAAGGGCATTCTACCTCCAAGCTACACCCCCAGCCCTGTTTTTTAGTCCTTTGATTTTTGAAACAGGGTCTCACTGAATTGTGAAGGGCCTCACTAAATAGCTGAGGCTGTCTGCGAACCGTAGTCATCTGGTCTCCTCCTCTGGAATGCTGGGATTACAAGCATGCGCCACCACGCCGGCTTGGGCCACTCTTCTTTAATTACTGTTCTTTGCACTGTTGTGGACCTCTGCGTAGCTTCCAGAGCTCTGCCCACATTGTTTACGGTGGTGTGTGCTGTGCTCTTGTACCTCTGTGGAGGAGTGGACTTCTGAGGTCCCTGCTCAGCCATTCCTGTGAGGATTTCAGATTCTCCTCCAGAGCGGCCTCATGGCTAAGGCATAAAAGGATTTATTAGCATCAACCCAAGTAGGTAAAGAAGTCCACATTTGTTGTTTCAGTGGTTTATTGGACTTTGTCATTGTTGCAATGACTAAGGATTGAATCCAAGGGCATCTATCTCAGAGCTACACCCCCAGCCCTTTTTGTTCTGAACAGGATCTTTTGAAGTTGCTGAGGGGCTTGCTAGGTTGCAGGGGCTGACCTTGAACCTGTGATCCTCCTGCCTTGGCTTCTCAAGGACTGGGATTACAGGCATGTGCCACTAAGCCCATTTATTTGATGAAAATTTATTACGAGCCTGAGATACTTTCCTCCAAGCAACACATGCCGTGGGCGGGTGTGTCTGAATTTCCTCTTGGACCCGCGTTGTGAGCAGCAGCCTTCAGTGGTGCGTCAGGGAAGGGGAGCCATTAAGCTCCGATGGGTTTGTCCACGTGCCATGACATGCAGTCATCCAGGGATTGGTTCCAGTGCCAAAGTGGACACCAAAATCCAAGGATGCTCAACTCCTCCATGTAAACATGGTGTGCGTGGAATCTATTCTCATCTTCCCATATATTTTTTTATGGGTCTGGGGATGGAGCCCAGGGGCGTTCAACCTCCGAGCCACACCCCCTGCCCTGTTTTTTTTTTATTCTTTATTTTGAAACAGGGTCTCACTGAGTTTCAAGGGGCCTCACTAAATAGCTGAGGCTGTCCGCGAACCGTGATCCTCCAGTCTCGGTCTCCCAAATGCTGAGATTACAAGTGTGCGCCACGACACCCGGCATCTTCCCATATTTTAAATCATTTCTAGACTACTTATCATACTTAATACAATATAAATGCTATAGAAATAGTTGTATTGTTTGGGGCTAATGACCAGACAAAAAATGTCTGTACGTGTTCAGTACAGATTAATTTCTTTTTGATTCACAGGTGGTTGAATCCACAGACGGCAGGACCCACTGCTGGATGCTGATGGCTACTAGTGTTCGCCTTCTAGGCTGAAAAGCAATCTAGTTTAAGAAAAGGGGTTTCGATTACAAGATATATCTTAAATTTTAAAAAACCCTTAATTTATCCTGCCCTAGAAGACATTCTATTAATGTAAGTGAGCACATTACCAGCATAAAAGAATACAGTGATCTCTATAGAGGCACTAAAAGCATTTGATAAAATTTAACATCCATTTATGGATTTTTAAAAGGAAAGGAAACCTAGCACACAGAAATTATAAGAAAACTTTAATGCAATAAAGAATAACTATAAAATAAATCCCTACAGATATCATCTTACTTAATGGTGAGGTATTAAAATAATTATTGTTAAAACCCAGGAATAGAAAAAAAAGCTAAGCATACCCACACTCACAATATAATTTAATGTGGTACCAAAAGTTCTATCTAGAGGAGCAAGAATAGGAAATAGAAGGGTGTTTGTTTGTTTGTTTGTTTGTTTTGATTTTGGTTTTGGTGGTACTGGGGTTCCTCGAAGCCTTTCTACCTCTGGGCTACACTCGAGACCTATTTTATATTTTTATTTGGAAACAGGGTCTCTTAAGCCAGCGTGGCTGGCTTCGAACCTGTGCGATCCTCCTGTCTCCGCCTCCCAAACGCGGGGATTACAAGCGTGCACCACCACGCCCGGCAGGAAATGGAAGTTTTTAAAACTGGGAAAAAAAGAAAACAAAGTATTTTATTTATTTATTTATTTATTTATTTATTTATTTATTTATTTATTTATTTTGCAGAAGAGATGACAGTTATACAAAAAGCCTAAGAGATGGAGCAAACTATTACAAGTAATAAGACTTCAGTAAGATGCTATATTTTTAAGGTTAAAAATTATATTTCCATGTACTATGCACCAATCATAAAGTGTCACTTAAAGTACCATTTGGGATAGCTACAAAACAAAGAAAAATAAACTCAACTCCCTAGAAATAATCAAGATATGAAAGATTTTTTTGTGGAGAAAATGGGCACATTTACTGAGCAACATTCAGGAAAATCTAGGGACACATCCTGCTCATGGGTGGAAAGACCCAGCACTGTGAAGATGTGGACTCTCTCCAGAGGGATCCGTGGGTCTAATGTAATTCTAATTTTAAAAGCCTAATTGTGTTTTTCACTAAATCCAACAAGATGAGACTAATTTTTTATGGAAGAATAAATAATAAACCAAAACACAGCCAGAGTGATCTTTTAAAGTGTTTTAAAGGAGTGTTTTAAAGTTGGGAGTTTTGTGTTAGCTCATGCTAGGCCAGCGGAGGTCGGGAAACAGAGCAGAGGGGCTCCCCAAAGACTGGCCCGTGTGTGTGTGTGTGTGTGTGTGTGTGTGTGTGTGTGTGTGTCTGTGTGTGTGTGTGTCTGTGTGTGGGGGGCAGTGGGAGAAAGATGGAGAGATTAGTGCGTGGTGCTGGGGTGGCTGGCTATCCACAGGCAAACTGTGAAATCAGGCCTATTTCCCTTCTCAGCAAAGGCAGCATCCACCAGATTAAAGTCTTAACTACTAAAGTCAAAACTTGGAGAATAGGATATAGAAAATCTTCATGGTCTCTGAGGAGAGAGGGATTACTTAAATCCTAAAGAAGACTGATGTTCATAGCACCATTGAAGACATATTGTTCATGCAAACACTCTAATAAAATTTAAAAGATGAAAAAAATTGATTCTATTTATCAAGTTGAAGATGCAAAGTCCAAGATTCACCAACTCTACTCCCAAGAAAAACCCTTGCCCACGAGCCCCAGGGCATGAAGAAGAATATCCACGGTGGCATTAAATGTGTTTTATATATTTTTATTGGTGTATTCTAGCCCCACATCATAGTGGAAATCATACTAATAGTGACATCGGGCACACTGCGCGTGGCGGTCTTTCCCCGGCTCCCTCTCCATCCTCCCTTTCCCTGTATATTTTGTTTTCTCATTCATTTAGATTGACATCAGTATTCTCACATATGTATGTAGTGTCAGTGGGTGTAATTGAATTGGCATTGAATGTGGCTTTAAAAATCGCTGGGGGAAAAACACCCAAAATGCACTGACAAGAAAATTAACAAATAAGTTGTGACATATTTATTCGGTGGAGTTCTGTGTGCAGGAGGATGAACAGAGTGAGTACCAGCTCCAACGGGATAGATCCGGCCTCATGCGGGACAGGATATGTCACCCAGGGAGAAGACGCACACAGACTTGGGAGACATTCAAATCCAGCCCAGTGGCACACCCCTGTCGTCCTGGTACTTGGGAGGCTGAGACAAGAGCCTCTCAGCAACTTAGGCCCTCAGCAACTAAGTGAGACTCTGTTTCAAAGTAAAATAGGAGCCAGGTAGTGGTGCACGCTTGTAATCCCAGCATTTGGGAGGCTGAGACAGGAGGATCACGGTTCAAGGACAGCCTCAGCTACTTAGTGAGGCCCTTGTTTCAAAATAAAGAATAAAAAAAATAGGGCTGGGGGTATAGCTCGGAGGTAGAATGCCCCTGGGTTCCATCCCCGGTACTGCAAAAAAACAAAAACAAAAAACAAAAAATAAATAAAATAGGGCTGGGGTGAAGCTCAGAGGCAGAATGTCCCGGATTCAACCTCCAATTAAAAAAAAATGCAAATCTGAAAAATGTCTAGAACCACACATGTAGCAAACCTCTAGAAAGTAACCAAGGATGCTAAGCAGAGAATTCTGGTTAGTGGTACCCCAGGGACGCAGGTGGAGGTGGGCCTGGGGTGGGTGCATCGAGAACAGGCAGGTCTGATGCTCTCGCTTCTTACAGGGGAAGGGCCGAGAGCCCTGTCTGCGCTTTATCATCCATTCAGACTCTACTTCCGGAGCTCTTAACTCTATTCTGTGGGTGTGTTCAGTGCCTGGAGGAACAAATGACCCAGGTGCACATGCATCTTCGTGAAAATGTGAAATGTGAAGAAGGGGGAGTGACTTTTAAAGCCTTCAGAGATAAACACGCAAGCATTTACTCCCACAAAGAACCCAGAGACATCAGACTATCATGAAACATACTTTCCCGGTCACTGTTACGCTCAACCATCAAGAATGACTAATTATAGTATTGGAAATGGAATCCTAATAAGCCTCTGAGATTCATTCTGCAGGGTTAGTTTATTTCTGGTTGGCATTTTTGTTGGTGTCAGTGTGTCTGGTTTTGGCCTGTCTCTGAGTGAAATTTAGGGGCAATCTATGATTTTTCTTGTTTTGGTCAGAGGTAGAATGTTGATGGCCAGTCAACCTTTCAAGGATGGAGCCTGGGGAGGGAGAAGACCCACACAGCTAGCATTGGTCTGGTTGAACGTATCTAGCTCCCGGTGGTTTGGGGCAGGTGTTTTACCTTTTTGGCCTAGTGTAGTGGTGCATGCTTATAATCCCAGTACTTGGAAGGCTGAGACAGGAGGATCCCAGGTTCCTGGCCAGCCTCAGAAACTTAGTGAGGCCCTCCTTGTTTCAAAATAGAATCAAATAAGGCTGGGGATGTAGCTCAGAGGAAGAATGTCCCTGGATTTTATCCCCAGTAACTCCCCACAAAAAGTGTCTCTCCTAGAGATGTTTATGAGTTCTCTGCATACCTCCTCCCCTGCTACTACCACTGGCCCCCATGTCAGACGTCTCTTTTGCTAATCCTTTCCGAGGGTGAGCACGCCTTCACCCTGGTGGGTCACTCAAGGCTTCTTCAAGGTCACCTGTCCGCCCCTCCAGGGCCCCCATGGATGGGACAAATGAGCCCATTGTGCTCCCTCCGGCCAGGGCACAGCTGGTCTGGGGGCACACACAGGCGCCTCCACCACCCAAGGGTGCAGGCTGCCCCAGGGGGTGCATTGGCCCAGCTCCCAGGACTGTCAGCTCTTCCTATGTGTGTGCTCCACGCGGGCTCTTGGTCCCCCAGGCTGTGGAAGACAAGCCCCTGAGCTCACTCTTTACACTTCAGGTGGAGGGCACAGCACCCCAAGACCCCGTCTGCACCCTCTTCCCTTCTCTGCCCTGCGATCCTATTGGATTCTCTCCAGTGGAGCGTATGGTTCAGGGAGTTATGTTTTCCTGACTCCTTTCTGGAAGTCCCATTTGGTGACTTTGGTTGGCAGAATCATGCAGCCCATGCCCCGGGATGCCCATGTCCCAATCCCCACGACCTGCGAACACATCACTGTCCCTGGAAAAAGGCACTTTGGGATTAAGGATTTTAAGATCCCAGGTTACCCATGTTGGCCCAGTATAAATCACAGGAGTCAGCCAGGCGCGGTGGCGCACGCTTGTAATCCCCGCTTGGGAGGCTGAGACAGGAGGATCGCACAAGTTCGAAGCCAGCCTCAGCTGGCTTAAGAGACCCTGTTTCCAAATAAAATATAAAATAGGTCAGGGAGTATAGCCCAGAGGTAGAAGGCCCCTGGGTTCCACCCCCAGTACCACCAATGCATACATACATACATACATACATACATACATACATCATCACAGGAGTCCTTATAAAGGAAAGAAGGAATAGCTGTAATTCCAGTACTTGGGAGGCCAAGGCAGGAGGATCGCAGGTTCAAGGCCAGCCTTGGTAACTTATAGAAACCCTGTTTCAAAATGAAAAGTAAGGCAGGGTTGGGAATGTATTACAGAGGTAGAATTCCCTTGGGGTCTATCTCCAAAACTATAAAAAATTTAAAAAAAAAAGAAAGAAAGGAGACATGAGAGGCAGAGAAAGAGGCGAGGTCAGAGGGACACATCGCTGGCTTTGAAGGTAGACAGAGCCTTGAGCCCAGGACAGCAGGGGGCCTCGAGAGCTGGTCAGGACGGGGAACGGCTTCTTCCTGGAGCCTCCAGGAGCCTGGCCCTGATGCGAGCTCAGGGAGAGCTGCCCAGACTTCTGCATCTAAAACTGTAAGACAATAAACCTGTGCTGGCTTAAGCCACTCCTTTGCGGTCCTTTATTATAGCGATCATAGGAAGCTCATACAGTGCCTTTTGCCTTTCTCTAGAACCTGTTTTCTTTGGGACTGGGTGAAAACTTCTATTTAAAATAATTTTGAAACCAGAATTCTGTACCCAGCCAAACTACCATGAAATTTGGGGGAAAATAAAGAGGTTCTCCTACACATTACAAGTCTCCTCTCTCTCTCTCTTTGTCCTGTTATGCATGTACCTAGTCAAATAAAAAGGAATCTCTTGAAGACAAAGACGACTTGTGATCCAAGTAACTATGGGAACTAATTCAGGTAGAAATAAAAGGCGAATTATGGCCTTGCAGGAGGTTGAGAAAGCAGGAAGAAAGAACGAGGTTAAAGAATTGGTTCAAGAACAAAGACTCACAAAAGAAACACACACATCTCTCTTTCAACAATAATAAAGAACTAGAAACCCAAGAAAAACGCAAGCTGCCCAGGCAAGCAGCGGTAACTGTTGCTAATGAGCCCACTCGGTGCATCCTGAGGCCCTGGTGTTCCATCCAGGTCCAGGGTGGCAACCTATTCAGAGAACCTATTACAAATGCTCATTTCTGGGGCCCTCTCTAGAGATGTCTCATTGTATGTTGGAGGCAAGAAAGCCTTCCAGCCTGGGCTTGCAGGCTGGATGCCTCCTGCCAGGCAGATGTTTGCCCCCAGAATTCGGGTGGGAGGTCTGTCGGAGGCTGTTTTCTGCTGCTGGCCTGGCCAGGCGCTAGTCTATCTGCAGCTGGGGCCGGCAGATGGCCCAGTGTCTAGCCCCTCACTCATGGAGTTAAGGAGCTGAGCAGGGGCCATCTGTGCAGACATCACTGTGCATAAGACAGTGGGACCCCACAGCCTACAAGAGAGACGACAGGGGTTCTGAGCCACAGATGAGAGACAGTACAACCCTGAGACTGAGAGTCCGGCTGGCCTGGCCTTCCTTCTTTGGGGCAGCTTCCCGGGTGGCCTGGCTGCCCACTGTGATTCTGAGTCATCTCTTGAGATGGATCTTGAATCGGGGCCTCTGGGTCTCCCAACAACATTGTGAGCTCCATCGTCCCTCACACCGAATTTCTTCCTGCTGAATCCAGCTGGAGTGGCCTGTTCTCTGGGACTGAACACCGATGGCTCAAAAGATTGCGGCTCAAACAAGGAGACACAAAGTGAGATGTGGCGCTGACCGTGGGTCGAGTGTAGGGAAAGAGGATCCGGCTGGCCCGTATGCAAGGAGCATCATTCAAGAATCATTTGTTATTTACAGGAATCCTCATTAGTTCCTCCTCCTCCTCCTCCTCCTTTTTCTTCTTCTCCTCTTTTTTCTTCTCCTTTTTTTCTTTCTCCTTCCCTGTCCCCTTCTCCTTCCTTGTCTCCTTCTCCTTCTCCTTCTTTCTCCTCCTTTACTCCTATTTCCTCCTCCCCCTCCTTGGACTGAGCCCAGAAAATACTACCTCTGAGCTACACCCCCCAGCCCTTTCTAATTATTATTATTTTCTAATTATTATTTTTTTTAAAAAACAAGGTCTCGCTAAGTTGCCAAGGCTGGCCCTGAACCTGCGACCCTCCAGTCTTAGCCTCCCAAGTCCAGGGATTCCAGACTCACACCACCTCTCCCAGGGAGGATCCTCTCCTCTGGGCATGAGCTCTGTGTTTCACTTTACAAATTGCAGACTGTGGACATGGCACTCAACTTTCTCCCGCTCATAGATGCCTTAAAAGAGCAAATAAAAGGGGGATTGGTGAGCGACTCTGTGTGACAGCCCACTGGGGAACCTCCCACCAGCAAGCCGATCTGAGGGGCAGGGCAGGCAGCTGCTGTAGAGAGTGGGTTCCCGGAGGGGCCCCAACGCCAGGCGCGGCTCTGAGTGTGGATGTTTTTGGCCACCGGAGGGGGAACAGCCCATGCAGTCAGCAGAGAATCAATAATTTTATGTATCAGAATCAACTCATTTCAACTTCATTAATTCCTTTTCGGAAGACACTGCGGGTGGACACATAAACCCCGGCAACAGTGAACTTGAAGTGGGGTCCGAGGAGGCCCCCCACAGCATGGCCGTCTTGTCTGGGGGGAGCTCCTAGTAACGTAGGATTGTGTTTTGTTCTTGATGGAGCAAACCGCAAAACTCTACTGAGATGGATATTTGTACAACGATCCAATAAACTCTATTGGCTTTAGTTTTTAGAATTAATGCGTGGGCAATTAAGGTGGTTAATTCAGTGCCTAATTAACAGGGATTCTAGATACAGAACAAAAGTTAATGTTCTAGGATTTGAAAAATAAAAAGTAATGATGGATAGAAGGCTGGGGAGATAGAGGGTTGTGGGGTAGAGACGGGTGCGGTGCCAGCTAGTGGAAAGGACTATTTCTTGTCTCTTGTCTACCATAATAGGAAGTTAAGACATATTATTGCCTGTAGTTGCCTGTAGCTCATAGAACAAGAGATGGCTTTTGGGGAGGGGACTGGGGATGGAACCCAGGGGCATTCTACCTTCAAGCTACACTCCCAGCCCTATTTTTTCATTCTTTATTTTGAAACAGGGTCTCAAAATAGTGAGTTGTAGAGGGCCTCACTAAGTAGCCGAGGCTGTCCTGGAACTTCGATCCTCCTGTCTTGGCCTCCTGAATGCTGGGATTACAAGCGTGCGCCACCACGCCCGGCTGAGAGGTGGGTTTTTTTTTTTTTTTTTAAGAGTTAAAGATATGAAGTTAAAACTAAACACACTCTGTTGTAACTAAAAACATCTGGAAGATAAAGAAGGTAGGCGAAGGTGTGAGAGGGACATTCCATCTTTTGGAGTGGAGGGTCCAAAGGTGGAATGGAGGGTTCCACGCTCACCGACAGTAGTGGTGCTACCAGGGATCTGGGGACCTCTGCTGGGGGATGGGGAGGGGGCAGGCGTGGACATTAAAAGGTGACGCTCATGATGTGTTTTAAGTCACATATGAATGAGTCCTCTTCCTCTTTCTCACCCTCTCTTCTCGCTCTTCCCTCACACATCCAAACACCCTGTGGATTCTAAAAAATAAGCAGCAGCTGGTCTCCTTCAAAATTTGGCCTCTTGAAATGTGGAGATGTGCGAACAGAGCGGCCGAGGGGGAGCACAGCAAGGCCAGGTGTTCAGGCAAAGGGCCCTTCACATGGATCCGGGACCCCAAAGGAGGCCTCGGAATGCCCCTCGTGTCCATACTGAGGACATGAACACCTGGGCAGAAATGCTCTCTATTTCTGCGGCTCTGTGCACTGGTCGCCAGTATGAGGGTGGCGCCCCCATTTAGGGGTCTCTGTCCGCCCACTCGTGTGAGCATGACTGTGGACTCTGCGGTCTGTTCTGGAAGCTGCTCTCTGAAGCCAGCTCAGGAGGGCGGAAGAGGTGTAGAACCCCGTGGTGCCCGCCCTACTGCCCCTCGGCAAAGCTTTGGGAAAAGGTTCTCTCCGATCCACTGAGATTGTTCTGTTTCTCTTAATACTGAATAACACTGGTTCAGCTTTGATACTTATGAAACCTGTTCACAGCTCTGACCCAAGACCTCCAGAGAGCTACCCAGGGACGCCAGAGGCACCCGGTGGGACAAGGAGGGCTGGGGCCGGAGGGCTGGGACTCACCCCAGGGACCTAGTGAAGGGAACCACGGGTCTTACATTTTTGGGGGAAGAGAGTTACTAAGGATTGAACCCAGAGACGTTTTTTAACCTCAGCTGTAACCCTGGTTCTATTTTTTATTTATTTTTATTTTTTAATTTTGGAAACAGTCTCACTAAGGTTGGGCTTGAACTTGCAATCCTCCTGTCACAGGCCTGACAGAAGGCTTGCTCCAGAGGCCACAGCATCCCTGGGCAGAGCCAGCTGAAAGCAGAGGGCTGGCTTGTAAGTGTCACGGTGACCCACAGGAGGCCTTAGACCAGCAGGAGCCCTGTGGCAGCAGAGACCACATGGATTCTCCTGACCTGTGGACCACACTGGGGTTCACCTTGGCTCCTCCAGGGCCCCAGGCTTTCCTGTAAACGGTACAACTGTAGCTGCGATTCCAGGAACAGGTGTCACCCTTGCCCACTGGGGCCCGCACACCCATGGGCCCTGTGGATAGTGAAGGGGGCGCGGCAGGGCTGGGGGACGGCCCAAGGCCGCGTCCATCCCGCCTCCGGCTGCCTCTCCCTGCTGACTTCAGAAGTTAAACTCTGAGTCGCTGGTGGTTTGAGTCACCTTTTTTCCCCCTCTCTTCTTTTTCCCTTTTTCAATAGCGCCTCTTGAGTGAAAATCAAGCGGCTGTGTGGGAGGCTGTTAAGGGTGCCTCGTTTCCACACCGAGAGCTGCCCACACAGCAGATTTTAGTGGCACTTGAAGTGGGACCTGATTTTGCCTCTCAGCTGCTATATTAAAATAAAATGCCCTTCAGCTGATTATAACGATTCCAATTTAAATGTATGGATGCCATTCCCCCGACCCCGGTAAAGAATGTCTTCATTGATTCTAAAATTTCAAGTTACCTCCTGTGCCCCATGGGGAACATGTCACATCCACCTTCTAGCACCTTCTAGCACCTTCTAGCAGAGAATGGCCCGGGCCAAGGGAGGGGTACATGAAGCATTGTTCCTGCCTTTCCACCCAATCGTACCACCGTGAAGACGGGGCGAGCTGACAGATGGCCAACTCTGCACACCGAACCACCCTCCCCCGCCACCTTCCCACCCACGTGGTGACTTGGGGACTGAATGGACAGCCACGGCTTTTGGGCTTGCCCCGGTGCCACCACGCCTGGCTTTAGCCCTATTCTTATAGGGCCAAGCTCTGAGATCCAGAGGGGTCGCACCCTTAGCCTGAGCAGCAGAGCAGATAAAGGGCAAGGAGAATCAAGTGCAGAGTAGCCAGGCTGCATCTGCTCCTCCAAAGCCGCCTCGCAGGGACTGGGGCTTCTTGAGCGTCCACGACAGGACTTTCGCCGTTCGGAGTCCTCTCTCTTCCCGCGGAGAGGCCATCTTTGCCATCTTTTACCCGAAAAGACCCAGGGTCTCAGACAGGCAGGTGGTCACCCCAGCAGCGTGGTGCTAGTGAGTCTGAGTCTGAGGCTAGCATTCACTCTCCAGTTAGTCTGGAGATTCCCAGGCTGCTCAGTGTGGAGACCTGTGAAATGCCCTGAGTGGGTCCCAGCTTGGAAGGCGCTGTCCAGTCCTGATGGAACCGGAACACGTTGGCTCTGGAGCCCAGCTAACACGCAGTCCTCTGAACCTCTCTCTGGTTTTGGAGATTGATCTCAACCCTCTTCTTGCTCTTTGGTCTGAAACCACAGGTATTGGAGTGTAGACTGAGAACTTGGGATCCTGCCTTCCAGTGCTGGTGAGCTGGCTGTTTCTCCCAGAATCCTCCTGCCTGATTTGGGGCAGTGTGGCTAAAAATCAGTCCTGGGAAAGTCAATTTTATTTTATTTTATTTTAGTGGTACTGGGGATGAAACCCGGGGGCTTTTCTACCTCTGGGTTATACTCCCAGACCTATTTTATACTTTATTTGGAAACAGGGTCTCACTAAGTTGCCGAGAGCCTCACTAAGTAGCTGAGGCTGGCTTTGAACCTGTGCGATCCTCCTGTCTCAGCCTCCCAAGCGCTGGGACTACAAGCGTGTGCCATCACGCCTGGTGGGAAAGTCATTTTAAAATCCTTTAAAAATAAGTGTTGAGGCTTCTTGCTTTTGAAAGCACACACTTTCCATTCCAGTCTCTAGCTGGGAGGAGGCCGTGACACTGGACGGGAGAGGCAGGTGGAGTGCTGGGGGAGTCCGTGGGGGTGGACAACCGTCTCCCTGGGCCCCTGGAGTGTGGTCATGGAGACCCCTTGTGCAGATTTTAATTATAAGCCTTCTGGTAGAAAATTTGACTTTTAAAAATAGGAAGGGTGCCAGCAAATAGCTAATATTTGCCTAGAAGTGCTGAATTCACAGAGTTCGTTTTCGGTTCTCCCTCCACGGAGGTCTGGTGATTGTGGGCGTCTCGCTCGGTCCTCCAAGTCACCCCTCTGTTTAGCTTCCGTTCCCAACTTCACTTTTTCTTTTGCTGTTAATTTTGAACAAGGCACCTGCAACCGATGGATGGAGCCTGTGTCCCAGCTTCGCGGCTCACACGTCTCCTAACTTCTGGGAGACTTGCTCTCTTCCTCTGTGAAGGACCAGGGCGGCGGTGCAAAGACCCCGGCTCACAGGGGACGCATCTGAAGCCCTAGTCCCTACAAAACGCTGTGCCTTCGTCCATCCAGATCTCCTCCCGATTTCCTTTCAAATCTTGTCTTCCTTGTTCTAGTCGGACTCTTTTTTACCTGCTGGGTGCGTTTTGTGGGGTGTTGATTATTTTTCTCTCTCAGATAAAAAGGCAAAGGAAAACCCTTAATCCTCCTTCCTCCCTTCATCCCTCTGCCTCTGTGCAAGTTTCCTTTCATCTCCGGCTCTGGCTAATTTCTCTCCGGTCCTCCTGAGCGGCAAGCAGTTCATCCCTCCGAGGGACCTCTGTCATTTCTGTGATTCTTATGATTTCTCCGTAACTCGTGCTTATCGCCGCAGCCCAGCAGGCATATCGAGATGTTTTCTCCTTTGGGTTCAACCTTGTTTCGTTCCTTCATTCCTCGTTTTCATCCAGAATATATCTAAATGTTCCAGAGAAGGAGTTGAGATGGACTGTGGAGGACAGAGTGGGCTGGAGGTTGCTTTCCTGCCAAAGGTCTTGGCGATTTCTACGTCCACTCTTCCATCTTGGTATTGACTTAGCGTGGGTGGCGGCCGGAAGGGCCATGAGCTTACAAACAGAAATGCTTGAAGTTGCAATTGAAAAATACAAAGGCCGTTGGGGGAAAAGAGTCCTCTTTCTACAGCACCCGGGAGGTGCAGGCGTGGAAATTGGAGGCACCTCAGTTTGAACTTCTAATGGGTGTGTTGGCTTCTTTTCTTTTTAAAAGATCATTATATGTCCTTCCAGATTTCCAGGCATATGTTTAGAATTTAACTCGCCCAAAACTTATGTGTGAGGAGGAGCCACCCTAATCCTTTTTCTAAACGATGGCCCGTCCTAACGGGACCATTCATCGGCTCACGTGTCTTTCCCCCGGTGATTTGAAATATCTTCTTTATCAGATACTGAACAGTCATCTATAGGTCTGTTGCTGGATTCTCCATTCTACTCCGTTGACTTTTCAATCTCTGTGCCAGTAGCGAATATTTTAATTGCGTTTGGAAAGCTGGGGTTTCTGAGCCAGAGGATTATGGACACCAGTACGTCACTGTTGTGTGAGAGTAAAGGGTAGCTGCAGAAGCCTCTGTTCCCCAATCCATCTGGCTTTCCCTGTTGGGGAAATAATCATGGAAAATGGCCATTTAGACTTTGCACTTGATTATTTAAGAAGTCATGTCAAGCACCCTCTGAATAAGACAGTTTCTAAGTCTTCCAACTGCGGAGAACTTGAATTCCAAATGTTTAATTTATGAGATGTTTGCTCCATGGATACCAGTTTATTTTCAGGTCTTGGAAAACAAACCAAACTTGGGCAAATTTCCTGTTATTTTTCTGGCATTGATAAGTAGTTTACACACACTCTGTGCTGTACTACTCTGAATTTAGGGGGAGCATTTACCGTCTTCTTCTGTCCTGGCCCTGACACCCCGTTTTGGATGTGAAGCTGGTATCTTACAGCCCACAGTTGAAGTCCAGTGGTCACAAGGTCGCCGGAGGGTGACCTGCACCTCTGTAACTTTTACTGGTGCTGGGGAGCCCCTTTTACCATCCAGGGATGAGTCCAAGTACATCTATTTAAGTTTCATGAACTTAAAAAAATTTTCCAGTCTTGAGGAATTAGTAGGTACAGGGGAGCATAATTATCCCCTGGCTTCCACTCAATCCTGAAGCACTTTGTTATTTTTTTTTATTTTTATTTTTATTTTTATTATTATTTTTTTATTTTACACTTTGTTATTTAATTGGACTTTTAGGGTCCACATGGCGGGCGGAGGGGCATCCTTGTGCAAAATGACGGTCATCACTTGCACCCTTCCTCGGGCTGACACACCCAGAGGGAAGGACCTGGACACTTTCTGCTTCTTCGTGCTTGGCAGAGACAGTTTCAAGTTCCCACTCTGCTTGGTTCCAGCCCCAAGTGCCCCATAACAAACAGCAATTGTTTACAACTTCTTGAAACCTCAGTCTACATCTAGCCAGGGTCCATTATAGACCTCTCTCTACATTTGTGTCAACATGCAGAAAGAGCCTTGTGGCTTTAGGCACACATATACTTGCTGCCCCAGGCTCCATCATTCCTTTCTCTTCTCTTCCTGGAAGACTCAGGGATAATGTGGGATTTCTGCCCACCAGAAGCCCAAGGAGCAGGGCTAATAAATAATCATAGTGAGTAATAGCAGCTGACATCTCCTGAGAGCTACTGTTTCCCAGGCACCAGGCCAAGCATTTCACAAGAACCCTATGAAATCTCTTCTTATTGTTATCCCGCTCCGATTGTGTGCAGGAAAGCAGAGGCTCGGAGAGTTTGATAGCTTGCCCACGGCCACACAGGTTGGAGGTGGCCGGCCCTGCTTTGAACCCAGGTGTTCTGACCAGGAAGCCCGTGCTATCAACCTGCCGGCAGCCTCCCACTTGGAGAGCAAAGGGAATTTCAGTGTTTATTGTGCCCTGAGACCACGATGCTAGATCAAGTGAACGGGCTTAATCCTGCAAGAATTTTGAAACGGCAAAGCCCTGGAAGTTTGAGCACAGGACTAGCAGCTAGTAGGGGGCAGATACGGGAGTATTTGTTATGCTGAAATACGACCTGCACCCCAGGCCGCCTCTCTCAAGCTGGAGTTTGGCATGTGGAAAGCTTCTTAGAAAACAACAGGGGCCCTAGGGGTCCTGAGGGCAGAGAGTGCAACCCGAGGAGCAGCAGGTCTCCACCTCCTTTGTGCAAATACTGACCAGATGTGACCAGGAGGGGAGGAGAGTATAGGATGACTGCAGGATGGATGGGTGGGGTGGCTAAGAGGATCCGGGCCCATTCCTCGACCGCTCAGGGCGGACATCTCCTTGAAGGTGGGCAGGAAGGCCGGGACTGGATGTGTAGCTGTCAGGGCTTCTGTGACTCTCAAGGGCTGGATGGTCGGCATTCAAGGGACTCTGACCGGAAACACATAAACACCATCCTTCGGGTCCAGTCTGACTGGCCCCCGAGGCCACCGGGGCCAGCCCTGTGCTCAGCTCTTCAGGGTCCCACCCTGAGTTCCCAGCAATCCGAGCCGCTGATCCTGGACCCGTTACTCCCAGAGTCCCCCTTGGGCAACCTTCTTCCTCTGAGCCGGAGAGGCAAGTCCACCAGGCACTGGCGCAGCTTGTCTTTCTGGTGAGACAGAGCCCACACGACACCAGGCTGCATTAAGTGGGTTTGTGATTTGCAGGAAACAAGAACACAAGTTGGGGATTCTCAACAGGCGGGTCCCCAGGACTTGGGAAAGCTCCCTGCACTGGTGGGGTCTCCTCTAGGGCACCAGTGGCCCAGGTGGGGGGCTTTGTACCCCGGCACAACAGGACTCGTCGGGGTAATGCGTTGAAGGACATGCTGCTTGTGGGGGTGCCGAAGAGAGCCCAGAATGTCGGGCCACTCCCTTCCTCTCCCAGAGCGCCGCAACCCCAGCAGATCCGCAGTTAGTCTTGAGAACTACAGGGAAGCAACAGAGGGCTGAGTCCATTCCAGGCCATTCAGAGAGGCCCCGGCAACCTCAGGGAAGCTCCTCCCCAGCTGTGACCTCCTCCAGGGCAGGATTCTGTCTGGCTCCCCTCGGACTGCCTGTGCTACTGGTCTGTTCCAGAACAGGAGCCGTCAGCCACCCCGGGGCCCCAACAAGACCCGTGCATCCCGGTGACTGCTCGGGACCGTGGCCCGATCGTCTGTACTCTAGCGGGTGCTCGCTGGGCTCGCAGCCTGCACAGGGCCCCTTTTATTACCGTCCCTCTGTGCTGCTGGCTGAAGACAGAGGGCACGCGTGCATTCTAACCCTGGCTGCCCGCCATGGGGCCCGGTCACCATCCAGCCTCATCTCACGCACACAGCCTGGACCCCTCCTGCACAGCACACACCCTCAGCTTCCTTCCCTCTCCTTCACGTCTCCTTTTTCCTCTTCCTGGAACCCACCTCCCCATCCCACGGCTCTGACAACCCCTGCCCCAACTTCCTCTGGTGTCTCGGGAAGCCTCCTCTCTTAAGAAGCGTGGCCTGCCTTCAGATGTGCCCCCAGCCCAGCCCGGGCTTCCCGCCGCAGTAGCACAGTCTCCTAGTCTAGTTGTTTAGGAGGCAATCTGTCCCTGTAGATCTGACCTCTGTGAGCCCAGGATTAAGACCTTGACTTTCTCTCTGTTCCCAGAACCTAGCTCTGCTCAGTGGCTGGGGACTAATGGACAAATGCAGACACCTGGCAGCCTCCGGTAGCCTCATGAGGCAAGGAGCGGGTCTCAGGTCTGTGTCCTCTGGGCCTTCATCTGCCCCGGTATCTGCGCCTTGCACACGCTGCCTCCAGAGCCCGGGAACAGCCTCCCGTCTCTTCACTAACCGTGTGCAGATCCCTTGGGTGTCAGCCCCTCCCAGAAGGCTTCCCAGACGAGGTGGGCCGAATCAGGATCCTCACCTCCTTCAAGCTTCCGTGATGAGAAATTCTCTTTCCTTCTCTGTCCCTCAGAGCATACCAAATAAGAAAAACGTAGAGCCTAAAAACAGCAGCCGGCAAGCTGAACTGCACCAGAGAAATGAAACAAGTGGATCTGCACGCGGGTGTGAGGAGCCAGGCAGAGCCTGAACGTGCCATTTGATGTCTGTCCACAGGCTCCGGGATCCTGGGCCCCTCTAGACGCATGCTGGGGAGAGGAAGGCGCGGCCCACCTCCAGGGTGTTGCTCTGTGTCCTGGGAGACTGGAGGAGAGCTTAGGGAGTGATTTTTTTCCAACTTCCTGGAAAATTTCACATATATATATATATATATATATATATATAGAGAGAGAGAGAGAGAGAGAGAGAGAGAGAGAGAGAGAGAGAAAGAGAGAAAGAGAGAAAGAGAAGTACTGGGGATAGATTAATAGATTCCAGGGTCATTCTACCTCTGAGCTATACCCCCAGCCCTATTTTTTATTCTTTATTTTGAAGCAGGGTCTCACTGAGTTGCAAAGGGCCTCACTAAGTAGCTGAGGCTGGCCGTGAACCACGATCCTCCTGTCTCAGCTTCTCAAATGCTGAGATTATAAGCATGTGCCACCACGCCCAATTTCAAATATATTTAAAAGGTGGGACAATAGGAGAAAGGACTGCCATGGCCCATGAACAGCTTAATAGATAATCAGTCTATTACTCACAATAAAAATACTTAGCGCTGGATGTAGTGGTGTACACCTGTAATTCCCCAGGGCTTGGGAGGCGGAGACGAGATCACAAGTCTGAGGCCAACCTCAGCAACTTGATGATACCCTCAGCAACTTAGAGAGACCTGTTTCAAAATTAAAAAAAAAAAGATAGGATGACATGTGCCTTGGATGTAGAATGCCCCAGGATTAATCCCCAGTACCATAAAATAAATAAATAAATAGATAGATAAATAAATAAATATTTACTTAGACATGTAGTGGTTAACTTAAAACATTATCAAGCCGGGTGTGGTGGCGCACGCTTGTAATCCCCCTCCTTGGGAGGCGGAGACAGGAGGATCGTGCAGGTTCAAAGCTAGCTGCGCTGACTTAAGAGACCCTGTTTCCAAGTAAAAAAGCATAAAATAGGTCTGGGAATGTAGCCCGGAGGTAGAAGGGTTTCCAAGAAGGGTTTCCAGGAACCCTAGTAGCACCAAAAAAAAAAAAAATTACCAAATATTAAACACCAATATTAAGCCTTCACACTAATGTTCTTGTGAGTTACAAGTATCAGTTGAATTGTGTCCGCCAAGTACCAGGCCGTGCACTGGGTCAACACAGAGCAAAGCCAGCAGCTCTCTGGGCCCCCACAAACCACTGCAGAGAGGGACAGAGGAGCCACGCTCTGCCCCCACCTGGCCCGAGCCCGGTAGCCCTTGCCCGGCTGATCCCGCCCCTGCCCAGGGCTCGTGGAATTCAGGAGGTTCCCTGGAGCTCAGGACAGCTGTCCCTGCAGCCTCCAGGCCCCTCTGGGAGTCCCCCTCGCCAGCCCGCAGCCCCTTCTGTGTGCAAGCCCTTTGGTCGCCTGTTATGGGAAGCGGCCTCGGGGCCTGAGCGCAGGTGCGGGACCCAGCCCCTCGCTGCTGCCTCCTTGACCCCAGCCCCAGCCCTGTCTGTGAATTGCCTCCCGCTCCTGGGATGCTTGGCGGGCCCATTGCTTTTGGGTTTGGAGAGGCTGCTGTCTACACGCAGCTCTGAGCTGTAATAACCGAGTGAGCTTGGGGCAACCACTCGGATTCTTCCCAGCATGAAGAGCAGAGAAGGTAGGGTGGGTGTGTCCATCATGAGCCATCCGGGGGGCCCGGCCTGAGGGTGCTGCTCTGTGTTTGGTTGGGTTTTACAGTCTCCCCTTCCTCGCGCGCGCGCGCGCGCGCGTGTGTGTGTGTGTGTGTGTGTGTGTGTGTGTAGGGGGGTATGTGTGACTCAGAAGCTTCCCCTCTGGGCCACTGAGGCAGAAGCAGATCTTGAAGCCTGGAGGGGAGCCTGGGTGAGGCTGCGTCAGCGGGTAGGGAGGTTTCAGGTGGATGAAGGCCGGCAGGAGCCATTCCCCACGGGGCAGGCCTTGAGATCACAGAGCCTGCGCCGTGTGCTGATTGCCTGACTTACACGCGGTGGTGGCGACACTCTCTTCCCCTCGGTTTTCTGTCCTGAAAAGTGGGATGGATGTAGCACTGAGCTCACATACTCAGTTAGTTTATAAAGCACTTCGGGCTGATGGCATATGAGTGCTGACTGTCACTTGGGCCCTTGGGCTCTTGGGAGCCTCGATCCCAGAGGACGAGGGCTCCTGAGGGCCTGCAACCTGGGCCATGCATCTCAACCTTCTGGGACTTTGTAGTTTGGGGTTTTCAAAGCAGAAGAAATGATGCTCATGGAAGAAGGAGGAGGAGCAAGGGGACAGGTCAGGATGGACTCTGGGCTCCAAACCCAGGACGATGTGCTATCCGCCCGACGCTCCTGGCTTCAGATCAGCCAGGGGAGGGGAACGTACCACAGCAGAAACATCTAGAGGAAGGGGCCTTAGGCTTGCCGGAATGGGAGTGACCCGGATGTTAGAAACTCAGACAAGTGACCGCCACCGACAGGTCAAAGAAAGGGCCAGAGACACTGGGCAGGTAGGGGCTCCTGTGCTTCCCGCTGCAGCAGGAGGAGGAAGGAGAGGTTGAAATCACAACTCAGAGCCCCGAGCCGGCCAGCAGGGATGCCGCCATCTAACCCAGCACCGGACATGTTTTGTGAGTGCAGGCAAGACACCTAACATCCATCGCGGAACAGCCGGGCGAGTTAGAGCTGCCATGTTCCCTGACTGTTCAGTATAGTCACGGCTGAGGAGAGGTTTAAAAGCTTGTGTTCTGGCTGGGCATGGTGGCACACGCTTGTAATCCCAGCATTCGGGAGGTGGAGACCGGGGGATCACGGTTCACGGACAGCCTCAGCTACTTGGTGAGGCCCTTTGCCACTCAGTGAGACCCTGTTTCAAAAATAAAAAGACTAGGGATAGGGGGTGTAGCTTGGAGGTACAGTGCTCCTGGGTTCCATCCCTGGTACTGAAAAAAAAAAAAAGCTGTGTTCTCCTGACAGTCCTTTAATTAGGGCTCAGCTATGAATCTACTATCAATCGGTGGCTGAAATTGCCTTGTCCCATTGGACCTTAATGACAGAATTTCAATCCCATATATTTACTTAAAAGGGCCATGCTTATGGCCGCACGCTCCAGTCTCCATGTCCATCTGCACGGGCTTCTCCTGGTATCTTTCAGCTTGTGTGTTTCTTCTCTTCTTAGCAGGACATGGGTCCTGTTGGACTAACATGCGCTCACCACACCACTCCGGTGTGACCTTGTGTTGTTAACTAATAACATCAACAACGACCCTATTTCTGGCTAGGAGCATAGTCACGGGGACCTGGGAATGGGACTTTCACATGGCTTACTGGAGAACACAGTTCAGCCTCCAAGGGCTACTTGGCCGGCCCAAGCTGCAAGGCACAGGGCTGCACTTTTTTTTTTTTTTTAATCATTTCCCAAGGGGCCTGGGGGAAGCAAGGCAGTATGGGCCACGGAGCACAGGGCGAGCCTCCACGCAGCTCAGGAGAACTCAAGGCACCCTGTTTCAGCCTCACTGTCTACAGTCCTGCTGCCAGACAGTGATGCCTGGTGAGTCCCTGAAGACCAGGCTCATCCATCAGGGGTGCAGTCCCTTCTCATTTTCATCAGAACGTGAAAGCCAGGCATTTCTCCTTTTTAAAGGGTCAACAGCAATTGCAAAACTTTCATTGTGCAAAATAGCTCATTTGCACAATAGTTCAGTGACCAAGGTCAGCCCTGGGTTCAAAGTCAAGCTCCTCCACAGTTGGCTGGAGTGGATTCTCCTTTGCCGCCTCTCGGTGTGGATGGAATTGGATGCAACGGCCACTCCGTCATGAGCGTCAAGCCTTGTGCACCTGTGGCCCACTTGGGGCTGCTACTCAGGCCGTGTCTCCCAGTGCTCTGCAGTTTTATAAATGGAGTCGGTCATCGTCTACCCAGAGCTTAAGGAAAAGGCCCTTCATTTCTCTCTCCTCTGCCTCACTGGTCCAGCTGATCCACCATCCCTGTGAGCCTTGATTCTGCCAGATGGCCTTCTTCCATCTCCACCACCACAAGCCTACTTTCAGTAACCAAGAATCACACTAGTTAAGGTAGTTAATTAATTACCTAAGAACCACCTTCATCTCTCCTTACTGTCCCTTCTTATTCCTCAAGCATCTTCCTGTTTAGCCCCCATGCTGGGCTCTGTGTCCCTGTGAAAGGCATCCCCTCCCCTCCTCTCCATCATCCCTCTTCTCATCTCCTTTCCCCACTTGGCTTCCTCCCATGGGTCTTCCTGTTGTTCATGAACAGCCCACCATATTGGCTCAGAACCTTGTGCTTGCATTCTCTTAAGGATACTCTGCATGGGGAGGGAGGATGCTGAGGATGGTACCTGGAGGGAGGATGCTGAGGATGGTGCCTGGGAGGGAGGATGCTGAGGGTGGTACCTGGAGGGAGGATGCTGAGGATGGTGCCTGGGAGGGAGGATGCTGAGGGTGGTACCTGGAGGGAGGATGCTGAGGGATGGTACCTGGAAGGGAGGATGCTGAGACTGGTACCTGAGAGGGAGGATGCTGAGGATGGTACCTGGAGGGAGGATGCTGAGGATGGTGCCTGGGAGGGAGGATGCTGAGGGTGGTACCTGGAGGGAGGATGCTGAGGGTGGTACCTGGAGGGAGGATGCTGAGGGTGGTACCTGGAGGGAGGATGCTGAGGATGGTGCCTGGGAGGGAGGATGCTGAGGGTGGTACCTGGAGGGAGGATGCTGAGGGTGGTACCTGGAGGGAGGATGCTGAGGATGGTGCCTGGGAGGGAGGATGCTGAGGGTGGTACCTGGAGGGAGGATGCTGAGGGATGGTACCTGGAAGGGAGGATGCTGAGACTGGTACCTGAGAGGGAGGATGCTGAAGGATGGTACCCGCTCCAATTCCATGCATCCCTGGAATTCTGCTTCTCCCTGCTCACATTTAGTCATAAAATTAATGAGCAAATTAACTGGGAACTGGTTCTTCCAAAAATAAACGATAGCTTTGGCTTCTTTTCTTTCCTTTGGTTGAAAGCCTTTGAAGTCCCCAACTTTTCCTAATGCAAATGCAAATGAAATGAACAGAGATGCTTGCAGCTCGCACTTTGCTATTGCCTTCCCATAAAACTACAAAGAACAAGATCCACCAACCAGATCAAAGGAAACTGGTAACGTACAAGGAGGGGGAGGCGATGCTACTTTGTCAGTTTGTTTACAGACGGAATTTCCCTGGGCTTCTGTAGAAGACAAGGGGGGAAGTGGATCTGAGAGCAGGTGTGAGGGCGGCGGTGGGGGCTCTGGCTCACAGCTGACCCCCGCTAAGGGAGCGCGTGCTTTGCTGGAAAGCCCAGCGCTAGGGACCAGCGAAGAGTCCACAAGGTGGGAAATCTCTGTTCTATCTGAACTTCTCTCCGGAGGGGAAAGAGATGGCAGGGGCATAACTGAGTAAAAAACAGTTTTCCCCTCTCTAGTGACATGTGTGACCGAAGAGGATACAAGCAGAGAAGGGGATTGGAAAGAGCCGGAAGATGGAGGGGGGCACCCTGCAATACAAACTCTGGGAAGGTCTCAGGACGGAGGTGCAAGTGCAGACCCAAGCAAAGTAGGGATCCACTGAGCATGGTTCAGAAGAGTGGAAGCTGGGCCTGGTGGTACAGGCCTGTAATCCTGGTATTTGGGAGGCTGAGACAGGAGGATTGCAGGTTTGAGGCCAGCCTCAACCTCTCAGGGAGACCCTTAGAAACTTAGCAAAACCTTGTTTCAAAATAAAAAATTAAAAAAGGACTGGGGGGTGTAGGTCTGAGATAGAATGAACCTGAGTTCAATCCTCGGTACAAAAAAAAAAAAAAAAACACTGAACAATGGAATGTTCAAGAGAGACAGAGTCACAACCCTAATCGTGCTCGGTAGAGTACATGGACCTTAAGTAAAGCTCCTTCCAAATTAATCTCACTTGGCCAAGATGCGGTGACACCGAAGAACCCACCTTTTGTGAACCCGTGTGACGGTCACTGCGCCGCAGCCCAGGCAAAAACTGGCACGCCTGGTAGGGGTGGTGGACGCTCAAGGAAGAGAGAAGAGAAGACAGGATGACAGGTGGCCGCCGCTGCCCCTGTGCTCACGGGCTCGGGTCCAGGCTGAGCTTTGAGTTTTGACCAAAAATCATGTTTCTAGTGAGAGGTGTTGAAGCATCTGGAACCCTAAGAATGCAAGGGTGTGGCCTTCCAGCCCACAGGCATTCCAGTACAGCCTGGGGTGTGTGGAAAAGAAGAGGTGATGCTCATCTGGGCGTGGCGGCGCACGCTGGCAATCCCAGCGTTCAGGAGGCTGAGACGGGTGGATCACGGTGGATCACGGTTCGCAGACAGCCTCAGCTACTTAGTGAGGCCCTCTGCAACCCAGTGAGACCCTGTTTCAAAATAAAGAATCAAAAATAGGGCTGGGGGGTGCAGCTTGGAGGTAGAATGCCCCTGGGTTTCATCCCCAGTACTGCAAAGGAGGAGGAAGAGGGAGGAGGGAGGAGGAGGAGGGAGGAGGGAGGAGGAGGAGGGAGGAGATTCTCTCACCTGACTGCACCTGCGTGTGAGCACGGCCCTGCCAGGCCAGTCTCCTGCACTAAACATTGTCGAGGTAACGCGCAGGCACTCTCTTCAAGAATCAGCCAACCACACTGGATCCCTTGAGAACCTGTGGGTAGCCACCACGGCGCAGCCTGGCTGTTCTCAAAAGCCACTAGTTTTCTTGGTCTTTTACTTTTTAAAATTTATTTAACTTGAGGTTGAACCCAGGGACATTCTATCTCTGAAGTCCCAGTCCTATACATGTATGTGTATATATACTACTGGGGATGTATCCCAGGGGCATTCTACCTCCGACTACCCCCGCCCTGTTTTTTATTCTTTATTTTGAAACAGCAGCTAAGCTACCGAGGGTCTCCTAGTGAGGCAGAGCAGAGGACCTTGGATCAGGAAGCAAAACGGCCAGGCCTTAAGTGAGGTTGGGGAGGTAAGCAGGAAGGGAATCCGGACTTTGACCAGCCCACACGGTAATCATTCAAATGAAAGATCAAAATTGTGCAAAAGTCATTGGCTCCCACCAACCCGATTCTGATCGGTCCTAAAAGGGCAGATAGAAACCCTCGGTAAGATTTAAAAGCCACTTCCCAAGAGCTTCAGGGTCACTCTCTGGGGTCCCCAGCCCTTGGTGGGGTAATCTGCTTTGTCTTCTTTCTAAGACTTAAAATAAATGTTCCTATTTCTTTTTTTCTTTTTTTTTTTATGGTACCGGGGATTGGACTCAGGGCCATTGTGCCTCCAAGCTATACCTCCAGCCCTATTTTTTAGTCTTTTTTTTTTTGTTTTTGAAACAGGGTCTCACTGAATTGCGAAAGGCCTCACTAAGTAACTTAAGCTGTCCACAACTGCGACCTTCAGGTCTCAGCCTCCCGGATGCTGGGGTTACAAGCTGCGCCATCACGCCCAGCTCAAACTTTTCTACTTCTATACCTTTCACTAGTCCTTGGACTTCACTGGTCAAAACCCACAGGACAAGAACCCTCAAAGAGGAAACACCTCCATTTTATTAAGTTGCTGAGGCCGGCCTTGAACCTGCAGTCCTTCCATCCCAGCCTCCCAAGTTCTGGGATTACAGGCATGCACCATCACACCCAGCTACTTTGATTATAAATGTGTTTAGTTTTCTCTGATTATATAAGGGGTGGAGCAGGCAGTATTGTTCAGAGAGGAAATCTCTCCTCCCGGAGGACGTGAATGTTCCAGGGCTGAAAATAGAATGTGTGAACTTGGTGAATTCAGGGAATTCAGATAAAATAAAAAGGGGAAAATTGTAGCATTTCCAGTCTTGAGACCCCAGTGCAAGAAGGGCCAAAAGTGAAGCCCAAGCCAGTGGAGCGGGAGACAGCCGAGGTGGACCTGGGCCCTGGCCTGGGCCGCGGCCTTCCTCCCCATGAAGTAACAGAAACAAAGCTGGAGCAGAGGCTCACAAAGCCCAGGGTGGTCAGACGTGGAGCCACTTGGGGTGAGTCCAGGCACCTGGCAGGAAGATACAGAAATATCTGGGGAGGGATTCGTGCCCAAAGGAGGGAGGTGGTCAGGGTGGAACGTGAGGCGTCTATCCTGCTGCGGGCGCAGGTGCGCGGCACTTCAGACCCTCCGGACGGGTCACAAGATGTGTTTGTAGGTGCCTCGAGGTTTCCAGCTCTCCGCACTGTATCCCAGAAGCAGAGCACCGTGCCTGGCCAGGTGGACGCCCAGCAGCCTGCAGCTCTGTGGGCTGGCGGGGCGGGAGCTGCGGGGATTGTGCATTGTCCCGGCTTGGGCCATCTGTCCAGGCTGGGAGAGGAGGGCAAATGATACGGCCACTTATACAACAGAATGGGTTAGGATAGGACAGCGTGATATTTAAACAGCACATCAGGGTATAAGGAAGAAAATTAGCTCCATGCAGTGATGTGTGTCTGGAGTCCCAGTACTTGGGAGGATGAGACAGGAGGATTGCAGGTTTGAGACCAACCTCAGAAACTTAGTGAGAGCCTGTTTCAAAATAAAACAGAGCTGGGGGTGTAGCTCAGAGGAAGAATGCCCCTGGGTTCAAGCTCCAGTACCAAAAAATGAGAGAGGGGGGGAGGGAGGGAGGGAGGGAGGGAGACAGAGACAGAGACAGAGACAGAGACAGAGACAGAGACAGAGACAGACAGACTGAGAGTAATTTTAGCACTGCAGAATTTCCGACCCAGGGTTGGCTTCGGAGCCTTGCCCCTGCAGGAACCTCCTGCGCTGGACAATCCGTGTGACCTCCCTGGTGGCAGGTCCGCTCGATGTGGCTCAGGCCCTCTTGCTCCTTGCAGAGGCGTGTCCTGACGTGCTCTCTCCGGGTGAGACCAGGCCAACTTCTCTGAAGGTGGTGGGATACGGACCCCAGCGCCGGGCCCGGCCGTGAAGGCCCAGTGCCCGTGGCTAGCATCCCCTCCCCCCAGGGCATCTGGAGCACTCCTCCCGTGCTCCCTTGGGGATGGCTCAGGACTCCTCCGTGGGCAGTTGTTCTCCGAGCACAGTGCCTTGGGGGTCTCTGTTCTACAGTGTCATTGATGATAGTTCTGGAAAATGTCATAAGCCACAGGCACTCTGCAGGAAGGCTCCAGAGCCTGGGCTTCCTGGGGCCTTCTTCCCCGCCGACCTCTGACCTCGCCGCTCACTGTAGAGGTCATGAGTTCACTCCTGTGGCTCTCCCGCCATGCAGCCTATCAAAGTTTTAGGGGAAGGATGTAGGCTCTTTCTCTTCTAGGAAACAGACTCAAAGGTATCCACAGGAGGGCCCTGCTGTCCTGCCAGAGGCCATTCCTGCAGGAAGAGGGAAGCTGGAGAGAGGAGAAAAACCCAGGCTGCTCCGGTAGCCCTCCCAGAAGTTTCCTGACATACAGACGTCCTCCTCCGCCACCTCTTCAGAAAAACAGAAACTCGCTCGTTATTAACTGATTTTTGAAGTTTAAAAATATATGTCCTACAAATCAAAGCGCATCAGTGAAGTTCAGACTTCAGTATTATAATGTGGGGGCCTTAAATATAAATTATGATATGAGCAAAGTAGGGCAACGAAGACTGTCTGGCTCAGTGCATCTTGTTAGCTCCATCTTTGAAGTGAAAATATTTTGGCCAGAGAACAAATTATTTGTAAGAGATAAATCTTTTTCCAAAATTATTACCATAAAAAAGTAGCAAGTGAGGTCCCACTTCCAGAAAGCTGGAGCAGACCTCTTTTCTTTATAAAGGCCCAGCCTCAGGCATTTCGTTGTAGCAACAGAAAAAGAAATTAATGTAGAAAATAATAAATTCTATTCCCACCAAACACCACAAAGTGTAGCCTATCCATCCCCAGGCTGGCAAAAGCCAGCCAAGGAGCCCCGACCTCCGCCCTGGGGGGGGGGGGGTTCTAATGAGGTGTGTCTTCTTTTGGGAGGAGTGGGACAGTAACTGTGGACAAATTACAATGGGTGCTGACAGCATCAGTCAGTGCTGGGGCAGGCAGGGAGGAGAGGGAGCAATGCCCACTGGGAAGGGCCGTGTCCCAGCTTCCCCAGCAGGATAGAAGGACTGAGCCTGGGATGAGCTCCTGCGGCCCATTTTGCTGGGCTGTTTCCATCTTTACCCCTTGTCCCCGTGGATCCTGTCATACACACGTCCTGTTGCACTTAAGCAGGGGCCATAACGCTGTCCATATGAGCCTTGGTGGGTACGGCTGCAGTCCAGAGGAAGTGACCATGTTTAAGAGGCTCATGGTCTTTATCCCTATGGGATTTCCTTTTCTAAAACTACTATTCAAATAAAATCACAGGAGCCCTTTCCAAGCCCAGGACCTCTCCCAGTGTCCACTGGATGCTGGGGCCACCTCCCGTGTGACATTCCTGCCCCACTGATTTTCATCTTGAGTTGGCCGCCTGCTGGACGGCGCCGACCTCTCTCTGCCTCCAGGACCCAGGACTCAGCAGCTCCCCGCCCCTCACTCTCACACACTGTTATGGCAGACACCGCTCAAGAGATGCCTCTTCTGTTCCATCTTACCATTTTTTCTTCCTCGTAGGCATAGAACATTCTGCAAGTAGAGCAAGAAGAGGCCTCCAGAACTTTCTAGAGAAAACGTGGCTCATGGGTCTTGGGAAACAAAAGAGAAGAACCCCAGGTCCTGAGAGGAGGCTGAGGCACTGCCCCCGGCTGGGCGCTCTGTGAAGGGGCAGCAGGGCTCCCGAGAGGACAGGGCAGGGCCCCAGCCAGGAGCAGCTCCACCTGGCTCTGGGCAGGGTGTTCTGGAATCATGGGGCCAGGCCGCCTCTGCACCCCTTCTTGCCCTCCGTCCAGCCCAGGGTGGGCCTTAGCCATGTCCACTGTGCCCAAGTGACCCCTGAGAATATGAACACAAGTGACAGAGGTCTGGGGAGGGGGCGTGTCTTCCCCAAGGGAGGCCAGGAGGGAGGCAGCCCACCCAGCTTTTGGGGGTGCTGGGAATGCACCTCACCTGGTGCAGAGACAGCCCTGAGGACATCTGCTACAGAGATGGCTTTCTGGGCTTCCCTTTAAATAACAGAACAACCGGCTGATGTGCCGGGCAGCCATCTGACACAAGGTCCAAAAGGGCAATTTGTCAAGCTGGGAGGGTGCAGTCAAGGTTGAAAGAAAAAAAAACCTGAGATTAAAAAATGCCAGAATGTGGAATAATGATCAGGAAGGGCTTCAAGCTCTGGAGCCATGGAGCCGGCTAGAAGAGTGCGTACCCTGCCAACTGTAATCGCCTGGCCAGAGAGCGGGCTTCCACGGTCTCTGGGAGATCATATCTCACCACCACGGACTCTGCAGATGCCAGAAATAGAGCCATAGGGTTAAATGCTTGCCCTGCTGGCTTTTTATCCTCTTTTGGTCCCATTTCTTCTTTCTATGGACCTATTCCTCCCTTTTGGAATCCAAATGTTTACTTTGTGCCATTGTACACTGGACACATGTGACTTGCTTATTATTACTATTATTAATTATCATATTTATTTATTTATTTATTTATTTATTTATTTATTTACAGGGCCTCACAGCCAAGAGTTTACCTTGAGTCTCAGAAGAGACATTGGACCTTTGAATAATGCTAAAGCTGTTAAGATTATGGGACTTCTGAAGATGGGCTAAGTGCATTTTGCATCGTGAGATGGCTGTGCAGGGGCCTCCAGAGGTGGAGTATTATGGTTTGGATTTAGACTGTCCCCCTAGAGACGAGGCAGCCTCTTTGGAAGCAGGTCTTAGTTGCTGAGGAGGGGTCCCTGGAGCTGGGGCCTTGGGTCATATCTCGTCCCTCTTCCCCTTTCTCTGCACTTCTGGCCTCCATGCTGTGAAAGCAGGGCCCCTGTGCTCTCCCTCTTTGTCTGCTCCCCATCCCATGCCCTGATTCTGCAGACTTCACCTGGCCTAACAAGGACTGAACCCCTGAAATCTCCAGAACCATTAGCAAATAAATCTTCCTTTCTCCAAGATGTGGCCATTGGGTTTTATGGGTCACAGAAGTGTGAATGTGAACAAAACAAGCCCAGAAAGTTAAAGAATTAATTTTCTAAACCCCTTCCAGTCAGATCCATATGACCCTATTATCTCTAATAAGAGAGAATTCTAGCAGGAAGGGCTAGAAAGATAGGGTCTAGAGAGAAGAAAAAATTTTGCTCTCTGGCTTCTTCCTACATGGAAAACAAATGTGATGTCTGGAAGCACAGGTGGTATTTTGTAATCAGGAGGGCAAAAGCTTCATTGTAAGGATGGTAGAGGAGAAAGAGAGACTGGAGTCCTGATGGCTTTTTGAGCAGTCACACTGGTTCTGGGGTTGAAAAGAGAAAGAACCCCGTGATTGCTAGCCAGTCGTAGCCGGGTGATCTCATGCTTTTGGCCGACTGCACCCCAACTGGTGATGGGACATTGTACTTACTGAGTAAATGTGGGTTTCTGTCCCCTTCTGCGTCTCACTGATATGTCTAACTTATGCATCCTCCCTGCTGGGGGGTAAATTTTATTTTGCTGGCAGATAATTGCATGCTGAGAGTACATTCTTTGTAGATGAGGTAATTCCATGAACTCCTGGAGTCTTATCCCAACAAGGTCCCAAGTGCTGGGGCTACAGGCATGCACCACCGTGCCCAAGGGCTCCGAGGAACGCTCATAGATTCAAAATTCTGAGTTGCAACCTTCCCTCTGTTGGCAGAAATCTCAGGAGGCACAGCTGTGGGCACATCTGTCTTTCACGACCGGCCCTTTCCACTGCAGAGCAGCAGCTGGTTATTGCCTCCCAGTCCACCGTCCCCGTGTCCTTCTGCCCCTGCTGGGGACACCGCCATGGCATTCGAGGATCCTTCCTCCCGGGGCTCCTGGCCTGCCATGGCTCTGCTGCTCATCCTTCTTCCCTGGCCATATCTGGTCAGTGGATGAACCCTGTGACTCCACCTCCTGGATGGGTCTGGGTCCGCCCGGCACCCTGCAGTCTCCCTCCACTACCTGTGTGTTCTGTCATCTGCAACCCCAGCCTGGATTTGGGGCTGGCTCTCCCTCAGCCATGCCGTCCTGCAGCCTTTAAAGTGGGCAGACTAGGGCTGCTCCCACGCCAAAGACAGATGTGAACTACCAGTTGCCTCTATCACGCTTTACCTATTTTTTTAATTTTTATTTTTTATAAGTGGAACATATTGAGAGTGGTGTACATTTACATTGTGCTTCATGCCCTTCCCCCTCCATTTCCCTCCCCCCAATAGAGAGTGTCCAGGTTAATTGTGTTGTATTTATGCTATTACACATATTCGTATGTAGCTCCTCCATTGAACAACCTCAGCTTTCTTCCTCTCCTATCCTTCCGTTCAAGCTTTGCTGAGATTTCCCCTCCATCTTCTGGAGTCCCTCTAGTATAACCACTACTACCTAGCTATTTTAAAATGTGATTGGCTACAGCCGGGCGTGGTGGCGCACACTTGTAATCCCAGCACTTGGGAGGCTGAGACAGGAGGATCGTACAGGTTCTAAGCCAGCCTCAGCTACTTAGTGAGGCTCTCAGCAACTTAATGAGACCCTGTTTCCAAATAAAATATAAAATAGGTCTGGGAGTATAGCCTGGAGGTAGAAAAGCCCCTGGGTTCCATCCCCAGTACCACACACACACACACACACACACACACACACACACACACACACAAATGTGATTTGCTAGCCAGATGTGGTGGCGCAGACCTGTAATACTAGTACTTGGGAGGCTGAGACAGAAGGATCACAGTTCAAGGGCGGCCTCAGCAAGTAATGAGACTCATCAACCTTTTGAGACCTTGTCTCAAAATAAAAAGAAAATATGGCGGGGCTGTAGCTCAGCCTGGGTTCAATCCCCAGTAAACACACACACACACACACACACACACACACACACACACACACACACACAATTTGCTAACATTTAAAAACTAGACCCTTTTACATACATATTCCAATATCCAAATTTTCTAGAAGAGTATGAGGCTCTGCTGCTGCTGACAACCATGGGTCTCCTCTCTTCCCAGGAGAGCTGAGGAGCTGCGGCTGGAAGAAGCACACCGTCTGGTCCTCGGGGCCCAGAAGCCGCAGGTCCCTGTAGACTCCTGTGGGCACTAGGGTTCGCAGAGCTAATTCTAGAACCTTCCCACACAGCCAGCTGCCAGGGACTCCTTCTCCACAGGTTTTAATACTGATTTTCTCCAGTTGCAGATCTTAGCCATGCTCTATCATGGCCAATTCCATAACCTCCCAGGGACTTTTATTCTTTAAAAGATTAGTCCAGTCCAGTTGAACAGAAATTGCCTGTTGAGACCCATTAGAAGCTCACGACATCTATTCAGTGTGTCATGGCCAGCCTGTAAGAAAATAATAAAATAGAATTGGACAGAACACCAGACTGACCATATTGTACATAGCAAGACTAAGTTTTTTGGTACAACTCTTAATTAACTTATTTCTATTCCTCCCTATGTGCGTACTGGGTTGTGATATAAATTCTCATCTATTTCCTACTCTGAGTCCCAGACTCCTGGTTTCTCTGATTAAATTGACCCTTTCCCACCCCATTTCCTCCAGGAGTCACAGGGATGCCTGTGGTGTCCCTGTCTTGATGGGTGTGTGGCCTGTGGTGTCCCTGTCTTGATGGGTGTGTGGTCTCTGCTCACCACCTCCTACCAACCATCCAAGGAGTGGCCTTGGAGAGGAGGTTCAGGTCCTAGGAGGAGCAGGCTAGCTCTGAATTTAAGTGGGCTTCTATGTTTTAGGGGCAAAAATCCACACAAGGTTTTGGCCTAAGAGCACAGCTCAGAAAGCTAGCTGATGGGAACGTCCCCCACTTGAGCCCCCATCTTCCTTGAGCCCCCGTCTTCCTTGGGAGACTCTGGGGTGCAGAATGTGGGAGGACGGGCTGAGCTGCGGCCAGATGGCCTGGATTGGCACAGCCTCCAGCACAGGCTGCTCTCGTGCCCCAAGCCCTGGGCTCACAGAGCTGGAAGGGTCCTGGGAGAGCATCCCGTCTGTCTCCCCATCTTGAATGAGAAAACATCTCAGCCACCAGCTGGCATGGAATGTCAGTTCTGAACCAAGCAGAGGAGATCTGGAGGTGAAGACGGATGCGGGAGCTGGTAGAGAGACGGGGAGGATGCTCTGGGGGTGGGGAATGTCTTTATGGCAGGGCTACAGGGCCCCAGCTGCAGAGTAGGGAGGGAGAAGGACTCAGGCTCAGGACAGGTCATACTGGCCTTTTTTGTTGATTTTTTGGTATTGGAGATTGAATGTAGGGGCATTTTACCTTTGAGCTATACCCTCACCTTTTTTTTTTTTTTAAACAGAGTCTTGCTAAGTTGTTGAGGACCTTGCTAAGTTGCTGAGGCTGACCTCCAAACTTCAGTCTTCCCATCTCAGCCTCCCAAGTTCTGGAATTACAGGCATGTACCACTGTGTCCTGGTCTATTTTTAAAGGCGGTCCTGAGACCTTACACTGTAAAAAAAAAAATCATGGGATAGGATTCAAAATCAGGCCAAGGTTTTGAGAGGTACCCTTAAGTCACACTTTTTTTTTTTTTTTTTTTTTTTTTTTTTGGTGGCTCTTCCTAAGACCCGCAAGGTTATGTGGCTATTTTTCGTTCAGGAGACATTAGACTGTGAAGATAAGCCCAATAAATTTGGCCCTGTGTTGGCAAATAATTGTTGGGCTGAAAAACTTCAGGAAGCTGATGATAATGATGAGATCATCATGTAGGTCTCACTACTGAGCATCTACTGAGAAATGCACGAGACTCTAAATCTGTTTTTTATATTAATTATCCATAATTGGGTCCTGGCTCAAAAAAATTAAAAAAAGAACTGCTTACATCATTCCAAGGGGAAGGTGCAAAGCTTACCATCAAGTGGGAAAAGCAGGTGGAAAAACCAATCAAATGGAGAAGACAGAGGTGGTTTGATCGCAGGGGCCAGGAGGGAGGTGGCTGGAGGTCCTGCCGCTGGTGTCCGTGTCCTATGGATGCTGAGCTGTCGCTTGCTTGGGGCAGGGGTCTCCTAAGGCCCAGGCCTATGTCACAGGCCCACAGGCTCACATTTCAGGGTGCTCGTTGCAAAAGTTACCTCTGGGTACCGCCAGGATGCTGGAGGGAGCTTCCCTTCTGTACCCAGCAGTTTTCCATGAGAACACCTGCTTCTTCCTCCTGGATTTCCAGAAGACCGGAATCTTTTGAGACACTTGGGGACAGAACCTGGAACCTACAAGGTGATCCATTACCAGGGATGCCCCAGGGACCTGCCTCTACCATGAAGCGTGGCCCCTGCTGGCTTTAACTAGAAGAATCCAGGCTTTGATGTTGTGTAGGTCTGGATGCAAACTTTGCCCGTTCAGTTATTCTCTTTGGGCTTTAGTTTTGTTCATGTGTAAAATAAAGCTAATATAGATAAGAACGGACATAACATGTGGAAGAGACCTACAGCAGGGCACCTCGTGAGCACCTGGTGACAGGAAGCGGCACCTGCGCTGTGTCCCCATCACTGAGAGACATGATGCCCGGCTCTCTCTAGTACCTAGAAGACAGGCAGGAGCCACATTTCCCGGGCTTTGACCTGAAGTCAAAGGGGACTTGTTGCTACCTTCTGGGTTCCCCGAGCGCACTGTACCACCCCGTCAGAGCCCGGGCCTCCCTGAGATGGAGTTATCTGACTATCTGTCTGTCTCCTCCAGCTCCAGAGACATTGGAAGTCAGAGGCCCTACCATGCTGGCCCAAGTGTTGCCGGTAACAAGCACCAGGTTCCTGGGGTGTATAGTGAATGGAGAATTTCCCACCGTGGATGGCTCGTCTGATACTAATCTGGATCTTCTAGAAGTCTGGGTTGGTCTAAGTGGCTGATGCGTAGCCTATACCAAGAACCAGGTCACTTTATCTATAAAGAAAAGTAAAAGAGTCTGGGGTCTGGCAGGACCTGATACCTCTCTGATAACTTGCCTAAATGGAGCATCTATCTAATAAAACCATGACTCTTAGCCACTGTGGATCATTTTAGGCCAGAAAATGACAGTAGGCAGCTGTTGTATTTTACAGAGCAGCTTCTTGATGCGGTTATGTTTTGTTTCTTTGGCGGGCATTCCCGAGCCATCCCTTGATGTGTCGGAAGCTGAAATGATGTTAGTGACCTCCCATTTGGGGAGAGGGGCAGTAGAAAGAAAAGGAACTGTGAGCTGCTTTTCTGAGCATGAGTTTCGTCTGTCAGCTTTGACCTTTCTATTCCAACTCAACGCCGTGCAGCAAAAACCTTGACATTTAAAAAGGAAGCGCATCCGGCCCACATTTTTCTCTTCCCGGCCGACCCCTTTTCAGACCCTCCTTTTCTTCAGAGTGGCGGCCAAAAAAGTAGCTTGCCATTCCTGCTGCTTCTGGCCCCTACCTTTGAGAAAAATACGGGGAGGGCGGGAGATTGGAAAGATAAAAGCCAGCGTTATCACCGTCCATCCCCCGGAGGGGCCTGCGTTTGCTGGTGGGCGTCTGCGTGTCTGCACACAGCTCTATTTTGCTTAGGAAAGAGTAGGACCGCAGGTGTCAGGAAGGGAGCCGAGACAGGTGGAAACCCACTTCACTGCGTCTATTTTTAGATTGGAGTCTATTTAAGAGGAAGTGATAACATCAAGGTATCTGGCAAGAGAAAATGAGTCTGTTTGCACAGTAATCGTTTTGCCCAAAAAAGGAAGGAACATCCTAAGGTAATCCAAGGGCTGAGCGAAAAGGAAAAAATCAAAGCACTTGATGGAGAAGAACCTTTACGGGGGAGTCCTTTAATGAAATCGTGGAGCTGGAAGACATGGGTTTGAACTGGATTCTCTGGTTGACTTGGGCCAGCCGTGCACAGCTGTGTTCTCTTCTGGTCTTCCGAGATGGCCCTCGGGCTCTCCCGTCTCCAGCAGGGACAGGTCACTAGTTACCGAGGCCAGACAGGGCGAGGGACTCACCACCCAGATACAGCCCACCCTGGAAACTCTGAGACCCGGTGTCCACCTCCTGCCCACACCTCTAGCCTTCCCGATCCTTTCTCCCTCTCCTGTCTTGCCCCCCTTCACTCCCTCCTTTCTATAGACCATTCTGTTCCCCTCCCCCTTCTCCCCTCCCTCCCCCCACTGGCAAAGGCTGGGAGGCTTGTTCCTTAACTAGGTTCTTACCAGATCCCCAGCTCCCTCGGCACAGGCCAACCATCTTTCTTCCACTAGAAAGTCCTCGCTGGGCGGTGGGCATCCCTGCAGCCTCAGCTGTCCCCAGCAGGCGAGTGGCCAGTGCTCACTGTGGGGATGCCACCGCTGGCCTCCGAGGCGGGCATCAGGGCAGAGTGTAAGGGTCCTGTCGTCTCTGCACCTTTTGCGGAATGACATGTTTTGTTTTCATTTTTCTGGTTTCTTGTAGACATTATGGAAGGAATCATTAGCCGAGGGTGCGTTAATGGCCTATCAGTATAAATCAGAAAAATCAGTATTCTCCAAAGGGCTCTGATGTCTCCTTGGGAACTGGACCTCAGGGGTGCCGCAGGGTTCTGTGCATTGGAAACACATGCTGTGGGGACTCTGGGTATGTGCAAGGAGCCCGAGGCAGGAGAAGCTCTGTTTTTGTTTTTGTTTTTTGGTACTGGGGATTGCACCCCGGGGTGCTCTACCTCTGAACTACATTCCAAGTCCTTTTTATTAGTTTATTTATTTTTATTTTGAAACAGAGTCTCACTGAGTTGCTAAATTGCCAAGGCTGACCTTGAACCTGCAGTCCTCCTGTTTCAGCCTCCCAAGTACTAGGGTTACAGTAGTGGAGATGACAGGTGCGAGCCATTGTGCGTGGCATTTTATTGTTGTTCTTTTCTCTCAAAACATTGTATTGGGTCATTCTGGAGGTCCATGTTGGCTCCGGGACCCCAGAATTCAAGTCCCATCAAGCTAAGGTTTGATCAGAACTTCCCTGGGAGTAAGAATATGCAGGCTTGTCACCCACATCTGAAAAGAGACCCTTCCAGAACCTGAGGTGGAGGGCAACGAAGGGAACATTTGTGTGTGCATGTGAGTACACATGTGCATATGTTTGTACACGTGCGTGTGTGTGCATGTGTGTATATATGTGCATTGTGTGCGTGAATACGTGTGTGTGTGTGTGTGTGCATGTGTGTGTTTCCAGGTAGAAAACCCAGAAGCATTCTACCACTAAGTTCTACCCTCCCTAGACTTTTGACTTTTTTATTTTGAAATAAAAACATTTTTATTTTAGGGTCTCACTAAATTGCAGAGGCTGGCCTTAAACCGGCAACCCTCCTCTCTCAGTCTCCTCAGTACTAAAACTATGGTTTTTGTTTTGTTTGTTACATTTCAATAAACTTCAGGGCATGTCTCCAGGCTGGTGTTGAGTGAGGCTGCAGGACCGTTCAAGGCATGGGGCCTGGGGCCGAGCCACGCAAGGTGCATCCTACCTTTCTACTTGGGATGTTCCTGCTGGCAGAGGCAGGTGTTCGCTCCGCTTTTAACCACCACCACCACCACCACCACTACAAGAATCATGGCATGGCATTGGTGCCAGGCTTAGGCGAGGTGACACTGGCAGCAAGCCCGCCAGCCCCAGCGCCAGCGCCGCGAGCTCCCTCGCGCTCTCTCCACGAAGGCCTTCCTGCCGTTTAACTTCTCTAGTTCCATTAGTTCCGATAAAGGTCTCCTAGAGCTTATCGGTTCTTGCCTTTTTCCTCTGCAAAGCCACTTCCATTATTTTTTTTTCTTTCAATTCAATTTCATTTAGAAAAAAATGATTGCCTGTTCTTACTGCTCTGGGTTTCCCTTTAAACAATTTTTTTTTCTTTGAAAAAAAAAATTCAGCAAGTTGGTGTGGTCTTGGCAACCATATTACATTTCAAGAAAATAAGAAAAGGAAGACATAGTATTTGAACATTATGGAAAATTGGCAGGTAAAGTGAGACTCAGCTCTGATGCACATTCAAAAGAGATTTCCTCTCTGGCAGGAGCGGGCTTGGGTGAGAAGAGGACAGGCTGGAGGACTCAGGACGACGCAGTAATGTTGCTGTCTGCTTTTCATGGGTCTGCTGAGATGATGGATAATCCCTTTGTTAGGGTTTGGGTTTGGAATATCCCCTCCCCAGAGATTCCTGTGTTGAAAGCATGTGCCCAGTGCAGCAAGATGCAGAGGCGGGGGCCCGGGGGTCCAGTGCTGGAGACGGTATGTCCCTGGGCCCCTGCTCTCCTCTGCTGCCCGCTGTCATGCCCCAAGGCCCCGATGCTGTGGTCCCCGCCTGGAAACCCGCTGAACCCGGACTGACCCCCTGAGACCTCCGTAACCTCAGAAACCGTGAGCTCAATCAATCTTTCTTCCTCTAAGTTGAGTTTGTCAGGTATTTTGGCCACAGAATTGAAAATGCCGACAAAAGCACCTTTTGTTTGGGAGGGAAAGATAAAAATTAAAACGAGTTCAGCCCCCTTTTTTAAAATTCAAGGTGTAATGCTACTTGACATCTACCAGGCTGACTGCACTCCAGACAGCAGAATGTTAGCGTCGGCCAAGATGTGGAAGTATCAGAATTCTAACACACAAACCGAGGGAAGCCGCAGGGGCAAAACAGTTTGGCAGCTCCTAAAAGTTAGGTGTAGAGTCACCTTATGACCCAGCGACTCCACTCCTAGGTATTCCCAAGAGAAATGAAAACATCAGCCCACATTAAATTATATGTATGTATTTTTTAAATAAGTCAGGTCTTATAATGCATATATTACTAATTTATGGTCTACTTCTTCAACTAATAAAACAAAATCCTTGCCGGGCGTGGTGGCGCACGCTTGTAATCCCCGCGCTTGGGAGGCGGAGACAGGAAGATCGCGCAGGTTCGAAGGCAGCCGCGCTGGCTTAAGAGACCCTGTTTCCAAATAAAAATATAAAATAGGTCTGGGAGTGCAGCCCAGAGGTAGAAGGGCTTCCAGGAACCCCAGTACCACACACACAAAAAAAAATCCTTTTATGTGCCACTAAAAATTATCCTATATTAGCTTAATGAGCGCATACTGTTCAAAATAGTATCAGCTCAGTCCTTAAACGGTGGTGTTACACTTCTTTGCTCTTGTGAGCGATTCTTCCCTGAATGTCCTTCAGCTAAGTCTCTGTACTCAGTTGTGACCATTTCTTTGGCATAAGTTCCTGAAGATGGAATTACTGGGTCAAAAGAATGCAAAAAGTAAGGCTTGTGAATATATTACCAGAAAAACTGTATCAATTTATGCACCAAGTGCAGTCTTTATTTGTACCCTTGCCATCTGAAGAATAAGGCAAAAGATATTTGTCAGCACTTATTTGATTAATACACAACTTGACACTTAATTTGTATATTGATCAATTTTATTTCTCTTTCTCCTTTGTGATCTTTCTGTGTCTTTCCCATAGAGTATTTATCTATTATCTACCTATCTATCTATCTGTCCTCTATCTATTTATTTGATGGTACTGGGCATAGAACTCAGAGGTGCTCTACCTCTGAGCTATATCCCTAGCTCTTTTTATTTTATATTTTGAGAGAGAGTCTCACCAAGTTGCTGAGGCTGGCCTCAAACCTTTGATCAACCTGTCTCAGCCTCCCAAGTACTGAGATTACAGGTGTGTGCCACAGTGCCCAGCTTTTCAATTGATGTTTAACAGTTATTTATATATTATGCTTGTTGAACCTCTAACTAGCCATTGTATGATATAGTTCCTAAGGTTGTCGACTGCCTTTGGTGAGACTTACGGTAGAAGTGTTCTCTTTTTATGATAAAATCTGTCCATTTCATTCTTGCTGTTTTCTACCATTAGCATCAAGCTTAAAAAGTCTTCTTCGCCTCAAATACATGGATACTAAACAATATTTCCCTATAGTTTTTTATGGATCTTGTACACTTAATATTTAACCCGCCTGAAATTTAGTTAGTTCTCTGGCACCAGTTTATTTTGTTTATATGCTTTAATCACTTATTTGAAGAGAAAATAGCATCGTATGGGCTATGTGTCCTCTCCTCCCTGATTAGCAGGCATCTTCTCTTTTGGTGGCTCATCAGGTTTTATATTATTTAAAACTCAGGGGTGGGCTGGTCAGTTGACTCTCCTTCCTAACAGTCCCCTCCTTCCTTGCCCTCAGCTTGCTGGGAGCTGCAGAAGTCTTAGGAGCGAAGAGGAAGTCATGCCTCCACCTCCATGTGCCCAGATGGGGCGTGAAAGAGGAAGAGAGCTGCAGTCTGTTGTGCGCCAACTTCAGGTCAGCTGCTGTTTGGGCTCCAGCCTTACAACAGACCTAAGAGTAAGTGTTTAAGTCCAATCCTTCTCACTCTGAAACCATGACACCCACAGCCTCACAGGCTGCCTGCTGTCCTCAGTGGGGGTGTGAAACAAGGATGTCCTCTGCCTTCTATGTAGACCCTTGGAGGTATCAGTCCATTCAGGCCGCTATAACAAAGATCATAGACGAAGTGGCTTAAATGATGAGCATCACTTCTCACTTCTAGAGGCTGAAAATCCAAGATCAAGGTGCTGGCGGATCTGGTACCTGGGGAGGGCCTGCTTCCCTGGTGTTAGGTAGCATCTTCTGGAGTCCTTACATGTTGGAGGCAGTGATATCTGGACTCTTCTTATAAAGGGACGAATCTCACCATGGGAACTTCTGTCTGATGACCTCATCCCAAACTAACCACCACATCTCCAAATACTGTTCCACTGGGCACGAGTGCTTCAACATGAATTTGTGGGAGACACATTCAGACCCCAGAAGATTGTTCTCTCCTTCCAAGAGTCCTTCTGGCCCCAGGAATTGACATGGTACAATAGTTAGATATAGACTGTCCCCTGAAAGAACTCATGTATTGATGTTCGGAGTTGATATAATTAAGTCTTGAGATCAGTAATCTCATCAGTGGATAAGCCCATTGTAATAGATCTATTGGCTGGTAACCTAGGCCAGTGGGGTGTGTTTGGAGGAGGTGAGTCCCTAGGGGTGTGCCCTTAAGGATTGTACTGTGTCTGAGTCCCTTGTTTGCTCTCCTCTCTTGCTTCCAGACTCTACGATGTGAGAGCAGAACCCTTGCTATCTTTCTTTCTCTCTCTCTCTTTCTGCCTCCCACCACCCCATGCACTGAGCCTCACTGATGTAACCTGGCCTAACACGGACTGAGCCCCTGAAATCTCCAGAATTGTGAGCAAATAAATCTCCCTTCCTCTAAGTGGTGGTGGTTTAGTATTTTGGATTGCAGCAGAGAAAATACTGACTGAAACACATGGGCTGAGTGCTCCATGAGATGGAGACAGGCCTCTCTCAAGAGGGAAATGTCACCCTGAGGACACGGCTGCTTCTCAGGCCTGGCTTCCCCTGGCAGGGAAGGAAGATGTCTATACCTTCTGTGCAGTTTCAAGGTGACAGAGAGAAGTGGGATCGCAGCGGGGACGTGGAAAGGATGGGGAGCCATCTGCTTGGTGATTCTGCATCTATTCATTCTCCTGGAGTCAGGAAGTTTCTGCAGCTACTTTGCTATCTCTGGGCAACTCCAGCCAAGGACACGTTTCTCATATGAAATGTCCACAGTGTCTGCCAGGGCTCAGCAACGAGTCCTTATTACCTCTGGTTTCACATTAATGGAGGCTGAGGGTAAATGGAGTCTTGGCACAGCCCTGAGATGGAGGGACACCACACACTGGGAGCCCTGGCCTGGGATGGGAAACACAGGGGTTCTCAACAGGTGCATGCAGAAGCCCCAGTATTCCAGAAAGGTTCCATAAGACCCCCTCTCAGCAGCACCACCATGCTTCCAGACCAGTAGGTGGAGGATGGGCACTGGAGGCTGAGAGGAGTCCCCCACAGGGTTTGGAGGGACTGAGTGGGTTTGCTCAGAGGAGCAGATGGTGGAGGTTCAAGGAGGATGCAGGCAGAACCAGGTTCCTCTTGCAAACAGTCTCCAGCGGGGCTTTGGGCACAGATGGGAAGGGACGGGCAGCCCCAGAGCTGGAGTCGGACGCTCAGTGTGTCCCCTCCTTTAAGTGGGAGGAAGAAAGTGTCACCCAGCAGATCACGTAACCTTTGGAAATGACAGGTGGCAAGAAGGAAGGAGGTCCACAGCCATCTCCACCTGGAGCTCTGAGGGACACCGATGCAAGGCCCCATGGGGCTGAGCACCACCCCGCCACCTGTACCTGGGTGCACCCCACGTCCTGTTGCCCGGGCCTTCTCTGGGCCATGTCAACGCCATGGACCACACAGACATCTGGATTCAAGTTCTATAGATCAATGCTGAGCCCCTGCACCCCGGCCGTGTCACTCTGGCTGTTCAAAATCCTCCAGCGACATCCCTTCCTGTCTCAAGGGTTAGTAGCTGGGCAATCAAGGCCCCTGACTTTGTTCGAGATCCCCCAGGAAGGGCCAGTAGCAGGGACTGAAGTGTGAGGGTCCATTTGCAAGCTGAAGGGCAGGGAGGTGAGACAGGGAAGTGGAGGTGGCCAGGACAGGGGTGCCACCAGGCCAGTCCTGCTCTGTGGCTAGACTCACCCACTGGGGGAGCCCTGTAGCTTCAGGGACATCCAGGGTCCACACCACCTCCACTGTCAGCTGATCACTGCCCCCAGACGGGGTTCATTCCCCAGAAACTGTAGTCTCCCCCACAAGTGGCCTGTGCTCCCCAGAGGGGACAGGGAGCGCAAGACTCTGGTGCAGGTCCTAACAGGTGGCCTTGGCTCCTGACCCTGAAGCTTGTAGGGGCTTTGGGCTGAGTCCCATCAGACACCTGTGCCCTGGGAGCTGCAGGAAGGATTCTCCTGTCTGTCGTTACCTAGCCACACCTCCAAGACCCTGCCTGCGCTGAGGCCCCATCAGAAAGTAGTCCCCCTCCTTGTGACCAAATACCACACCCACCCACCCAAAGCCCTGCAGTTCCTCCCTCCTTTGAACTACTATTTGTAACTTTTTTTTTTTTTTTTTTTTTGCAGTACTGGAGATGGAACCCAGGGGCATTCTACTTCCAAGCTGCCTATATTTTTTATTCTTTATTTTGACACTGGGTCTCACTGAGTTGCAAAGGGCCTCACTAAGTAGCTGAGGCTGTCTGTGAACCACGATCTTCCTGTCTCAGCCTCCCGAGTGCTGGGATTACAAGCGTGCGCCACCACGTCCAGCTTTAAACTTTTTTTTTTAATTAAGAGACAAAGTACTTCTATAACTCTCTCCCTCTCTCTCTCTCTCTCTCTCTCTCTCTCTCTCTCTCTCTCTCTCTTTCTTTTCTCTTCTCTCTCTCTCCCCCTCCCTTCCTCCCTTTCTGCCTCCCTCCCTCCCTCTCTCCCTCCTCCCCCTTCTCTCTCCTTTTCTTTTTTATTAACCTTGTAATTTAATTTAAGAAATAAACATCAAGGAACAAAAAAGAAAGTTGGGCCTCCAGGTCAAACATCAGTGGCTATCCATCCCAGCTCGACCACGTCCCCAGCCTCAGTCTCCCGTGAGGTACCTACCCACTTGGAGTCTGTTTCCCCCTGCGTGAAATGGGAGCACCGTTGGCCCACCTCGATGACATTCTGTAGCCCATGGCAAGGGGACGGCCACAACCTCCAGTGTCCCGTTTGCCGGGATAGAAAATTCCAGTGGGCAAAGTTCTGAGCGCTCAATCGCTCGCTGCTGGGCACTTGGTTGGGTTTCCTATATATTTTGCAAAAGCTTCCATGCATCTGTCTCTGGATTCTCATCCTCTCTTGTGCTCCAAACCCTGGTTTCAGGGTTTGGTTGGACAGTGGAGCCTGAATGAGCAGCGGATGTCTGAAATGTAAGCTGTCTAGAGGAGCCTGCTCCCTCTGGCCCTGTGACTTCTCGAGCCCCCACGGCCCGCACACACATGTGCACACACGTGGGTGCACCCACACCCTGCACCTCTGATGGGGAGCAGGCAGAGTAACAGGGAGTCTGAGCGTTTCCCTAGAAGACAGTGAGTCACCATGAGAACACCAGGCTGGAAGAGACTGTGGCGCTGTTTACTGGCAAGTAGGAGCTTCCTTCTCCTGGCATGCAGCAGAGTGGGCTCGGGGGCTTCCTCCCCAGCTGGCTGTCGGTGCAGCAGGCCTGGGCTCCTTGCCCTGGTCCCCAGCCCCCTCCTGGCCTCTGGCCCTTCTCCATCTCAGGGCTAAATTATGGGGAGGGCCTCACTTAGACCCCTTCCCCAGGGGGATGGGTAAAGACAACACAGATTCAGTAAGGTGTAATACAGAAAGGACAGATGAAGCCAGGTGTGATGGCGCACGCTTGTAATCCCAGCATTCAGGAGGCTGAGACAGGAGGATCGTGGTTCGTGGCCAGCCTCAGCTACTTAGTGAGGCCCTTTGCAACTCAGTGAGACCCTGTTTCAGAATTCAAAAATAAAAAACAGGGTTCCATTCCCCGTACCAAAAAAAAAAAAAAAAAAAGACAGATGAACACCCTGAATAAACCACATGTGAGGAAGAAAGCGTCCAGAAAGGATACACACTCACCATGTGAGATGCGCCACACCATTTTTCTACTCCAGAAAGCTGACCGTTCCGGACTTTATTCTCTGGAAATAAGCTGCCCCCTTCTTTTTAATCACCCCTCTTTGCCCCTCTTCCCTCTGTCATGTGCCTTCACTTCCCTAAATAAACCTCTAATAGGACCGAGGAGAAATTGGTTCTGGCTAACAGCCGCACCCCTCACTCCTCTGCCGATGGTCCCACCGTTCGTGGCAGCAGCATTGCTCCCGTCCACTCAACCTGGCCCAGAAGCCGGCCGGACCCAAGGCCACACAACTGCCGGACACATCGCGATCGCTATTCACCAGAGAAGGAAAATGAGTGTCCAGGGCGGTGATGTGCTGGGCCACGCCAAGAGTGGGCTGCAGTCCTGGGCCCCGGCTCCAGGATTTACACCTGTGCGGAGGAGCTGGGTGGGGTGGGAGGGGCATCTACATGTGCAGAAATGGGAAGGCTGCAGTGATCTCTCTGGAGCTGCTATCTTGGGCAAACTAATTACTGATAAGGTCTGCTCCACAGCCGGGGGCATCGCTGGGGAAGACCAATCTTTTTTTTTTTTTGGTGGTACTGGGCTTCCTGGAAGCCCATCTACCTCCAGGCTATACTCCCAGACCTATTTTTTTTATATTTGGAAACAGGGTCTCCTAAGCCAGCGCGGCTGGCTTCGAACCTGTGCGATCCTCCTGTCTCCGCCTCCCAAGCGCGGAGATTACAAGCGTGCCCACCACGCCCCGCAAGACCAATCTTTAAGCACTTATTCTCCCAATGAGAGGTTTGATGTTCTGAGCCTCAGTGCTCTGAGCCGCTCTGCTCTGGGACAGTGAGGGTCAGTGCAGCGCACCCCCAGGCCAGTTAAGCCTCTTGGCCCCTGCAAAGTTGGCCCCGCCACCCACTCCTCACCAGGGGGTGTACGGGGGCCGAGAGGGGCAAGCAGGCCCGGGCAGTGGCCTGTCACCTATCACGGCAGCTTTCCTACCTTTACGTTGCTTTTTTACTTTTCTTTTTCATGAATCCTTCTTCCTGTGGCAAAAGAGATGCCCAGGATTAAATTCCAACTCTGCCACACACTTAGAGCTAACCCTTGCCATGAAGATGAGGATTATGATTCAAGTCTAAGGGACAAGTGAGGCACCGGGCTCATTGTACTCAGCAGCACTGAGGAATCCCTCCCTTCTCCTGGGGCTGCTTGGCTACTGCCTACTTTAGACTTCCAGGAAGCTCTCTGGGAGTGAGTGGCGGCTGCTGGATGCCGGTCTTCCTCCCTGAAAGCAGGACATCTGTTGGCTCAAACCACGGGGCTGGACAGGCGTGGTGACGCACGCTTGCAATCCCAGCATTTGGGAGGCTGAGACGGGAGGATCACGGTTCGCGGCCAGCCTCAGTTACTTAGGCCCTTTGCAACTTGGTGAGGCCCTGTTCAAAATAAAGGATAAAAATATAGGGTTGGGGGTGTCGCTTGGAGGTAGAATGCCCCTGGGTTCCATCCCCAGTACCGGGAGGAAAAAAAACACACAAGGGCTCAGGAAGCAGTGATTTCAGACAAATGAGAAGATGCGTGGGTTTCGCATTTCAGGGAGAATCAACCTATATACTTTCTCCCTCTCCCTCCTCCCTCCTGTGATTATTGGTGGCTCCAGAGGCAGCAGAGGATGGCGGTCCCTGGCTGAGATGCTCACAGATACATTGATCGTGCTGGACTTTGAGTTAGAGGCAGATACACCAATATGATGCGCTGTCCACGCCCGCGGTCAGCAATGATATCAGCCCTCCTCCTGCCTCCAGGTCGCCTGGGGCCCCTCACTGAGAGCCGTGCATGAATCACCGCTTTGGAGCCAGCTGGGCCCAGATTCGAATTCCAACTTCACCCATGCAAGTCACTTGGCTTTACGGAGCCACCTTCTCCTCTGTAATATGAGAATCACTTGGACCTTACAAGATGGTCGTAAGGGGCGACTGAAATGATGGGCAGATGATTCCTGTGATGCATGGATCGCAGCTGCTGTCCAATGAGAGACAAGCCTGTCCTCCGAGGTCGCAGCACACCAGAGCCCAGGGAACCGGCTTTGCGATGCTGGCCAAGGCGCAGTCACTGGGAGGTTCTTTGGGATCCGTTTTCTCCTTGGATCCGCCCACTTCTCTCTCAGATCCCCCCCCCCCCCGCGCACCCACCGTGATTCTCCCCATCGCCCGCTGGCAAACTTCAGCCCTTCCTGCCGCTCACCTCTGGACCTCCACCTGCGCCTGCTGGTGCCTGGACCAGACCTGGGTCCCGGCAGCCAGAGCCCTTGGACTACCTTTCGCCTGCTTGGGGGCCTCCTTCCATCGCGGGGAGGGAAAGAACAGGTGCCGTTCATCTCTGCGCCCTACTGTGTAGCACGCAGCCAAGCAAGGCAGTATTGAGGAAATGGTTTTAAATGGAAAAAATAAAAGAAGGAGGGGAGATGACTAAGAGGCTCCCCACCTGCCAGGAGCTCCCAGGAGGGTGGGAAGCCTGTGCAGGATGACAGAGGCACGGATGGATTCTTCTGGCGCTGTGATCACACGCTGGGCGGGGTGAGGAGGTGGCCGGAAGCAACCAGGAGGAAGTTTCCAGCACCACACAAACTCAGACGGAGCTCGGCTTGAAGGAAATGTGGGAGCGTTATCCCGCCACGCCGCTCTGCAAATGGCTGGTCTCCTTTCATCCTTAAAAACCAAAGCTCAGAGAAGTGGGATGATAGAGCCTAAGTCACACAGCCTCATGTGTATCTGCAGATGTTTTCTGGGAAAGAAAGGTGTGGAAAGGGGCAAAGGGGGAGAACAGGCCTTCCAGGGAGCTGTGATCGCGAGTTGTGGCAGCGGGACGCCCTCTGCGGCCGGTGGGGAAGGGTTCCGGGGGTGGCCATGCGGTCGCCAGTGGGTCTGTGTGAAGTAGGGTTGGTGATGGAGCAGGGAGGAGGCAGCAGCTGGAGAGGGTGTGGCAGAGAGCTGGGACACCTCACCTCCTTGAAGAACTGTCCCTGGACCCAGGAAGGAGGCACGTGTGTGTGTGTGTGTGTGTGTGTGTGTGTGTGTGTGTGTGTGTGTAACCCAGGGGCTTTTCTACCTCTGGGCTATACTCCCAGACCTATTTATACTTTATTTGGAAACAGGGTCTCACTAAGTTGCTGAGAGCCTCACTAAGTAGCTGTGCGATCCTCCTGTCTCAGCCTCCTAAGCGCTGGGATTACAGGCTTGGGCCACCACACCCGGCATGGGGGCGTGCTTTGATCATTCTCCTGCCTGAAGACTGGGTGCCTGCCCCAGGACTCCATCCCATCTCTGGACGCCTGTGTTTCTGGGAACCACAATCCTTGTGAAGAGCCACAGTGGCCTGAGGCCGGGGAAGCAGCGCAGCCCCTCCTCAGAGGCGCTGTCCTCTCTAGAGAGGGCCACCTGGCTGTGCTTTTACAGTCTCTGGGCTCAGCTCTGTAGGTCAGGGTTGGGAGGAGAGGGCGGACGAGGGGTGGTCAAGCTCCTCTCACCCCAGGCCACCCCTTGGAGTCTGGGTCCCAGGTTTGTCGCTTTGATTATGGAGACACTTTGGTGACATTTGCCGTCTGTGCATGGGGGGGGGCATCCTCCCGCAGCAGGCGTGAGGGGCAGAGCGGGGCGTGGTGCACAGGGACCTGCTCCTCAGGCACTGACTCCACTCCCCCACAGCGGCAGCCATGGCGCCCTGCCTCCAGCTGGGTTTGCCCAGTGGCCTCCCAGCAGCCCCCGCCCTGGATCAAAAGGCCAACGCGGGTCCCTCCATGACCCATCCCTGCGGTTTCCACTGTTCCCACTTGCTCCTTGCCTTCAGGCGAGGAAACGCCCGCCCAGCCAGCCTCTCGCAGGCCCCAGGCTCCTGGGCCTTCCCCTCCGCAGAGCCGTGAGCCCAGCAGACCTCTATGTAACATTACCTGGCCTTGGGCCTTGAATTTTTGTTTTCTTTCTTTCTTTCTTTCTTTCTTTCTTTCTTTCTTTCTTTCTTTCTTTTTCTTTCTTTTTTTTCTGTAGAACTGGGTATGGAACCCTTCTACCTCCGGGCTATATTCCCAGACCTATTTTTATATTTTTATTTGGAAACAGGGTCTCTTAAGCCAGCGCGGCTGGCTTCGAACCTGTGTGATCCTCCTGTCTCCGCCTCCCAAGCTTGGGGATTACAAGCGTGCGCCACCACGCCCGGCTATGGCCTTGGATATTTTGTTAGAGTAACCGAAACTCTCGACAGAGACAGGAGGCAATTCATGTTTCATGCCTCATCTCTGAGGAGATGCTCTTGAGATGTAAGGAGTTCGTATCGAGAGCCTAGGACATGGTGGTCAGCCGCATGGGTAGTGGACCTCGGGCAGAGCTATTGGAAGTAAGGAGTAGGAGGCTCTGGGGACTCTCCAGCCACCCCAAGTACGGGCTGATCTGTCCTGAGCTGCTGCAGGCTCGACCATGACCTGTGTGCACCGCAGGCTCAGGGACTGGAGAGGCCGGCTCCGGGTGTGGTCTGAGTGTGGTTTATAGCTGGAGCCTTCCCTCGGCATCCTTTGCTCAGATGCTGCAGGCGCACGTGCTGGGTCCTCCAGGGTCCCTGTGAGGAGGGAGAGCTGCCCCATGAGACCCAGGAAGAAGGAAGAAGTTAGGTGGCCTGCCAACGCTCGCAGCTGGGGAGAGGTGCAGGAAGGACCCAGGCCGCTTGATCCTGACTCTGTTCTCCTGTGTCACGCTACAATCTTCCACCCTGTGCCACCAATATCCACCTCCCCAGTGAGTCAGGCCCCCAGGAGGCAGCCGGGCACCCCTGTGTGGCAGTCACAGGCCTTGCTATCAACCACACGTTACCTGTTACCTAAACCATGGGGCTCGGTGCACCGTCCCTACCCAGAGCTTGGAGACATGCTAGACCCTCCTCCTCTCTTGATCTCAGGTCACCTCTAGGAAGAATATAAGGAAAAAGAAAATCCAGATGAACCCAGAGGCTCCTCGGCCCCAGCTATGACTCCGTCGGGCTGCGGTGGATGCTGGACAGGTGTGTGATCTTCCGTGGCCCGAACGGGCTGTGGGGGAGTCGAGACCTGTGTACAATCACGTCTCTAGTGACGCCGCTATATTAAGATCAATTACACGGAGCGACAAACACTTGAATCCTTCCCAGAACCCTAACTGCTTGGATTTGAATATGCATGAGAAGCTGCCCCAAAATGACTAAAATACATGCATACATACATATAAATAGTCAAAGAGCAAAGCAGCTCTGGGGGTGAAGAATAACAAAAGACAATTTGCCACCCTGCCGGAAGGGTGCGGCACGAGCGTGGGGCTCTGCGCTGGGTAAATGGAGGAGGACCCATTCACCACCATGAATGGGCAGATCCAGGGGCCACAGGAGCGCTGCCCTCAGCATCCCCGTGCTCCTCGCCACAGACCTGGGAGGAAGGATTTATTTTGCCCATTGTATGGATGAGGAAGCTGAGGTTTTGCAAGTTAATATAAAAGCACTGAGCTGGACATAGTGGCACAAATCTGTAATCCCAGGTCTTGAGAGGCGGAGGCAGGAGGATTGCAGGCTTGAGGCCAGCCTCCACAACTTAGCAAGACCCCGTTTCAAAATGAAAAATGAAATGGGGATAGGTGTGTAGCTCAAAGGTAAAATGACCCCAGGTTCAATCCCCAGTACCAAAAAAAAAAAAAAAAAATCACAGCATCGGTCAGACCCACGGGGGAACTTGAGCGTTGGTCTCAGGGGTCCCAGTCCTGCTGTTTCCATACAGGACACTGAGCAGATCCCATATTTCCCCCTGTTTTCCTCCGGGTACAGGGCCATATCAAAGAAGCAATAGAAAACCAGCTCTTTCACCACGAGCCCTCTCAAACAGCAGCCAGAGAGGAGCTCTGCAGCTGGGGCAGCCTTGGGCTTTAAAGCCGGGGTCCTGGCCTTTCGGGGAGGGAGGCCGCAGTCAGGTGGGATGCCGCAGTCCTACTAGTTCTGCTGGGGGAGCCGCAGCAAACGTGGGGAGGCACAGGCAAGCTGGGCGGGCCTGCAGCCGTCCCTCTCCCGGGTTCTCTGTGGCACCAGGTGGCCTCTCTGCAGCATCCCTCGCCTCCCCGCCCCGCCAGTGACTGCGTCAGGACCCCGGGTGGGTCCTAAACACCTGAACCGCCTAGCTGTGGCCAAGGAGAGGCGTGGGTGCTGGCTAAGGGCCCTCTACCAGATTTCACCCCAGCCAGGGCGCGAGAGGCCATGGCCGGCACCTCGCCCAAGGCCTACAGCAGGTGCCCAAGGCCTGGGGCTTGGCTAGCCCAGGCTTATCCACAGGAAACAATCCCCTCCCCCGTCCCAGAAACAGGCCGACAGAAAGGTGGGGCGCCAAGCTAAGTTTTGGCATGATGGATGGAGACAGAGCCTTGCTGCCAGGACAGAGGGACTCTCCCAGGATGAGAGTTGACATCTGCCATAGTTTGGACTTTAAATGTCCCCCAAAGGCCCATGTCCTAAAGGCTTGGTTCCCAGCATGGCGCTGTTGGGGATGGTGGACCGTTTAAGAGGCGGCCCAGTGGGCGGTCTTAGGTGGTGGGGGCGGGCCTTGAGGGGTGGTGGGGCCTTTAAGAGGCGGGGCCCAGTGGGCGGTCTTAGTGGTGTGGGCGGGCCCTAGGGGATGGTGGGACCCCAGGGCCTCCCCTCACCCTTTATCTTCCTGGCCATGAGCTCGGTGGTGTCTCCTGGCCTATGAACCTCCACAGACCCAAACCAACGGGGCTCATGGATCTTGGACTGAAACTTCTGAGACTCTGAGACAAAATAAACCTTTTTTCTCTGTAACGCGGCTGTCTCCGGGTTCATTACAGTGATGGAAAGCTGACCAGCAGTGTCTGACTGTAGACCATGGCTGCCGAGCTCTGAAGGGAGAGACGTCACACCCACAGCAGCCTGGCAGCCCAGGGGAGACCCGTGTGGCCATATCGGAGGACGAAGATCTCTAGGGGACAGACCTGAGAGGCCACAGAGAGGGGACATTTACCCAAGTGCAAACGTGGAGGCCGGCTGGCCTCTTTCCATGTCTCTGACCATCAGCATGCTATAAGTACCCCAGGACAGTGGCAACTCCGGCCATTTTCTAGATGTGAGCTTCTAATAGTCATTTTCTTGTTCTTTTTTCCAAAATTGGGGATTTGGGGTATATGGGTAGTGGGTCGGTAAACCAAGGCTCAGTATCGAGACCCGACAGGACAGAGGGATTGCTCAAGGCCCCTGGCTGGATATCGTGACGCGTGTGCCCTGGGAGTCTGCCAGGGTGAAGCAGACGTGTGCATGACCTGCAGCTAGGAGAGGGTCTCTGCTCGTGCTGGCACTGAAGCCCACACGCGCGCAGCACGTAGGCACAAACCAGGAACTGTTCACGGTGTGGTCCCCTGGGACTGGGACGATAGCTGGCACATAGTAGGTGCTTAATAGAAATGGATGGTGACATCTGTGGATGTCTGGCCCACCCTGGCTGCGTTAAACCCATAGCTGAGTCAAGACGGCAGAAACTCGGGCCTCAGCAAACGGCCTCCCCAAGACTATTTTGGGGTTCAGAAATGGGCAGACCATCGAACTTAGGCCAATGAAAAGTAAGGAGGTCTCTCTGAGGGCGTGTGGGCATGTATTCTTCATCCTGAAGCAAGACACCGGGAAGAAGCATCCCTCCTTCCTCCAGATGTTTCTGTAGAAGATGCCTCCGCAGCACACACCAGCCAGAGACGAAGCCCACGTGTAGAGGAGGCAGAGCTGGGAGACCTGCAGGGGAAGAGGGCCAGGCTTCTGGATGGAGCCAAGCCTGAAGCCCGCATGGCCTTATCCTTAAGTTTGTGTGGCTCGGATTTCTTCTTCTTCTTTTTTTTTTTTTTTTTTTTTTGCAGGTCTGGGGATGGAACCCAGGGGCATTTGACCTCCAAGCTACACCCCCTGCCCTATTTTTTATTCTTTATTTTGAAACCGAGCCTCACTGAGTTGCAGAGGGCCTCACTAAGTAGCTGAAGCTATCCGCAAACCGCGATCCTCCGGTCACAGCCTCCCGAATGCTGGGATGACAAGCGTGCCCGCCACGCCCGGCCCTGGCTCAGGTTTCTTGACTGCTTGTTCTTGGAGCACCCCACGGGTCCCCATGTGAGACAGGAGAACAGGGAGCCATGGGAGAGAAGGAAGAAAGTCACAGGGCCTCACCTGGAGGTCTCCACGGGATACCAAGGACTTCGGACTTTGGTACTGAAGCAGTGACTTCTCAGTCAGTACCATGACAGACCCTTTTGCTAAAACACTGAAAGCACGGGACAGGGAGTGGTTTTGGGGGTAACCCAGGCTATACTGGGCAAGGCTGGGACCCTCTAGTTCCCTGTGGGTTCACCCATTCTGGTCCCTCAGGGTGCCCGCTCCCTGTTCAGGGGATGCTGAGCTGGGGGAGTGCTGGGCAGGGAGTCACCCATATTCCGGTGTTGCTTTAGAACATCTTTGAGAAGGAATTGAACCCATAGCCAAGGACCCACAGCTCCAAACCTGCAGGAAGCAGAGAGGAAATTAGAGGCTACAGAGGAGGGGCCTCCAGCTCGCTGTCCCTGCCCCAGATGCTAAATGACTGCACATCGGTGCCCCCTGCTTCGAAGTGAGCCCCACAGACACAGGGTGACCTGTCCCTCGGCTCCGGAACCCCGTCATCTGCCAGGCCTGCACCCCTCTGCCCAGGGAAGTCCCTATAAATCACTTGTGGTCTGCCAGCCGTGCTGGGGAGGGCAGCGGGTGTCACTCTCCAAAACCTTGAGTGTGAGAGCAGGTGAGGCCTCGGAGATCAACCATGCCACATCCTGGCAGGTGGGAGCTGGGGGCCTCGGGCAGGGACCCGGCCAAGGGCACAGCCTTATGGCAGCCCCTCCCGCCAGCGCTGTCAGGCTCCTGCCGGTCCCCACCACTGGCCAAAGCAACAGGGTGTCATAGGAGGCGAGAGAAAGGAAGGCCTCAGACGCCTGGCGCCACCGTCACATGTGAGCGTCACCTGCGTCTGCAGAAGGGCATCCCGACTTTATTTTGGGAGATGCGTGTCGAAGCGTTTAGGGAAAATGTGTAGGTCTGTCTGACACGTTTCGCAGGTCTAGCAAAAAAAAAAAAAAAAAAGGTAAATACCTGAAACTGTTGCATGTAACTTGTGGATATTGTGGTGTTCGTGAGAGCACTTGTTTTATTTTTCTCCTTGAAAAATTGAAATGCAGAGCCAGGCGTGGTGGCGCATGCTTGTAATCCCAATATTTGAGAGGCTGAGACAGGAAGATCGAGGTTCGTGGACAGCCTCAGCTACTTAGTGAGCCCTTTGCAACTCAGTGAGACCCTGTTTCAAAATAAAGAATTAAAAATAGGGCTGGGGGTGTAGCCTGGAGGTAGAATGCCCCTGGGTTCCATCCCCAGTAACACACACACACACACACACACACACACACACACACACAAAGTGAAATATAGTAAAGTGTCTTCATCAAAGAATATTTTTAGTCAGACGTGGTGACACACACCTGTAATCTAAGTACTTGGGAGGTTGAGGCAGGAGGGTCACAGGTTCAAGGACAGCCTCAGCAAGTAGTGAGACTTTCATTAACCTAGGGAGACACAGTTTCCAAATAAAAATAGCTCAAAGGTAGAATGCCTCTGAGTTCAGTCCCCACCATACACACACACACACACACACACACACACACACACACACACGAAGGAAGAAGAGGAGGAGGAGGAGGAGGAGGAGGAGGAGGAGGAGGAGGAGGAGGAGGAGGAGGAAAAAAGAATAGAAAGAAAATGTTGCCGGGCGTGGTGGTGCACACTTGTAATCCCTGCGCTTGGGAGGCGGAGACAGGAGGATTGGGCTGGTTTGAAGCCAGCCTCACTGCCTTAAGAGACCTTGTTTCCAAATAAAAATATAAAATAGGTCTAGGAGTGTAGTCCGGAGGTAGAATGGTTTCTAGGAACCCCAGTACCACCAAAAAGAAAGAAAGAAAGAAAGAAAGAAAGAAAGAAAGAAAGAAAGAAAGAAAGAAAGAAAGAAAGAAAGAAAGAAAATGTCAGGGTCAACATTCTTCCAGGGTCTCCTCGACACCCACACACTGATGGAAAGGAGGCCCGAACAGGCCACACAAGTCCGGAGCCTCATTTTCAGGAATTATGCCCAGTGCCAGGCAGTGTTGGAGGGCCTGCCTGCACACCCAGCCCCGTGAAACCAGCTCTGAAGAGCCTCTGGCGTCTCCTGTCACCACGGTCCCTGGCCTTCAGGTCCTAGGAGCAGAATGTGGGGTGTGTGCTTCTGGGGTTGGGGAGCAGAGCTGTCCACAGCCCTTGCCCTGAGGCTGTGAGCCAGGACCCTCGGGAGCAGAGCTGCAAAGGGAACCCCCCTCAGAGTGCAGCGGTGTTCTCTGTTCTTTCAGAGGGAAGGGGAGCAGGACACACACACACACACACACACACACACACACACACACAGTCACACTCAAGGTCTTGCACACTCACCGTTTGCCACCAACTCCCTCTGGCTGTGAATTACTAGCTTCTAAAAGGCCAAAAGATCTTAGCGAAGTTTTGAAAGGAACCAGAGAGCCAGGCGTGGTGGTGAGCGCCTGTAATTCCAGTAGCTGGGAGGCAGGGACAGGAGGATTGCAGGTTTGAGGACAGCCGGGGTGGCAACTTAGCAAGACCCCCATTTGAAAAAGAAAAACTGAGCCAGGCATGGTGGCGCACGCTTGTAATCCCAGCATTTGAGAGGCTGAGACAGGAGGATCTGGATTCATGGACAGCCTCAGCTACTTAATGAAGACCTCTGCAACTTAATGAGACCTTGTTTCAAAATAAAGAATAAATAAAGCTGTGTGTGTGTGTGTGTGTGTGTGTGTGTGTGTGTGTGTGTGTGTGGTACTGGGGATGGAACCCACGGCCTTCTACTTTTGGGCTATACTCCCAGACCTATTTTATATTTTATTTGGAAACAGGGTCTCACTTTGTTGCTGAGAGCCTCACTAAGTAGCTGAGGCTGGCTTCAGACCTGTGCAATCCTCCTGTCTCAGCCTCCCACGTATTGGGATTACTAGCGTGCACCACCACGCTCCCTGGGTTCCATCCCCAGTACCACAAAAAAAAAAAAAAGAAAAGAAAAGAAAGGAAGGAAGGGAGGAAGGAAGGAAAAGAAAAAGAAAAATTGAAAGGGCTGGAGAGTAGCTCAGAAGTAGAATGTCCGTGGGATCTATCCTTAGTACCAAAAAATAAAAAAGCCAGAACATGCCAGCGACCGTGCATGGAGCACTGTGAGGGTGGCGGGCTCTGGGGTCCACTGAGGATCCCGCCACATGCAGGTGGCGGGGCAGCTGTTCCGAGGGCCACCTTTCAGGTGAATTTCTAAAACGGCAGCTTGGCCAGGCCCACACCTATGGCCAGCAGTGGGTGCCCTGGTGGCACACAGGGTCCAAGAACCTAGATTGAGGATCGAAGAGGACCTGGCCCTCACGTCCCACCTGCCGTGGGTCTGCAGGCTGGAGCGCCCCAGGGTTCTTTTCCCTGATGTGGAGTGGACATCACCTCCGCCCCCCCACTGCCAGGACCTGCTCCCTGGGCCACACGGGGGCAGCATCACTCTGAGAAGTCCGCTGCAGGGGGTCTGGGCGCAGGAGAAGAATTCCAACTGTTGGAAAAATCAAGAAGGACATCAGTCTCCCATGACCCATAGCACCTGGCAGGAGCCACCCAGTCTGGGGTGAGGGAGGGGCAGGAGATGGGCCATGCATGGAGAGCTTTGCTGGTCAAGCCAAGCCGTCTGCCCTTCCCCTCTGTCCCCGGAGAGACTAGGAAGGAAGAAGGAAGGAAGGAAGGAAGGAAGGAAGGAAGGAAGGAAGGAAGGAAGGAAGGAAGGAAAGGTGGGTTGACTTGCACCTCCCACGCCCATTCAGCAGATGGGGATCCTTGACAGTCTCGTTTACCTGGAACCTGGCTGCTGGGTTCTCCTGGGGGCCTCCTCGCAGGCCTGTGTTCAAGGTCAGGTCAGGGTCACTCAGCCAAACCCATAGAGGAGAGAGACAGCTGGATCACGGTGCGCCAAGCCGCAGCTCCTGACAACTCAGCGGTAACAGAGCCGGCCTGTGCGTGGTGGTATCTGCGCCTCTCTCGAGGGTCGGCTGTCTAGACGGCAGGCTCAGTGTCTATTTGCCCAGGCAAGCCCTCCACAGCAGGGTTTGGGACTGGGGAGAGAGCCGAGCTGTGTGGCTGCCAAAAGGGCCCCGTCAGGGCTGGTCTTTCTCCTGTACTCAAGCCCCCGGCTGGGCGAGTGACCCAGAGGCTAAGCTGGAGGGAAGGGTCAGCCGGGGTGGCCTCGGCCTCGTTCCCTCGGGAGAAACACTGCTCCTGGCAGCAGACGGGGCGGCAGGGGGCTTTACAGTCTCAGGCCCTTGCTGGAGTCCACTCTGAGCTCTCTGCAGCCCTGTGACCACAGGCCGTTTCCTGTGACTCCCAAGACCTCCGAGTCTCACCAGTAGCCAGAGCAAGCATGCCTTTGTGACCACTGCGGGCGGTGTGACAAGCTGAGACAACAGCCTCCTATCCTCACAGACATGACTAAACACAGGGTCCCTGGCGAGTGTGTGTGTGTGTGTGTGTGTGTGTGTGTGTGTGTGTTTTCCTGTTAGAAACCCACACCATCCCTGCGGCTACATCTTGGGTTGCTCCAAGTGGAGAAAAGAGTGGGGGGGGGAGGCTTCCACCTCTGATTATGGGTGTTGGTGGGATCTGCGCTCGAAAATGATGGTTAAACGTGTTGTCGGGTGAGGGGTACCCGAGCTGCCTGCCCACGGGCGACAGGTGGGAGGCCCCTGGAAACAAGTGGTTCCTCTCTCTGGAGATGCCAGGAGACGCCAGAGGCATTCATTACCCTCTGAGGGGGCTTCAAGGAGCAGGCAGCCCCTTGGCAGCAGGGCGAGATCCCTGCCCCAGGAGCACACCCCAGAGCGCAGTGGGCGCCCAGCCACAGCCCAGGGCTTCCGCAGCATGTCTCTTGCCTCCTGCCAGGCCTCCCCAGAGAGCGTGTGTGAAACAGTTCCAAGTCTTTCTGTTTTCACAGACACCCCCACCCCCGTTTTCCTTTTATATGAGGTGCCTCCAGACCCCAGATGGGAGACTGTAAGCTCCAGACACCTCCCGCAAGGGCTCCACGGGATCCTGAACTCCGCACAGCCCAGCCCAGCCCAAAGCAGCTCACTTACCCATGGAGATGGATTTGCCTTCTCTTTCTTTCCTTATAAAACTCCACCACCAAAACCAACGCGCAGTTCACAAGTGATGGCTTCCAGAGACGCCGTGGCAGATCCTTCACCTTATTAGGAAGCTCAGATCGGCCCCGAAGTGGGGCCCGTTGGTACCCGGCTTAGATAGCACCCTGCATGGATGGGCCTCGGCGAGTGTCAGCTGGAGGCTCTGGGCCCAGCTCCCCCTCTGCCGCCAACCCCCTCTGCCGCCAACCGGCATGGGATTTCTACACTCTGGGTCTCAGTTTCTCCCCTCTGTATAACTGAGGATAACTACTCCGATGCCTGGAGTTATTCAGAGGCTAAAATAAAATTGTTTGTGAAAGTGTCACCCGTGTCCCTGCAGTTAGAAGGCTGGGACCGTTGTGGGTTTATGTATTCGCACAGTCTCCCGCTCACAAGTCTCAGTTTTGGAAATGGCACCGGGTGCTGTCAGGGTTAAGAGGGAAGGGGGTGAGCCCGTGCGCCATGGCCCACAGGCCTTTCATGAGTGGCCCCCCACTCCAGCCTGGCCGAGGGCCACCTGCACCCATCTGTCCTTGTACCTTGGACTGTCGGCAACTCAGGAAACATCTTTCTGTCTCTCAAGAGACAGTCCCAGGACTGACCAGGCCTCAGGGAAGCTGAGGAAACCAGCTGGAGAGCAGGGCCCGGGCCTGCGGGGATTTACTGAAGCATACAGGAGCCGGGGTCCAGGGGCTGTGAGCCCAGGACGTGAGGATGGAGACCTCTTCCCTGTCCTGGGGCAGGGGCGTGAGAGGCGTGAGAGGGTGTCCTGCTCTCTCTGATGGTGGCACCTGGAAGGCTCTTTCCACTCTCTCTTCCGGGAGAGCTGCCACGGAGACGCCATTTCCTGCAGCCCAGGGGTTCCAAACTTGCCCTAGACGGCTGGGAGTATCGCACTGAAGCTCTGAGGCCGTCGGGTCTCTGCCACAGCTCCCCAGTTCAGCCTCACCACTCCAAAGCTGTCACCAACAACCCCAGAACAAATAAATGGGCATGGCTCTACTCCAATACGACTTTATTTGCAGACACTGAAATGTGAATTGTATGCACTTTTCACGGTTCACAAAATGTTATTCCTCCTTTGAGTTTTTCCAACCATTTAAAAATATAAAAACCACTCTTAACTCACAGGCTATACGAAAACATTTGGGGGTGGTGGAGCAGATCAGCCCCCAGGCCACTGGCTAACTCCCTCCTGCTCTGGCCTCTGGTTGTTCAAAGCTGAGGTCCCTGCCTGCGACCCAGGGGAGTCTGCTAGAAATGTCAGGGGCCCACCCAGCTCTATGAATGCAAAATCTACATTTTAACAAGATCTCTGATGACTCATGTGCACTTTGAAGTTTAAAAAAAAAAATACCACCGCCTAGGTGTCACCCCCAGAGATTCTAACTTAATAGGGCTGGGGCCCGACCTGGACACTGGGAGTTTTCCAAGCTCCCCAGGTGTTCTAATGTACAGCCAAGTTCAAGTCCCTGAGCCCCAGAAAGATGGGGGAGGGAGCTGCCCTTCTCCTGGCTCCCAAAGCCCCCAGGCCACTGCTCCAGGCCAAGGCATGTCTCTGGGTACTGACCTTTTGCCACGATGCCTCTCCGGGACCAGGACCCATCTGATCCCAACTCATGAGGATCTCAGGTGAATGGCCCAGTCCCTCTGGGACTCGGTCGCCTCCTCTCAAAGGAGATGAGCTCCAGGGGGTTTCAGATCTGTGGCTACCCTCTCTCTGTGCTGGTCCCAGGTGAAGAGAGGGGAACGGCCTCTGCCCCAGGGACCTCCTGACCACTCATCCCTGGCTCCTCCTGCTCCCCAGGGCCCTCAGCCCTCGGGTCACTTAGGCTCCGGGCTTCCCAAGGACCCTGAGAGAGGCCTCCACTCAGCAACCCCATTGAGCCCCCCGGAGGGCACAGACCACACCCTAACAGTCCTACCCTGACTCCCAGCCCCCACCCCCTCAGTCCTCTCCTGTGAGGGTCATGGGGCCGCGTTCTAGAGAAATGTGAGAAAGGCCCCCAGCACTGGCTCAGGACATAACAGCATCTTAGCCAGCCTGCTCAGAGGAGCCGGGGCCTTCAGGGCAGGGCTGGGGGGGCCTGGTAGCCACCGCCACGCCTTCACCTGGTCCATGATAGCCCCGCCCGTCTCAGCCGGGAGCACCCTCCTCTCACTCTCAGCTATGGGCTGAGCCTGCGTGCCACGGAACCACCCAACTCCTTCTCGGGACCCCTCCCTCCAGGGACCACTCGAATGTGACAGCCTTCAGCTCCTGGAGCCCCACCAGGACATCTACAGTCCAAGGCTTCAAAATCCTGGAAGGGCAGCCCCCCAAGAAATCACCCTTCGTGCATATGAGTAACTAGGACCAGGTGGGGGTGACTGAGAGCCAACCCCCCCATCTAAGCCCTCCACCTTGCGCCTCACTGCAGAGCTCCTCCCTCTGCATCAGCACCCTCAGTGGGGGGATGAACAGAACTCTGGGTTCACGTCCCCCTGAGGCTGAGAGCCAGACAGAGAGAGGGGCCGTGGGCTAACTCAGCCTGTGGCCACGAACAAAGAGACCGTGCCCTGTGCCTCCCTCCCAGCCCAGCCCTGCAGAGGCCAGAGTGGACAACTCGAAACTCACTTCCTTTGTAGCACAGAGCAACAGAAACAGCTACCGATTAACGAAGTACCGGACACTGTGCTAAGAACCACGAATCTTTATAGCCTCACTTAGTAAATAATCAGGATGAGGACCAGAGGTTCATCGACAGGTCATACACCTAGTAGGAGAGGGGGGGTGGGGGCTCCAGACGGGCATTTAAGCCCCGAGGCATCTTGATCTCTTGTTCCCTGGGCTCAAACCCAGGACCTTGATTGTTCGACTGCTGAGGAAGTCCAGCACCTCTGCTGGCCTCCGGACCCTCCCCTCCCAAGCCCAAGCCCAGCCTCTGACCCAAGACCATTTGGCATCAGAGAGGACACCTGGGCTTGGAGACCACCACACCCAGGGCTAAGTCTCTGCTTTCTGTGACCCTGGGCCTCAGTTTCTCCACCTGTAAAATGGGCATACCTAGCTAGCACGGTCACTAGAAAGAAGAGAAGGTTGTGGAAAGGACAGGTGAATGCTGAGTGGCAACCTGGCTCCTCTGGAGACCCCGGGAACTCTCCTTCCTCCCGGGGTGCTCAGGGAGCCAGCCAGTGCTCCCTAGAAGGGAGCGGAGGGGAGGAGTGGCCTGCACAGCCCCCTGGAATGTGGAGAGGCGCCTGGCACTGAACCCTGCCTCCTGGGAGCCTTTCTTTAATTAGCTCTCAGCTAAATTTAGCTGTCCCGCCCCTCCTGGGCTGCACACCTACCTCCTGGCCTGGCACCTCTCTCGAGTGACTGCCAGACAGTGACAGACCCACGATGAGGGAGGGTGCACAGGGCAGGAGTCTTTGCTGAAGGAGACGAGGCAGGCGCCGGCTCCTGCCAGACAGGCCCCTCCACGGCCCCAGCCCTGCCCAGTGGCTCCAGTACCCTCTCCCGGGCTCCTCCATGACAGGAGGAGTCTTACCCAGCCTGGGCAGAGGCCCTTCAGAGTCTGTTCCAGGGAGGGCCGGGGCAGCCTCCTCATGCCCGCCCCACGGTGGTCCATCCCTGTATCCATCCCTCCATCCCCGGCCCGGTCCTCACGGCCTGGGGCACCTCCTCTCACTTGCAGCTCTGGAGCCGGGTCCTATAGTGCTTCTCCTCGGTCAGCAGGGGGATGAAGGTGTCGCTGTGGAAGAGCTTCAGGCGGCTGCCCCAGCTGGCCGCCTCCCGCCCCGCGGGGGGCTCGGGCGGGAGCGTGTCCAGGTCGCTGCGGGAGCCCCCAGGCTTGCCCTCGCTGGCGCTGCCCGAGTTGAGCTCCAGCAGCTCCAGCTCGTGCTTGGCAGCCGTCTCCAGGACCCTCTGCTTGTTGTAGTACCTGACGAAGTTGTTGATGATGGGATGGATGGGCAGGGCGATGGCGATGACCCCGCACAGGAAGCTGATGGCCGCGTTGAGCTTGCCCAGCGTGGTCTTGGGGTAGATGTCACCGTAGCCCACGGTGGTCATGGTGATGATGGCCCACCAGAAGGACTGGGGGATGCTCTTAAACAGGGTCTCGGGGTGGCTCTGCTCCATGGTGTAGCCCAGCGCCGAGAAGACGAAGATGCCCACGGCCAGGTACATGAGCAGCAGCCCGAGTTCCTTGAAGCTGCGCTTGAGCGCGTAGGTGAGGGTCTGCAGGCCGGTGGAGTGGCGCGCCAGCTTGAAGATGCGCGCGACGCGCATGATGCGCAGGGCCTGCACCGCCTGCTGCACGTTGGTCAGCTCCATCATGCGGGCGCCCAGGTGCGTGAGCGTCAGGCTCACGTAGAACGGGAGGATGGCCAGCACGTCCACGATGTTCATGAAGGACAGGACGAAGTGCAGCTTGTTGGGCGAGGAGAAGAGGCGCAGCAGGTACTCCAGCGTGAACCAGCCGATGCACGCCGTCTCCACGCTCTCCAGCGCCGGGTGCTCCACGCGCGCGCCCTCCTCGTCCAGCACCTGCAGCTCGGGGATGGTCCCCATGCACATGACCACCGAGGACACCAGGATGAGCAGGAAGGAGAGCACGGCCACCACCCGCGCCGGGCACGACGACTCGGGCTTCTCCAGGAACTTCCAGACGCACTTCTGGCAGCGGCGCCAGCGGCCCTCGGCCGCGTCCACGCCCAGGTCGTCCAGGATGAGCTGCACGCGCCGCGCGATCTCCGCCAGCTCCTCGCGCTTCTCGCTCAGGTGGCTTTTGCAGCAGTCGTCCAGGAACTTGAGGTCCACCTTCCAGAAGTCCATCTCGTTCTTGAAGCAGATGGGGCAGATGCCCTTCTTCATGTGGACCTCCCCGAAATAGTAAACCTCGATGACACACTTGAAGGCGTCCGGGTCGCGGTCGAAGTAGAACTCGCGCTGGCCGGGGTCGTAGTCGTCGCACAGCGAGAAGATGGTGTCGTAGCCCCCCGCCAGGCAGTTGATGAGCTCGGCCAGCCGGGTCTCCGGGTACCGGCTGAGCAGGTCCCCGTACAGCACCTGCCGCACGCCCCCCACGTTCACCACGATCTCGATGTCGTCGCCGGCCGCCGCGCCCGGGCTGCCCGCCTCCGCGAGGCTGCGCTCCCCGGACCCGTCCATGCCCCCGGCCCCGCGCCCGCCGGCCCCCCGAGAAGGGCGCTCAGAGCGCGCCGCGGCCGGCCGGGGCGCCGGGCATGGGCATGGGGCGCCTGGCCCCCGCACTCACGCGGTCGCGGGCTCCCGGGCCGGAGCAGGGCCCCCCGTGGGCTCAGGCAGCCCTTCTCCTCCTCCGGTCCCCGAGCTGCCGGACCCACGCCGTCCGCCGAGGTGTGCAGGGAGCGAACTTGGACTCGCTTTCTCCCCCCAAAGCCGTTTCCAAACACAATAGGAATTCCAGCCTGACGTCAAGAGCTTTTCAACTGTACCCTCTTCTGGTGAGATTCTGCACCGCACGCGGCAGCTGCAGGGGGACGGGTTAACCCTTGGGCGGCCCGGCACAGCTGCAGCGCCAGCCTCCTCCGCGCCCCCACCGCGGCCCCCAAAGGCCAGGACCCCGGGCGGGCGTTAAAGCCCAAGGCCGCCCCCGGCCGCAGAGCTCCTCTCTGGCTGCTGTTTGAGGGAGTTCATGGCCAAAGAACGCAGCCGCCTGTTGCGCGCTGGAAAAGGAGCTGACCGAGGCCCCCCCGGAGGCGGAGGCTGCGGCTCTGCCCCATCCGTCCACCTGTCACTCTAGCTAGCTGGTCTCGGAAGGTCTCCTGCTGCTTACAAGGCGGATATCTACTCCAGCCTCCTGGGAGGACTGATGGAATGTGTCCCAGGCCGTGCTTTAAAATGAGAGTGAGCCCAGCGTGGCCGCCCCTTAATCCAGGGCGTCCTGACATGGTCCTGACATCGCAGGGCTGACCGGTCCCTGCTGTTCAGCAGATTTAAATTCCTTTTCCTTTGCAATCCAGCTCCCCTGCTACCAGCTTCCAGGGCCCCAGAGCCCCGTGTGCCCACTCCCCACTCCTTGACGAGGCCTGCCTGGTCCCCAGCAGTGCCCCTCGCCCGCTGTCTTGTGCTCTTCAGCGTGGCTGTCTTTCCCGAGCCATCGCAGCAGCCTGTCTGGCTTGGCTGAGAACGCAGAAGCATCTCTGTGTTTCCATCTCGCCCTCACCGTCCACACGGCAGCTCCTGCATGGTCCAGGGGCTGGAGCCTGCTTGGAAAGAGTTCCAGTGGAGGGCGGAACAGGCAGGGCTGGAGGTTTTAGGGCAGGGAAGCCATGCTGGGTGTGGCGGTGGCTGCGTTTCATTGTGGCTGCATCCAGTCCCAGACAGTGTAGATAAGAGGAGCCTGGTGTGCGCTGTGGGCTTTGGGTGATAATGATGCGTCATCCATCATTAAGTTCCTCCGGGCTAACAAGGGTGCCACTTGGGTGGGGGCTTTTTTTTTTCTATCCTGGGGATTGAACCCAGGGGCATTCTATCTCTGAACTATGCCCCCACCCTTATATTTAATTCTTTATTTTGAAACAAGGTGTCACTAAGTTTCGGAGGGCGTCACTAAGTAGCTGAGGCTGTCTGAGATCCTCCTGTCTCAGCCTCCCAAGCGCTGGGATTACAAGCATGCGCCATCACGCCCGGCAGGTGGGGGACTTGATAGTGGGAGGCTGCAGAGGAAGGAGGTCTTGGGAATGAACTCTGTACATTCTGTTTAATGTTGCTGTGAGCCTAACTACTCTTTTCAAAAGGCTACTAAAATGTATTCTATATAGCCAGGTACTATCATCTGATGCCTCCTAGACCTATCTTTTTTTAAAAACAACAACAACAACAACAAAACAAAACAGGGTCTCACTAAGTTGCCGAGGCTGTCCTGGAACCTGCGGTCCTCCTATCTCAGCCACTCAAGTACTGGGATCACAGGTGTGTACCACCACACCCGGCTTATGCTGTTATTTTTTTTTAACTTATGATTATGTCCATTAATGGACCATAAAGTTAATGTGCAGTCCTAGTGACAGCATTTTTATCTTTAACGATATCATGTAAAACTAATGTATCAGAGCACATTATGCAAAATAAATATTTATTGCCTGGCGAAAGTTCTTTTTGCAGATTTTCTCATTCCCATTTAGAATCATGTTACTCCAGAATAGAAAATCGGGGCTCAGAACGGTTGGGTAATAATCACAGTTAGCATTCTTATGACAAGTGCATGTATACCGAGCATTCTGTGAACGCTTTGACTTTCTCTCACTTAATCCCCACCTCGACTGTCTGAGGAAACATAAAGTCAAGTAACGGCCACCAGAGGCCTGCCAGGCTCCGAGCCCCATTTCTCCTGCTCCCCGTTCCCCCAGATCCATCCTCCAAGCCATCTTCCTGCCGCCCCCCTTCTCAGTTGACTTTGCCTGCTTCCTCCTGCCTGCAGGGTGAAGTCCAAATTGCATCTTAGTCTGGCCTTAATGGGTTTAAAAAGACCCTTGTATTCAAATGCTTTGCTGAAACATTTATCAAGCTCCTACGGCACACAGGATCACCACGCCGCACCCTCCCTGGGTGTGGGGATAGGGTTCATACTCTAATGGAGAACATTTTTTTCTGTAAATAACATTATAATTTAGGGGCTCTGGGATGATGAGTACAGGAGGTGAGTTTCCTGAATTCCCCTACAGGGGTCGCTGAGGGGAGACCATCTGGTTGGAAGGAGAGCTGAGTTGGCTTAGAAGCTCTCAGCATCCTCTTGGTGGAGATTTGCATTCTGGGTGATTGACAGAGACATCTCAGGTAGGCAGAACTCCACCGGCCATAGCCTTGGTACCACTGCTGTGGACGCGGTGCTTCAGCCTAGGAGACGCTGGTGTGCGAAAATACTAGTCTCAAGATTTTTTCTTTTTTTTCTTTTTTTTTTTTTTTTTGGTATTTCAGGTTGAGCCCAGAGGCATTGTACTTCTGAGCTACATCACCAACTCTATTTTATTTTTTATTCTAAAACAGGACTTTGCTGGGTTGCTAAAGGTCTCACTAAGTTGCTGGATGCAGGCCTTGAACCTGTGATCTTCCTATCTCAGCCTCCCAAGTCCTGGAATTAGAAGTGTGTGCCACCATGCCCATCTAATACAGTTTATTTATTTACTTTTTTTTTTTTTTTGGCAGTACTGGGGTTTTTTGCCTCCGAGCTGCACCTCCAGTCCTATTTTTTTTATTCTTTATTTTGAAACAGGGTCTTCACTAAGTTGAGGTGTACCTGGTTAAGTAGCTAAGGCTGGCGGTGAACCCTCTATTTTCCTGTCTCAGCCTCCCAAGTACTGGTATTACAAGCATGCGCCACCATGCCCATCCAGATTAATTTATTTATTTGTTTGTTTTGTTTATGTAATGGCTTTGGAAATTGAACCCAGGACTTTAAGCATGTAAGCCAAGTGTTCTTCCACCGTGCCCCAAGATTTTAACTTAAGGAGGTGGCTGGGTGCTGACAGAGTGGTCAAAGCCCTTAAAAGGCCAATTTATTACATACTTCCATGTCTCAAGAGAAGTGCACAGGCCCAGGAAAATGGATGGCTTGGCCAGGCAGAGGCAGGAGCGAGGGGGAAAGGAGGCCCAAGCCTTTATGGGGTTCCCTGGGAAAGAGAAGACAGGGCTGAGAAAGCAGCTGAGGGCTGGCGAGTTCTATTCTGACGGCTCTGGGCCACAGGGGTGGTCTCTAATTGTTTGGTACCTGGCCCTGGGATGGTTTAGGGCAGGGGGGGATGTTGGCTTCCTGCATGAGGATTTAATCAGGAGGTGGCTGGGAGGAAGGAGCTCCCTGCTGATTGGTTTGCATGCTGAAGACCAGCCCCCTGCCCCTCTGCTGTTTGAGAGCCGGCCAGCCCTAGCGGGGAGAGCCTCTCCCAGGCTGGGAGGCCACAGATGCCGCAGCATCATGAATACAGACAACAAGAAAATACAGTTAATACAATATTTGCCCAGGAATGAAAGGATGCCAGACAGACAAGTCTAGCATCTTCCAAAAATATGGTTAGAACAGCTGGAGCCTCGGGCCTCTGGAGGAGTGGCTGCTTTCTGGGCACCCGGTGGCTTGCTTTTGTCTTTTGCCTGCCTCAGTGGAGGCGGGGACCACCACTGGAGGTGGGACGGGTGGGCCCACCGGTGAGGTATGAGACAAGCAGACTACAGAGGGGCAGGCCCCTGCAGCGCCTGCACTACAAATATTTCACATGCCGAGTACCACATGGTAGCTGATTGTGAAGTCAGTGTATGGAGTGTTAGCCAGTGTGTGGTTGGTTTTTTTTTTTTTTTTTTTTAAGGTAGTATAGAATAGAAAATATCAGCATATATCAGACACCGACAAAAACAAGTCTGGCTTGAACTGAGTCATTAGTGGCCAGAGGCTCACTCGGGCTTTGGTGTATCCATACAAGAAAATCGAGAGCCCGAGTGAGAAGCAGAAATGGGAGCCCAGGAGCAGCAGGTATAAAACTCAGCAAAAAATGTCCCCAGTGAGTTCATACTGAGCACCAGGCCACGGGGATGTGAGAGGAACAGCTGCAAACTGCAGGCCACGGCAAAGCAGGGCCAGGAGGGAGAGTCCTGTTCAAGTGTGGAGTCAGCGGTAGGCAGAGGCACAGGAGGGAAGCTGACGCAGGCGCGCAGACCCTGCGCTGGGCAGAGCCTCAGAGCATCGCTTGGAGAAGAGAGCCGAAGGCATGTGCTCAAGGCCTCTCAGTGTCTCTGGCTCTAAAATGGGTGAGGTGGCCCGGTGTAGTGGTGCATGCCTGTAATCCGAGTGCTTGGCAGGCTGAGACAGGAGGATTGCAGGTTCAAGGCCAGCCTTAGCAATTTAGCAAGACCCTGCTTCAAGATAAAAAATAAAAAGGGCAGTCAGGTGTGGTGGCGCACACTTGCAATCCCAGCATTTGTGAGGCTGAGACAGGAGGATCATGGTTTGCAGCTAGCCTCAGCTACTTAGTGAGGCCCTTTGCAACTCAATGAGATCCTGTTTCAAAATAAAGAATAAAAGCCGGGCGTGGTGGCGCACGCTTGTAATCCCCGCGCTTGGGAGGCAGAGACAGGAGGATCGCGCAGGTTCGAAGCCAGCCGTGCGCGCTGGCTTAGGAGACCCTGTTTCCAAATAAAAATGTAAAAATAGGTCTGGGAGTGTAGCCCGGAGGAAGAAGGGCTTCCAGGAACCCCAGTACCACCAAAAAAAAAAAAAAAAAGAATAAAAAATAGGGCTGGGGGTGTAGCTCAGAGGTAGAATGCCCCTGGGCTCCATCCCTAGTATCACAAAAAATAAAAATAAAAATAAATAAATAAAAAGGCAGCCGGGCGTGGTAGTGCATGCTTGTAAGCCCTGCATTTAGGAGGCTGACACAGGAGGATCGCGGTTTGAGGACAGCCTCAGCTATTTAGTGAGGCCCTTTGCAACTCCATGAGACTCTGTTTCAAAATATAGAATAAAAAAAATAGGGCTGGGGGTTTAATTCAGAGGTAGAATGCCCCTGGGTTTCATCCCCAGTGCCAAAAATAAATAAATATAAATAAATAAATAAATAAATAAATAAATAAATAAATAAATAAAAAGGGCTGGGGGTTGTAGCTCAGAAGCAGAACACCCCTGGGTTCAACCCCTAATACCACAACAAAAAAGGGGGTGATGTGGGCTTTACTGGTTTACAGGACAGAGCAGAGCGTGGCTGTGGCGGCTGACCCGGCCAGGTGCTGCCATTTATCGATGGGGCAAGGTCAGGCAGCGGATCTTGTCTTCCCAAAGGCCTGGCCAAGTCCTGCTTGGTTGACTGGTCTGCCCTGCCCCGACCCTACACATCCTGGCTTATTCCTACGAGTGTGCCCAGCACAGGGCCCGGACGTCCAGGTGCTGGACAGGTGTAAGGAGCGAAGGAAAGAGAGGACGCTTCAGTAGGCACACGCAGACCCCGCGCCATTTAGAAGGCCATGATGACCTTCACGTCTGGGATGGGCTTTATGTGCCCAGCCAGGACACAGAGCTGGACTTGGGCGTCTGAACGAGGCCCTGACCTCTGACCCCTAACCCCTGACCCCACCACCCCTGCTGGATTGGGAAGGGTTGGGCTGGGATTCCCAGCTTAAAGGAAAGGCCGATGCCGGCTCTCACACAGGAACCTGAGCCGGTGCTCTGAGAAGAGTTAAACCAGAAAAAAAGAAACAAGAAAAAATGAGTCTGGGCTTTTGGCTAAAAATGGAAAGTTTCTTGCTGCGGTGTGCTCAGCCCTGCGTATGACTTCTGAGGGAATTGTGCTTCGTGACATCATGGAGGGGCACGGAATCTTCCGGGAGGCACAGGGGGCGGCAGCAGCTTTGACTCAGGGGCCTTTTATTTAAATGGGGAGGGGGAACCCGCAGTCTATTTAGGCATTATGGGAAGCAATTGTTTGAGCCGCGCTCTTCTTTATTAAATGTATTTTTTTTATTTGTTGAACAATAAAATTTGGGACTGCAGAACGCTCAATTTCCATGACACTAATTAAAAGCAACACACGTGTACCTAAGTGATTTGTCTAGACACGAACAATGCAAGCTATAATCTATTCCCTTTTTTTTTCTTATGAACTAATCAGTTCTGCTCAGTTCATATTTCTTTGTGTTTTGCTGAATTTAATAATACCTTTCATTAAGATTCAGTTCTGCACTCCATCGGAAATTTACATTCCATTATTTGCTGTGCAGCCCTCAGCCCCAGCCAGGGGGTCCATCCCCACTCTCCTCCCAGCATCCCTCCTCCTCCTAGCCACGCCCCTTGCCCCAGAGTAGAACTGATGGGCAGAAGGCTCCGCCCCTCGACTGCTGTCTGAATCACTGTGGTCCCTGGAAGTCAAGTGTAGGGGGCAGGTTGGGTGGGCGGTGATGCCAGATGGGAAATGGGTAGATCAGAGAAAAAGGTCAAATCAGATCAGATCATCTGTGGTCTCTTACCCTAGCACCGAAGCTATTTTTTTTTTTAAACAGGGTCTCACTGAGTTGCAATGGGCCTCACTAAGTAGCTGAAGTTCTCTGAGAACCTCCATCCTCCTGTCTCAGCCTCCTGAATGCTGGGATTACAAGTGTGCGCCACCATGCCTGGCTTACTTCTTTCTTTTTAATTGCCTCCATTGTGTGTGTGTGTGTGTGTGTGTGTGTGTGTGTGTGTGTGTGTGTGTAAAATAGAACTAGTGAGGCTTTCCTTTCCTGCTCTAAGATCTTTCAGCAACACATAAAGCACTGAGTTTGGGATTCTGAACACAGAAGGTAGAAGGAGCAGAGGACGGGAAGGAGGAAGGGAGAGCCGACCTCCCACTGCTCCAGTCCCCGGAGGCCACACAGCCACGCGGACTCCTCCAGGCTCCTGCGCAGGGCTGTGCTCCAAGGGTCCCTGGACTTGGGGTCCTGCAACTGATCCAGAAGTGGGGGCAGGCCCCTGGACCCAAGACTGGATTGCTTTGACTTTCTTAGAGAAAGAGAAATGCAGTTAGGAAACAGGAAAGCGTCCAGGTCTTGCTTCCAGGCCAGCGTGGAGAGGCAGGAGCTTTGGCCTGACACAGAGCTGAGGCGCCTGTATGTATTTTTTTTTAAGCGCACTGGGAAGGTAAACAGACGGTTGAAGTAAACTCTGTAAAAACAAGCCTTTGGCATTTTCCTTTACTCTTCATTGCAAAATTAATATTTTTATTGTAAAATGAGAGGGCTCTGTTGTATTTGCAATTCTCAGCTTCCAAATTGCCGGCGGGTGCGAACTCAGCACTGTGTACCCGTCCTGTTACGGGCAGCACGCCTCTGCAAACTGCAGCTCCAGCAACCCACGTCGGTCACGCCCAGTGTTCCTGGGCCAGGAGTCTGGGCCCGGCTTGGCTGGGCCCTCTGCTCACGTATTGCAGGCCGCTCTGGAGTTACTGGACAGTGGCCAGAGCTGCGGTCTCATCTGAGGCTCGGGGCCTCTTCTGGGCTCAGGTGACAAACTCCATCTCCTTGCCGCTGTAGAACGTATGGAAGCTTGATTCTTCTTGGAGGCCAGCACTGGATTTCTCTCTGATCTCAGAGAAGGTCCAATCTGTCTTGTAAAAAGGCTTGGACCTGATTAGGCCAGGTCTGCCCAAGAGACTCTCATTCTTGATGAACTCGGAGAGTCGGACTGCTTATCATCTTTGCCTGATCATATTTTGTTTTTAATTAACAAATGATTATGAACATTTAGAGAGAACTAGGTGGTGTTATGACATCTGTGCACATTGAAGAATAATGAAATCGAGTTAATTAACATAACTGTCACCTCAGATACCTGTCATTGCTTGGTGGCCAGCGCACTGATCTTTGCTCCTCCAGCGACTGTAAAATATACACTGCATTATTACTAACCTGGTCACTCTGCTCTGCAGCTGATGACCAGGACCTACTGCCCTGTCTAACCACAGCTCTGTACGCCTGGGCCAACCCCTTGCGTCCCTCTGCCCCTCCCCTCAGGGCCCCAGCCTCTAGGGACCACCATTCTACTCTCCGGCAGGGTGAGTTGATACTTTTTCAGATTCCACCTGTAAGCGACATCACGCGCCCCCGTTTCTCTAGCCCTGGCTTTCTTCACTGAGCATGGAGTCCTGTAGGTTGGTCTATGCTGTCATGGATGATAGGGCGCCCTGCTTGTTCAAGGCTGGTGGAGATGCCGTTGTGTAGACATTGCGTAGATACCATGTTGGTTCTGTCCAGTCACCTGTCAATGAACAGATCATGGTAATCTATTTTTATTATTTATTTTATCTATTTTGCAGTGCTTGGGGTTGAACCTAGCACCTGACAGGGGCTAGGCAAGCAGCTCTTTACCACTGAGCTGTACCACCAACCTGGCAATGATTCACACACACACACACACACACACACACACACACACACACACGCACTCAATAACTACAGCTATGTCAAGTCCAGTGTCTCTCAGTGCACAGTAGCTGCCAGGAAGTTGATCTGGCCCTACATAGCACACGGACAGGGGACACAGAGTTCCTTTATTTATTTTATTTATTTATTTATTTATTTATTTATTTATTTATGTATTTATTTTTTTGTGGTACTGGGGTTCCTGGAAGCCCTTCTACCTCTGGGCTACACTCTCAGACCTATTTTATACTTTTTTATTTTTGGAAACAGGGTCTCTTAAGCTAGAGCAGCTGGCTTCGAATCTGCGCAATCCTCCTGTCTCCACCTCCCAAGTGGGGATTACAAGCGTGCGCTACCACGCCTGGCAACAGAGTTACTTTTTACATTCCACAGGACTCAGCAAAGGGCCTGGGCCCGGGGCTCAGCTCCTGACCTTGACACCCTCTTGATGCACCTGACAGGTCCTGATCTCTTAGGGCCCTCAGCTCTGCAGGGTGGGAAATGGGGGGATGGGCCTGGGGCTTTATGAGTCACAGAGGAGAGGAAAGAAATGGCGTGGAGGGGGGAGGGGGATGGGCTGGACGGGAACCAGGAGCAGAGTGGGAGATGGACGGAGAGAGGGCAGGGAAGTGGAATGGGTGTAAAGCGAGAACACCCAGAAACATCTTCTCAGTGTTTGGAAGAAAATGTCACGTCAGATAGGACTGGATAATTACTATCATTTGGGGGATGTTTCAGTCCATGAGAAGCAAATAATTATGATGTCATGGGCCTGTGTGCCTTCCCCAAATCGGCACCCCGTCATCAGCTGTGACTAGTTTGCCCGTCCTTGGGAGCCTGGGGGTCCTCAGCCACAGCTTGGGCCCAGGGGCGGAGCCCTGGGGCGCAGAAGGCTCTTGCTGGGTGGTCATCACAACCAGGCAGCTCAGAGGGCTCCTTGGAGAGGCTGGGTTTCTGGAGAGTGGATTGCTTAGGTCAGCCCTCCACACAAAGCACAAGCTCTGCGGCTGCGTCCCTCCAAGCAGGCCCTGGCTCTCAGCTTGCATGCCTCCATTGATGGGAGCTCGGGACAGCAGGGACAGGGAGTGGAAGAACATACAAAAGAGAGATAATACTCACCAGACCCCTATCAGATGGCTCTTTTGAATGATAAAGCGCGTTGTCAGCCATGATGTGAAGAATTGCAACCATTTTTCATGATATTAGAATCAAAAGTGACTGTATTTGGGAAGTGGAGACAGGAGCGTCTCAGGTTTGAGGCCAGTACACAGTAACTTAGCAAGACTGTTTCAAATAAAAAATAAAGCCGGGCATGGTGGCGCACGCTTATAATCCCAATACTTGGGAGGCTAAGGCAGGAGGATTGTAGGTTCGAGGATAGCCTCAGCAACTACTGAGACTGTCTTCGACCTGGCAAGACCCTGTTTCAAAGTAAAACCATTCACACCTTCTTTTACCCAGGTCCTGCACCTATCAGAACCGTGCTGCCCAGTCTGCCATTACAGAAACCAGTCATCGCATCCACACACCCAAGGTCACATGATCTTAGATGTTTCCTGGTCCAATCAAGCTGACCATCCAGACCAGTCAGTGGTCACCCTACCTGCTCCAGCCTCCTCCCTGGTGGGCAGCCTAGAAGGGCACCTGGGCTGCTCGGCCTGACACAGCATGGCACACACGTGCAGCCAGCCCCAGCCCATGCTGTCCAGATCTGTCCCTACTTCCGAGGCTGCCTGAGCCTTCTAGAAGCTTCTGGAAACTTCCCACAGCTTCCGGGCTCAAATGGGGCATAGTGCATGGTTTGGGGTTTCTGGCAGCTGCCCAGAGGGACCCAATGGCACAAGCCAGCATCACAGAGGAGCTGATAACCTGAGAGTGAGCGTTATCCAGGGAGAAACAGGGGGCCAGGAAGGTGAGTCCATGAATTCCCTGCCCTCACTAGCCATCCCTGCAGCCCGATGCGACCACATCCTCCTGGCTTTGACCAGCCACAGTTTTCTCATGTTGCTGTGCCTGCCTGGTCGGGCATCTTTGTATTTGCTCCTACCCCTTCCCTCTGGTCTCACTTCTTTTTCCCTTCATCTTTTGCTTCTCTAGAGTTGTGATACCCCACTCCTGGTCCCAAAAAGCCTGACCTCAGACTCTTTTCTAGAGAGCCAGAGTGAAGGCAGGGCTGCTATTCCTAGGGAAAGCCGCCGCCCTCCTCTGCTCAGCACCACAGCCAGAGCACGGGGGCACAGGCTCCCTTTTGCTTACGTCTCCGGGCTGTGTTGTAGTTATTGATTACACCGCTGTGATGCCGGCAGCTTGACAGGTTACATCACAAACTTCATTATTCACAGCATGTCATGGGTTCGATAGAGCCCGCCCCATGCGTGTTGAAGTCTTATCTGGTACCTCTGAAAGTAGTCTCTTCTGCAGGCATAATCAAATTAAGATAAAAATTGTAAATGATGGTGGACCCTAATTCAACATGAATCCCCGTGCTACTGGGGATGGGACCCAGGGACATTCTACCTCTGATCTATACCCCCAGACCTATTCTAGTTTTTCGTTGTTGTTTTGTTTTGTTTTGTTGTACTTGGAGTAGAACCCAGGGGCTTTCTCCCTCCAGGCTATACTCCCAGACCTATTTTATAATTTATTTGGAAACAGGGTCTCACTAAGTTGCTGAGAGCCTCACTAAGTAGCTGAGGCTGGCTTCGAACCTGTGCGATCCTCCTGTCTCTGCCTCCCAAGCGCTGGGATTATAAGTGTGCGCCACCACGCCCGGCTCTAGTTTTTATTTTGAAACAGGGTCTCACTAAGTTGCTGAGGCTGGCTTCGAACCTGTGCAATCCTCCTGTCTCAGCCTCCCAAGTGCAGGGATTACAAGCATGCGCCACCACGCCCGGCCTAGTTTTTATTTTGAAATAGGGTCTCACTAAGTTGCTGAGGCTGGCTGAGAACCTGCAGTCCTCCTGCTTCAGCCTCCCAAGTAGTGGGATTACAGGTGTGCGGCACTGTGTCTAGCAACGGGTGTCTTTATAAGTCTTATGTTACCGTTCCCACCCAAGGCAGGAGAATGGAGGATTTATCTCCGGGAACATCTATGTCTTCTAATGTCAGTTCCTTCCCTTAATTTGTCCAACGTGTTCCACTGCTCTGGGTCTTTATGAAAATCAGATGTGTCAAAACAGAGGGTGTGTGAGGTACAGAGGAGATGATAACATGAAACCCCCCCAAATCCATGTCACTATTGTGATAGATGCAGCCGGTCACCTGTCTGTAACAAGCAACGTTGGCATCTTCCAAACTTGAAGGAAAAAACAGGTAGCATCCACGACTAAGTCCTATGAGACCGCGTTTCTCAGCAATCTGTCAAACACTGGATATTTAATGGATGGCAGCGCTCCTAAAATAATGGCTCACACGCAGAGCTTCAAAGTCATCTTTCCCCTGTTTTGCTTTATATGAAATAAGGACGGAGATAAAAGCAACCCTTAATGAGAAACCATAACCCCTTCTGCCCACAGAAGCTTCTCTGGAGTCAAGGGGATCAAAGCAAAATGTTGGCCTCAGATGCGGCATTAATGACTGGACTAAGGGTCTATTATTGGACAAAACACGTTCCCCATAGCTGATCAGACATCTGTCAGTTCGATGGCTGAAATCAGACATGTACACTCAGAGATATCAGCCCAGATAAGACCTGCCTCTTCATTTCATTTTGTTTTTGTGATGCTGGGGTTTGAACTCAGGGGCATCCTATCTCTTGAGCTACACTCCTCAGCCCTATTTTATTTTATTTTTTTAACACAGGGTCTCTTTCACTTGCCAAGGCTGGCCTCAAACCTGCAATCCTCCTGTCTCCGCCTCCCAAGTATTGGGATTACAGGCGTGTGCCACCATGTCCCTCACAGGGTCCCTTTTTGGTCCCTTTCAGTCAGAATGTTCTCCCTGGGCACTGAGCACTTCGTAAGGAGCAGCTTCTGCTGGGCCAGTGGGACATCCCCCTCCCACCCCAACCACTGCTGTGGCAGGTGTTAATTACAGCCTGAGCAGAGACAAACATCTGCACTCTCCAGCATGGGGAGGGGGGGACAATTTGCAGTTCAGCGGGTGGCAGTTGGGAAATTACTGGGGGTCCTTTCTAGCTGTGTATGGAGGGGGACAAGTGGGCCTTTTCCTTCAAAAGAGAGCCCTTGACATGGCTCCTTGCACACACACACACACACACACACACACACACACACACACACACACACACTCACACACTGGCCAGCGTCCTGCCTTCAATAAGTAGAGCTTGAGCTTGTCATCTTCCATGGCAATAGTCACACTGATGACTTGTGTACGCACAGCCCCCGACTGGTTGTTCTGATCACAGGAAGTCTCTCCGAGAGCTGAGAGCTCAGAGGTGGCAGGGCGAGACCGGACCTGTCCTCCTGCTGTGCCTGAGCTCGGATTCTTTGCAGAATTTATGTGTTGGAGGACAGGGTGCTACCCAGGCCTCTAAATATGCTGGAGGTGTTGTGTGATATTAAAACACAAGTTGTGTTGTTGTTGTTGGAGACTGATTCCAAAATGTACCTGGCCCTGAGTCATTGCAGATGTGTGCTCGGTGACACGTGAGTGAACCTTGATGCTCTTCCTCCAGGCCCGGATGGCCACTTAGCAAGCAAACAAGAGTGTGACCTGGAGCATGTGGGAGGCTGAGACAGGAGGATTGCGGTCTGTGGACAGCCTCAGCCACTACTTAGTGAGGCCCTTTGCAACTCAGTGAGACCCTGTTTCAAAATAAAGAATAAAAAATAGGGCTGGGGGTGTAGCTTGGAGGTAGAATGCCCTTGGGTTCCATCCTCAGCACTGCAAAGAAAGAGAGAGAGAGAGAGAAGCAAGCAAATGGACTAACTTGGAATGGGGACCAATATCCTCATGGGAAGAAGTTAAACAGGCCCTATTATTTTTTATTTTTTATTTATTTCTGATATGAAAGGTTGAACCCAGAGGCATTCTACCTCTAAGCAACACCTCATCCCAATTTTATTTCTTATTTGGAAACCAAGTCTCAGGTTGCTGGGAGCCTCGCTAAGCTGACGAGGTTGGCTTTGAACCTGTATCCTCTTTGATCCTGTCTCAGCCTCCCAAGTTCTGGGGTTTCAAGCATGCAGCCATCACTCTTTCAAATGAAGCTAGCTGTGGTTAGATTGTGTTACTTCTGCAGGAGGATCAGAAGACTAAACCCCCTGCGGGGCCTCACTGAGACCCCTCCCAAGGGACAGTCTTCCACAAAGTGAGACCCACGCACACAACAGCTAAGAGGATGATGCACTGAGCTGTGGGTGGAAAACAGAGGTAGTGGCCTCGCCAAACACATATGCATTAGAGGGAAAGGTTTCCAGGCTGCATAAAACTAAACACACGGAAGACCCAATGCCTTTTTCCACTCCCAGAAAAAGGCCACCTCAAACCCTGTCTCTGGAGAGGGACTTCTTTGTTCTGCCCCATTGTCCACCCCAGAAGTGGCCAGTGCCAGCCAGTTTTCTCTGGACCTGCCCTCGCCCTTCCTATTATAGTCCTCTCTACACTGTGCTTTACTCCCCAAATAAACCTCTTCTAGTCCCCATCCGTGCTTCCTATGTGAATCCTTCTCTCAGAGGAGCAAGAAGCCAAGGAGGAAATTATTACCCAGTGTTATAGTTGGATATAAAATATCCCTAAAGAGCTCCTTTATTAATGTTTGGAGCTGATGTAATTGACTCATAAGGTTTGAAACCTCAAAAGTGGATCAATCTATTGTAATTGATTTACAATACAGTGGTACCAGGTTGGCTGGGAGGCTGTGGCTGGAGGAGCTGGTCCCTGGGGTGTGGCCTTGGGGATTATATACATGGTCCTTCCTCAACTCACACACATGCATTCTCTCTCTCTCTCTCTCTCTCTCTCTCTCTCTCTCTCTCTCTCTCCACCCTCCATGATGTGAAGAGAGCAGCCCACATGCTCTTTCTCTCTCTCTGCCTCCCGCCACCATGCACGGAATCCTGAGGTCCCCGGCCTCATGTGGACTGAGCCTGAAACCATAAGAAAATGAATCTTCTTTCTTCTAAGTTGCATGGTCAGTCTTTAGATAATAGCCGCAAGAATTTTGATGGATGCATCTGGCAACACTGACATCTAATTCTTGGGTGGTTTGGGGTCCCAAAATACTCTATGGTGGTTTGGGGTCCCAGAATACTCTCTGTGAATCTTAGTGGTATAGGTTGAATGTCTGTGTCCCCCTCCAAATTTCAGGTAAAGCCCTAAACCCCAGCATGGCTGTATTTGGCCTGGAAAGAAATAATAAATGAGGGCATATGTGTAGGGCTTTTGCCTGATAAGACTACAGTCCTTATAAAAAGAGGGCATGTGTGAACACAGGGAGAAGGTGGCATCTGCGATCCAGAGAGATGGCCTCACCAGAAACCCAATCGGATCATCACCCTTAGACTTCCGATCTCCAGAACGGAACAAAATCAGTTTCAACTCTTTAGGCAGCCCAGTCTATCATATTTTTATGGTGACTCAGACTGACATGCCAGCTCTGCTTGCCTTTCTGAAAACCATAAACGCGAGAGATTGTATAAAACACAACACGTGAAACCCAGAATTGGAATTTCAATGTAAAGAGTGGATCTACACTTGCTGACTACAGGAAAATTATATTGAAAGTTGAGCATAGGGAAGAGCTCAAGCCTTTGTGCACCGTGAGGACTGGCTGTGGGGGACGGTCTTCCAGCTGAACTGGGGGATGTGCCACAGCTGGGAGGAAGACTGATTGGGCACAGGTGGAGACAAAGAGGGCTCTCCCATCAGCTCCATCTTGAACCCTGGACTTTCCTGGGGACTGTCCTGAAATTAAGAAGTGGATTTGCAGTTTACCCAGATATCGTAGAACGAGGGAAAGGACACAGATCCCAGGTAACAGTGAAGAAGACATTAGTGTGAACGGTATCCTGCGCTGGCTTCTACCTAATGGTCCAACCATAGGCTGATTCTTCTGGCCCCCACAGGCCTTGTCTTTTTCTGTCCTTGAACCCCTGCATGGAGGAGCAAATTTCCTCCCCTGCAAATGGGCACCTCCACCCTCTGGGCTGCCACAGCCAGAATCTTAAGTAGGAAAGTTAGAAGAAAATGTCATCTGAGTCAATGCCCTCAACGAGTCCGCCATCACTAAAAGCCCGTTCAAGGATAATTGTGGACTCTGTCCTGTTATCAACCACCCCCACCGCCCCCTGGCAGCTGGGCTTAAGAACTCTCTGCCGACTGCTTCCCTGGGCTTTCCTCCTTAACTATTGCATCCCCGGTATCATCGTACACGTGCACAGACGCACCCTAAAAACGCAAGTACTTGTCGATTGCTATGTGCAAGACCCTGAAGACCTGCAGGCGGAAAGTGTTAAGTCGTGGTTCCTGCCCTCGAGCCGTGACAGTCCTGCTGGAAAGAGATAAATAAATATGTGAAAAATTAATCTGTAAGGCAAGAGTTAAATATTAGCAGCAGCAAGGCAAGAGATAGTCCTTTAGCCAGAGGCAGCTTAATCTGCCAATGGTGAGCCACCCCACCAGCCCCAGGCCAGGGCTGCTGCCCTCTGAGGGGTCCAGTGTTGCCTGCTCCCCAGGGAGAAGGAAGATTGGCCCCAAAGCCATCAGCCCCAGGAACTGGCAAAAAGAAACGCGAGCTCATTTATAGTCTTGGCAGCTCTTCTCTACCAAGTAAACAGCTTAACAAAGAGACCTTGATTTTGATGCTTTTAAAAATGGGAGTGAGGGTTGATTTACCCAGCGTCTGGCTTTTGCAAAAAAAAAAAAAAAAAACACACCATTTTGCGCTTTCAAAGTACTCTGTTCCCCCATCTCCTGGGGGGTAAATTGACTTTTAAATGCACGCAGCTACACACCCCAATCTCTGCGACCAAGATGGAGGCTAAAAAGTGTGCTAAAAAAGGTTTCTCTGTGAAGATGCTTGGTCCACAGGCACTCAGAGCTTCCTACCCCAGCAAGCACAAGAAAGCCCATAGAGTCCAGCCTGGGCAAGGCAGGCTCACGAACTGAGAAACCACAAGGGCAGCTTCACATCTGAGAGGAGAGGATGCCAAAAGAAGCCTTCCTACACCCACTGCTCTCTTCCGCACACACACGGGGAAGAGGTTGAGTACTTAAACACTGGTCCCAACCTAAGCACTGGGGACTCGTGGGGAGGGAGTCTGTACAGGCCGCTGGCAGGACTCAGTGCAGGATGCCGGCCACTCATCTGGCTCTCCATCCATCTATCCATCCCTCATCGCTCCCAGATGTTGTGTAGCACCCCTGCCGTGCACCTGGCACTCTGCTAGATGCTACTGTAGGGATCCAGGTTGATATCGACAATGGCCACCTGGCTCCCCATGCCATTTTGCCTGCCAGGTGACCCTGGCACACATTTCAAACCCTCAGGGACACACAAAGTTGTTGAGATCGTCGGCAAAGTGTGTTGGGCCGGCACTGATGCTTAGGCTATTGCTGTGGGTTTGGGGGTGGAGGTTTGCAGAGGAGGTTGTTATTGCTGTTATTTTGTTTTGCTTTTTGATACTAGGGATTGAACTCTGGGGTGTTCTATCTCAGAGCTACAGCCCCAATACCTTTTAATTTCTTATATTGAAACAGGGTCTTGCTAAGTTACTGAGGCTGGCCTTGAACCTGCCATCCTCCTCTCTCAGCTTCCCAAGAACCGCGATTATGGGCATGTACCGCTGCAACCAGACAGACTGTTTCTTTTCTTTTTTCCTTTCTTTCTTTCTTTCTTTCTTTCTTTCTTTCTTTCTTTTTTTTTTTTTTTTTTTTTTGGTACTGGGGATCGGACCTCAGCAATTCAGTGATACTCTCAGCAACCTAGAGAGACCCTGTTTCAAAATAAACTAGGTCTCAGGGTACAGCTAAGAGGATGAATATCCCTGGGTTCAATTCCAAGTACCAAAAACAAAAACAAACCTAAAGTTGGAGGAATTGCAATGTGATTTTGAGACTTAACATAAAGCACAAGAGGCCAAGCAGTGTGGTATTGGAAAAAGGAAAAATGTAGATCAATTGACTAGAATATAAAATCCAAAAATAGAAACACCAGCATATGGCTGGTTGACTTTTAACTAAGGCAAAAAGATAATTCATGGAGAAAGGCCAGTCTTTTCAACGAACGCTGTGAGAACAACTGGATATATAAATGCACAAAATAAAAAAAAACCTCAACCCCATACCTCACACCATATACAAAAGTAAATCTACACGATAGGCTTAAATAAAAGCCTGAAATTATAAAACTGAGATGAAAATACAAAGCAGAATCTTTCTAACCTAGAAATTAGGAAAAGATTTCTTAGATGAGATAAAAAGCAGTAACCCAACAAGCACAAATGAATACATTGAACGCCATCAAAATTAAAATCTACTCTTTGAAAGGCACCTAAGAAAGTGAAAATCTGCTAAATATATATCTGACAAAAGATAATATCCCAACTATTTTTAGATCTCAAAACACAAGAAAACAAGGCAGTTTTTAAATTAGGCAATACAGCCGGATGTAGTGGTGCAAGCTTGTAATCCCAGCATTTGGTAGACTGAGACAGGAGGATCACGGTTTGCAGACAGCCTCAGCTACTACTTAGTGAGGCCCTTTGCAACTCAGTGAGACCGTGTTTCAAAATAAAGAATAAAAAATAAAGGCTGGGGTATAGCTCGAAGGTAAAATTCCCCTGGGTTCCAACCCCAATACGGAAAAAAAAAATTCAAAATATGTTTGAACAGGCACTTTACTGAAAAAGAAATTTGGGTAGTAAATAAGTGCAGGGAAAGACACTTAACATCAGTAGGAAAATATAAATTGAACCATAAGGAGATACTACTATATGCCTACAAGAATGGCTCTAATTTAGAAAAAGAAACAAAATACTGATAGTAAGTATCCAGAAAGATGCTGAGCAATTAGGACTTACATTCTTCTGGTGGGCACTTTGAAAATAATTTGCCAGTTTGTAAAGATTTAAACACACCTCTACCATATGATCCAGTCATTTTGCTTCTAAAGAAATGAAAACATATGCCCACATAAAGACTTGTGCATGAGTATGCACAAAACTGTATTTCTCGTAGCCTTAAACTGGAAACAACTAAATGTCCTTCAGCAGGTGAATGGAGAAATACACTGTGGCACATCCATACCATGGAATACTACTCGGCAATAAAAAGGGATGGACTCCTGACACATGAACATCATGAATGGATCTGAGAAGGACGAGGCCGAGTGAAAGACAGGAAAGGTTCTTATATGGTTTTATTTATATGCCAGGAGCTAGAGAAGGGAGGAAGTTTGGCTTCACAGAAACGAGAGGACATTTGGGAGATGCTGGAAATAGTCTGTCTAAATTTTACAGATGTAAATCACACTTCAATAAACCCACCTTTGAAACTTTATAAGTATCAATGCAATATTTAGGAACCGTTTCCTCTTGTTTTGGCAAAAGTTAATTATTGACGTAAGAGAAAGGAAGCTTTGTTTATAGCAATCTCTTCTGATTGATGCATGACTAAATACCTAAATTTTTCAGTATGTAAATCACACTCCAATAAACCTGCCTTTAACACTTTATAAGTATTATTGCAATATTCAGGAACTGTTCCCTCTTTTATTTTAGCAAAAGTTTATTATTAACGCAAGAGAAAGGGAGCTTTGTTTATAGCAATTTCTTCTGATTAATTCATGACTAAATGCCATACTTTGTATACAGGGAGCTATAAATACAGACACCGGTCACACTCCCATGGAACACGGCGCTCACTGTATCTGACAAGGAGGTCTTAGCGGCCCTGCTTCTATAATAGTCCCCGGCACAGAACAAAGGGGAGAAAGCCGGTAGTTAGAATCATTATTTTTCTGCTTCTGACATGTATCCGGAAGCACAGTCAGGGGAGGTAGGCCAGGCCAGAATCCTGATTGCTTCTGTTTCACACAGGCAGACGCAACGTTGACGAGCTTGCTAAAAGTCACGTGGCAGGTGGATGCAAGCCCTGAACTTGAATCCGCATCTTTTATTTTATTTTTTTTTTTACCATAGAAAACGTTGTAGATTTTCCTTCATCTTTGCTCCAACGGCATCAGAGTGAAGAGCAGGCAGCGGGAGGCAGGGCCCTAATTGGAAGCCCACTTGAGGGGGAAATTGGTGAGCAGGCAGGAAACTTGTTTACAGGCTCATGGTCTATTTTGAGAACTGAAGGGCCGCCTGCACCTGGGCGCTGGGAGCCCGTGAGGGGTGTGGGTCCGGGTGTGACTGGACACACCAGTCGTGAGGTGGACAAAGTCCTGTGGAGTCAGGTGTCCTGATCCCCAGTCCCAGCCCACCCACAGTTGCTGCTGTGAGGACCAGTCAGGCATCCCCTGAGCCCAGGAGCTCAGGAGGGACTCCATGAGCAGGCGCTGCCAGGCAGGCCGAGCGCCCCTCTGTGTGGTCTGGAGGAGCTGACGGTCTGAGGGTCTCAGGGAGACGCAGACACCTCTTTCTCCCCTGTAGCCATCTCTCCCAGAAGTTGGCTCCATTTTGGTCATCCCAGGCAGCGCAGCCCAAAAGAAGCAGCTCTAACCACCACACAATCGAGAGATTGCAAGCATTTTCAGAAGAGTTCTGAGAGGAAAACAAAGCAAAAATGAGTCTGTGGAGAACAGTGCTATGAATTAAATTGTGTGTGTGCCCCCCCCATACACACATCTATGTGGAAGCTCTGGTCCCCAGTATCTCAGAATGTGAACTTATTTGAAAACAGGCTTGTTGAAAATAGAATTACATTAAGATGAAGACATCCTGGAGTGAAACTGGGGACATCAGCACGCTGGGAGATACTAGCATACCCCCCCCAAAATGCATGAGATTCTAAGAGGAAGGAGAAGAGAACAGAGGTCAGGTGTGTCGAGTAATCAGGGTGGACGGCCAGACAGCACCCATGACAGGAAGCTGATCACCGAGGGAGGGCCATGGGGCAGCAGCAGGTGGGCCGCCTCCCATCCCTCACTGTGCCCTGGACCACACACATCTGGCTGGTCCAGGCATCAGTATCTGGGAGAGAAACGGGCCCAGCCTGGGGGCTGTGGGATTTTTAAGCTGAATGATTATCAGGGCACTGGCTGTTCCCCTAGCCTGATTGGGGCTAGGATCCAACAGCAATACCACATGGTGGGATTTGGGCCCCAGCATGGCCCTACCACTCCAGCAGTGTGATTAGGAGCCCTCCAGCCTCCTACTGTCATTATCAGGGGCTGGAGTCGGAGCCCCACCACTATGGGTTTTATGACACAGAGACTTCCGAATCCAACAGAATTGACTGCCTCGGGCACTTGGCTTCAGTGAGTCTCCATGGAGCTTTGCAACAGACCAACCGGCGAGGGAGCTGGTCTTGCATGAATTCACTCTCCTCTCTAAATGCAAGAGTCAGTAGTGAGCTTACAGGAGCTCACGCTGCAGGAATGAAGCCAGCCAGGAAAGTGTTGAGTGTGAGCGCCTCTCTAGCAGAAGTTCTGAAGGATTCTGTATGCAAGGCCTGCAGCACCCAGGGAACCCTTCAGCTGAGCTGAAAGGAAGGCAGCAACTCATCAGCGTATGAGAGAAAGGAGACACCACGCATGGGGGTCAGAGCAGGTGACCGTGGAGGTGTGAGACACCAAGCCCCTTAGCGAACAAAAACTATAATCTACATCTATATATGTATGTATAAATATGCATGTATGCATAAATATGTGTATATATATATATATATATATATGAAGATGTGCCTTTTTTAACTGATGTAGGCTTATCATAGTACACACTGAATGTGGCTCAGCCCTCCTGAAAGTCAAAGCAGAAAGGAAACTCACCTGGTTGGATCTTCTCCACTCTCTCATATAAATGAATACCCAGCTGGTGCAGAGCGCTATCTTCCAAAAGTGCTACCTCCATAGACTTGGTCTGAGAGCTGAAAGGACTTTAAGTCACAAGCAAAGTGGGCAGTTAGGTCTACTGTCTTGTCTTTCAAAGTCTCAGCAGCCTAAATAATATTAGGAGTAGCAATAAATAACATTCTAAACAAAACCCAGTACAGAATCATATTATAGGTAGATTCCTAACCACCGTATATCTGCTGACATCAGAATTACTTAGGGTTGAAGCTAAACTGCCAAGTCAGAGACCTTAAAGAACGGTGGCTTCAAGCAGAACCATGTAGGTCTTCACCGCAGCAATCTGGATGTGAGCCCTGATCCAAGCCTGGGAGTTTCTCTGCTCAATGAGGTTATTTGTGGACCAGGTTCCTTCTGTCTTGTGGGTTTGCCATCCCCTATTCTGCCACCACTGTGCACATGGTTAACACCAGAGTCTAGAACCACTTCTCCTTTCCAGCCAGGAAAGGGGACAAGAATGAGGACAACAACATCCTTCACTTTGAAAAAGAGTCTGGAATTTGCAGGTACCACTTCCTTGCACATCCCATCTACCCAAAGGTAATGCCATGGACATGGTTAGCTGCAAGAGAGGCAGGAAACCGAGTGGTCTCTAGTGGTTGATCTGGCTGAAGCTCAGAGGCTCCTATTGCCAAGAGAAGAGGGTAGTGGGCAGTCTCTGCCTCAACACATCCATCACAGAGACAAAGCAGTGAAGGGTCAAATACCACATAGCACAGTAAGGTTCTGGGCTTACCAGTTGCATGGTTTTTATAAAAACTGAACTCTGTTACTAACTTTCAACTGTGGGTGAAGAGGAGGGAATACCAGCAATGCATGGAAGCTTTCACTAAATTCTCCAAGCACCAGGTTCAAGTTTCAGCTCCATTCAGTCCTCTCCTGAATTAAAAATCAACTCCAGCAGGAAGTCAAGGGGGAAGATGGTGTGCCTTCCTGCTACTTCCTTCTTAGATGGCAGTATGGTAGGATGTTGAGGTGACCAAGTCAAAGTGGGTCCTCTGTCTGGATAAGTTATGGCTTCTGCAAAGAAATCTGATTCCAAATCACTCATTCATTCATTCACCACCCTTGTCGGTCTTCTCTCTCCTCCTCACTGGGGAAACAGTCAAGGCCAGCCATCTCCATTTCTCTGGCCTGCATCCACAACGAGGTACGAGGGTGCTCCCCTGGAACAGAGGCCCCACTCAAAACTCACAGTTCTAAGAAAAGCAGAGAGGCTATATCGATCAAGTGACTCTGCAAACAGCTTCCAGCAAACCAAGGGATAGCACGATCCATGAACTAAAGTCTCCATGACCTGCTCAGGATGCCCCCTCTTCTGAAAGCCTCCTGAGCCTTCCAAAGAAGGAAGAGATTCCTCACGCTCCCGAGCCCCAGATTGCGCAACCTGACCCTCTTGGGGACGCGGAGCACCTTCAGCCACATGTCACAGCTAGTTTATTTATCTCTCTCCCCAGCTAGATTGTAAGCACTTGTCTGGCTCACAAGAAGTAAGCTGAGCGGGTGTTACTGCCATTTTAAAGAAGAAGCAGGTCTGAGAGGTGGGAAGGTTTGCTTGGGCTGAGGTGGGTGACCAAATGAAGCTTGTCTGAGCCCCAAGTTCTGGCCTTTACTATAACACACATTTTTAAATCAACTGAGAGTCCCCGAAGAATCATAACTTTTTTAAAGTCATGTAAGTCCAAATTTCGCATCCTTTTTGGAAAGCTGTGTGACAGGCTTAACTCCTTAAACATCAAAACGTTATTGAGAAACATATATATGAGGCAAGATGACTCATACCCACATCTATATCTAGAATACTTAAACTATTCACATAGCAGTAATAGCTTCAAGTTCTGTAGCAGAGAGATTAAAAGACAGTTAAACTCTTGATATAAAAATCACTACAAGAAGTTTCCACTTCCTGTGTGTCAACAGGAGGAACTTGTGGACCTGTGCCACAGCAAACCTGGTGAAAATTTCTTTCTTTTTTTTTTCTTTTTCTTTTTCTTTTTCTTTCTCTCTCTTTTTTTTTTTTTTTTTTTTTTGTGGTACTGGGGTTCCTGAAAGCCCTTCTACCTCCGGGTTACACTCCCAGACCTATTTTTACATTTTTATTTGGAAACAGGGTCTCCTCAGCCAGTGCGCACGGCTGGCTTCAAACCTGCGCAATCCTCCTGTCTCTGCCTCCCAAGTGCAGGGATTACAAGTGTGCGCCACCACGCCCGGCAAAAAATTTATTTCTTTAAAAAAAAAAAAACCTACCATTTAGCCGGGCATGGTGGCACATACTTGTAATCCCAGTGCTTGGGAAGCTGAGACAAGAGGATCACACAGGTTCAAAGCCAGCCTCAGCTACTTAGTGAGGCGCTTAGCAACTTAGTGAGACACTGTTTCCAAATAAAGTATAAAATAGGTCTGGGAGTATAGCCCGGAAGTAGAAAAGCCCCTGGGTTCCACCCCCAGTACCACCAAAAAAAAAAAATAAATAAAAATAACCCTACCATTTCAATTCACTGGAGATAATTCTAAAGGCAGAGAACAATGAAATGCGTATTGAAGAAACTCTACAAGAACTCAGCAAGAAGAGTGAGAGTCTGTAGCATCTGAACCACCACTTGTGCCCTCCTCCTGCCCCCGCTCAGGGAGACTAAGACTCGAAACAGGTGCAGCCGGCAGCACAGAGCTCCACTGCGGGGTGCTGTATGTTCCCATCTTCCTGGGAGGCGCAGGATGTGGGCTTCGGGCTTTTCTCATGTCGCCCCCTCAGCAATGCAGCGGGACTCTTAGAAACCCCCCGTTGCAGAAGCAAAGTTCGAGGCTATTGCAGCAGAGAGTGGGCGCTCCCTTCAAGACTCATGCAAACCCCCAAACCAGCAGAGACTGCAGTGAAAAGCATTAGGAGGAGACTAGTAGACTCGCTAGAGAGCCAAGATGGCAAAGTTTGTGAGAGAGGGCCACGTTCAGTGGGATCACACAAATGGAATAGCAGGAAAATCTGACGTAGGGGAAAAGATCAGATAGTGGAACCTAAGTGCAGATTTAGCAGACAAACCTCAAGGTAGCCATTATAAATGTGTTCAAAGAACTCAAGGAAAACTTTAGTAAACCGAGATGGGCACAAGGTCAGAAGACGTGTGATAACAATGTCTCATCAAATAGTGACACCAGTAAAGAGACAGAATTTTTTTTTTGTTTTTTAGAAATATAGGTGTTTATTATTAAGCCAGAGAAAAATAGGAAATAGGCAGGTTAGCTCCTGCACCAGGGAGGGGCTCTTGAAAGGGAGCAGACACTAAAGTCCTGTGGGAGGGGGAGCCTTTCTTCTCAGAGGTTCTCCAGTGCACTCTGTTGTTATTGGTAAGGATTGTGTTTGGGGGGGGGGGCACTGAAGAGATAGCAATTCTAAACAAGAACTCCAAATAGAAATTCTGCAGTTGAAATGTATAATAATGGAAATAAAACTTTCACTAGGCTAATGACAGACTTCAACTGGCAAAAAGAATTGTCAAACATAGGGGCCAGGAATGTGGCTCAGTGGTAGAGAGCTTGCCTAGCATGTGTGAGGCCCTGAGTTTCATTCCAACACTGAAAAGATAAAACAAAACAAAACAAAAAACCCTTGAGGATAGATAATAGGCATTATGCAACTTGAAGAACAGAGAAAATATATGAGGAAAGATGAATACAGTCTTAGAACAACGTAGGATACCATTAACTGAACCAACCAATATATACATAATGGGATTACCGAACGAGCAGAGAGAAAGGCGCAAAAAACACTCAGAGAAATCATAGCTGAGAATACCCCAAATCTGATGAAAAACATTAATTGATATACCTAAGAAACCCGACAAATTCCACTCTAGGAAGAAGACAGGATCACTCGCAATAGATACATCACAGTACAAAGACCAAAGGCCAGAGACAAGAAGAAAATCTTGAAAGCCACAAGAGAAAAATGAATCATTACTAACAAAGGGGCCATGATCTGACCAACAGCTGACTTTTCATAAAAAATAACGGAGTTCAGGAGTCAGTGGGACAACATTCAAAGTACTCAAAGAAAACAGCTGTCAACGGAGAATCCTACGCTCCTATCTTTCAAAGATAAAGGCAAAACAAAGACATCCCCAGGTAGACAAAAATAGAGAATTTTTGCTAATAGCATTCACTGCCTTACCAAAAAAAAAATTTAAGTTCTTCAGACTGAATGCTAGTAGCCCAAGAGGTCATTCAAATCCACGCGAAAAAAAGAAGAACACCAGTATGGATCATTATACAATTATAAAAGACATTATCAATGCCTATTTCTTTTTCTTTCCCCCATTCACTGGGTTTAAAAGCAATCATATGAAACCATATGTACTTACTTGTATTTTTAGATCTATAACATATAGAAATGAAACATTTATCAATAACAGTACAAATGAGGTGGGTGGGAACAAAGATATATTGGGCTAAGAAAATGGCTCCATATGGTAACACAATTAACAGGAACAAATGAAGGGAACCAGAAATAGGACCTGGGAATTGAAAATAACAAAAGCTATAAACACGCACTTGCTCTCCCTTCCTCTCTCAGGTTCCTTAAATGACAGAACATTACATAACATGGCAATGTATTGTTGGGTTTGTAACATATGTGGATACAATATGTTAACCAATAATACCACAAAAAGATGGGAGCTGGAATAGAACTACACAAGAGGAAGGTTCCTAAATCTCCCTGGACTTAAGTAAGTATAAAACTACAGTGGATTCTGATCAGATATCTCTATGGTGAACCGCTGAGTAACCGTGCAGGGTAACTCCAACAAAATACAGGAAAAAAAATAATTAATTAAAATGTTGCATTGGAAAATATTCACTTATGGTAAAGAAATAAGTAAAGGAGAAATTGGAGAACAAGAAAAGTATGAGACATATAGAAAACACAAAGCCAAAGAACAGATATGTAAAGCCAACTACCAACCGTGTTGGCTCCATGGCAATGTTCAGTCAGCGACAAAATGCATGTGCCATGGCCGTCCCTAAGACTGTAATGGAGCTGAAAATTTGCTGTTACCTAGTGATGCTGTAGCCATTGGGATACTGTATTGCAACACATTACTCCTGGGATTTGGGTTTGTGGTGCTGCTGGGGTAAATAAACCCACTGTACTATCAATTTTATAAAAATACAGTACATGTAATTATGGACAGTACATGATATTTGGTGATAATAATGACCAGGCTACTGGCTATGCATTTACCATACTATACTTTTCATTGTTATTTTAGAGTGTGCTCCTTCTACTGATTAAAAAAAAAGGAGGGGGGTGCTGTAAAACAGTATGTCTGTTAGGATTTTGTTCTGGAATGTCCCCCAAAGTCTCATGTGTTCAGATACGGAGCCTTGAGATCAGAGCGTGAGGGCTTTGACCTCCTCCATGAGTTAACCCACTGATTGCTGAATGGACTACTGAGCAGTAGGTTTGAGGAACAGGTCACCGGAGATGTTCCCTGGAAGGGTTTCTCTTCTCTCCAGCCCTTTTCTTCCACCAAACCCTCCTACTATGATGTTTCTGCCCTGGAGCCAGTTGACTATAGACTGACCTTGAAACCATGAGCCAAGTTACTCACATCAGGCATTTTCGTCACAACCCTGAAAGATGACTCACGTATTGCACTAAGCCAGCAGCAGCCTCAGACATCTCCTGTCTACTATGTTCATTGATTACATCGAGAAGCCATGTCATCAGGTAATTTGACCTACACCATCTAGGTAAGTGCATTCCATGATGTTCACACAGCAATGAAACCCCGATGACGCATTTCTCAGAAAGCAACCTGTCGTTAAGTGACGCATAACTGCACATCAACAGTAACGTTAGATGAAGATGGATTAAACAGCCAGGGGAAATTCAGAGAGTCAAGCCGACCACAGTATATGCTACCTAGAGGAGACACACTTGAGATTCAAAGATACAACTAAATTGAAAGCATTTCCTGCTGGGCACACAAGAAGGCCCATAAGAACAGGACACCAGTGGGTGGGGGGGTGCATGTTATAATCCCGAACTTGGGAGGCTGAGACAGGAGGATCGAAGACTTGAAGTCAGCCTGGGTAACTTAGCAAGACCCTCCGATATGTAGAATGATCCTATTTCAAAATAAGAGATTAAAAGGGCTGGCGTATATCTACGTGGTAGAATGTCCCTGAGTTCAATCCCTAGTACCTCCCCTCCCCCAAAAGCAATAATGGCCCCCTAAACAAAGAGCAGGAGAGCTCTACCATGGTTCAAGATCCTTAACCTCGTTTCATAGAAGGCAACACGCACAGATTCCAGGATCGGAAGTGCCTGTCTTCTTGGGTACAATTTCTCAGACCACCATGGGTGCTGACAGTGTTAGCCCCCGCCCACCTGTCACCTGGATCTCAGCTCCCTGTCATTTAGTAGGCCACAGAGAGGAAGGTGGGTGGGGCCCTCCTGGTTCTGACCTCTTCAAGTGCCCCTGGGGGCGGGGTGCAGAAGCAGGATGCCCACCCTGTCTCAAGCAGCTTCCCTCGCTGCCGCCTCCTCTGAGTAAGGCCTTCAGTGACTGCCTTCCCCACGGCTCCACATCACTCTTACAACAGGGCCATTAACCAGATATGGTCCTCAAATCTTCACCTTGGGAAAGAACTGAAAACTGGAGCTTATTCATTTCCTGGGGCTGCCACCAGTCATGGCAGCTGTCTGGCTTAGAGAAGCAGAAATGCGTTCCTTTGCAGTCCTGAGGCCAAATGGAGGAGCTGGCAGTGCGGGGTCCCTGAAGCCCCATGCAGAGCCCCCTTGCCTCCTCCTTAGAGCTCCTTGGCTTACAGCGGCATCACTCCCATCCCGGCTTCTACCACAGATGCCCTTCTCCTGTGCATCTCAGAGTCTCTGTCCTTCTAGGCTACCCTTCAAGGTCCACCTAGATCTAGTGTATCAACTTAATTACATCTGCAAAGACCCTATTTCCCAAGAAGTCCTCATTCAGAGGTACCCGGGGTTAGGACTTTAACATTCGTTCTGGGGAATGATGCAGCCACGCAGGGCAGGACAGGGGAAGAGAGGCCACCATTTGAGGAGCGCCTACCAGGCCCAGGTGTCAACTCACTGTTATGTAATCTTTCCCACAATCCAGCGACACAGGAATTGTTCTCCTCAGTCAAAAGGGGAGGACGCCGAGGCCTAAGGATGTCACACGAGGGTCCCAAGGGTGCACAACCCATAGGTGGTATAGGTAAAGTGCACTCCTAAACCTGCCTTTTTGCCAACTCTGGCGACATTTGCACCCCTGTGCTACACCCTATGACTCATGCCAGCAAGTCCCTGGCAAGCTGGGCCCAGGAGGGACAGCTCCCAACCCCCAGTAGAAGGCCCCTTCAGTCCTGGTAAACAGACTGTATCTGCGGACAATCCTTAACTCCTGTGAGCGGATTTGTTATGATTGAAATTCTGTTTCCTGCTGGGAGCAGGACCAGGGTTTAAGAAGCATCCCTGTGACTCACGGAGACTGGACTGGCTGCCTGGGGGACATCAAAACAGGAGGTGCTCAGAGAGAGACACATAGCTGAAGGCTGAGCTGGCATCTGATGACGTGCCAGGCCAGGCGTTTAGGCCAGAACCCAGCCCCCCGACCCAGGGCATCTTTCCTAGGAGGGATGGGCCAGCAGGCCCCAGGGTGATCCCTGGAGGGAATGTTTCCTGTGCAGCAGCAAGAGCTACAGAAAGCACAGAGACGGGCGGAGACCCAAGACCACAGGCGTGAGCCCTCACCCGGGCAGAGCCCGCTGCCTGCATCCCACAGATACTGGAGGCTTAGGTGCAGGTAGGCCAGCGAGGGCCCAGAGACCCGCAGGCAGGGTTGGGCTCAGCCACCTCCTGAATCACAATGCAAGGCACGTTCCACCCGGTTGACAGAAGTCAAGGCCCAGGGAGCAAATGAGAGAAGTCCTGGGGCCTCAGCGAGGCTCGGCAGAGCCCAGGGAAGTGTTCCTGAAAGAACTGGGCCATCTGCTCTTTGAGAGCCCTTGGGCACACAGCAGGCCCAGCACCCACAGCCCGGCCCAGCTCTCCACAGTCCCTCCGAATGGCCGAGGGGAGGCTTGGGCAGCTCACAGTTCCTGAGCATCGTGCATCAGCACCTGCCCACCTCGCGCTCAGTCACTCCATTTTGTCTCCTTTCCCCAGGTGATGGCGCAGTGAAGTTTTCGATGCCCAAGAGCTGCCTGTGCCTCGCCGTGCGAGCCTGGAAATGCCCCCTCTCTCTCAGGCGACAGCGACAGAGGCCGTGGTGCCCCCCTCCCCCACCTGTACCATTTTCTCATCCTGCACACAATGTTGTTTGGGAAAAAGGAATAAGAGACGCACTCTTGCTCTTCTTCACGATCATCTGGTAAATGTCTCCCTTCTGCCCAAGACGCACAGCAACACGAGAGCAGACGAGGCCCATCTGTTCCCCTCTCGTGTCCCTGGTGTCCGGCATGTCTTGGATGCTCCATCCATCTTTGCGGCCTGACAGCCTCCCACCGCAGGCTCCAGCTGCGGCTCCAGTGCCATCAGGGATTGAGTGTCTACAACCCTCCCGGAGGTGAGCTAAGTGTTTCCCCACGGAGTCCTGGTCAGTCTTCATGGCCTTGAAAGCTAGGGATGGTTATCCCCACTGGGCCCAGGACTGGGCCACTATGTTTGGTCCCAAGGTTACAGAGCTCCAGAATGAAGGAGCAGATGCAATGTTCAAAGCTAGTGCAACCTGCAGCCTGCTAAGAGCTGGAGGCCAAGGGGGTGGAGTCTCCGCAGGAGGCGGGAAAGGGAGAGCCTAAAACCCTGCCTGCTGTTAAGTGCTAGGTGGAGTTCTTGGGTCCTTGCACATTCTTCAACAAATAAGGGGAACGTGATCCTGCTTTCTCTCTTACAGAGGAGGTAACAGGCTCAGAGAGACTGCTTACTTGCCGGAGCCCGGCATCTGCAGCCAGCAGGGCAGGCAGGGTGTGGACCTGACTCAGTTTCATGTCTAGACCCCAGCTCCATCCACCTCCACAGACCAGACACCCGATTTGCTACAGTGCCCCAAATTCACACCCTGAAGCCCTAACACCCCCTGCCAGGTGACTGGATTAGAGGTACAGATTAGAGGTAAATTGAGGTCAGTAGGGGTGGAGCCTTGGTCTAGGAGAACCTGTGCCCCTGGAGAAACTTCAAGGGAACTCTCTCCTTCTTTTTTCTTTTTCTTTTTTCTTTTGTACTGGGGGTGGAACCCAGGGGCTTTTTTATCTCCAAGCTACACTCCCAGACCTATTTTATGTTTTATTTGGAAACAGGGTCTCACTAAATTGCCGAGAGCCTCACTAAGTAGCTGAGGCTGGCTTCGAACCTGCACAATCCTCCTGCCTCAGCCTCCCAAGTGCTGGGATTATAAACTTGCGCCACCACGCCTGACTTCTCTCCTTCCCTAACGTGAGCTCATAGCCTGAAGGCAGCCATGGGGAGCCAGGAAGAAGGTCCCCCCCAACCCAGCCATGCTGGTACACCCTTCTCAAACTTCCGGACCCCAGAATATCAGAAAACCCACACCTATTGTTTAACCCACCCATGTTGCCGTGGCAGCGGGAGCTGACTAGTACAAACCTTTTCAAATGCCAAGCGGCCCTGTTGAATGGGCAGCTCCCAAGCCTTCTCTCCCCATTGCTGAGCGCCAGATTAGAGGAAAACAACCACTTTCATATCTCTCAAGGGCCTCATAGAGTTTATAGAGGAGTGAGGGACAGGAGCCTCCTGGTTTAACTTCCTCATAAAGGATTTATGGGGTGCGAATGCTCCCCAAGAGCACTCTCCAGAATCCTTTCACACAATCCCTCCCAGCTGAAGACTGACTTACAAATCCCCAGCCCCTCTTCACCCTCTCCCTGATGCAGCCATCTTGTCTTCTCCCAAGCACCTGTTCTCCAGCATCCCTCAAACCTTCCCAATTAATGCTGTCTGCACCAGGACACTGAGCAAGGGGCTGGGTCATCTCCCCATCTCATGGTAAGAAAGCTGGGAGTGTCCCTGGCTTGCTGAGTGGCAGCAGTCCTTGAACTCCACCCGCGCTGCCTGCTTCCCACATCAATGCTGAGATAAACATTCTCATTTTGTATAATGTAAGTACGTACATTTGAATAATTTTTGTTAAATAAGTGAATCAATTTATGGGCAAACAATTAAATGCAAAATGACAACTAGATGATTAGAGCTATTTGAACATCAGCTGGAGATAGAAATAACACAAAGATGAGGAGATGTGTCTATAACACAAAGAAGGAGGAGGGAGAGGAGGAGGAGGAAGGAAAGGAGGAAGAGAAAGGGAATGAAGGGGAGGAGGGAGAGAAGAATGGAGAGGAAGAGGGAGAGGAGAAGGGAGAGAGGAGGAGGGAGAGAAGAAGGAGAGAGAAGAGAATGAAGGGAGAGAAGAAGGAGGGAGAGGAGGAGGAAGGAAAGGAGGAAGAGAAAGGGAATGAAGGGGAGGAGGGAGAGAAGGAGGAGGATGGAGAGGAAGAGGGAGAAGAAGAGGGAGAGGAGGAAGAAGAGAAGGAGGAAGGGTAGGAAAAGGAAGAGAAGACATGGGAGAGAGAAGAAAGAGGAGGGGGATAAAGTGCATGTTACCCCTGTCCTGTTCAGCTGAGGTTCCTAGTGACCATCATTCAATTCCATTCTGTTTCACAGTCACTGACAAAGGGCCCCGTGCCAGGCGTCAGGCTACTGCGGGGCTCAGAGATGACTCAGCTACCGCCCCTTTGAGACTCAAGGCACTTTGTCACAGCGCCACGAAGTTGCACTAACTCACCAAGCGAGAGCGAGAGCAGGGGTGGAGGTGTGCCCTGGCTCCCACCACCGACACGCCAGTGACTCCAGGTGCCGACCTCCGCACACCCTCACCGGCGCACGCTGGGTGTGCTGGACACGCCACATTGGTGTATTTGCAAGATGCCCCATGGTTTACGATGTATTCTACATTCCATTTCTTATCTGTGCTTTAAAATACCTTGAGAAGAAGGTATTGTGACGGGGTCCATTTTACGAAAGACGACAATACTTTTCACAGGGATAAAGTAACTCGCCCGAGGTCACGCAACCAGTGAGTGACCCAGCAGAGGTCTGAACTCAGATATTTCTGGTCCAAATATAGTGCTCTCTGCACCCTTCCAGGTTGCTACTGGGTTCCTTGCCAGGAGCCTCCTGTATACACAAATACAAATGTCTAGCTTGGCACATCGTGTCTGGGCACATTTGAGCTTCGCTGTGTGAACCCAGTGTGCCCTTTGAAGGAAACTATTTGCACCTGTTTCAGAGGGGGGTGGAAGCTGGTGAACCTCAGGCTGGGCCCTGTGAATGCTGACCTGTTCAAATGCCAGTTGGCACCCTGGGGTCACGCCGGAGGCCTCTGGGGCTCTCTTCAGACCCCTGCCCCTGAGCTTCCCCACCCGCGTCCTACCACATCCTCGCCACATCCTGAAGTCTCCCCGCCGTCCTCAACAAAGATATAACTTCAGATGGATTGGGCAATTCTCAGCAGACTAGAATGGCGCCCCGGCCCCTTGGCAGGTGTCAGGGCTGCTGAAGCAAGTCCTCGTGGCTCCCAGCAGCCCCGCACACCTCTTCAAAAGTGAAAAATGACTCTAACCTGCGCGGTAGACGTGACAGCAGAAATGGAGTTTCAGATCTATATTTTGAAGTGTTTCGTAAAGCAGTCCACTGGAAATAGAAACGCGTTTGCTTTTTTAACCAAGATGCAAGAAGAGGCTCCTTCCCGAGCTCTCCGAGGGATCCTGTTCTGGGAGGGGGTGGGGAGATGTGATTCCTGGGGCAACATGGAGATCTACATGGACCTCGCTCATGAATGTTTACCCCAATATCTAATTATCCCATTCAAACCCCAGTACATTGTCTTCTAAATTCCTAAGTGGTTTAATAATAGAATTGCTTCATTAACTCTGATGCATGCTTGGAAATCGGGCAAAGAGATTAAAACAGCTAGAAAAACAAGGCTCTACAGAGATGTGAGTTCCAGAGTTGCAAACGCTCACAAACATGGCAGCAGAGACAGTTCTACTGAGAACAATAGACTCGGCCTCCAATCCAGTGGCCACCCAGGCTTGTTCCGATGTCTCTGCTCCCTGAAAGCCGGCCCTGCTTCCTCCCAGAGATGGGGCCTTCTTCCTCACCCTCCCTATTCCCCGCATGTGCTTCCTTCCCACCCTGTGTGGACCAAGGTCCCCAAGCGGTTTCAAACACTCCCATGGCCTGGCTAACAGGGTCGCCACTGCAGTAAGACTCCTGCTTCCAGAGAATATCCAATCCAGAGAAGGAAATCCCCGAATCACCAGGCTCAGGGCCAAGGGAGCAGGTGCTTCCCAAGCCCTCTTGCTGAGCCCCGTGGTGTACAGAGGGTTCAAGGGCCTCTGGCTGGAGTGGACTAACAACCACAGGTCCCCTTATAGAAGGGATCCCCCCCTTATAGAAGGTCATATGTGCTTGCAGGAGCCATGGGCTTTTTCTATACTAGGATGATGTTGATGATAATGATGATGGTGTTGTTGATGATCATAAAGATGATGATGATTTTGGTACTTGAGATTAAATCCAGAGGCATTCTACCTCCATTCTACCACCATACCCCCAGGCATTTTTATTTTTTATTTGGAAACAGTATCTAAGTTACTGAGAATTTCACTAAGTTGCTGAGACTGGCCTCCAACCTGCCCTCCTTCTATTTCAGCCTCCCAAGTCCTGGGATGATAGGCATGCACCACGATGCCTGGCTTCTATACTATTGTCGAATAATACTATTCCTTCGGGTAAATTCTTCTCATGTCTGTAACTCATGTGTGCATTTGCACAGGTGCCAGTCACTGGAGAGGGGCAGCGTACAGGGCTGCGGTGTCTCTGTTTCGTTTGTATTGAAAAAACAAAAAGCCGGAGAGGAATCATGATGTGACCATGTGACATCACAGAGGGGCCAACCTGGGACTAGAAACCAGGAGTCCAGCTCCTTTCTCCCTGCCCTGAAGGTGGCTCCTTCACTCAGGGGAGTCCCAGAGGTGCCCCCGCCTCCTGACTATCCTCCCTGAAACCACCCGCCTCCCCAGCCCCTGTGCCTCGATCCCCACCTGAATCCCTCAAACTCTTCCCAGCCACAGCAGGTGAAACAGGGACCCCTGTCTTCTCTAGGAATCGGGGCCCTTGGGGTTCAGACTCTATTTCTTCCTGTAACTTCTGCCTTAGACTTTCTTATGGGGCACTGGACAATCCTCTACCCCTCCTGTCTCTGCCTCCTCTGGTCTCAACTTCCTTCCAACCCAGACTGCTGGTCAGCACGTCCTGGCCTCCATTCCCCCCTCACACAGCATCCAGCCAACGTGGCACCCAGCCACCCAGCAGCCCCTCTGCACCAAGCATCGCTCTGCAGGGCTGCGGGCTCTGTGCACTGGGAGTTCCATCACAACCGTTTCTCTGTATCGTTCCCTTTGGGTACAAAGCTCAGCACATGACATATTGAATGACCCTCACTTCCTTGGGGTGACTTAAGAGGCTGAAGGCGTGAAATCACCACACGCAACAAAACCTCTTCTACACCTTCTCAGGACCCTTGTCTGCACTGGGAAGAGTTTTCAACGGAAATGTCTCCAAGCTAAGCCTGCCCGTGAAGTCATGGGGTGGAGTGTTATCTTTTTGTTCAGGTGGGAAGCTGAGGACGCTCTAAGGAGGATCATCAGGGACCCTCACACATGGGGGTACAGAGGACCCCCACTAGGGACCACTAATGTCAGAAGAACCGACCCTACTCTCAGCGACTTCCTCACCATGACCCCTACTTGGCCTCACCATGACCCCTACTTGGGAAAGAGAGCTAGGGGCCTAGGAGCTGGAGCCCACAGCCCCCTGAGAGTGGAGGGACACAGGCTTCACGGCAGGAGGCCACAGATGGGGCGGAAGGGGCGCCACGCAGGCGCTACCAGACACGGAGGGGTGCAGAGCTGAGCCCAGGGCCATCCATCCTCCACCCACCATGGCCAGGAGCATCCCTCCTCAGGGCTGCCATGGAAAGGAACACACACGAGGAGGGGCATTGCCTCCTGTCTTTCTTTTCAGAGAAACACCTTTCCCAGAACTATTCCCCCAGCAGATTTGCTCCCTCTTTTCCTGGCTAAGACTGGGTCCACAGGGCCACAGGGCCCCATTTAAACAACCCCTAGCCAAAGGAATAGAATTATCCTTACAACTAGCCACCTTCACCTCCTGGGGCAGGGGAAGGCTCCATAAGCTTAGCTCCCATCCATGCCTGAAGAGAATTGGGGCTCCGTTAGCCAGAAAAAGTGTGGAGGGCAGGGTGGGGTGTGTTGCTACCAAGTGGAACCTTAGCCCGGCAGAGACAGCCCACTGTGGCTGCGGGTCCAGCGCATCCCCTCCCACAGGAGAACAAAGGTGGAGAATGGGGGCATCATGTGCGGGAAGAGCTCTGATCCTGAGCCGTGGCCTGGGACCAGCTGCATCTTCAAGTCGGTTCTGACCCTTGCTGGTCAGCTGGGGCAAGTCCCTTCTCCCCCACCCCCAGCCCACGTTCTCATCTATGAAGCGGAGACTGCCGTCCTTCACCTCGAAATGCAGTGTGCTTTGTATAACCTTACTAGATACAAAGAGCCCCCTTCACTGCCCCTCAAAACATATAAAGAATGACTGCGACACGGGATGCGGTTTGCTGGCTGGCACCAATGGAGGCTATTTTGGGAGGAGTGGTTACTAAGAAACATGAGGCTCTGGTAACCTTGACAACCATAGGTAAGATGGAATCATGGTGCATCCACTTTCTGTATTCCATTCTTATCCCTCCTCGTGAAGCTTGGTTTCTGGTGACTTATATCTCATATCCCAGGGTCCAGCAGAGCTGGCACTGGCCTGGCTAAACTGCTCTTGGCCAGAGGGTCCAGGTGGGCTCTAATTGGGCACAGACTGTTACCTGCTTCTGAGGGCATCGTGGGTAAGGGCAGGGAGGCCTCCTAGGAATTTTGCTTTCCACCTCCCTCCTTGGAGTGGCTCTTGTGAGGTGGTGCAAACACCATGTGCATACATCAGAGTTGTATCCAGTAGACCCTTGGTCAGCAGGTTTCAGGATGCAGCCAGGTCTGCCCAAGAAGCTGCAATAGCAAAATGTCCCTGCAAACTCAAAGATACTGAGTAGAGATCTCTTTAATAAACAAGGAGTCTTGATTTTGATGTTATCGGATTCATCTATCGTTAACCTTTGCGACTTATAAATCTCTGTATCTCGCTTGAGAACTCGTTGAGGTCATGCAGATAGGTTATCTTCTTAAAGTTTTACCGTTTTGCCTATCACAGCTAAGTCTTCAACCTGCCGGGAACTGATTTTTGTAAATGGCATAAAGAAAGATCGTATTTTATTATTTTTCATAGGTTATTTTGATCTCAACATCATGCATTAAAAAGTATAATAAGTCTGTACAGCCTGATTTGTCATAAGCCAAGTCTCTGTGTGTGATTGGTCTGTTTCTAGACCTATAGTTTGTTCCACTGGATTCTTCTTATATCCCTGCCCTGATACCATGTCATCTTAATTACTAACTTTTTACCAAATACTATATATACCTTGTTCTCCTGGAGTATTCTGGCTAAAATTGGCTAATTGCTCTTCTATCTGCATTTTGAGGCCAACTCATCAAATGCCCCAAAGGAGAAAAAAATTGTTGGGACTTTGAAAAGCATAGAAACAAATGTGTAGGTTAGTTTAAAAAGAATTAACAAATCCAATCAAATATTTTGCACTATGAACATAATAAAACTTACCATTCAGTTAGGTCTTCTTTAATGCTTCTCAGTAAAATTCTACCATTTTTTCTACCTTTTTATTACATAAATTGTGTGTGTGTGATACTAAGAATATTCTACCTCTGAGCTACACCCCTAGCCCTTTTTCATATTTTCTATTTTTAAATAGGGTCTCACTAAGCTGCTGAGGGTCTTACTAAGTTATAATTTTTAGTTTGTGCACTTAATATTTATGATACCATAAGTTATATTTGATATTACTCTTTTTAATTGATTGCTGTTGGGGTTTAACATGTTTGTCCCGTCTTTCATTTACAAACTGTACCTCTGGGTAATTCATAAGTTAATGAAGACAAGACTAATTTTTACAGCAGTATTCTAGCTAATAAGGCATAGCAGAATTCAATTATAATAATTTCCCAATGCCTGATGGGTTAATGGGTAAAAAAAAAAGCAATGGAAACTAACATTCCCCCAAACATTCTGTTATTAGCTGCCTCATGATTAAAACACACAAGAATACCATATGAAGAAAGCTCACCAGAAAAGAAAATCAATCTAAAATGGATCAAAACTTTAGGACTCATTAATAACTTACAGGAAAAACAGAAAACAGAAGACCCTGTTCACCAACACCATGAGCAAGCAATAGGCAAAAATCTGTCTTTGTCTTTTAAAGAGACATACTGAAATACTGGCAAAGTTATATGATGTCTAGGATTTGCTTAAAAATAAACTCGTACACAGGGTGAGTGTGAATGAAATGGAGGTGCCACGAATTGGTAAATTATTTAAGCTGGGAATCATATGCACAATGAGCCTGCAGTTAGCTATTCTTTCTATTTCTGTACATTTAAAATTTTTTCCATGATATCAATATTTTAAGCCTAAAAGGAAAGAATGAAATTCATTCATTGAGTAAAATATTGTATTTACATTTGTCCCTCAGTATCTGCAGGGCAGGAGGTTCAGGAACCTCTCTCTACCCACTGTCACCCAACTCTGTCCATTCTCAAGTTGCTTATATAAAATGGTATGGTACTAGATGCAGTGACACAGTCCTGTTATCCCAGTCATTGGGAGACTGAGGCAGGAGGATCACAGGTTTAAGGCCAGCCTCAACAACTTAGCAAGAGCCTTTTCAAAATAAAAATAAATAAATAAAATGGGCTGGGGATGTAGCTCAGAGGTAGAATGCTTCTGGGTTCAATTCCTAGTACTAAAAAAAAATAACAATAAAGTATATTTGCATATAACCTACGTAAGTGTACTTTAAATCATTTCTAGATTACTTATATCTAATACAATGTAAATGCTATATAAATAATTATTATACTGTATTGTCTAGGGAACAATAACAAGGAAAAATGAGTCTGTACATGTTCAGTATAAGTGCAATATTTTCCAAACTTTTTTTTTTTTTTTTTTTTTGGTGGTACTGGGGTTCCTGGAAGCCCTTCTACCTCCAGGCTACACTCCCAGACCTATTTTTATATTTTTATTTGGAAACAGGGTCTCTTAAGCCAGCGCGGCTGGCTTCAAACCCCCGCGATCCTCCTGTCTCTGCCTCCCAAGCGCGGAGATGACAAGCATGCCCACCACGCCGGCTTCCAAACATTTTAATCTGTAAATCTGTAGTTGCTTAAATCTGAATATGAAAATGCAAAGTTTGAAGATGAAATATAGAGGAGCACTGTGCATACACGTGCGTGTGTGTGCGTGTGTGTGTGTGTGAGAGATAGAGATAGAGATAGAGATAGAGAGAGAGAGAGAGAGAGAGAGGAAAGAGAGCACGATCAGGCTTATTCAATGCATTACTCGCCTTTTCTACATCTCGCCTGAATTTTTCTTCACTGTGGATATCAAAGCCAACAAGCCTCATCAGTCCAGCTGTGGAGAAGCTCTGTGATCCTCAGCCTGATGGGGAGGAAGAACTTGAACTGTCCTTGACCCCGAGGCTTGGATGAGGCCAACAAAATCAGAGATTATCTAAGTAGTGTGCAGCTCGTGAATTCTAGATTTAATAAATTTTATGCCACCCACAGAGGGAGGAAGGAGGAGGAGGAGGTGGTGGTGAAGGAGGAAGAAAAGAAGAAGAAAGAGAAGTAGAGTGTGGACATGTGGTTCAATGATGGAGTGTGCTTAGCATGTGTGAGGCCCTGGATCAATTCCCAGCATCTAAATGAGGAGGAGGAGGAGGAGGAGGAGGAGGAGGAGGAGGAGGAGGAGGAGGAGGACGACGACGATGAGGAGGAGGAGGAGGAGGAAGATGAGAAATGCAGGAAGAAAGAGAAATCTATTCTTTGAAGTTACCATTCCTTTGAGAGAAAGCTGTCTCTTCTCTACAACTCTTAATGTCTTCTGCTTGTCTTTGGTGTCCTGTGGCTTTAGTAAGGTTCGACATGATCTCTCACTTATCTTTACAATTCTTTGAGGCAGACAAGACAGCTATCCTTCACACCAAAGAGCCAGAAGCTAAGGTTCAGTACGCATGCACGTTTGTATTGCTTTCAATCTCACTACGACGCATAAATACAACGAGCCAATAAAAGCAAAACACATCTCTTAAAGAAGCTAAAGCTTGGGTTGGGTGCGGAGGTGCAGGCTTACACTCCCAGTACTTGGGAAGCTGAGACAGGAGGGTCACAGATTGGCGGCCAGCTTCAGCTACTTAGAGAGACCCTTGGCAACTTAGTGGGGCCCTGTTTCAAAATAAAGAATTTAAAAAAAGGGGGGCTGGAGGCATAGCTCGGAGGTAGAATGCTCCTGGGTTCAATTCCAAGAAGGAGAAGAAGCAGCAGCTAAGGCTCAGTGAGGTTAGGACTCACAAGGGGGTCAAAGACTAGGAGGCATCTTCGATTATGAAGTTTCTTTCTCTTTATAACAAAGATCCATCAAGAAATGGTTTTGTTGGGCCACGATCTCCACAAACTTGTAGCAGAGACGTGAAATCAGGGAGTCGATGAGAGAAATATCACTTAGGGGGTCAATCAGCCAGCCTGTGGGCCATGCGTTTTGTAGGAGAGGGGTCACGAAAGAAGAGGCTAGTCCTTAGAGTGGAGACCCCACCTTGAAGCCCCACCTTGCTGATCCCCTGAGAAATCCAACTGCTGACACCCCTGAGAAGCTGATGGAGAGATAAAAACAGCATTGGGACGATTTAATTTGCAACTCAAAAGAGACGAACCACAGCACTGGGCAGCCTGGAGCCAAGCGACCGCCCAGTTGCTTTCATGGGCAGCAGCCCCCAGAAAAGCATTCAGAGCGTCTCCTCCATAGACGCACATGTTGTAAGTACTGGATGTGATGATGCTACCACAGTGCACTCACCGTAACAAACAAACCCAAACTAGAATGTCGGAACAAGAGAAAAGATAGACACAAATGGAAGTTTTATTTGTCTTCAGTGAATCATCTCTCGCACTCCCACTCGAGAGACTGAATCTGGATGCCTGTGAGCGCGTCCTGTCCTCCAGGGGAAGGCTACACAGAAAGCCTAATGATAATGGGGGGAGGGAGAGAACTCAGAGCCAAGGACCGAGGGAACGGCAGGCTGGTCACCATGGCTACCATGACACAGACTCGCTAGGGGAGCCCTGGGTCAGAGCCCTCTCCCCCCGGCAAGGCTGCCCTCACACCTGCAGATCCAGGCTGTTCATCCACACTCTGCCACTGGCTGGCTGCATCCAGATCTTTCCCTTGTTGACATTCAGGTCACAGACAGGCCATGTCTGCTGGGTGAGTAGCACATTCTCCCTTTTTAGGGACATCTGCAGAGGCTGAGCTCACCCATAGGCACATTCCACCCATCTTTCCCCATCATGGCAGACTTTTATGGACAAATGCCCTCCTTCTGGTTTTGGAGGATCTGCTCAGCCTCATAAATGATGGGATACGCTGAGTGGAGAGATATTCCAAGTCCCTGGTATGTTGAGTTTGATATGATAACTTTGAAAACCTAAAATGATGTCAAGGCCAATGAAGCAAACAATATTCTTGATGATTCTGTAAAATAGAATGTGTGTGTGTGTGTGTGTGTGTGTGTGTGTGTGTGTGTGTGTAAAAAAATAAGTCACAAACCTTAATCACCATCCCATGTAATAAGGAGCAAAGCCAAGACTTGAACCCAGGTCTGCCTGGCTGCAAATCCTGACTGTGTATTTTAACCTGTTGTCTCTTCCCAGCATCAGGGCAGTTGAGCCAACAGGAATTTAGCAGGAAGAGGTTGCTAGTGGTATCATAGTCAGTAATTATAAGCATGACTTCAAGCTCATATTTAATTTTTATAAATACTTGACTTTTTATTGCATATGAATAAAAATGCCCATTACACTAACCAGATACCTAGAATTAGAAAATAAGACTTTTTAAACCCTTGAAACATCTACCCATATATAATTGTTCGCTGCCTACAGACTTTATATTTTTAAAAATAGTCACAAGGAGCAGGAATAATTAAGCTGGCATGATTACTCCATTATTAGATCACCGTTGGGTTTTAGTCCCATGATTAACAAATTTCTCTCCTGATTGAAACCAAAATGCCGATCAAGATTAGTTGAATTTCAGGGTCAATCACAGGAAATATAAAATGCAAGTGGGGTTTTGATTAAACAAACTCAGAAATTGGCAGTGTACAAAACCAGAAATTGGCACGCCTTCCTGGACCATCTACAAGGTAACAACGTGAGCTCTATTGGAAGACAAGTCAAATCAAGACAGAAATGGTGGCTGCCTGATGTATCCTCCCCGAAAATCTCCTCGGAGAAATTACAAAGCAAAAGAAAACAGATCGGAAGAACAGAAGACAAGAGTAGCTGGGTAACACTTGGGGAGTGGAAGGCTGTTATAAGTGGAGCCTTCTGTCAGGAGCTGGCTCCCGGACACGACCATCTCCTCTTGCTGAGAAAATGAAGCTGAGTAGCTGTTTCCCGTGTCAGGGAGCTCTGAGTCCCAAAGCTTGGCAGGGTCTCAGAAGGGAGAGGGCACAGTCATTGCTAATTGGGAATTGATTTAAGGCAGGTCTTTCAAATAGGGGAGGCCTGATGAAGATTGGGTAAGGTGGAATTTCTGAGGCAAAGATTCCAAAGACCCTGTTTTCTGTTGAAGAATTGATGGTATTTGAGTTTTTATAAGAATGATAAAGCCATAAGCTGGGCATTGTGATGAGTGCCTGTAATCCCAGTACTTGGGAGGCTGAGACAGGAGGATCCCAGGTCTGAGGGCAGCCTCAGCAAGTAGAGAGTCTCATCAACCTAGTCAGACTCTGTTTCAAAAGAAAAATAAAATAGGTCTCAGTGAGACTCTGTTTCAAAATAAGGACTAAAAAAATAGGGCTGGGGTATATCCCAGAGGTAGATGGCCCATTGACTCAATCCCAGGCATGAAGAAGGAGGAGGGGGAGGAGGGAGGAAGAGGAGGAGGAAGAAGAAGAGGAGAAGGAGGAGGAGGAAGAGAAGGAGGAGGAGAGGAGGAGCAGGGCAACAAGGAATTGAATAGAGATCTCTCCAAAGAAGATATACAATAGCCAATGAGCACACGAAAAGATGTTCAACATCATTAGTCACTAAGGAAATGCAAATCAAAATGACAATGAGATAACACTTCACACCCATTAGGATGACTATTATAAAAAGAATAAAACCAAAAAGTTGAATATAACAGGTATTAGTAAGGATGTGGAGAAATTAGAACCTTCATGCATTGCTAGTATAAATTAAAATGGCACCACCACTAAGGAAAATAATTTGGCAGGTCCTCAAAAAATTAAACATAAAATTACCATTTGATCTAGCAATTTCACTGATAGTTATACACTCAAGGGAATTGAAAGCCAGGATTTGAGCAAATTTTTATATGCACGCGTTGAGAGCAGCGCTATTCACAGTAGTCAAAAAGTGGAAATAGCCCGTGGCCATCGGTAGGTGAATAAATAAAATGTGTAATATACATATTAATGAAATGTAATTCAGCCCACTACCATGGTTTCTTTCTACTAACAATACTTCTAACACCAAATGTATTGGAGTTTCCCACCTTGACAACCAACTCCAACTCTCTAGACACCAGCTGGGTGTACAATTATTCAATTCTGATATTAACACCTAGAATCAGCACAGACCCCACAGGTTCAGGGCCCAGTCCTATAAGACTGTTCCCTCCACACCCGTGACATGTCCCGAGTTGTGACTTTTCTTTCTTCTTTCTTTCTTTCTTTCTTTCTTTCTTTCTTTCTTTCTTTCTTTCTTCCTTCCTTTCTTTTCTTTCTTTTCTTTTTTCTTTTCCCTTCCTTCCTTCCTTTCTTTTTTTTCTTTCTTTCTTTCTTTCTTTCTTTCTTTTTCTTTCTTCGGTACTGGGGATGGAACCCATGGGACGGTCTATCTCCGAGCTACTATCTTTTATTCTTTAATTTGAAAGGGTCTCACTGAGTTGCAAAGGGCCTCATTAAGTAATAGCTGAGGCTGTCCGAGAACTGTGATCCTCCTGTCTCAGCCTCCCAAATGCTGGGATTACACATGTACGCCGCCACACCCGGCTTGTGTTTTTTATTTAATAAAGGATACAAGCTGGGAACAGCCAGATGGAAAATATGCAGGCATCCTGTCACACGGATGGAGGCACATGGGATTCAGTGCCTCAGGACACACCACCCTCCCAGCACGCCAGCAGGTTCCCCGGCCAGGAAGCTCTCTGACCCCATCACTAGGGTTTCATGGAAGTTCCATTATGTAGACACAATGATGTTGGCCATTTCCTCCCAAGCACCCTTAAGAGGATGCACGTGTCCCCTGGCCGGTTCTGCCGGTCCTGAGACCACAGCACTGACAGGGAAAGAACACGAGGGTCTTTGGGAAGTGACGTGTTAAATACCAGTCATGGAGGTGATCGCACGAGGGCCCGGCAGGCACCCTCTTGACCCCCCTGGAGTCAGGCCCCTCTTCCCCACGAGGCCTTGCCTTGGCCCTGCCAGGCTCTAGCCTCCTAGCCCAGCAAGAGTCCTGCTATGACACTTCAGGGAGAAGTGACACCCTTCATAGCTGGAAAGTTCCTTTGAGCCCCAAGTCCTTGGCCTGTCTTTAGCAAGAATCCTTTACCCTTGCTGCCCCCACCCCGAAACCTCTTCCACCCACTGACCCCCACGTCTGTCCCTTGGCTCTAGACCCCACTCAGGCTGATTATATTAGGAACTGGGCTCCATCTCTCTCCCCTGTTGCAACGAAGGTGACTTTGTTGCAAGAGTCATGAATAAAGTCTTCCTCCCTGTTTGAGCAAGAATAACGCTTTAACAGTCTTGAGATTTGTCTAACTCCGTCGAAAGCTACATTTAAGTGCATTGTTTGTGCATAAATTATAGCTCAATAAAACTGATTTTTCAAAAGGAGAGGGATGACAGAAAATTGAATGTTAATTGTTGGCATTGATGACGGGTATGTGGAGATCATTATTCAATTCTGGCTGCCTCATTAGTATTTGAAAATTACCCCAATCAAGGTTTGAAGAAAACTCGAAAGATCCATCATCCAACCTTTCTCATTCCACTCCAAAAGATGCCCACACTGGAACCTCTGATAACTGCACGGTTTAAAAATACAATTGCAAACGCCGGGCGTGGTGGCGCACGCTTGTAATCCCCGCGCTTGGGAGGCGGAGACAGGAGGATCGCGCAGGTTCGAAGCCAGCCGCGCTGGCGTAAGAGACCCTGTTTCAAAAATATAAAATAGGTCTGGGAGTGTAGCCCGGAGGAAGGAGGGCTTCCAGGAACCCCAGTACCACCAAAAAAAAAAAAGAAAAAAAAATACAATTGCAAGCCGGGCGCGGTGGCGCACGCTTATAATCCCAGCATATGGGGGTCCAAGACAGGAGGATCGCAGTTCGTGGCCAGTCTCAGCTACTTAGTGAGGCCCTTTGCAACTCAATGAGACCCTGTTTCAGAATAAAAAATAAAATATAGGGCTGGGGGTGTAGCTTGGAGGCCCCTGGGTTCGATCCCCAGTACGGCAGGGGGAAATGTGGTAACTGTGACTCCTTGCCTACCTGTGACTCCTGTTCCTGACAGTGACCAGTCTATCTGATGGTAGCTTTAACTTAAACGGTAGGAGTATCCAGCCCACTGCAGTCTCATGGATGCACCATCCTACCCGAGACCCACGGACAACAGAAACGCCAGCGTGCAAGGCACAACTATAGGTGCAAGCTTCAACCCAGCATCCTCATGAGCAGCCCTGGCTGCTCTAAGGTCTTATCCCACTGATAAACAGGAACTCTGGGGGACCAGGAGAGACCTGACTTGCCCAAATCACTTGGGCGGGCGGCCAGGCTGAGCCCTGTGTGACTTCCGGCAGGGTTTCGCCCCCAGCACTGCCACCTGCCAGGTGCCAGGGCGTGGGAATGGGCCTTTTGTCCCTCTCAGCAGCCTGGGGAAGTTCAAAGCGCTTCCAGCAGGGAAATTGCAACCCAGTGATTAGCAGCAGTGATTGACACTAATCACCTGTTAGTTACCATGGATGTGTCGCACTTTGTTCCCCTTGAGCCCCAAAAGGGAGCGAATGTGGTACCGTTCACAGGCTGCCAGCAGGAGGAACGCTCCCCGGCCCTGTCCACCTGCCCATTAGCTTCACTTCCAGGAAGGCTCTTACACAGAAATAGGTAGTCATGTGTAAAAGGAACACCATTTCCTGGCTCCCTGGGCCGCAAGCCACGTGTCTGGAGGTATGGCCCTTTAAGACGGAAGCAGCCACCTTCCTTCCGGCTCTCTCCAGTGCCCTGTTGCAAATGTCACCAGGCTCCGGTGAGCCTCCTTCTGCATCGTGCTAACACACCACCTGCTCTGGTAGACTCCCAGTATCTCCATAAACACTGCCGTTTCCAACGTCTTCACAGAGCCAGGCGTGGTGGCACATGCTTGTAATCCCAGCATTTGAGAGGCTGAGACAGGGGGATCGCAGGTTCGAAGCCAGCCTCATAGAACGTCTTTTAAACAGCATTTTAATTTCTTGTTCAACATAGAGTAGAACTGCAGATGTCTTATCTTGGGGTCTCCAGAATCTCATTCGTCCACAACACAAATGAGGTCACCCTGAGCATCTCCAGGGGCTGCTACGTAGCTGCCCTGAAACTCTGCTCTCACAGCTCACTGTGAATCAAAGACCCGAATTCGCATCCCTGGACCCCACCCTGGCTGTGCAACCCCGGGCGGGGCCAGTGAGCCCTCCCAGGCTCAGCTGCACTCTTGGAAGGGGGCTGCACCCAGGGCCGGCAGTGAGTCCTCCGTGCATGCTATGTCTGCAGGAAGCCAGTGGTTGCATTCCCAACCTGGAGACGTGAACCTGCACAATTTAGCCCAGCACCTCCCCAGCCCCCAGCCCCTGAGCTGCAGAGGGCGCCCTCCAGTGGGGAGCCAGTAGACAGCAGGGGGCAGCCAGCGGGTGAGCATGTTTCTGGACAAGGCTCAGACAGGCAGCAGAGGTGGGGACACACTCCTGGTCCTAGAACAACTTGGTCCTGGGGTATCAGGCTTCGGGGCTGGGCAGAAATACTGCAGAAAAGCAGGGTGTTCCGTGAGGTTGAGAAAAGAGGGCGGACTGGAGCCAGTGGGGGCTGGGTGGTTTTAGGGGAGCCCTTTGGGTTGCATTGATCTAGGGATATGAGCTTGCACAGTTCAGTGTGCACGCCATGTGCACACACTCGCTCACTCCTGGATGGAGCACCATTGCAAGGCACCGTGCAAGTGCCTGTCATTTTTGTGTTGGGGGGGGGGTCTGGGGATGGAACCCAGGAGCATTCTACTACCCACAAGTGACACCCCAGCCCTATTTTTAATTATTTTGAAACAGGGTCTCACTGAGTTTCAAAGGGCCTCGCTAAGTAGCTGAGGCAGTCTGAGAACCACGATCCTCCTGTCTTAGCCTCCCAGGTACTGGGATTCCAAGTGTGCGCCACCCACCCGGCTTTGTCTTAAGTTATTAGATGCAGCTGGCCTGGTCTAAGGAGACTTGAGCATGTGACACGTGGGATAGACTAGACCTCAGGCTTGGCCGTGCCAAGTGCCCTCTGTGAGGCCCACTGGGTGCTGGAGAAAGGGCCCGACTCAGTAACGTTCTAGGAAGAAGCCAGGTTAGCCACCCCTCCAAGGCTCTGTGCATCCAAAAATGAATACCTATCATCCCGGTACTTAGGAGGCTGAGACAAGAGAATCACAGGTTCGCGTCCAGCCTCAGCAACAAAGCAAGATCCTGTTTCAAAATAAATAAATAAAAAGGGCTAGGGGTGTGGATTGGAAGTTCGATCCAATTTCTTTGGGTTGAATCTGCCACCAAAGCCGGGGCGGCGTGCCTAGAGGAAGAGCCTGGGAGGCGTCGTCTCTGGAGGACAGATAAGCCCACAGTGCTCTCTGGAGATCCCTGCTGGGACCCCACGCTCCCAACCTGTTCCCCTCCTTTCCTTTTGAATTTAGGGAAGTGACCCCGGCAAACCATTTCAAGTTCTATTCGCCTAATAAGTGCCTGTCATCAGCCACCTGGAAATGAAAGCGGGCAATTTTCGCTAATCTCCCCAGTAAGAGACGACTGGCAGGCAGGCAGACATTCTAGAACGCTGTGTTCCTGTGTAATTTGGTCTCGCATCTAGAACGCTTGCCCCGTTGAGAACACCCTGCTGCTAGGAGACAGCCAATGAGTAAACAGCCCAACTTTCTATTATCGCTCCGGAGAAGCCGAGACCATCTGAGCACTGGGCTCCTTCTTCGTAATTATAACTGTGCCACGCGGGGTGCCAGGGGTGCCTAGCGTCCTATCTAAGGGACATGGACACGGCAGAGACGCCTCCCTCCCTGGCATTCCTTAACAGACTTTTCCTTCCCTCTAGAATTCCTCGGCCTGCTTCTTAAATATACTACTGGTGTTCTGGGTTCCCTCCACCCAGGCCAGGGCTGGGATGAGGCACCCCTGCAGCAAACCCGGCCCCACTCAAGGTGCGCATGTGCAGGGGCAGCGCCCGGACTGAGGACCGCGGGCAGCGGGCATCTCCAGTCTCCTCACCCCTGACCCCCCTGGCCCGGCCCAGCCCTGGCCCCGCCCTCTCCCCTGCACCTCCGGCCCCCGCAGACTCAGGGATGCACTTTCACCCACTCACAGGGCTTCCCCGCGGGTCTCCAGACTCCAGCTGGTCCCTGGCTCAGACCCAGGCTTCCAACTTCTGACATCTCTGTCATGGTTCAGCACGACCATCCCAGGGGGAGTCCTGGGGAGTTCCTCGCTTTGAGAAAGGGAAACTCACCCCAGGGCTTGCGGGGTCCTTGACTTTCATGGTGAAAAGAATTTCAGCACGCTCCAGTCAAAGGCAGAGGTTTATTAAGAAAAAGTGAGAGGCCGAGAGTGGTAGCGCACACTTCTAATCCCAGCATTTGGGAGGCTGAGACTGGTGGATCACAGTTCTCAGACAGCCATGGCTACTTAGTGAGGCCCTTTGCAACTCAGGGAGACCCTGTTTCAAAATAAAGAATAAAAAATAGGGCTGGGGGTATAGCTCACAGGTAGAATGCCCCTGGGTTCCATCCCCAGACCCGCAAAAAAAAGAAAAAGAAAAAAGGAAGAAAGAAAGAAAGAAGAGAGGATACACGTTCAAGGGAGAGCAGTGGCCAGCTTGAGAGCATGAGAAGCCCCTTGGGGTCTTTGGGATCCTTCCTTTATAGGGTCCTACAGTGGGGGGTGGGGTGACTAGGGGCACAGAACTGGATTCAGAATTTGGACTTTCACCTCCCAGGATCTACAGGTGGGGAGGGTGGTATCTGACTTTGTCCCTCCTACTGGACCCTTTGTTCACTGGGCAACTCAGGAATCTCAGGTGGGAGAGGAGGCCGTTGTGATAAAGAGTGTGGTTGGTCGAGGCTTCTGTCTAACACAGAACATACCCTACAGGAGATGGAGATTATGACCTCTCTAAATTTTAAAACTATATTTTTCTTTCCTTCCCAATTCATCTCTTTTCTAGCTAATATTTTATTTCTCCTATCCTACCTCAATCTCTACCCGGGTCTCTCCAAGCCTTCCTGCAACCCCAACCCTCCACCCCCACCCTCCCGCCTCCTACTCCAGCCTCCGGCACCCACCTTCCTGATTCATCACTTCCTGGCTACCACCACGGCCCTTAGAGAAGAGCCTGGGCCTCACTCTAGTCACTGTGCCTGCTGTCTGCCTCCAGCTGGCATCTGCACCCAGCCCTGACATCCCAGACTCAATGCTCTGCGCTGCCCTCAGTGTCCCCTGTGCAGGAAAGCCTGTGTAGGGCTAAACCCCCCCAGAGGGTCCCACTGGTCAATGCTTATCAAAGAAATATATACACTCTTATGTTCAGACCGTATTTAGAATAAAACACTAAAACCGGTGACCATCACTTCCAAGAAGGGGACCTTGGGACTAGGGGGCGAAGGGAATTGGCTTGCACTGTGTACTTCCTGCTCTGTTTAAAATCTTTGTGTGAAGCCTGTTTTACCTCTTCAAGTAAAAAATGCGCTCATTCTGTCTTGCTCCCTGGAGCCTGCAGCCTTCCTAGGCTGCTCCCAGGACTCCGACCTCCCCCGGGGTTCTCCACGACAGGGGTGTCCCAGGAGGTCACAGTGTATGCTTCTGATGGAGCTATTAACACCTGTTAAGTATCTCACAGCACCATTTCACTCTCAAAAGTGCCTGGTGTGGACCATAAATTAATTATATCCCCAATCTTTGGTTAACCCGATAGATACAATCCACCCTCCTCATCATGGACCCCCACAGGCTCTCTGCTGCCTGCCCACCCGGCCTCATCCTACCCAGACCCTGCTGGGCTCTGCAAACGCCACATTGAGCTCCTCTGCATGCACACTATGGGCCTGCTGCTTTATTTTACCGAGTGTGTCCTAGTAAATGTGTTGAGTAGGGTTTCTCCCTCTAGTTTTCGCCCAGCGCTCTCTGCCCGGGCTTCGTAACTGAACACGCACGTTAACCTTCCTGCTAGCTTCTCTTTCTGCTTTCCCGGGTTCTCTTTCGCCCTGGTTTTTCCATGTATCTGCTTTCCTTCTCTTTGTACTTCTTACTGCCAACCTTGTGTGCTGTGGGGGGTGCAGCAGGCCCAGTACATAAGCGAGAAGCAGGGCTAGACCTCCACAGTGGGAACCGATGGACAGGGGCTTGGCATGTGGCGAAGGGGCCAGAAACTGCTGGGCCCGTGCTCCCAAGGCGCTGCTTAGCGATTGAGCCATCTCAAATGGACAGAACTTCTTTATTCAGAAAGTACATGATATTGAACCCAGGGCCTGGTGCATCCCAGGAAACACTCTCCCAGCGAGCTGCATCCCCAGCCCTGGTAGCTTTACTTTAAGCATGCCGTTCAACATCTCCGTGCCTCTGTGTGCTCACCTGTGAAGCAGAGATGATAATAATCATGTGGATTAAGGAGGCAGGAGACAGCAGGGTGACAAAGACTGTTATGAAGTCGTGTAGGGTTTTGTCTCTATCACAGTTTTTTTTAATTGATTCTGGGGATTGAATCCAGCAGTGTTCTATCTCTGGGCTACACCTGCCCTTTTTTTTTTATTATTTGTTTGTTTTTGTTTACTTTTTTACGATACTGGGGATTGGATCCAGGGGCATTTTACCTTTGAGCTACACCCCCAGCCCCATTTTTTTTTTAGTCTTTATTTTGAAACAGGGTCTCACTAAGTTGCAGAGGGCCTTATTAAGTAGCTGAGGCTGGCCGCGAACTCGGATCCTGCCGTCTCCGCCTCCCAAGTACTGGGATTATAAGTGTGCTCCACCACATCTGGCTTTTATTTTTTTAACAGGGTCTCACTAAGTTGCTGAAGCTGGTTTCAAACCTGCAATTCTCCTGTTTCAGCCTCCAAAATGCTAGGATTACCGATGTGTGCCAGCATGCCGGGCTCCTATTAACAACGTTTAACGCAGTTTTGTGATGGTACAGAAGTATGAACAGCCATGGTGGGGGGACAACTTCTGGGCCCTCACCCCAGCCATCTACCATTCTTGTTACCACCTACACTAGTTATCATTTTATTATCTCTCAGCTCCAAATTCACCCTTCCTTGCCCTGCTGTGGGGTAATGGAACTGAACCCCGGAGGAAAGTGTCCCTTCTGCCAGCTGGTGCAATGTTGAACTTTGTCAACAGAGGGCACTAGAAAGGTACCACTAGGTTCAGCAGAGGAACCGGCTTTCCTCCTGCCACCCCATGAGCAGAGTTTCCTCTCCTGCACAGCCTCCGGCGGGATTTGTATACAGGGGTTCTGGTTTCTCATTGTCTGGTTCCTGGACTAGCTCGCACACCCTTGTGGGTTTCTGGGTCACCCCGCGGACTGGGCCGACAGGTGTCGCCCACCTGCTGGCTCTGACCCTGCAGTAGCCACGCCTTTCTGAAAGGCCTGGGCTGGTTCAGGGTGGGAGCCCCTTCCAAATCCTTCCTTCCTTGCGTGCTCGCCCCCTCTCAGGCTGCGGGGCTGCAGCTGCCTGCGCTTGCCCGCTATCCTGCGCCCCTCAGAGTTTTCTGTACCCTTTCAGTAGGTCTCCACCTGTGCCAGCCTACAGCTGCCCTCACAAAGGAACCATAAACAAGCGGCTGAAAACCAGGGGAACATATGCTCAGAGTCACACTGCCCTAGAGGGTCAGAGTTGGAAGTCAAGGTGCGCCCGGGCCGTGCCCCTGTGGCTCCAGGAGGCCCATCCTGGCCTCTCCTGGCTTCTGCTGCTGGCTCGTGGCTGTGTTACTCCGATCTCTCTCACTTCGTCCTGCACGGCTCCAAATTCACTCTTGCTATAAGGACACCTAGAAGAGCCCATCCTAATAACACATCTTAACTTGGTTGCAGCAAAGATCCTATATATCTAAATGGGGTCACGTGCATGGGTAGCAGGGGCAGGACCGCTACACAGCTTTCAACCCAGAACCCTACTTGTGTGGAGGGGAAAACTTCTCATTATACTTTTCCTGCTCGAATTCCTGGAGTGGCTTGTCCTTGGCCCCTGATTGACCGGCCACCCTAACTCCAGGCCCAGGACTCTCATCTGAACCACGCCAGCATCCTGAATGCCCTACTGCCTCCACGCTCCCTGTCGCAGTCTCTTTCCACGCTGCCTGCTCACAATCCTCCAAAGACTTCCCAGCCCTGACCAAGTCCACACTCTGCCCGTGGACCACGGCCCTCTCCGGTCCCCTAATGCTACCTCTCCTGATGGCTGGGCCCCAAGCCGGGCCCCGGCCTATCCCAGGGACTTTGCCTGAATCCCTCGGGATATTCACATCTGTCTCCCTGTCTCTCAGGTCTCTCTGACAAACCCACCAGCTTGAGGACTGTGTGGTACGAACTCCTGTGGTATATAAGCCTCTCGGCCTATAGCATTTTATTATAACAGCCTGGTGGACTAAGAGTGCCATATTTCCTGATTTGCCACCTCCTGTGTTCTCGGGCCACACCTTTTTGTTTTGTTTTGTTTTGTTTGCAGGACTGGGGATGGAACCCAGGGGCATTTGACCTCTGAGCTACACCCCTTACCCTATTTTTTATTCTTTATTTTGAAACAGCATCTCACTAAGTTGCAAAGGGCCTCACTAAGTAGCCGAGGCTGTCCGCCATCTGCGATCCTCCAGTCTCAGCCTCCCGAATGCTGGGGTTACAGGCGTGCGCCCCCACGCCCCGCTTTGGGCCACAGCTTTAAACTCAGTTTGTCAGGTGCCTCCTTCTGGGACTGAATCCATCTGAGTCTCCATCTGAGTTGGGTAAGAGACCCTGCCTGAGAGAGATGTGTCCTGCAGAGGGACTTACCTCCAACATCGCAGCCCTGCGGGCTGAAATAAAGCTCCCACTAATTGAATTGTTTCCTAATACACTCCAATGTGCTCATTAAGAAAACAATCTCAATGGTATTAGCACTTGGCTAATCATTTAGGCACTGCTCACGGTATAAAAACCTACATGTGGCTGAGAAATTGCTTAATGCCTGTTTCCCCGAGAGGCCGCCCGACTCCACACAGCTTCACGGGCCCCCGGGAGCTTCTCCTGCCTGGGACCTCTGGGAGCAGGGACCTACTCAGGATTCTGTCGCGCGGTGGCGAAATCTGATCGAGAGACTCCATGTCGGCCTCCTCCATTTTTGGAAGCCCAGTGAGGCTCATCAGAATAGCAAGAGCCCTGTGGGCCTCGGCAGCGGGACGGCCCCTGGGCCCGTGCCACGGGGTTGCACACCTGCGTCCAGGGGCCCATGGATAGGAGGCGCTCCTGAGAACTACAGAGCAGGCTGCTGACAGCGGTGTTGTTTATTATCTTAGGCCTTATACGGGAGAGAGCTAAGCCAAGACACGGTGCCTCTCCTGGCCTTACAAACAGAAGCCCCCCCCCCCCAGCACCTTGCTCATCTGCAGCCCCTGCCCCATCATCAGGCCACCGTATCCACGCGGTCCCCTAGCATGCCTGCCCGCACTTGGAAGACACGGAGAACACCCACAGACCTCCGGAGGAGTCCCTGAGGGCCTCACTCACCACGCACTGGGCTCTGGCTGCAGCTGGCTCCAGCTACCCCTGGGATGTGGCCCGCCCATCACCCTGAGCTGTGTTCAATCCCTTTGGGCCCTCTACTGAAACTCAGACAGTAAAACATCTCATTTTAAACCTTCTTCTGCAGAGATAGGAAGATTGCCGTGGGTAATGCAGAATGCGTGTGATTTCTGAGATGCGACCCCAGACTTCTAAGTGGCCTCTGTTTCTTCTTAGCTGCCCCTGTTCTTACTTGTTCTTGTGTAGGCTGCTCTCCGCCCACACCAGTAACTCTACCTGACGCCCCAGAGCTGGTCTGTGATGCCCGGAGGCGGCAGATCAGCCTGAACTCGAGCGCCATACTCCCTGGGTTCACCGGCCAGCCTGCCGCTTGGTAGCTGGAGTCCCGGGGCAAGTTACCCAGCCCCTCTGTGCCTTGCTGCAGCGGACGGGGATGGTAGAGTACCTGTCTTGTAGCATCATGAGGACTAAGTGAGCTTATGTTCATGCACAGTTAAGCCCTCTGCATGTGCCCCGCCAGGGCTCCTTAAATCACTGCCCACTTCTCCCCGCCGGGGCGCCCTGGCTTCATCTTGGTTTTCTCCTCCTTCCATTTCTGTTCCACTCGGATTTCCTTGAGTATGTTTAAATCGTGTTCTATCGAGCACATCTTAGCCAACTGCCTCGAATACTTTGGGGATCTAAGCCGGGTATAAATAACCAGTGTCTTCTATGCTCTTTCTTGGCTGCCTCCTTGAGTGTGTCCTGAGGCTTCGTGAGAACGGCAGCCCTCCAGGCTGGGCTGGGAGCCCGCGGAGGGCGTCACGCCCACCTTCGGAGTGGGTCTCCGAGGGCCAGCTTCCTGGGGCCACCGTGAGGACAGAGTCGAGGAACACACCCAGGCTCCTTAACCCAGCTGCCTCTACAAGGTTTCCCTCCCAGCAGCAAAGCCAGGCAGATTTACTAAAAGGGGTGAGATTTCCTGTTGTAAGTGGGCAGGTATTATTAACTATTATTAATCCTTAAAAATGGGGAGATGGGGGTCAGAGAGATGTCACCATTTCTCTGCATTTACACACCTCCCTCACAGAGTGGGGACCGAGACCTGGTATTCTCTCTGCTACACAGAAGGCTTGTGTGCAAGATACCTGTCCTTTCCTGGTTCCATGAGATAAGCTATTTTTTTTTTTCTGGTACAGGGGATTAAATTCAGGGGCATTCTACCTCCAAGGTGCACAGCCAGCTCTGTTGTTGTTGTTGTTGTTGTTGTTGTTGTTGTTGTTGTTGTTGTTGTTTTAAATTGTGTGTGTGTGTGTGTGTGTGTGTGTGTGTGTGTGTGTGTGTTACTGGGGACTGAACCCAGGGACACTCTATCTCCAAGGTACACCTCCAGCCCTAATTTTTCTTTGATTTCTATTTGGAAACAGGGTCTCACTAGGTCAATGAGAGTCTCACGACTTGCTGAGGCTGTTCTTGAACCTACTTGTTATTTTACAAACAAGATCTTGCTAGGTCACTGAGGTCCTCGCCGCATCGCTGAGGCTGCCCCTAACCCGACGATCCTCCTGCCTCAGCCTCCCAAGGACTGGGACTACAGGCAGGCTCCACCACACCCGACTAAGGCTACCTCTTTAGGGCCCTCATTGAGTCCCTGGGACAGGAGAAGTTGAGGAGGAAAGGGAAGCAGGGTTTTCCTTGGCTCTTGTCTTTTTTTTTTTTTTTTTTTGTATTGGCAAATGGCCATTGGTTTTGTGTGTGCATGTTGTCACGCTGGGGATTGAACCCAGAGCCGTTCTACCTCTGCCCTACCTCTATCCCAGCCCTATTTCTTTATTATAATTATTTTGTTTAATTTTTAAACAAGGTCTCATTAAGTTGCGGAGGGCCTTGATAAGTGGCTGAGGCTGGCCGGGAACCTGTGATTCTCTGGTCTCAGCCTCCCAAGTACTGAGATTACAAGCGTGATCGCCACACCCGGCTCAACTTTATATTTTTATTTATCACAAGCACTTCTGTCTCAGCCTCCCAAGTACCGGGCTTACAGGCATGCCCCACCACGCCCAACTTTACTTTTCTTCTACTGACACTCTTTCCTGATTACCCACACCTACAGTGCTCCCCTAAGTGCCTTCCCGGAGCCCCACCTCACCGCCGCCCCAGGCTCCAGAGCCTCCAGGTAAATCCCAGCCGTGGTCGGCAGCGCCCCCTGCTGGTTGTACTCCTCTGGGCTGCAGATGGGCTGCCCACCTGAGCCTGTCAGATGATAGAATTGCATTGACTCCCTGATGCAGGACATCGTGGTCAGGACCTCCACTCCTGGGTCTTTGGCCAAGCAGCCAGGGACCAAGGAGACTCGACCCCTTAGAGTCCCAGTCTGGAGGGGTTAAAGGACAGTGCTATAGAGTTGATACTGGCAAGAAATCTGTACAGAATAGCCAGAGTACAACGGAAGACCCACCCTAAGGCAGGGAGAAGAGAGGGAGCCTCTCAGAGGAGAAGTCACACAGATCTAGAAGGTTCCAGAATGTTCCCTCCCCACTGAGAGTACTTTTCTCTCCAAAGCGCACTGCTGCAGGCCGTGTCTGTGGCCTGCCTTAGACAGAGAGCTCGCCTTTGATCCAGCTCTTCCTTTTTAATCTCTGCTGAGAATCGAAGCCTGAAAGGAGCCAGAGGAGCTGCCTCCCTGTGAAACCCTGCGGCTGCCGCCATTGCCATGGCAAAGAGAAACATTCAGCGGGGGGGTTTTCTTAAATCTGCATTTGTGCTCACTGTATAAGCTGCTGGGATTTTGCAACCGTATTTAGAAAATTCCTAATGCCCAGTTTAAGTCTTCTTCGGAAGTCTGCGGGGGTGGGAGAGGAGTTTATTTTAGAATTTGGTTTCCCTGCGGTATCGTCAAAAGGTATGTGAAGTGCAGAACCCGGAGAAAGCAGATTTCTCTACGTGGATAGCCAGAGGTGACAACCAGGTGCTGGCTGCCATTTTAGGATCCTGGCACCCAAGTTCCCCTTCAAGATACTTGGTGGCTTTTAGCCCTGGGGACATCATTTTACCTTTCCAGCCTCGATTTCCATTCCCATTTATTCTATAAATTCCACTGGAGCCTACTGCAGGGCAGACGGTCTGCCCACAGAAGGCGCATGGGCCTGAGTCCCGGTACCGTGCTCCAGGGAGCCCCATCTAGCCATGGGGGTGATAACGACATGCCAGCATTCACAGGGGCTGACAAGCCTGGGCCGGGCACGCTGGCATTCTGGAAATTTCTGAGAAGGGGCTCAGACACGTTCTGAGAAGACACCCTGTCCCTTTACCTGGCAGAAGGAACGAGCCGTCTGAGGGCTCTTGAGGTTCGGGAGCACCCCCCTCCCATCGGGGATGTTTATACCCAGCTGTAGTGACCAGCGGAAACCCCCAGGAGCACTGGGGCAAACTCAGAATCAGCAGCAACGGGGCCCCGTCCTGAGGCAGAGGCCCCAGATAGAGAGGGTGGTGGTGGCTGTGATGAGTAGGGGGTGAGGGAGGGAGCAGGAAGGAGCCCCCGAATCCCAGGTCTGGAGGCCAAATGCATTGGCCCCTCCTGCGGAGCTGGCCTGACCCATGGGCGCTCAGCCCCAGGGACTGAGGCCTGACTTCTGGATTCTCCCCTGGCCCTCCTATCTGTGCATTCTCTCCCCTCTGTTAACTCTAAGGGACCTTAGAGGCTGGCGTTCTGGGAACCTCCAGGATCTGTCTTCTGTGGGTCTGGGTCTCAGTGGCTGGAGGGGGTCTGGCCAGCCTGGACCTGGCCTGGCCTTGCCCATGTCTCCTGAATGTCCCTAAGTGGCCCAGCTGGTCCCCACTGCCTCCTGTCCCAAGGCACATTCCCTCCCCGAGGGAACCACCTCTGGTCAGGGCGCCCTCTCCTCCTCCCCTAGACCTGACCTCCTGGGTCTTGGACCCAGGAAGACACCAACAGCAGAATTCATCCGGGCCAGAGGTCAGGGCCACCCTGTGTATCAGTGCTGGCTTCGAAAGCTCCATCATGGCACCGATTGGTTACATGGAAATGTTCTATGGAAGCACAACACACAGACAGGTGCACAGATGGTGAGCAGACAGCTCAAGCAGGGCATACTGAGTGACCATCGCAAAATGAGAGCCACCGCACCCCCTTGTGGTCGCTTCTTGTCACTGCTCCTACCAGGGTACCGGCTAGGACTCCAGGATTCTCTGCCTGCCTTGGGCCTCATCCAGGTAGAATCTTAGTGCAGCCCCATCTTGCCCTGCCGTGGTACGAACTGCCCAGCGTCCCTCAGTGAATCCAGAGCAGACAGGAGGAGCAGCCTGGCCTGGCTCCTGGGGCTCAGTGCCTTCTCCATTATCTCCCCCTTTTTTTTTTTTTTTCTAATCTTGTAAAGCCAGGCTCAGTCCTTAAACAAATGCCAAAAATCTCTTCCTTCTGCCAAGCCCGAGACGATAAAGCCAAGGTATCCCATTGTTTAATATCAGTGGCAGGAGGAAAACCTGAGCTTGGCCTATGTCCTCCATTGCATCCCACAAACCCACTCTAAAATGACTTCCAATTGAATTCCTCAGGTAGAGCCTATCTGTATTATACCTCCTGAGAGATAGGTCAGTTTCCCATCGCTATCACAACTTCTGAGACTGGGTAACATAAAGAATAGAAATATATTAAGTAAATGTCAATCTAGAAAAAGCAGTGGTCTTGGAATGTGCTCCCTGGGCCACTCAAAGGTAGAAACGAAACGGATTACAAGTTTCCAGCAAAGGCCCTTGGCGCCATCTGGTGGTGCCTCCAACCCAGCAGCGTTAACTTAGAGCACCTTAACCCTCTCTTGGGCAGGAAATCCACAGCCTGCATATTCACAAAGGCTAACCAGTGCAAACAAGTCTTACAGTGATAGTCATAGAAGTCTGTGGCATTTCATTCATTTCACGTGTATTTATGTCTCTGCTGGGTGCTAGGAGTGGGAAAGGTAGACTTGACCAAGCCATGGCCATTGCTTAAAATCTACTCCAGATGTTGAAGGGGACAGACAGACACACGGGACGGTAAGAAGTGGCTGGCTGGGTGGAGGAGGAGCGGTTGCTCAGCCTCCTTAGGGGATTGGGGACAGGGAAGCTTTCCAGAAGGGGTGGCACACGGCCTTAGATTTGGGGTTGAATGAGAGTCGTGACCAAGGGCAAGGAGGATCCAGGCAAGCCAGCAGAGAAGGCATGAGACCCTGGAGGCAGCTGGACCTGGCTTCTCCAGGCATCCATGGCTAGACTTTGCAGGTCCTCTCCAAATGAGACTCGGCCTTTAATCACAAGGACAAACTGGTCAGACAGAAAGAACACCATGTTCATGAAATCCCTCTGACCTTGACCTCACCACTAAGTTGTACAGTTTGTATCCTGCGGCTATCTTGTGACTAGCATAAATAGATAAAAGTACATTTCTTAGTCTGGAGCACTAACTCTGGTAACAACAAGCATGTAAAATTGAGCTGGGCGTGGTGTCGCACACTTATAATCCCAGCGTTTGGGAGGCTGAGGCAGGAGGATTGTGGTTCAAGGACAGCCTCAGCTACTTAGTGAGGCTCTCCGCAACCTAGTGAGACCCTGTTTCAAAATAAAGAATGAGCCGGGCGTGGTGGCGCACGCTTGTAATCCCTGCGCTTGGGAGGCTGAGACAGGAGGATTGTGCAGGTTCAAAGCCAGCCTCAGTTACGTAGTGAGGCTCTCAGCAACTTAGCGAGACCCTGTTTCCAAAAAATATATATATATATATAAAATGTTATATATATTATATATATTATATTATGCATATATAGTATATAATATATAATATATAATGTAATACATATAATATACATAATATATGATATATAATGTGATATATTATATATAATATATATAATATATATATATAATAGGTCTGGGAGTGTAGCCCGAAAGCCTCTGGGTTCCATCTCCAGTACCACCACAAAATAAAGAATGAGTGAGGCCCTCTGAAACTCAGTGAGACTCTGTTTCAAAATAAAGAAAAATTGGGTAGGGGGTGTAGCTCAGAGGTCAAATGCCTCTGGGTTCCATCCCCAGACCCGCAAAAAAAAATTAAATAAAAAATAGGGCTGGGGGTGTAACTTGGGATTCCATCCCCAGTACTGAAAAAAATAAAAATAAATATAAATCTCTCATAGGGCTGGGAAGCCAGCTCGGTGCTAGAGCTGGCTCAAGGCTCTAGGTTCCATCCCTAGCACAGTAATAATAAAATAAGCACAATAAAATAAGTCTTGTAACTTTGCTTTGACAAGTAGATTTTTTCAGCATGTCAAAAATACATAATAAGGAAGGGCTAGGCCCTCTCTAAACCTCCAAAGAGCTCTGGGGAAGGAAGGAGAAAAGGAAGGAAGGAAGGAAGGAAGGAAGGAAGGAAGGAAGGAAGGAAGGAAGGAAGGAAGGAAACGGGATGGGACAGATAATGGAGACTGTTGCAGCCACCCAGACCAGAGATGCTGAAAACTGAATCAGGACCCATGTGCACGGAGAGGAGAAAAATACTGTATAGGTTTCAAATTTGGCAGGCTTTGGTGATTGATTGTATGAGTGAAGAGAAAAAATATTTATAATACCTCTTTTGTTTTCTGACAAGGGCAGATCCTGTTAAGCACAGGATCTTCTGTTTGAAGAGCACAAAGTCAACACCCTTCACCCTGTGGCTTTTGGCAAAGTTACAGGTAACAGCAGGCAGTGCAGGTGTGAACGAGGGAGCTTGGAGAAACAGGACAGAGCTCAGCTGCCCCACTGAGGAAGGGGGCGCGGCAGGAGACGGGCCAGGTCATTTCCTCCTGTGCCCTCCAATGCAGGGGTTTCCTAGTAGAGTACTTGTGCCCCCAATTCTCCCCGCAGACATGAGTACAAAGGTGACTCGCAGGGGAACGTGAGATGCAAGGCCACTTGGAACTCGGCACTGTCTGTCAAGCGTGCCAGATTACAGCTGCCCTTGGGCCTGGTGTACATCTGCTGGGCAGAGGTCATCCTAGGCACCGATGGGTGTAGGAACAGAGGTTATTGGACCTCATACTCCTATGTCTCTCCAACCTCCACCACATGGGCCTGGGTGGAGGGTGCTGTATTAGGTAGCGTGGTCATCATTGTGGCCAGGATACCTGACGAGCACAACTTAGAGAAAGAAAGATGTATTTGGGCTCGTGGTTTCAGAGGTCTGGCCCATGGTTGGCTGGCTCCTAGGCAGAGGCATCATGAAGGCAGCATGGTAGAGGAAAGGCTCAGCTCATGGCTGCTGGAAGCAAAGAGAGAGAAAGAGAGAGAGGAAGGGACCAGGGACAGATCTAGCCCCAAAGTCACATCCCCCATGACCTACCTCCTCCAGCCACACCACACCTGCCCACAGAGACCACCCACTGAGTCCATTCAAATTATTGACTTATCCAGCTATGCCACCTGGTGCCTTTCCAAAAAGACTGAAGTTGGAAAATTATAGCGATATATGGATATTCACGTTTATAGCCCCACAATTCACAGTAGCCAGATTATGGAACCAACCTAGGTGTCCACCCGCAGGTGAATGAATTACAAAATTATAGAATAGACACACAATGAAATTCTACTCAGCAATCGAGAAGAACAAAATTATGTCATTTGCAGGAAAAGGGATGAACCTGGACAGCATTCTGCTAAGTGAGATTAGCCAGTCACAGAGAGTGAAGGGTCATATGTCTTCTCTCATAGGCAGAAGCCAGGCAGTGATGGGGATACCAGAAGACTTTAGATGAGAGGAAGGACCAGTGTAGGGATCACTTCATAGACATTATATATGTATGTGAGGATAACACTGCTGGGACTGACTTTGAACCTGCGATCCTCCTGTCTCAGCCTCCCAAGCACTGGGATTACAAGCGTGCACCACCACGCCCGGCTCAGAGTTGCAGGTTTGAGGACAGCCTCAGCAACTGAGCAAGACCCTATTTCAAAATCAATCCTTAGCACCTCCCCCATCTACACACAGTAACTAAGTGCCACTGGGACTCAAGCCTGGTCCACCCATTTGACTTGTCAGGGGAGAGTGGAGATGTTATTGCTCTACTAAATACCTCCTTATCAAAGTTCCCTGATAAGGAACATATGCCCACTTATCTATGTTTGCTGTAGGATATTAAAAATCATCAATTGTTGACTAGGATTTTTTTTTTTTTTGTGTGTGTGTGTGTGTGTATGTGGCCCTGGAGATTAAACCTAGGGATATCCTATCTCCAAGCTATACCCTTCGCCCTTTTGGGTTTTTTTTTTGTTTGTTTGGTTGGTTTTTGTTTGTTTGTTTTTTGCAGTACTGGGGATTGAACCTAAGGGAATTCTAACTCCAACCTGTACCCCCAGCCCTATCTTTTATTCTTTATTTTGAAACAAGATCTCACTAAGTTGCAGAGGGCCGCACTAAGTGGCTGAGGCTGGCCGTGAACCTGTGTTCCTCCTACAGCCTCCCAAGTGCTGGATGGCTTCTTTCGTTGTGTTTCATTTTAAAACAGGGTCTCGCTATGTTGTGGAGAGTGTCACTGAGTTGCTGAGGCTGTCCCTGAACCTACGATCCTCCTGTCTCAGCCTCCTAAGTTCTGGGGTTACAGGCATGGGCCACCACGCCCAGCATTGACTAGAATCATCAAAGCCATAGAAACACAACTCTGGAGAGGGAGATGTGCTGGGTTCTCTTATGACGCTTCCTCTTTCTAGATATTTGCTCAGCATAAATTCAGATATTGCTAAATAGAAGGCAACGCCAGCCCAGCAGCCTTCAAAGGAAATCGAGGAGTGTTGGGAGCATTATTAGTCATCTGCTTTGATGTCACCTCGGTCCGGCTTGGGATAGGCACAAATCGCCCACCCAAGTGGAAACTGCACGCAGACAAGTGTCCAAGGGCCAAATGGGACCAAGAGCCAGGGACCCTGACCGAAACGCAAAGACCCTGAGGGTTTCCTTGTTTGCTCTTTCCTTGCCTGATTCATCTGTGACTACCTTAGTATCATCCCCTCACTCACTCCATGATTGCTTTGCTATTTCCTGTGATTAATAATATAATATTTTGGTTATTAACCCTCAATAAAAGCAAGATGCTAGAGAGACACCTCTCTCCTCCCGGCCTCCCCAGCTGCCATGTTGACTCCGTTGTCACTCATGTGAAAGATTACTTCTCATCAATCAATCAGCATCCACGCCATCTGCTACAGGGGACCAGTCTTCCCTGATTCTGAGCATCACCTCCGCCCTCATTCCACTGGCAAATCCTGGGATAACTGCCAGGAGACCTGGGGATGTCATGTAGCAGACAGACTTGTACCTGCCTACGGTTCCATTACTATGGAGGAAGAAACGTACAGGTTTTCCATGGCTGGCTCCAAGTTTATTCTGCAAGCTCCGTACATTACGTGAGTCTGGATGTTGGTGGCTAAGACAGTTCTTTGTCTGAGTGACCAGAACTCAGAATTGGTGCCAGGGATCCCTCAGAGGCAGGTAGAAGAGGTCTGCATCAATCCCTCTAGATGCAGCATCATTGCGGTGCTACCATCCGCTCACAGATGTAAGGAAGTGATTGACTGCTGATGATACACACTCCCAGTGTCACTGACTATTTTACCTAAATTAGAGAGTAATCAGCTTAGCCTTTTAATATCATTACTATCACAAAAAACCACATGGGCTTTCCCTGGAAATTGTAGCTGAGATTGGACACGGGATTACGGGAAGAGACAGAGCAGGCGCTAGCAGGCTGCGTGGCCATGACTGTGTGAATTGTCTTCACGGTGTCAGTAGCAAGAACCCAGCGTTCCAAGGACTGGGAATCAGAGGAGACCTACACTCTCAGCAGGCAAGGGGCTTGGGGCTGGTCTCTGACGGGCTGTTAATTGAGACAAATCAGAGCATTTCTTGACATCTGTAATGTGCCAAGTACGTACCTGGTAAAGACCCCTGGGCAGGCCACTGACATCTATTCTTGCTGCCCCCGCCATAAAATAGAAGATGAATTCAGCATCCTGAGAGCCTTCTTCAACTCTACCATGAGTTAAAGCTCAGCCCTTTGGCCCTGGAAAGCCAAATGGTTGAAACAAGAGGAGGGCTTGTGAAGAAGAAAGCCATAGTGGCCGTGTGACCTTCCTGCCCAAAGCACACCACCAGAGGTCCAGTCACAGGAAGACTGCAGCGACGCCCACAGGCGGGATTTTGCCTTTAAAAAATGGGGGAAGAGCCTGGTGTGGTGGCGCACGCTTGTAATCCCCGCGCTTGGGAGGCTGAGACAGAAGGATCGCACAGGTTCGAAGCCAGCCTCAGCTACTTAGTGAGGCTCTCAGCAACTTAATGAGACCCTGTTTCCAAATAAAGTATAAAAAATAGGTCTGGGAGTATAGCCCGAAGGTAAAAAGCCTCTGAGTTCCACCCCAGTACCACCAAAAAAAATTTAAAAAATAAAAAATAAAAAATGGGGGAAGTGGGTCTGTGTTCTCCCAAAACATCACAGCCATAGACATGGTAGAGGAAGGCTGTGGAAGTGATTAAAGTGGCTACAAGCCAGCCATGGTGTCACATTCCTACAAGAGACAGGAGGATCGCAGGTTCAAGGCCAGCCTCAGCACCTTAGTGAGAACCTATTTTTCTTTTAAAAAGTAGTCAGGCATGGTGGTGCATGCTTGTAATCCCAGTACTTGGAAGGCTGAGGCAGGAGGATTGCAGGTTATGGCCAGCCTCAGCTACTTAGTGAGGCATTCTACAACTCAGTGAGACCCTATTTCAAAATAAAGAATAAACAAGAGGGCTGGGGTTCTTGCTCAGAGGTAGAAACCCCCTGGGGTTCCATCCCCAGGACGGCAAAAATAAATAAATAAATAAATAAATAAATAAATAAATAGGACCAGGGTGGAATTCAGAAGTAGAATGATCCTGTTCTAATCCCCAGTATCATGTACCCCCCCACACACAGTCTATAGTAACATAAAAACATGACAATTTAGCTCAATACATTACTCTAGACCCAATGCTAATAAGAAGAAAATATTTTTAAAGTAATTAATGGGTCAACCGACAAAACTGGTAAATTAGGTGAGGCATTGTATCAGTGTTAAATTAACTGAAGTTAATATCTCTACTGTGGTCATATAAGAGAACACACACACAGAGAAAACATAAAGCCAATGAGGTAA